>NC_136060.1:313793316-314494760 GCF_964261635.1 Lissotriton helveticus
GAACATCTTTCCACCCAATCAGAAATTTCACGGTCCATGCCTGGCCACCAAAAGTGCTCCCTCACTCTTCTTTTAGTGATAGACTGCCCTAGGTGACCCTCATGAGCTAACTTGAATAAGGTAGATCTCACCTCCTGTGGCGGAATGAACTTATCTTCTTTCAGGATGATCAAACCCTCATCGTCCAAAATAGATAAATCTTCCAACACTTTTAAATATGGGCGAAGAGCAGGAGATATACAACTCTCCCTCCTTGAACCCTTGACAATAAGGTCTTTCACCCCTTTCAACACTTCATCCTTCTCCATGGAGGCATTCCACCAACTCTTACTAATCGCTCCAGCACACATCTCTACTATCTCATCCACAGCTGCCACGGACCCTTCTGAATTGAGTGAATCCACTCCTGGTTTATCTACCGTCTCCCAGGGTAGTGGAAGTCTGGAAAGACTATCAGCTTGGCAGTTCTTCCAACCAGGAATATATTCTACAGTGTACAAATATTCTTGGATTCTTGCAGCTAGTCTGGCCAACCTCGCCGATCCCTTCCCAGCCCCACCAGGTGATAAGATCTTAACTAAAGGTTTGTGGTCCGTTAACAGTGTAAATTTAAACCCCCACAAATACATTCTATAATACTCGCAACCCCATGCCGCAGCAAGGGCCTCTCGTTCTATAATAGAATAATTTCTTTCTGTGGTTGTTAGAGTTCTTGACGCAAAAGCTACAGTTTTCAAGCCAGAATCATGCATTTGAGCTAGTACTGCACCGACACCCACAGCACTTGCATCCACTGTTAAAACAGACTTACGATTGGTGTCAAACGGTGTCAAGATACCAGCCTCACATATTTCTCTCTTGATTTCTTGAAAACAATTATCTTGTTCCAGATCCCACACAAACTTGCACCCTTTTCTCAAAAGAAACTTAATTTTTTCAGTTTTCCTTGCAAAATCTTTTACAAATTTCGCATAATATTCGATGAGGCTAAGAAAAGACCTCAACTGATCTTTGTCACATGGAACTGGTGCATTTCTGATGGATTCTAATAAATCCCTTTTTGGTCTAACTCCTTTGACTGACAATGTATAGCCAAGGTATTCTACTTCTTCCACTGCAAACTTGCACTTCTCCTTTTTCAATGTCAACCCCGCCTGTTCCATTCTCTCTAAAACAGTCTTTAATATGAGATTATGTTCCTCTATAGTCTCTCCGAAGATTAACACATCATCTTGGAAGTAGACAACTTTGTTCACTCCCTTTAACACAGCACCCATCATCCGTTGAAAGACTCCTGCCGCAGATGCAAGTCCAAAGGGCATGCGAATGAATTGATAAATCCCTTCAGTGGTTATGCAAGTCCAAAGGGCATGCGAATGAATTGATAAATCCCTTCAGTGGTTATGAAAGCAGTCCTTAGAGTCCTGATGCAATTTAATTTGGTGGTATGCACTGCGGAGATCTAACTTGGAAAAATACTTTCCACCCTTTAGTGACAGGACCAACTCGTTGATATTTGGCAATGGAAAATTGTCTACAACAATGTTCTGGTTCAATGTGCGAAGGTCCACACAGAATCTGAAATTTCCGTCAGGTTTGGTTGTGATAACGACTGGAGAAATCCAGGGTGATGTTTCAATTTGTTCTATCACTCCTTGGTCTAACATCTCCTTAAGCATTTTCTTGACCTCTTCACGCGCAATGAATGGAACTTTCCTGACCCTGTGTTGTACCGGCATGGCACCATCACGTAGTACAATTTTGTGCACATAACCCTTCAATTCCCCGATGTGTTCATCAAACAAACTTGACATTCCATTGACTATTGACTCAGTTGTTATGCTATCTACCACCATCACTTGTGGTACTGCCCTGGGGTTGATAACTATACTGAGATCGTACTGTTGTTTCCAACCTAAAATTGCTGGACCTGACTCTGCTATGTAAACCTTCCCTGTCGTGAATCGATCTTCGAAAGAAATTTCACACTTCATGTATCCTAATAACACTATACTTTCTCCTTGATATCCACAAGGACTAATATCACTAGTCAACAACTGTACATTCCTCCAATTTTTCAAGTACATATCTTTTGGAATGATAGTCCAGAACGACCCTGGGTCAACCATTAACTGGACTTCTTTTTTATCTATAAGGAATAGGGCCTTGGGTCTTTGCCTCCTGCCCGGTTCTCCTTTACTTATGTTCTGTTCACCTAAGCATAATAATTTATTGGTGCCTTCAACCCCTGTGTCATCTCTCAACATTTCTCTCTTTTCTACCACCGCTACTTTTTCGCCAATCATCCCTTTGCACATTTTAAAAAAATGGCCTTTTCTCCCACATTTCCTACATATTTTGTCTAGGGCAAAGCACCTCTTGTATTCCGAGGTATGAAATGTGCTACCACACCTACTACAGATCTTTGTTTGGAATCTATTCCTCTCAGTACTTGGAAATCCACTACTATATCTCTTGGTGCTCTTTTCTCCTGTATCTACGTTTTTCCTATTCACAGCCGCAACTTCTTCCTGTTCTACATAAGAAACACCATTCCCATGTCCACTCTCTTTCACCCCGTCCTTCTTTTCCATCTCTTTCATACATGCATTAGATTCTTCAACCACTTTGGCTATGTCAATGGCTGTCTGTAGAGTGGGATTCTTTGCTGCCCATAATTTTTCTTGCATTTTCTTGTTCCTACACTGTACTATCAGCTGATCTCTTATCATTTCGTCCCTTATTTCTCCGAAATTACATTTAATGGACAATTCACGTAATCTGGTTAAAAACTGATCTACAGATTCCTCCGCTCTCTGTGGTTGGGTGTAAAACTTGTGTCTCGCCATGACAATATTTACTTCTTTTGAATACTGCTTCTTCATCCTCGCTTTAGCTTCAGTATATACATTGGACAATGTTCTACCATCTTGGTTTAGACCTACTGGTAAGTATTTAAAAGTGTGTTGTCCCTCTTTTCCTAGAGCGCTTAACAAAAGAGCTTTCTTCCTAATAGCACTGAAATCTTTCCCATCAAGTGCCTCTATGTAATTTTCGAAAATATCGATCCATTCATCCCATTCAATGGGAGGATCTCCAGCTGACTGTAGGAACATTGGTGGTGTTATGACGTTAAGGTTCTCCATGGCACTGGTTCTTTCGTGAATATCACACTCTCGTAGTTACTCTATATTACACACTGTTCCAATGAGGTATGATAAACAACCAATGCAGGTCGCTCACTTGTAACAGTTTTTTTTTGTGAATATTACACTCTTGTAAAAATTTAAACAAATGTAGATAGCTTACTTGTGAAGAGAACTCTATTTTGTCTTTAATTTTGTACAAATTGTTGTTCCAGCCGCTCTATGCAGGTCGCTTACTTGTGGAGATAATACTGTTTTGCTTTTATTTAGAAACGATTTGTCGTTTCTGCTGCTCCGACATATAATTTGGTTGCTTGGTGACGTGTGATACACAAAATGGGCACTACGTAACGTCGCTCCGTCGCTTACGGTGGTGACGTTGGTTCTTGCTCGTTCAGCTGCGAGCGAGAAGAACAACACCGTTCCGAGGAAGTCGCGGGGAAGGCAAGTTCTAACCGTGAGTACTCACATGCAGTAGTGATCATGTGATTTTTCAAATAATGCCGTGCTTGGTTGAAATGGCTCTGTGATTGTACTCGGTTGTATGAACCTCAGAAGACGCTATATCCAACTGCGTGGTTTACTCTGTTTGCACCAACATCTAAGCCATTGTGCGCGTTGTCACAATTTCGTCGCAATCTCAACCCCAGCACAGCGAAAAAATAACGTTAGAGTCTGGGCTAACCGGTTGTTTGAGGTCATACTTGGTATTTCACTTGAAACTTCAGTTTCTCTTCTTCACAGCGACAATTTTCTGTTTCGGCAAGAATGAGTCTATTTGTCTAGGTAAACCTGTATGATAACAAGTAGTGCTTCACTCACAGTTCCTTCGGTTGGAAATATGATCTTCTGTTGGCAATGGTCCTCTTCAATTGACAATAGTTCTCGTATCTTACACTTTTTGAGTATGATTTCTTCCCCTTTTTCTTTCCTCCTTCTTCAGCTTTGCATTTCCTCTTCTTGGTAGCAGTAACTGGTTCTCAACTTTTCTTACTAGTTGGAAATATTAACCAAGAGAGCTTGCGTGGTTCTTTTCTCACCAGTGGAGTCTTCTTCTCCCTCTGTAGTTGATTAGCTCCTTCTGCTTATCGTCGCCATGTGTTGTAAATAAAGATGATGATCCTTATAGATGAATATAAGATATTTATTATGTACTACAGAGAATAACTGGTGTTCCCATCAGAAAGCAGGGAGCTAACTGACAAGACAGAATACAGAGACCTGTGACATCAGAAACATAGAATGTGGGTCTTAAAGCAATACAACAATATAGAAGTGATGAGAATACAACACAGCGCTAATCTGCTGGGTAGGGGGTGCTTGCAGGCAAGGTCGAGTGAGCAAGAAGCTAGGTGGGTGCTCTTGATTTAAAAAATAGCAGTAGTTTTAAAATAACAATATGTGCAAATTAGCAGTCTAACTACTCCCGTCTGAGCCTCAGGAGGATTAGAGTTATCTGTCGCGCTCGCAGATCAGCGCGCTTTTAACTCGTCGGGAGGGGGCGTGGCCTCAGGTGGGCGTGTCCCTCCTTTCAGCGTGGGTGATGGCGGCTGAAAGATGGCCCAAGAGATCTCCCTGTCAGTGCTAATCCGCTGGGTAGGGGGTGCTTGCAGGCAAGGTCGAGTGAGCAAGAAGCTAGGTGGGTGCTCTTGATTTAAAAAATAGCAGCAGTTTTTAAAATAACAATATGTGCAAATTAGCGGTCTAACTACTCCCGGCTGAGCCTCAGGAGGATTCGAGTTATCTGTCGCGCTCGCAGATCAGCCCGCTTTTAACTCGTCGGGAGGGGGCGTGGCCTCAGGTGGGCGTGTCCCTCCTTTCAGCGTGGGTGATGGCGGCTGAAAGATGGCCCAAGAGATCTCCCTGTCAGCGCTAATCCGCTGAGTAGGGGGTGCTTGCAGGCAAGGTCGAGTGAGCAAGAAGCTAGGTGAGTGCTCTTGATTTAAAAAATAGCAGCAGTTTTTAAAATAACAATATGTGCAAATTAGCAGTCTAACTACTCCCGGCTGAGCCTCAGGAGGATTCGAGTTATCTGTCGCGCTCGCAGATCAGCGCGCTTTTAACTCGTCGGGAGGGGGCGTGGCCTCAGGTGGGCGTGTCCCTCCTTTCAGCGTGGGTGATGGCGGCTGAAAGATGGCCCAAGAGATCTCCCTGTCAGCGCTAATCCGCTTGGTAGGGGTGCTTGCAGGCAAGGTCGAGTGAGCAAGAAGCTAAGTAGGTGCTCTTGATTTAAAAATAGCAGCAGTTTTTAAAATAACAATATGTGCAAATTAGCAGTCTAACTACTCCCGGCTGAGCCTCAGGAGGATTCGAGTTATCTGTCGCGCTCGCAGATCAGCGCGCTTTTAACTCGTCGGGAGGGGGCGTGGCCTCAGGTGGGCTTGTCCCTCTTTTCAGCGTGGGTGATGGCGGCTGAAAGATGGCCCAAGAGATCTCCCTGTCAGCGCTAATCCGCTGGGTAGGGGGTGCTTGCAGGCAAGGTCGAGGGAGCAAGAAGCTAGGTGGGTGCTCTTGATTTAAAAAAAAGCAGCAGTTTTAAAATAACAATATGTGCAGATAGATAGATAGATAGATAGGTAGATAGATAGATAGATAGATAGATAGATAGATAGATAGATAGATAGATAGATAGATAGATAGATAGATAGATAGATAGATAGATAGATAGATAGATAGATAGATAGATAGATAGATAGATAGATAGATAGATAGATAGATAGATAAATTTTCACTGAAAAAAACATAGGTTTCAGGGACTTTATAATTAGTTGGGCATTTCACTCGTACAAACCATCAAAATTCTGCCGTTGTAGTAAGTTGAGCTAACTATAAATCGTGCCCCAGCAATGCACGGCTGATGACGTCACATATTACATCATTCAATACATGGTCAGGAACATCACTGATAACATCTCAAATGGCATCACTGAGGACATTACTGATCACATTATCCACGTGATCATCTGATGCGCCTCCTCATGCCTTAATATAACCTTTGAAACACTGTTGCAAAGTCATCCTGTGCCCTGGGCACCCCCCCCCAACATTTTGCTGACTGGAACTGGTGGTAACTGACTGTGACTGACCCTGAGCTCTGTTTAACCAGGCCCAGGGCCAGTGTCTAGCTAAAAGGAACACATTAGAATACAGTTACAACACCCAACATACACTAGGGTACACTATGGTATGGTGGGATACCCTTGTAATTGGCATGACCTACCCCAAAAGCCCCTAGTATCTAATAGGGCAGGGGATTGACACTACCTAGAAGTCTCCAGTATCCTGGGCATGGCAGTTTAGAGGCCAGCAGATTTGCTGCACTAGCATGTGTGCAGTGCTGAACCCTGAGGTCAGTTTAAAAGCAGCACTGGTGGCCAGGACAGCTTTTAAACCTTAAATTTTGCCCAAACTCGACTTTGGGGGTAGGGGCCCTTAAAAATTAAAAACCTACAATGTTATTGCATATTAAGGACTCACAGGGTCACCCCTAGGTGTCCCAGGGGTGGGGGGAAGTTATCTATAAGGAGCACCCTTATAAAATGAGTTTTTATATGCCTGGGTAAAGTACAATTTTACATTTCACTCCCCACATTGTATTAAAGAGCTGCTCAAATTCGACTTTGATGATAGAAGAACTGGGTAAGGATGATCTGCAATATTTCTGCAGATTCAGAACCCTTGAAGTCTCCCTTAGTTGCACAGGTGGTGGGGGTCCTGCAGAAATTAGGGAAATACTATAAAATATGTTTTATAAGCCCTGGTGCTAGAAAACTGGCCCAAGTAATTTTCCCCATTGCAAACCCCATGGCCCATAGGTTAACATGGTAGGAAGTTATTGATTAATACATTTTGATAGGAGAGGACTAGCCGGATTATTCAAAGACTTCCCAGAATGGTAGTAGTAAACCCAAAAATATTATATTGTTTAATTTCTCCTAAAGTATACATACAAGAAGTTATAAGACTTTCTTGTTTGTAAGTCCAAATTCAGCCTTCCAGAGGTCTGCCCTGATTGGTCAGAGTCAAGTGGATTAGCCAGGCTGCTTTGAAGAGTTGATAAGGTAAACCCTCGGATTAATCACTCTGCTGGGAGGGCAGTGTGTTGGTCGATAGGAATGCCAGGCCAGGGGGTGGAGTCGTAAACCATCCTCTTCAAACGCAGAGGGGAGGCCTGGGTTCCAGTTTCACTTTGACAATCTTGACCCAGAGTCAGAGCTAGGCTTAAGGAAGGTATGTGCAGATGGTAGGGGGAGAGTCCATGGAAATAAGCCATCCCAGGGGGTGTGTTTAGCCAGCTCTTACCTCCTTGCTGGAAAATCAGCCATTATGAATTTGGAAGAATGATGCACTCTGGGACAAACTAATGCCACACTCTACAGGATGTGGTCATAACTATGAGGAGTTGCCCTGCTCTTATTGGTCAGCAGTGACCTGGTGCTTGACCCAGAGAATTTTGAATAAGTATCTGAGAGGGGCAGAGCCCTCCAGATCTGCTGCTTGAAACTTACTGAAGCAAGAAGTACCCTGCTGAAAAGATGTTTCTGTGCAAGGAACTTTAAGGCCTGACCTCTCAAGACTGCACCAAGTGAAACAGTCTGGGCTTACCGGTTGTTTGAGGTCATACTTGGTATTTCACTTGAAACTTCAGTTTCTCTTCTTCACAGCGACAATTTTCTGTTTCGGCAAGAATGAGTCTATTTGTCTAGGTAAACCTGTATGATAACAAGTAGTGCTTCACTCACAGTTCCTTCGGTTGGAAATATGATCTTCTGTTGGCAATGGTCCTCTTCAATTGACAATAGTTCTCGTATCTTACACTTTTTGAGTATGATTTCTTCCCCTTTTTCTTTCCTCCTTCTTCAGCTTTGCATTTCCTCTTCTTGGTAGCAGTAACTGGTTCTCAACTTTTCTTACTAGTTGGAAATATTAACCAAGAGAGCTTGCGTGGTTCTTTTCTCACCAGTGGAGTCTTCTTCTCCCTCTGTAGTTGATTAGCTCCTTCTGCTTATCGTCGCCATGTGTTGTAAATAAAGATGATGATCCTTATAGATGAATATAAGATATTTATTATGTACTACAGAGAATAACTGGTGTTCCCATCAGAAAGCAGGGAGCTAACTGACAAGACAGAATACAGAGACCTGTGACATCAGAAACATAGAATGTGGGTCTTAAAGCAATACAACAATATAGAAGTGATGAGAATACAACACAGCGCTAATCTGCTGGGTAAGGGGTGCTTGCAGGCAAGGTCGAGTGAGCAAGAAGCTAGGTGGGTGCTCTTGATTTAAAAAATAGCAGTAGTTTTAAAATAACAATATGTGCAAATTAGCAGTCTAACTACTCCCGTCTGAGCCTCAGGAGGATTCGAGTTATCTGTCGCGCTCGCAGATCAGCGCGCTTTTAACTCGTCGGGAGGGGGCGTGGCCTCAGGTGGGCGTGTCCCTCCTTTCAGCGTGGGTGATGGCGGCTGAAAGATGGCCCAAGAGATCTCCCTGTCAGTGCTAATCCGCTGGGTAGGGGGTGCTTGCAGGCAAGGTCGAGTGAGCAAGAAGCTAGGTGGGTGCTCTTGATTTAAAAAATAGCAGCAGTTTTTAAAATAACAATATGTGCAAATTAGCGGTCTAACTACTCCCGGCTGAGCCTCAGGAGGATTCGAGTTATCTGTTGCGCTCGCAGATCAGCCCGCTTTTAACTCGTCGGGAGGGGGCGTGGCCTCAGGTGGGCGTGTCCCTCCTTTCAGCGTGGGTGATGGCGGCTGAAAGATGGCCCAAGAGATCTCCCTGTCAGCGCTAATCCGCTGAGTAGGGGGTGCTAGCAGGCAAGGTCGAGTGAGCAAGAAGCTAGGTGAGTGCTCTTGATTTAAAAAATAGCAGCAGTTTTTAAAATAACAATATGTGCAAATTAGCAGTCTAACTACTCCCGGCTGAGCCTCAGGAGGATTCGAGTTATCTGTCGCGCTCGCAGATCAGCGCGCTTTTAACTCGTCGGGAGGGGGCGTGGCCTCAGGTGGGCGTGTCCCTCCTTTCAGCGTGGGTGATGGCGGCTGAAAGATGGCCCAAGAGATCTCCCTGTCACCGCTAATCCGCTGGGTAGGGGTGCTTGCAGGCAAGGTCGAGTGAGCAAGAAGCTAAGTAGGTGCTCTTGATTTAAAAATAGCAGCAGTTTTTAAAATAACAATATGTGCAAATTAGCAGTCTAACTACTCCCGGCTGAGCCTCAGGAGGATTCGAGTTATCTGTCGCGCTCGCAGATCAGCGCGCTTTTAACTCGTCGGGAGGGGGCGTGGCCTCAGGTGGGCTTGTCCCTCTTTTCAGCGTGGGTGATGGCGGCTGAAAGATGGCCCAAGAGATCTCCCTGTCAGCGCTAATCCGCTGGGTAGGGGGTGCTTGCAGGCAAGGTCGAGTGAGCCAGAAGCTAGGTGGGTGCTCTTGATTTAAAAAAAAGCAGCAGTTTTAAAATAACAATATGTGCAGATAGATAGATAGATAGATAGATAGATAGATAGATAGATAGATAGATAGATAGATAGGTAGGTGGGTGGGTGGGTGGGTGGGTGGGTGGGTGGGTGGGTGGATGGATGGATGGATGGATGGATGGATGGATGGATGGATGGATGGATGGATGGATGGATGGATGGATGGATGGATGGATGGATGGATGGATGGATAGATAGATAGATAGATAGATAGATAGATAGATAGATAGATAGATAGATAGATAGATAGATAGATAGATAGATAGATAGATAGATAGATTTTCACTGAAAAAAACATAGGTTTCAGGGACTTTATAATTAGTTGGGCATTTCACTCGTACATACCATCAAAATTCTGCCGTTGTAGTAAGTTGAGCTAACTATAAATCGTGCCCCAGCAATGCACGGCTGATGACGTCACATATTACATCATTCAATACATGGTCAGGAACATCACTGTTAACATCTCAAATGGCATCACTGAGGACATCACTGATCACATTATCCACGTGATCATCTGATGCGCCTCCTCATGCCTTAATATAACCTTTGAAACACTGTTGCAAAGTCATCCTGTGCCCTGGGCAACCCCCCCCCAACATTTTGCTGACTGGAACTGGTGGTAACTGACTGTGACTGACCCTGAGCTCTGTTTAACCAGGCCCAGGGCCAGTGCCTAGCTAAAAGGAACACATTAGAATACAGTTACAACACCCAACATACACTAGGGTACACTATGGTATGGTGGGGTACCCTTGTAATTGGCATGACCTACCCCAAAAGCCCCTAGTATCTAATAGGGCAGGGGATTGACACTACCTAGAAGTCTCCAGTATCCTGGGCATGGCAGTTTAGAGGCCAGCAGATTTGCTGCACTAGCATGTGTGCAGTGCTGAACCCTGAGGTCAGTTTAAAAGCAGCACTGGTGGCCAGGACAGCTTTTAAACCTTAAATTTTGCCCAAACTCGACTTTGGGGGTAGGGGCCCTTAAAAATTAAAAACCTACAATGTTATTGCATATTAAGGACTCCCAGGGTCACCCCGGTATCCCAGGGGTGGGGGGAAGTTATCTATAAGGAGCACCCTTATAAAATGAGTTTTTATATGCCTGGGTAAAGTACAATTTTACATTTCACTCCCCACATTGTATTAAAGAGCTGCTCAAATTCGACTTTGATGATAGAAGAATTGGGTAAGGATGATCTGCAATATTTCTGCAGATTCAGAACCCTTGAAGTCTCCCTTAGTTGCACAGGTGGTGGGGGTCCTGCAGAAATTAGGGAAATACTATAAAATATGTTTTATAAGCCCTGGTGCTAGAAAACTGGCCCAAGTAATTTTCCCCATTGCAAACCCCATGGCCCATAGGTTAACATGGTAGGAAGTTATTGATTAATACATTTTGATAGGAGAGGACTAGCCGGATTATGCAAAGACTTCCCAGAATGGTAGTAGTAAACCCAAAAATATTATATTGTTTAATTTCTCCTAAAGTATACATACAAGAAGTTATAAGACTTTCTTGTTTGTAAGTCCAAATTCAGCCTTTCAGAGGTCTGCCCTGATTGGTCAGAGTCAAGTGGATTAGCCAGGCTGCTTTGAAGAGTTGATAAGGTAAACCCTCGGATTAATCACTCTGCTGGGAGGGCAGTGTGTTGGTCGATAGGAATGCCAGGCCAGGGGGTGGAGTCGTAAACCATCCTCTTCAAACGCAGAGGGGAGGCCTGGGTTCCAGTTTCACTTTGACAATCTTGACCCAGAGTCAGAGCTAGGCTTAAGGAAGGTATGTGCAGATGGTAGGGGGAGAGTCCATGGAAATAAGCCATCCCAGGGGGTGTGTTTAGCCAGCTCTTACCTCCTTGCTGGAAAATCAGCCATTATGAATTTGGAAGAATGATGCACTCTGGGACAAACTAATGCCACACTCTACAGGATGTGGTCATAACTATGAGGAGTTGCCCTGCTCTTATTGGTCAGCAGTGACCTGGTGCTTGACCCAGAGAATTTTGAATAAGTATCTGAGAGGGGCAGAGCCCTCCAGATCTGCTGCTTGAAACTTACTGAAGCAAGAAGTACCCTGCTGAAAAGATGTTTCTGTGCAAGGAACTTTAAGGCCTGACCTCTCAAGACTGCACCAAGTGAAACTGCAGCCCTGTGGATTACCTTGCTGCCAAAGCACTCAAGAGGTGAACTCCCTGCAAGCTATAGGTTAACAGAGCTCACCTGGACAGCCCCACAAAGAATTAAAAGCCTGGAGTACCAGTGGATTGGTAAGGGTTTTGTTCAAGTGGATTGCGGCATTGAAGTTTCACACTTTCAAGGACCCTCTTGGAGATTCCAGATCCTTGTATTGTGTGTTGGTTACTTTGGGACCCGCAAGCAGAACTCCAGGAAGGTGTTCTAACTGGACCCCGCTTGCTGAAGAAGGCGGCCCACCGCAGTGGTGAGAAAATTCTTCAGAACAATTTATAAAGGTGTGTCCCTGACAGAGAAAATGAAATGACTAAAAGGGGCACTGTTGGTTTTTAAGCACTAGAAAGTGACTAATCTTTAAACATTCATATCTCTGGTTCCCTACAGTGGATTTTTTTTCATTTTTGTGTCATTTAAAAGATACAAATATTACCTATGTTTCTAAATTGGTGTGGGATTTTTATTTAATGTTGTGTCTTTATTTACTGAAATGGTGTTTTTAAATGCTTTACATACCTGTCTTTGAAGTTAAGCCTGTCTGCTCGCAGCCACGTTACCAAGGGTTGAGCATAGGAATCATATTCTAAGACTTATGCTGAGTCCCATCATGTGTTAGTGGCCTTATTGCCAGTGGCAGACCTACATTTACCTCTACCAATAACCCACTTTCCAACATACACCTACTCTAATATACAGGCTACCATTTTCAAAACCATAGACACACCAATACCAGTTACTATATACCCACTCACTTATTCCTAGGTCTACACACATGTCCACTCATTCACCCATACAGTCATTCATACTTGCAGTTACTTATCAATACGGCACTATCATTTGCACTCATACACCTATACTGACACTCAAACACCGCCACACATCCATAGAATTACTCACACACCTAGTCAGTCATGGAAATAATCAATCACACTCCCATTTACTCACCTATACAGTTATACACATACCACCTCACTTATTCATACAGATGCTAAAACAAACTTACTCTCTTATACAATCACTGATACAAGCAAACACTCATCCATACAGTCACTCTCACAATCACTCACTCTCACATACAGTCATTTATATACTCCAACACTCACATATACTGCCTTTCAAATATGAAGTTACTTACACATGTACCACTGAGACATCTATTCATTCACCAACATACGGGTACACACACTCACCCACCCATACAGCCCTTCACACATGGAGTCTTGAACCTATACACCCAGTGAATCACCCACTCACACATCTATGCACAGAATCACATACTCCCCACCCACCCACACAGACACTCAGGCACCCATACAGATACTCAGAAAACCAATCAATAACCAATGTAGACACTCATGTAGCTACTCACCAATTCATGCAGCCACGTACACACCAACTATTAGACTGATACAGACATTCACACCGTTTAGTCACCAACCCATGAATTCAGTAAGACAAGTTTAATCACTCACTTATAGTCAGTCATGCACCTACTAAATCATCCATTCAGACACTCATACACCCACTCATTCACCCATTCAACGTCCCTGAAACCTGTGTTTTTTTCAGTGAATATATATATAAATTCACTGAAAAAAACCACAGGTTTCAGGGACGTTATAGTTAGTTGGAAATTTCATTCATACAAAACCAGAGAAATTCAACCCTTATAGTTAGTTGAACTAACTATAACTCGTGCCCCCGCATTGCACTGCTGATGATGTCATATATTACCTCATTCATGACATGGTCAGTGACATCAATGATGACATCTCAAATGAAAGTGCAGAAAGAAGCAAGATATATGCAGGAAAAACCAACAGAGGTGCAGAAAAAGGCCTTGTTGCAAAGTCATCCTGTGCCCCCAACTTTTTACTAACTGGTACTGACTCTGACTAACCAGGCCCGGAGCCAGTGCTATGCTGAAAGACACTTAAAATACAGTGAAAACACCTACATACACTAGGGTACCCTATGGGTTGGGGTACCCCTGTGATTGGCATGAACTCCCCTGTAAGGCAATAGTACATATTAGGGCAGGGAGGTTAAAACTATCTCTCTAAGTCAGAGGTGTAGAAAGGGGCAAGAGAGGTGCATAAACAGGCAGGAAAGGTGCAGAAAGAGGGAATAGGGGTGCAGAAAGAGGCAATTGAGGTACAGAAAGAGGCAGTAGGGGTGCAGAAATAAGGAAGAGATGTGCAGAAAGAGGCAAGAGAAATGTTGAAAGAAGCAACAGAAGTGTAGAAAGAAGCAGGAGAAGTACAGAAAGAGGCAAGTGAGGTGCAGAAAGAAGCAGGAGCAGTGCAGACAGAACCAACAGAGGTGCAAAAAGAGGCAAGAGGGGTGCATAAAGGTAGGAGATGTGCACAAGGAGGCAAGAGAGTTATAGAAAGAGGCAGGAGGGGTGCAAAAAGAAGGAAGAGAAGTACAGAAAGAGGCAAGCGAATTGCTAACAAAGGTAACAGAGGTGTAGAAAGAAGCAAGAGAAGTACAGAAAGAGGCAAGTGAGGTGCAGAAAGAAGCAAAGAAGCAAAAGCAGTGCAGAAAGAACCAACATAGGTGCTGAAAGAGGCAACAGAGGTGCAGAAGGAAACACGAGGGGTGCAGAAAGAAGCATGGAAAGTACAAAATGAAGCAACAGGGGTGCAGAAAGAGGGGAGAGAAGTTTAGAAAAAGTGACAGAAGTAAAGACGGAGCCAAGAGAACTGCAGAAAGAGGCAAGAGAGTTGCAGAAATAGGCAAAAGCTGTACAGAAAGAAGGAACAGAGGTGCAGACAGGGGCAAGAGAGGGGCAGAAACAGGTAAAAGGTGTGCATAAAGGGGCAAGAGGGATGCAAAAAATTTGCAAGAGAGGGGCAGAAAGAACAAGAGCAGTGCAAAAGAACCAACAGAGGTGCAAAAAGAGGCAAGTGAGGTACAGAAAGAGACAAGAGGTGTGCAGAAAAAGGGATGAGGGTAAAGAAAAAGGCAACAGGGGTGCAGCAATTTAGAACAGAGGTGCAGGAAGAAGCCAGAGCAGTGCAGAAAGAACCAACAGCGGTGCAGAAAAAGGCTAGAGGGATGCAGAAAGAGGGAAGAGAAGTACAGAAAGAAGCAAAAGAGGAGCAGAAAGAGGCAAGAGGAGTGCAGAATGAGGCAAGATGGGTTCAAAAAGAGTGAATAAGTATGCAGAAAGAGGCAATGGGGTGCAGAAAGAAGTCAAAAAAGGACAGAAAGAGGCATGGGAGCTGCAGAAAAAGGCAATAAAGGTGCAGAAACAGGCAATAGAGGTACAAAAAGATGCAAGTGAGGTGCAGAAACAGACAAGAGTGGTACAGCAAAAAGCAAAAGAAGTGCAGAAAGAAACAACAGAGGTTCATAAGGAGGCAAGACAACTGCAGAAAGAGGCAAAGGAGGTACAGAAAATGGGAACAGGGGTACTGAAAGAGGCAAGAGAGGTACAGAAAGAGGGTAGAGGGGTACAGACAAGGGCCAGAGGGGTGTAGATATAAGCAAGAGAGGCATAGAAAGCAGCAAGAGAAGTGCCGATAGAAGCAGCAGAGGTGCAGAAAGAGGCAAGAGAAGTACAGAAAGAAAGAGCAGAAATGCAGAAAGAGGCAAGAGGCAAGAGAAGGGCAGAAAGAAGCAAAAGAAGGGCAGAAAGAAGAAACAGAGGGGCAAAAAGAAGCAACATAAGTGCAGAGAGAGGCAGGAGAGGTGCACGAGAGACATAAGAGGTGCAGAAAGAGGGAATAGGGGTGCAGAAAGAGGCAAAAGGTGTGCAGAAAGGTGAAAGAGAGGTACAGAAGGAAGCAAGAGAAGTGCAGAATGAAGCAACAGGGGGGTAGAAAGAGGCAAGATAGGTGCATAAAGAGTCAAGAGAAATTCAGAAAGAAGCAACAGAGGTTCAGAAGGAGGCAATAGAACTGCAGAAAGAGGCAAGAGAATTGCAGAAAAAGGCAAAAGAGCAACAGAAGGAGGGAACAGGGCTACAGACAAAGGCATGTGAGGTACATAAAGAGGGAAGAAGGTACAGAAAGACTCAAGAGGGGTACAGAAACGTGCAACAGAGGTGCAGAAAGAAGCAAGAGCAGTGTAAAAGAACCAACAGATGTGCAGAAAGAGGCAAAATGGGATGCAGAAAGAGGCTACAGGGGTGCAGAAAGAGGCAGGAAAAGTACAGAAAGAAGCAAAAGAGGTACAGAAAAAAGCAAGAGAGTTGCAGATAGAGGCGACAGGGGTCAACAAAGAGGCAAGAGACGTGCACAAAGAAGTGCAGAAGGAAGCAACAGGTGTGCAGAAAGAGGCAAGAGGGGTGCAGAAGAGATAGGAAGGGTGCAGGAAGAGGCAACAGAGGTACAAAAGGAGGCAAGAGAACTGCAGAAGGAGGCACAAGAGTTGTAGAAAAAGGCAAAAGAGGTACAGGAAGGTTGAACAGGGGTACAGACAGAGGAATAAAAAGTACAGAAAGAGGGAAGAAGGGTGCAGAAAGAGGCAAGAGAGGTGCAGAAAGATGCGAGAGAAGTGCAGGAAAAGGGAAGAAAGGTACAGAAAGAGGCAAGAGGGTTGTATAAATAAGCAAGAGAGGTGCAGAATGAAGCAAGAGGGGTTCAGAAAGAGGCAATAGAGGTGCAGAAAGAGGCAAGAGACGTGCACAACGAAGGAATAAGGCTGCAGAAAGAGGCAAGTGGGGTGCAGAAAGAAGCAAGAGAGGTGCAGAAAGAAGCAAGAGAAGTAAAGAATGGAGCAACAGGGATGCAGAAAAGAGGCAAGCGGGGTGCAGAAAGAGGCAAGAGGGATGCAGAAATAAGCAACAGAGAGGCAGAAGGAGGCAAGAGAACTACAGAAAGAGGCAAGAGAGTTGCAGAAACAGACAAAAAAGATACAGCCAGAGGCAAGAAAAGTGCAGAAATAGGGAAGGGGTGAGGAATAAGCATGGGCGGATTTTGCGGATTGGCAATCCGCGAACTTGCGTATTTACGGATTCGCAATCCGCAAAATCCGCGAACTCCCGCAAATTTGCGGATTTTTTTTTGTGTTCGCAAGGGTTTCTGCCAGTTCGCGAGGTTTGTCTACCAGTTCGCAATTGCGAACTTACTTGTCGGCTCGCAACGGCCGCGACTATGTTGTTTCTACGTCTGGTTCATTATCACAGGTTTGCGAAGTTACCCTAGCGGTCGTACATGGGCGCGGCCATCTTGTTTGTGTGACGTAATTCAGTTTCCGGGCGCTTTGTGTAATCTCGCAAAGTGTGCGGCTTGCTAGTACAATTTCGCGTGTGATCGCGAGGAAAATTACCCACGCGGTCGTGAACGGGCGCGGCCATCTTGTTTCTCATTCATTGCTATGGTTCTGGGCATGCTTTCTGTATCCTCTCTGAATCTCTGCCATGCTTTGCTTGTTTGAAGTTTTTTTTAACTATTTTACTTATTATCTATCCCTCTATTTTTCTAGCTCTATATTTTTGTATTTTCTGCTACTTTTTGTTAATTTGAAACTACTTTTTTAAACTCTTTTCTTTTCTTCTTCCCTATTCTATTTCTTCTTTAGTATTTAGCTTCCTTTCTGCCCAGACCATGGTAAAGGCAGTCGGGAAGCAGCCCGCGAAGGGGAAGGGTCCCGCACCCCGTGCCCGGCTCCCATGCGGGCATTTGAGGGGGGAGAATGTCGCGCCCCGGGAGATCTTCAGCGCGGAGGAGGTGGCCGCACTAGTTTTTTATGTTCAGCGCCGCCTCCCCAGGACCATCATGGCAGGCGGCAAGATCGCTAGCGGTTACGGGCTCCGAGAGCGCCGGAAGCGGTGGGAGAAGGTGTGCCGGTCCATGTACCAACAATCTCGGGTCCGGCGCACCTACAACCAAGTCACCCACCGTTGGACGGATATCCTGGACCGGGAACGCGATCTGCTGGACCTGCTCGGCCTTGAGATCCCCTGGCTTGGTGAGTAGTAGTAGCTATTTCTTTACTACTCTGTTTTCTCCTGCTCTGTGTGTTATTATCTTGCACATTTTTGTTTTTTACCAAGAGCAATAATGCTGCTGATTACATTGTAAGTAAATTATATTTCAAAATCTTCTGTGCATTTCAGGTGCACTGCTCTCCTTCTCAGTAGCGCTGCTACTATGCTTATTTGTTTTCGATTTTGTGTTCATTTCATTGGCCTGTGAAATTATGCATGAGTGTAGTTTAAAGAACTGTGTAATGCTAGACACTAAGGGTCAGATATTTAATTACCGGCGCATCCCTGCAAAGTAGCAGGGATGCGCCAGTAATTGTGCGCCACGCCACCACCACCCATGGTGCACCGTATTTACAATGCGGCGCACCATGTGCCCAAAACGTCACCGAAGCATTACGCTTCTGTGCCGTAAAGGCGGCGCATTGCTGGAGTTGCGTCGCAACGATGGTGTAGCTCCAGCAATGCTCTGGGGTGCTCTATCTCCCCAATGCTGCGTCAAGCCGTACGTCTGCTTCAAGCAGGCGCAGGGTTTGAGTCACGCATCATTGTCCTCAAAGTGACCGATTAAAATCTTGTAGATGTCACTCAGCCATTTTTAGGATGCGTTCCTGCGCAGGAACGCCCTCCCTTGCGCCGGAACGCCCCCTGATGGCGCAGGGCTTTACAACGTGATGCATCTCCCATATGCGTCACGTTGTTAATATACGCCGCACCATGGCGCCTTTTTTGTCCTGCCGCTGCGTCACAAAGTCACGCAACAATGGAGCAAAGGAGCCGCAAGGGGCTTCTAAATCAGCCCCTACAGACTCAAGTCCAGTCCTTCCTTTGTACACATGGCGATAAGAAGAAATAGTGGTGGAGGATTGATAGTTTGAGTATTTTAATGACTGGTTAATGTAGTAGGAAACTTTTTAGTGTTGTCGCTGATCTGCAATCACGATGGACTTTGTCTGTCACTTTGCGTGCTGCGGACTGCTGCCTGCCAGTCCTAGGCGAACCTTTTTAGTAGTTTGTTTAGTGAGTTACATAAGAACTTTCCAAGTCGACGGTCCGCAAATCAAGCAATACTAATAACGTAGTAGACCACATGGGATCGGTCAATATATCCCGTGGAATAGTTGTCTATTTGCTATTTTGCCAAAATATTTTGTTATTGTTCTTTTGAAATGTTTGATTTGGTTGACAACAATCATCCATGTTTTCGGGTCTTTCTTTCTTTCATGTTGTACATCAGCTCCCCCCAGGGGCAAGAGGACAGAGGAGGAGGTGGTTGCTGCTGCTGCTGTAGAAGGCCAGGATCGGCCAGGCGAGGGCTCCTTTGCTGGCCCAGTAAGTTTTCATTTTAATATAGAGTACCTATTTTTTCCTAGCGTTCCTCATTCGATTTTTTCTAAATCGTCTTTGATCTTCTTGTAGACTGTATCTAAATTCTTATCCTGCCTCGACTATGACTCCCTGTGGTATTACTAGATTATTCTTATTAGTCTGTCTATGTAGCTAACTAAGATTGCACATTTGGCAATTCCATTGGACTCCCATTCTAGTCAGCAATAGCTCTATGCACTGAGCCTTCCCTGGAAAAAGGAACATTTTTACTTTAGATTAGACAGTCACAAATTATTACATTGTTTTCTGTTTTTTTTCACATTTCTTTATTCCTAGACCAAATATTATATAGTAGTGAGTGGTGTATTCTAACAATCTTAAATGTACTTTGTAGGTGGAACATCTGGTGGCGGGGCCAGCGTGGAGGTGGTGGTGCTGGATGATGAGGAGGCCACTTCTGGGGAGGAGGCGGTGCAAGTGCCGGACGACACCAATGTGCCTGTGAGGGTTCACACGGTGGTGGCGGGCAGAGGTAAGCTATATATTCCTTACTTATTGAGAATGAAGACTGCAGAGTGTGCTTTCTGCACGGGTGTATTATAAATCAAGCAGGTAGTAGCCTCCTCTAAATGTACTTCGACTTAGCTGTGAAATTTTTGGCGAGAAGAATGCCAATCAGATCTGAGAGGAACTTGATGGATGGGATGAACGAAAAACGAAAGAAGGGTGTAAGTAAGTGTGGAAGGACGAGAAATGTAACGATGACTGGCAAAGAAGAATGATATGTGTTTGCTTGGTCCCCGAGGTGGCTGGGAAGGAAAGAATATGGTATGGTGCATGGCTGGGTGAATGATGAAGCAAGGATGGGTGGAAGGAGAACAGCCTGGGTGGGTGAAACAGAAACTGTATGTGTGCATATACTTTGAATGGATGGATGCCTGGATCATGGTACTATCTGACTCTTAGATAGTATATGTGTATCTAGAGAGAGTAGACGGTCACTGGATGAACTAAGTGTTACTTTGAAGAGCATGTAACACCGCACCCGCACGTCCGTTCCAGTGTAGGAAAGGCAAGGAAAAGAAGTTGTAATTTTGTCCAAATACTACCATGAATAGTAGCAGTAGTTTGTATTGCAACTGCAAGCACAGCATATATCCGGTTTTTACGGTGGACACTCCATACCTCTCTTAATAAGTTTAGTTTAGTAGTAGTACGTCATTAATGTGTGGGTGTATCACTGTTCACTCATTAAAAAGCAAAGCACCTAAAGTCATCCCATATGTAATCAAATACATCCCATGTGAAGTGATAGATAATCAGATTATTTAGCTTCTTCATTTTCCTTTTCTAGTACTCATTTGCACTGTAGGGTGAAAGTTAAATTAATTAAGCATTAGCCCTTTTAACAGAGTATTCTCAGTGCCACCTGTAATAGAAAAATATGAGCTTCACCACCTGCATGTACTGGACCGGTACAGTAACGCAAGTCTGTCTCACTCATCATGGTGGGCGTCTGTTTTTCTCGGGTGCAAGTTCACTGCGCTAGCATTATGCCGGCTTGCAGAAGATAACGTACCAATTTTCCTAAACAAGAGAGAAGAAGAAGAATAAGACTGGTGTACTGTCATAGTCGACTGTAATGGAAGTCCATAGTGCTCGTAGAATTTGTTCCTTAAACTCCCACTAATGTTAGAGCAAGGATGAAGAAGTGGGAGGTTAGATAGATACTGGCCTCAATAGTTATGTACTGTGCTTTCAAGTTGCTAGTTGTACTGTGACACAACTTTCTGCTCAATCATTTTGTGTTAATCTTAAGAGCATTGGTTACAGACTATGTCTTTCTTTCTTTATATAGTTGCTCCTTCCAAATCAAAAAACCCATCAAGGAAGGAGCAGGCTCGAATGGCCCGGCAACGGAGGCTGGATGCCACTGTCGCAGAATATCGGCGGCTGCTGGCCCTGGAGGAGGAGGACACGCAGTCTACTAGTACATCTACTGCGACAGCTGCATCCTCCTCCGGGCCCACACGGGCTGCCAGCCAGCGCAGTGCTCCAGCGGTACGGAGCCGGGCTACCAAAGCCAACCGCCACCGCCGCTGCCCCCCACAGGAGTTGCAAGGCACGCCAGCGCCGCTTATGCCTCAGAGTGTCCTACCTGGAGCAGGAGGTCTTAACTTATAAGAACTTGGTGGAGGGCCTCCGCTCCGACCATGCCACCCTCCGCAAGGAGTATGATGCCCTGGCCGCTACAGTGAACAGCATCCTGCCGTAGTGTCCCTTGCCCCTTTTTTAGAGACTTTTGGGGGTGGGAATTGGGAGTTGGGTTCTTTTTGGGACTTTTGAAGGACAATCGTTGGGGTTAGGGAGGGTCTTGCGGGAGATTATTTTGTTAGGGCTACACAAATATACTTTTTGAAACTTTATCTGAGCATACCTGTTTTTTACTGCTTTTGAGTCTGGTGGGTGGGGGTTTAACAGTAAGTTTGTTTTCCTGAAACTTAAGTCTGTGTCATTTTCTTCCTTTAAGTGTAAATGGCTAAATGTTTTCAACACTAAGTGTCTCTCACAGAGTAAGTGATCCCCCCTTTCCCACCATGGATTTTCTTCAAATCACTTGCAACCAAAATTACACATTCCCACGAGTGCTCTAAGACCCCAGTACTCAGTTGCAAAAATCAAGAACACCCCGAAACACATGCAATCCTGCTGCTAGGGCTAACCCTAACGAACCCTAAGTTACAAAAAGTGCCAAAAGGCTTTTCCGCATGGATTTTGTCCAAACCAGTTTTATCCGGTATTAGACCTTCCCAGCAATGGCCCCAGAGCCGTCAACCCAGGCGAAAACTAGTAGAAGACCCCCAAACAGCCAAAAAGCAAAAGTACAAAAATGTGGACTTTGTCACTTTCCTGAAAATTTCCAAAATCACTCAGTGCGCGCTCTGCAGCTAGGCCCTAACTCCCCTCTGCCTCCATGGATTCCCTTCAAACCTCTTGCAATGCAAAGTATCTATACCCAGCGTTGCTCCCAGACCCCGAAACCCACCCACAAACACCAGGAAGCCCCCCAAACAGGCCCCCGAAAACGCTACATTGAGCGAAATGTCAGAAAATGCAAAAACTTTTTCCTCATGGATGTTGTCCAAACCAGTTTTATCCGGTATTAGACCTTCCCAGCAATGGCCCCAGAGCCGTCAACCGAGGCGAAAACAAGTAGAAGACCCCCAAACAGCCAAAAAGCAAAAGTACAAAAATGTGGACTTTGTCACTTTCCTGAAAATTTCCAAAATCACTCAGTGCGTGCTCTGCATCTAAGCCCTAACTCCCCTCTGCCTCCATGGATTCCCTTCAAACCTCTTGCAATGCAAAGTATCCATACCCAGCGTTGCTCCCAGACCCCAAAACCCACCCACAAACACCAGGAAGCCCCCCAAACAGGCCCCCGAAAACGCTACATTGAGCGAAATGTCAGAAAATGCAAAAACTTTTTCCTCATGGGTGTTGTCCAAACCAGTTTTATCCGGTATTAGACCTTCCCAGCATTGGCCCCAGAGCCCTCAACCCAGGCGAAAACAAGTAGAAGACCCCTAAACAGCCAAAAACCAAAAGTACAAAAATGTGGTTTGTCACTTTCCTGAACATTTCCAAAATCACTCAGTGCGCGCTCTGCAGCTAGGCCCTAACTCCCCTCTGCCTCCATGGATTCCCTTCAAACCTCTTGCAATGAAAAGTATCCATACCCAGCGTTGCTCCCAGACCCCGAAACCCACCCACAAACACCAGGAAGCCCCCCAAACAGGCCCCCGAAAACGCTACATGGAGCAAAATGTCAGAAAATGCAAAAACTTTTTCCTCATGGATGTTGTCCAAACCAGTTTTATCCGGTATTAGACCTTCACAGCAATGGCCCCAGAGCCGTCAACCCAGGCGAAAACAAGTAGAAGACCCCCCAAACAGCCAAAAAGCAAAAGTACAGGTGATTAAAGTTTTAATTATATTAACTGTGCAAAACAAAGAAAGACAGACACACAGGAATAAAAGTGAATAAGTACAAAAAAGAAAGTTCTTGATTCATTGGCTCATTTTCAGGGCTCGGTGTCAGGGAAGAAGAGTTCGTCCTCATACTCTGCGAATTCAGGCAGGAGTAGGTCAGTGTCACCTAACACAGAAGAAATTCCCTCATCTAAGTTGCTGTCCTGCTCGTCTTCTTCCGTCGTGTAATCTGGTACTTTGTAATCTGGTGGTATGAGGTGCTCATTCATCTTGATCATTGTTAACCTCTCCACATTTTTGGGCGAGAGGCGGGTCCGTTTGCAAGTTACAATGCCACCAGCAGCACCGAAAACACATTGAGAAGACACGCTTGCGAGTGGGCAAGACAAGTAATTTATAGCCAGGTTGGTGATCTCTGGCCACAATTCTTTTTTCCCATGCCAATACGCCAATGGGTCAGCATTAACATAGACCTCTGTTGAGTCATTCAGATAGTCCTGCACCATTGACTCAAGGTTCTCCACGGTTCCTTCACTTTGCTTACTTTTTGCTCTGACCTTTTGAGAACCAAACCCAAGCTCAGCTAGCCAATCCTCTTCACTATCATCACCCGATATTTCTGTTGTGTCTGGTGCAGATGATCCGGTTGCCGGTGTCTTTAACGGCTGAGAGGTCACTTCTGCCACAGCCACAGGTGCAGAAGTGGAGTCTTTTGACTGGTGATGGCCTGCTGATGCTGATGTACTGCCTTTTCCTTCAATTTTCTGCCGTTCTCTTTCAAACCTCATGGCTGACAAGGCTAGCCAATGTTTGTACTTTGTAACATCTTCATCACCAAAAGGAAATAATGCACTGCCTGCCAGCGCCTTTTTGTAGCGTGGATGCAGAATAGTAGCACAAATGTAATGCTGTTCTGAGTGGATCTTTTGAAGACGTTCATCGCCAAGTAGGCGCACTAATAATTTCTGCGCCAAAACAAAAGCTTCTTGCTTTTCTTCATCTTTTTGAAACTTAGAAGACACCGCCTTCAGTTTGTGCTCCAGCATGCGCAACAATGGGATAGCTTTTCCCAAATTACAGTCCTCCCTGCTGACTGCACGCGTGAAGACCTCAAAAGGACGAAGCATGTCTGTAAGGCTTTTAACTAGCTCCCCTTCCGCCGCATCTAGCCTCAGGTCCTTCTGAGCTGTACCCAGTGTTAAGAAATACTGATCGAGTACCGTAAACTGCTCATACAGACGCTCAAGCATGTAGAAGGTTGAGTTCCAACGTGTTGGCACCTCCTGGATGAGTGCTTTCACTGGCATTCGACGTTCATGTAGCAGGCTCCTCAGATGCTTCCGGGCCTTAAAAGAATGGCTGAAATGGTTGCACATTTTTCGGCAGGTGACCACTAACTCACATGCTGGACTGTCTTTATCCCAAAAAATTTTAACAACCAGGTTTATACAGTGCGCCAAACACGGCACTCTGAAATAGTGACCCAGATCCATGGCCTTAACTACATTGGCGCCATTATCCGTGGAAACATAACCGATCTCGCGTTTTTTTGGGGACAGCCAGTGCAAGACCTTTGTGTTAAACTCATTCAAAATGTTTTCTGCTGTATGACGTTTCTCCAAGCCAAACATGGCTAGTGTTGCATGTTTCCGAGCAGCTTTAAAAACTTGGTCCAGGTCAACACCTGCGTTTAGCTTTGCTTTAACCCCTGAAAAAGAGACCCAGTGTGCAGTGATGCACATGTAATCAGTGCCTGCGCCACTGGTCCACATGTCTGTTGTCAGATGTATAGTGTGAACAGCACTCTTCTGCAAAGCTGCCCCAATCACCTCCAGAACATCTTCATGTAGTGCTGGAACCGCAACTCGGGCAAAATAGTACCGGCTAGGAACCTTCCATTTAGGGCAGAGCACTGCCACAAATTCTAGAAAACCAACACCTTCTACAAAAGAAAAAGGGAGAAGATCCAGCGCTAGCATTTTAGCCAGCTTAGTGTTATACAGACGCGCCGTTGGGTGGTTGCGTTCTTATGGCGCGTCTGAAAACAACATGGTTTTAATGTTGCCCTGGACCATTTTACGGGATGATGATGATGACTTCTTCGACCCAGTTACGCTCGCTGATGAACTTTTTCGCCTTGGTGTCTCACTCTGTCCCACACTCTTAGTGTGGCTCAAGGGGGTGTGCTGACAGGGGTACTGGGTGTAAATGAAGTGTGTGACGCTTCGTCCTCCTCGTCATCATCAGATGGAACATCAACGTTTGCTCGACTTGCAATTCGGGCTTCTTTGATCTCCTGTAGGTGCGCAAACCATTGGACAGTGTGCTGTCTCTCAAGATGACTTCTTTGGCCTCCAGTCCCATAGTTGGTACCAAGCTTACCACGACTAACTGCAAGCTTACAAATGCTACAAATGGCTCGGTTTTCCTTTTTTGGGCAAATACTAAAGAAGTCCCAAACTGCGGACTTGAAATGTCTGGGGGGGGGCCGGAGGAGGCGATACTGGTGGTGGTCATGCTGCTAATGCCAGTTGAAGTGGAGGATGCGTATTGATGAACTTTACTACGTTGTGCACTTTGCCCACCACTAATTGAGGTCGAGGTGGATGGAGGTCCCTTCTGGCGAGGAAGAAATATGGAAGCGGTAGGTGGTGGTGTACTAGTTAACTTCAATGATTGTGGTGTTCCCATTGCCTCCTCGTCGACTTCATCATCACGCTCAGCAGCTTGTCAGGCTAGGGTCAAAATGTCTGTTTGCTGCATGCCCGCTGGGGCTTCAGTGACGTTAGTGATGACTGCGTCGTCGTCGTGAGAGTCTTCAGCAGCAGGAGTATACGCCACTTCTTGTTGAGCGTCATCACACTCCATAACTATGAGAGTTTCGATGACCTTCCTTTTACGCTTAGCTACCTTTGTCAGATCATGGTGTGCCTCAGCCTCTCTCTCAGACGGCAGTGGTGCTGGTTCCCAAGTAAGATCCATATCATCAGAAGGAGGTGGGCTTGAAGAAGATGTAGACACCACCCTTGATCTTTTCCTTGCTAGGGATCTGGAAGACAATGAATCATCAGGAGGAGTGACTTCCTCGAATGATACCTCGGCTTCATTGTCGATTTCCAGATGTGCCCCTACTTCTGGAGGAACAACTATTGTGGGCACTTGTTGTGCCCCACCATGCACCTCTGCTTGCTCCTCTCCTTGCGCCGCCTCTCCTTCCACATGTACTTGGGCTTGTACTTGCACATGTGGTTGTTGTTGCGGCTGTGGTTGTTCAACACTCGTCAGATGAGTTACAACAACCTGTGTTGAATGAGGGACATTGCTGCTACTTTCTTGCGATGAGCCAACATCACTGGTCGATGGTGATTGAACAAGTAGACTGGTTGCCTCTGCAGCACTCAAGGGCTTGGACTTAAGTTGACGTGGGGGTGGTGGCACTGAGCCCAATGGAGCGGGGGTGCTGCTCCCAGCTTGGTCCCTAGCAGACCCCGCCGCTGCTGCAGGCGTACTTTTTTTTTTATTCCCAAAAAATGTGGTGGGCGGCACACCAGTCTGCTTGGTAACTTGCTTCTTCTGCTCCTTTCTGGTAACTTTCTTGCTAGAGGAGCTACGGGGAACTTTTTTTGGGGCCATCTTCTTCAGATGTCACTCAGAACAGCAGGCCGCAGTTGCACAAGTTGCAGAGTTGTCTGTGGCCACACGTGATGTTGTGCTGCACACACACCGCTGCAGGACTTCTTCCTGGCACTGGTGGTTCTCTTGTGTACCTAAAAGCAATGGAAGACAGAGGAACATCAGTTATACACCCCAAAAAGTCGAAAAACACATAAAAATCAGCACAATCCCATGCCATCCATGCCCTCAATGATGTTTAAATTCAAGACACCCCACAGAAAGACTAGGCCCATGCACCACTCACTACCCTTGGGCATAATGGATGAAAGCTAGGCAAAATGGGTGCAGGCCTGTCTTCAAAATGGCCTCTTGCACTCCAAGCACATGGCCAGGGCCTGCCTGTACCAGCACTCAGAATGGCCCCCACCCACATGGCCAGTCCCCATCAACAGTACACCCCAAAAAATGAAAAACACACAGAAATCACCACAATCCAATGCCATCCATGCCTCCCATGATGTTTACATTAAAGAGACCCCACAGACAGACTCAGTCCATACACCACTCACTACCCCTGGGCAAAAAGCCCCAACAGCAGCCCCAAAAATCAAAAAGCACACAAAAATCAGCACAATCCCATGCCATCCATGCCCTCAATGATGTTTAAATTCAAGAAGACACCCCACAGAAAGACTAGGCCCATGCACCACTCACTACCCCTGGGCATAATGGATTAAAGCTAGGCAAAATGGGTGCAGGCCTCAGACACTGCCTGTCTTCAAAATGGCCCCTTGTACCCCAAGCACATGTGGAGGGCCTGCCTGTACCAGCACTCAAGATGGCCACCACCACCCACATGGCCAGTCCACATCAACAGTACACCCAAAAAAAAACGAAAAACACACTAAAATCACCACAATCCAATGCCATCCAGGATGTTTACATTAAAGAGAGTGAGAGCCCACAGGCAGACTCAGTCCATGCACCACTCACTACCCCTGGGCAAAAGGCCCCACCAGCAGCCCAAAAAATCGACAAAAACCACAAAATTCAGCACAATCCCAGCCCATCCATGGCCTCAATGATGTTTAAATTCAAGAAGACACCCCACAGAAAGACTAGGCCCATGCACCACTCACTACCCCTGGGCATAATGGATGAAAGCTAGCCAAAATGGGTGCAGGCCTCAGACACTGCCGGTCTTCAAAATGGCCCCTTGCACCCCATGCACATGTGGAGGGCCTGCCTGTACAAGCACTCAAAATGGCCACCACCACCCACATGGCCAGTCCACATCAACAGTACACCCCAAAAAAACGAAAAACACACAAAAATCACCACAATACAAATTACAATGCCATCCAGGATGTTTACGTTAAAGAGACCCCACAGGCAGACTCAGTCCATGCACCACTCACTACCCCTGGGCAAAAGGCCACAACAGCAGCCCCAAAAAATCGACAAAAAACACAAAATTCATCACAATCCCAGCCCATCCATGGCCTCAATGATGTTTAAATTCAACAAAACAGTTGTATCATGCACCCATAACTAACCCTGGTCCTACTGGATACTGTGGCTACCCACAATATATTTTATTTAATGTTCTGAAAAAGTTCCAAAATTGTAGTTGCAGCAACTGTAATGCCCCAAACAAACTTACTTGTGAAAGTTGATTTCTAATCCAAAAGTGATCCAAAGAAAGTCAAAAAGGCCTCAAATCCAAATATCCAGCAGCATCCACAAAGAGTAATCCTTCCAGGTCAAGGTCCAAATGAAAGTGACCAGCACATGAAGAAAGCACTGGGAGGAGCCTGTTGGACAGGAACAGGAAGTTGGAGACTGTGGGGCACTTCCTTCCTCCCCCCCCCCCCAAAATGGACTCCTTGCTAAAAAAAGTGCAGGCAAATGTCAACCTGAGGAGTGATTCTGATAAAATTCATCATTTTCTGAAGGTTTATGCTGTTTGCTGGTGGATTTCTTGTGCAGAATTGCAAAATCTGTATTTCGTGAGTGCGAGATTGTTGCTGCCCGCCGCATCTACGTGTTCGCAATTGCGAACTCTCGCGATGCGTGCTGTGCAAGGTGGCAAGGCGCAATGACGTAATCGCGGTCGACAAACTCCCGCGGGATCCCGCAGCAAGATCCAAAATGGCGCAGCACTAGCAAAATATCGAGAAAAACAACTCGGCAAACGCTGAATGACGGTAAGTGGACGCCGCGCGCCGCAATATTGTATCACCAAGCAAAAAAATCCGCCGCGTGCGAATTTACGAGTTTTTGGCAAATCCGCTACAGTTCGCGGATTGCGAATTTGCCGAAAATCCGCAAATTCCGCGAGCGGAACGGATTTTACGCCCATGCTTAGTGAGGAAAGAGGTGAGAGGGGTGTAAGATTTTGCAGGAGAGGTCCAGAAAGAAGCAAGAGCAGTATAGAAAGAGCCAACAGAGGGGTAGAAAGAGGCAAGAGGTGTGCAGAAAGAGGTAAGAGAAGTGCAGAAAGAAGCAAAAGAGATACAGAAACAGGCAAGAGAACTACATAAAGAGGCAAAAGAGGTACAAAAAGAGGCAAGGGAAATGCCGGAAAAGGGTGCAGAAAGAGGCAAGACAGGTGCAGAAACAGGCAAGACGGGTGCAGAAAGAAGCGAGAGAGGTGCAGAAAGAGGGAAGGCAAGTGCAGAAAGAGGCAACAGGGTGCAGAATGAAGCAAGAGAGGTGCAGAAAGAGGCAAGAGAAGTATAGAAAGAGACAAGGGAGGTACAAAAGAAAGGAAAGAGAGGTGCAAAAAGAGGGGAAAAGGGTACAGAAAGAGGCAAGACGAGTGCAGAAAGAAGCAAGAGAGGTACAGAAAGAAGCTAGAGAAGTGCAGAAAGAAGTAATAGGGGAGCAGAAAGAGGATAGAGGAGTGCAGAAAGAGGCAAGAGAAGTGCAGAAAAAGCAACAGAGGTACAGAAGGAGTCAAGAGAACTGCAAAACGAGGCAACAGCGTTGCAGAAATGGGCAAAAGAGGTACAGAAAGAGGGAACAGGGGTGCAGAGAGTGGCAGAGAGCTGCACAATGAGGGAAGAGGGGTATAGAAAGAGGCAAAAGGGGTGCAGACCTTTGCAAAGAGAGGTGCGGAAAGAAGCTAGAGCAGTGCAGAAAGAACCAACAGAGTTGCAGAAAAAGGCAAGAGGAATGCAGAAAGAGGGAAGAGAAATGCAGAAAGAAGCAAAAGAGGTGCAGAAAGAGGAAAGAGGAGTGCAGAATGAGGCAAGAGGGGTTCAAAAAGAGGGGATAAGGGTGCAGAAAGAGGCAATGGGGTGCAGAAAGAAGCAAAAGAGGTGCAGAAAGAAGCAAGAGAGGTGCTGAAAGAGACACGAGAGGTGTAGAAAGAGGCGAGTAAGGTGCATAAACAGGTAAGAGGGGTACAGAAAGAAGCAAAAGAACTGCAGAAGCAGGCAAGAGAAGTGCAGAAAGAGGCAACAGAAATGATGAAAGAGACAAGAGAATTGCAGAAACAGGCAACAGAAGGGCCGAAAGAAGGAACAGGAGTGAAGAAAGAGGGAAGAGGGGTACAGAAAGAAGCAACAGAGGTGTAGAAAAAAGCAAGAGAAGTTCAGAAAGAAGCAAGCGATGAGCAGAATAGGCAAGAGAGGTGCAGAAAGAGGGAAGAGAGTGCAGAAAGAGGCAAGATAAGTGCAGAAAGAAGCAAAAGAGGTACAGAAAGAGGCAAGAGTGGTGCAGAAAGAACAAGAGTTGTTTGCACACCATTAATATCAATTTAACACTTACATTTAGCAATAAGTAACAGTTGACAATTCTATATTTGCAAATGGCCTTCCACCACGCTGTAACAATTGTCACTGCATTTTTGGTAACGTTTGAGCCGTTTCAGCTAGAAACAAGGTTTTTTTGTTCAAATCTGCAGATTATGCAGCAGATGATAGATGATGTGGCAAATGCGGAAAATGTATAATTGTGCGAAAGTTGGTGAAGCCAAACAGTTGTATATTTCCAGCGGCCCTGCTCATACCTCTGGGTACGTCTAAAAGTACTCCTCAGTGGTTCCTTCTTTTTTGTCTCATTGAGTTTATATTTTAGCTTCTATGGAAACGAGGAAGACTAAACCTGTGGTTCACACTCCACTCCACAACACAGAGTGACCAGGAGATGTAAAATGGTCCAGCTGCTTAGTTTCCGCCAGTCCAATTATCACACTAATGCTCTAGCAGTGGTATCTTGTAGCTTAAAAATCCAGGTTTTTAGTTCTTTACGGAATTCTGTTTCTCTCTCTAGGGCCCTTAGGTGGGGTGGGAGAGTATTCCATGCTTTTGAGCCCAACACTAACAGTGATTTACCCCCTCGCGTCCTTAGTCTGAACCCTGGGACAGCCAACAGATTGGCGTTTGAGGAGCGTAGGGTTCGTGTTGGGTGATACCTAAAGAACTTCTTCCGTAGATATGTTGGCCCTAAGGAGTGGACTGCTCTGAAGGTAATAATCAGTATCTTAAAAAGGACCCTTTTGATTGTTGGTAGCCAATGTAGGATATTTAATGCGTCAGTTGCTGACGATCTTTTCGGCCATTTCAGCACCAACCTGGCTGCTGCATGTTGCACCATCTGGAGTCTATGCGTGACCCCTTTTTTGGTGCCTGCGTATAGACTGTTACAGTAGTCTATCCGTGATGTCACCAGGGCAACTGTAACCGTTTTTCTTGCCTCCAGTGGCAGTAAGTAAACTTCCTTAGTCCCTTTATGATACTGAAACATGTCCCTGCTACTTTTAAACATAATTAGTCTCCGTAACACAGAATCCCACTCTACATAATTCCTACACACTAAGTACCACATACTTTCTATCCACATAATTTCACTGCACAACATACCACATGATTCCACTACACACAACGTACTTCCACTCCACTTCAAAAAACATAGGTAACAATCTATTACCTTTACAAAAATTCAGTAGCTCTAACTCTCGCAAATCTGAGACCTAATACAACTAGTAGTCACATTTGCAGAGTGGTGGAGAAAGGGGACTGAGCCTCCGACCACCGCTCAGGAATTCCACTGCGTAGAACTTAAGAAGGTACCAGGAGGGTTTCTTGGCCCCCAAACTCCCCCAGAAGTAAAGTGGACTTCATCCCCCAACCAGTAGTCTGCCAGGAGGCGCGTTGGCAGAGTGGTGGTGAAAGAGGTGAGTGGCCTCCGAAGACCTATTAGCAATTCCACTGTTTGGACTTACTGGAGGTAACAAGAGGGGTAGTTGGCCCCCACAGACCCAACTACCCTTCCTATTACCTCCAGTAAGTCCCACACAGAAGGATTGCTAAGTTCTCATTGCAGGCCACGCTGTCTTTGCCCACCAGTCTGCAAACGTGCTCCCTGGCACACTCTTGGATGGGGATTGAAGTCCTCTTCACTGCTGGGGGAGCTTAGGAGCCAACAAGCCTACCTGTTTGTTCTCTTGGTTGGGGGATCCCCGGACCCGGCAAAAAGTTTATTATGGTAAGGGGGCTGTGTGGCCCCCCTTCCCTGGGCCACTTTTGACCCCAGGGACTCCATCCCTCGGGCCCTACCCAGCCTTATTTGGGGGGGGCGAGTGGCTTCCCCTCCTGAGGCCAATATTGGCCCCAAGACCCCATATCCCCGGGCCCGGCTTTATTTTTTTTATTTAAAATTTTTTTTAAAAAGGGGAGGTGGCCGAGTACCCCCCTCCCAGGCCATTTTCGGCCCTGGGGACCCCATTCCCTGTGTTGGGGACCGCGGGAGGAGCCCCAATGCCCCTGCGTTCCCTGACGACTCCCCGCCTCCTGCAGGAGCCGGCATTGCTTTTGCACAAAGGGAGCTGCAAACATGCAGCTCCCTTTGCCCAAAAGCAATTCTGCTTCACTCCATGAAGTACAGCAGATGTTTTCTATGGCAGGGCGGGAGCACTGTTCCCGCCCTGACATAACAAACTGCAATGTACTGGGGTGGGCACCACGGTACATTGCTGGAGCTGACCCTGGGTGGTGGCAGTTCCCAGGGCCATTGAAGGCTCCTGGAGGGGAGCCACGTGGCCCCCCACCGAACACCTTTAAATCCCCAGGGAGGTGGTGGTCCTGGACCCAGGTGTCTGCTACGGACCCTCTTCTTTTAATTAATGAATGCCCCGGGGAGGTGGTGGTTCCCGGGGAAGTGTGGGGGGGGGGGCAGGAGCCCTTCCTACACTTTATTTAAAAAATTGGAATCCCGGGGAGGTGGCGGTCCTCAGGGCTTGGGGGGCCCGCACTGTATTACACTTCTTTCTCGGTGCGTTTCCAAAGATATGTAAAATGTATATACATTATGACATAGTACGATGCACTATGCACAGGGATTTGATTTATTAGAATGTATTGGAGCAGCATATACAATTCACTTTTATATGTTTCCAGATGGCCACCCTATTTGGACAATGTTTTCAGCAACTCTGAATTAAGTCCTTTGTTTATGTCTCTACAAGGATATATAATGGCTCCACTGTTTTCTTTTGTTGTGGGAACAAGGCAGCTCAGCTGTCGACACGTTGTACAACTGAATTAAACCTTCACTTTGTGCAAATTCCTGAGCGTGCATCTTACTTTCGAACTATGTGCGATACTGTCTACAAGCAGGCTCCACTGGTATTACGCACTACCTACCCACGGGCCCAGGTTCCAGAAGGAGTTCTGTTGGTTGGCGATTGAAGGAGGAACCTAGCAGCCAGCCGTCTTCGTTACTCTGAAGAATTACAGTCAACATGAGGATTCATACTGCTCCTCATCCCAGAGGTGGGTCTAACCCTGGGTGGTAGTTGGGAGGGGGGCATGTTCGCGCATCAAAGGATGCGCATGTGGTTCTTCTTCCCGATGTCTCTCTCGAAGGGCAACCTATGTTTCTGGCTGGCACTTGCGGTATACCGAAAGCATCTATTTGTTGTCTGCCACCAAAAGCTCCCCGTAACCAGCATACAGCAGGGTGATTAACATTCCCCATCTTAGGGAGGGCAGTGGGTATACTTTGTTGGTGATTTCAGCTAGTTTCCGTGTTTTACAGTGCAAGATAGCATCTTACTCTCCGACGGCAGGAGGTACTTTTCATTTGAGAAGGGGAATTTCCACATAAGCTTAGGTCACAGTGGGGACTAATGACTTTCTACGTATTTTCCCACTATCTACTGCTACAGTGTGTACCGTTTGTTGTTTGAGACAATATGGATGAAGAAACGAAAGACGTGCAGTAGCACAAATGCTGTTTGCACGGGCACCATGCAAGGGACTAAAACATACATTGCCTGATAATCAAGACATATCACTGAATACAAAACTAAAACAATTTGAAAAACTTAAAAAATCTGAAACTTCCAAATGGTGGGAATTGAAAGACAGAGAAAAAATACTACAAGAATGGTCATACATTGAGTAAGAACTTAAACAAAACAGTGAACAAGAACACATCATGAAAGTCAGAGGATTTAAAGGCAAGACTTAAACAAGATGAGAATGACATAAATGTATGCAAGCAGTGAAAACTGCACAAAGATTGTGCTACTTATGAAAGTGGCAGGATCCTCACGCACAGCCATAAATATGACCACATGTATGAATCCCAACCAGGGGAGCCTACTATTGAAGTGACAATGTAAGAAAATAAAGAATCACCGATTGCTAAGAACAGCGATACAGATACTGAATCATCAGTGACTACAGCTAGCTCAATGTCTGAAAACGGGGTTATAACTAGACCACTACTTTTTTAGACGAGTACCGGCTTCTCAGAAGGGGCCGGCAAACATTGGGAACGACACCAACACTGACAACCCGAACAAGGGGGAGAGGACAACGCAGCAGAGGAAGAGGAAGAGGCAGGGGAGGAGTCAACCAAGGCGGAAACAACTCAAATAACAAAACCAGAAAGAGCAAAAGAAAGAAGCCCATGGGAAACAAGGCAGGAGGCTCCAAGAAGAAGCAGTAATGGAAGATGGAGTGGTAAATAGAACCATTATAAATCTCACTGAGCGGGCTTTATCTGATCTTGAAAAATGTACTCTGTGATTAGGCCCAATTGAACTTTTCTACTACTCTGAAACTCGTATTGACATGTTTAAATTCATTCGCAAACTGAAATTTAAAAAGTGGCACAGTCTAAAGAACCCCAAACCTATTTCTGAGGCCAGCACAGAGCCCCAACTAGGCCCTCTCCCTGGTCTCACGGTTGGGGATGCTGAGACACTCCGTTTGCTACATGAGCTGGAAACGGATATGGAATCCACATGGTGGTGTCCAGGCATGATCTTGATATCACCACTGATCTATCTGCTAGATATCACTACCAGTTTCAAACCTCACACTATCTTCTTTCCAAATTTCCACACCATAACACTGATACCTTTCATGATGTGGTCACTAAAGCCCTTCAGAAATTCAAACACCGCATATAGAATACAGGGGTATTACCTCACAATTTGTCAATAAGACAGAAAGAGTTATCAAATCCTTGGCATATGACACCAACCTTGTCATACGTCCAGCCAATAGAGGGGGTAACATTGTCCTCATGAGTAAACAAATGTACATTGCAGAGGCAATGAGACAACTCAATGACACTAGATTTTATTCCAAAGTCAATAAGGAAGCCTACAAGGACAGTATTTTGACTACATGGAATAAACTTACAGTATGGGAACAGAATGATATCATTGCGTGGGAAGAATTCTGCTTCCTGATAAAAGACTATCCTAAGCTACTCATTCTGTACCTTCTGCCAAAAATCCATAACAATCCTAATATTCCACCTGGCAGACCCGTGTCATCCATAGGCAGTGTTATGGAAAACATATCCAAATATGTTGTTCATTTTCTTAGGGAATATGTCATCACCCTCCTCTCATATGTCAGGAATACAAAGGATTTTCTTTCAAAATTAGATGGTACAATGTGGGATGAAACTCTCCTCTTGATCACTCTTGATGTAAATTCTTTGTACACTAATATTGAACACACTCAGGGCATTGAAGCATGTTTTCTTTTCCTTAAGCACAAACCCATTGGTTATCTAGAGCATACAAATATGCTCTTGGACATGATGAGACTGTGCCTTGAGAACAACATCTTTAAGTTCAACGGTACACTGTACAAGCAGATACTGGGGACTGCCATGGCCATGTGCTTTACCCCCAGTTTTGCCTACTTGTTCCTGGGTTTGGGGGAGGAAGAGATTCGTAGAGACACTGACTTTATTGATGATTTTTCAAAAGTTACCCCCTGGCTTTGTTACATTGATGAACTTCTGGTTATTCGGAAGGGTACGGAGGAAGAGGTACTGACAGGAATGAGCATAACATCAAACTCACCTACAACATGAGCAAAGATAGCATTGATTTCCTTGATGTTAAAATAATGACACATCAATGCACCCTACATACCAATCTCTTCCAGAACACAAGAGCAGGAAATAGTGGTCACCCAGAAAATCTTAAGTGGAGTTTCGCTTATGGCGAACTACTGAGAGCCAGAAGAAATTGCAGCACGGAAGAATCTTACAACAATGAACAAGACAATATCCAGATTGAAAGCTAGGGGCTATCCCAAGTGGGTGCTTGAACGTCCCAAATTGAAAGCCAGCCAGGTCAGCAGATCACAAACCCTCAGCGACCTCAAAAGGGACAATGAAAGCCTGGAAACCGAAGAAACCAGAATCATACTGCAGATACAAAAATAATGGCAAAGAATTGGGACATCCTCACCAGTGAACTTATCATAGGGAACACTCTACACAAAACACCCAGAATCAAGTACAAGAAAGGCAGCAGCCTGAGAGATATTGTTGTTCATGGGGATATATCCCAAACACAACATCTGAGTAATCACAAACTACAGGGTGTCTTCCCTTGCGGACATTGCAAGACATGCTGCAATATTTTTATAGTTAAGGAACATTCTACACCTGGGAATAACAAGACCAAGAAAATAACCCAATTTTTACTTGCAGTACCAATTAACGATATATGTACTTAAGTGCCCTGCAAGTTAAGATATGTAGGGAACACCACTTTCATGGTCAAGAAGAGGATATTGGAACACATACAAGCAATCAACAACAGAGATACACATTATCCTTTAGCGAGACATTTCCAAGAATACCACTTATCTCACAGTTCCATTCTAAGTTTCTTTGCAATTGAGCAAATTCACCCAGGCCCCAGGGGCAGCTACCGTGTTTTGAAGCTCTGCAAACGTGAGCCTAAGTGTATTTTGGATCATGAAATCAAGCATCCAGGGGAACATAATCTTGATGAGGAGTTAGCGATACAGCTTCATGATGATTAGACTAATTGTAGTTTTCTACTTCTCCACCTGTCTTGACAAATTTATACATTTATAAATGAAACTGTTATGCATAGCTTTGATCATTGTTCTGATTTTCATCTTTTGCTTTTATTCTTTCAGGAGGAAAGGAAGGGACCCACTGATTGCAGAGGGAGTTGGCACACGGGATCCCTACCCTTTTCTTACTCTTCACTCAGGGGCACTTGTGTCTGGGAGATAAGATATATTTATTTTCCTTGGTTCGTTATTGTTTTACTGCAGTAAATTACCATATTAGTACACGTTGGTGGAATATGTGATAATTTAGTACATTCAAAATGTGCTGTATTTCTTACTTATTACCTTGGTTGTGCCCTGGGCACAGTACGCCTTCACTTGGCGCATGAATTTCCCATTATCTACAAGATCTTTGCAGTTTTAGCGTTGAATTGTTAATTAACCTGCTGGATTACATTAGCTTTCCTACATGTCATGCTGGGTCCCATGCGCGCACAAGCTCTTGCCTTTGTGTATGCACTTTTATGGACACAACAAATATGCCACTATGGCACACAGTATTACACTTCTTTCTCAGTGTCAGAACATGTTTTTTATTTAAATTACATCTGCACAATGAGATGACAGTATTATTATTAAGCCTTCGGATAAAAGGTGGGCATATTGTTGTGATGGATTGCACAAAGTACCATCAAGAGATCAGGAGACAATGTGGGGGATTCCATCAATTATGAAAGGTTAAAAAGCAATCCCACCAACCAAATCATGTTAACCTTTCATACAAAATTACAACAATGGCATGACCATGGTTTGCTAGATGAGGATGAAATGTAATATCTTACGGTCATGCATCCAATTGTCCCAATGCTATATGTATTACCGAAGGTGCACAAGAGCCTAGAAAACCCTCCAGGCCGTCCCATTGTTACCTCCTTTGGCTCCCTCCAGGAGAATACCTCAAGATTTGTCAACATCTTCCTGTTTCCGTATGTAGCCGAGTTACCATCTTACATACTGGACTCAATGGATTTCCTCAACCACATCAAGGGCATCCCTTGGAAATAAGGTTACATCATGGCAACAGGTGATGTGGTCTCACTGTATACCTCGATTGTCCATGATGATGGTCTAAGGGCATGTGAGCATTTAATGACATCTCGGTTCATTGAACTCACTGGGCCAAACACAAATGCTTTTAAGATGATGTCCTTTTGTCTGAACAACAATGGTTTTATTTTTGATGGAAGATTTTATAAACAAAGACAAGGAACTGCCATGGGCAAGTCTTTCGCTGCAACATACGCAAATCTAACTATGAGCTTTTGGCAGGCGGAATGTCTATGGTCAGAGAACAACAGAGCAAATTTGGAAAAGGTGATTTTATAGGTCTGGCATATCGACAACCTCTTCCTTATATGGGAAGGAGAGGAAAGTGAATTGAAGGACTTTCTGTTATCACTAAACAACAACTCTTTGAACTTAGGTTTCACCCATACATACAGTAATTGTTCAATTGACTATTTTGATATGCGGATCCACATTGAAAATGAAAGAATAGGAACCACCTTGCACCAAAAAATGACTGCATGTAGTAGCATTCTGTCGGCCAACAGTTCACACCCTAAAGCTCTTAAATGGAGCATCCCCAATGGAGAATTTCTAAGAGCTTGTAGATATTGCTCTGAGCACAAGGAATATGAGAAACAGATTATTGGGATATACAACAGATTTACGAAATGAGGATACCCAACAACTGTCCTGGATGATGCACGAATGTGAGCTGGGAAACATAAGAGAGAATCTATTTATGTCCAAGAAAATGCAAACAACAATTGAACCTAACCAAGAAGTCCTCAGGTTCATCACAGATTTCAATAGATCCAATAAAATTGTGAAAGAAGCCGTTGGCAATCATTGGACTGTACTCAAAAAGGACTAGGAGCTTAAACATCTAATAACGGATCATGTGAACATCAGATATAGAAATGTGCCATCCCTGGGAAATCTGCTTACCAAACGTTATTTTACAAACAATAATCCACAAAAGGGTAATTGGCTGATGTGTAATTGTTTCTTCAAATGCTCACAATGCAAAGCATGCCGAAATGGCCGCAACAGGGGGGACGTAACAACCATACAAAGCATAAAAAACCCATTAAAGGAAGGATAACATGCAAAACCACCCATGTAGTCTATCTCCTGGAATGTGGATGTGGCAAACAATATGTGGGTAGCACTGCAAATAAACTTTAACCGTGTATTTTACAACATATAAGGGCCATCACAAACAAAGACTTCACATACGTAATGGCAAAACACATCTGGAAAGATCATGAAGGCCAGTTGGAGAACAATTTTCTTTATTCCGGCATCAAACCGATTAATATCAGGGGAGGTAACAGAGAAGCGGCCCTGAGAAGAGCCGAATCAGAGTGGATAATCAACTTATGAACTGGATCCCATGGAGCTTAAATGCAGATGACGAACTATATACTTTTTTATAGTATCTCCTAGTTTTACCTTTAAACTTGTCTGTTACATTTTCTCCATCACAATGTGTATTTTTTTCTCCCTCCCCCTTTGTATTTCTCCTCCCATCCCGATCCCCTCAAACCCCTTCCTTTCCTTCTCTGTATTCTTTTCAATTTGCTTTCCTTTCCTTTCATCCCCTCCCTACCCCCTATCCCCTTTTTTTATCCTCTCCAATCCGTTTTTCATAGCATTGTTTTATATTGCATTAGATTTTGGTACAATAAAGAGATAAGGTGTCAGCATAAAAGTAAATAAAAAATATGTGTACATATTTCAGGTATAGGGACGCATCTCAAGAGAAACATTTTCCTGATAACAGGATCAGGAAAATATAGTTCTACCTTAGTTACATAGTCTTTTTAGCAAAATGAAATTCTACTCAAATAAGCACAGGGCACGTTATTATGTACTTTACATAATCATCACGTTGCACTTTTTATTTATTAGTGCAATTGAGTATAAGGTAGAGGAGAAATAATTGGCACTTTCTGGTTCCTTTAGTACTTTACAGGAATAACACTGTGCACTCTCAAACAGGTAGTGCAATATTGCAGTTTGATATCCTTGCATTCTGTTACATTAATTCAGGGGAGAAGAGTATATAGAAGAGGTATAAGGCATCTCAGCCCTCTTGTTTTCATCGGAATACCATTGTGCACTTTCTGATTATGTACAATAGAGAAGTCTTAAAGTTGAGTACTTTAAGGAGATTTCTTTTTGAAGTGGTTAAGGTGTACAAACACCAAGTGCACAGTGCGCGCCTAAGTAGGTTTGTTAACCTGCCATAACTTACAATAGATAAGTCTTGACATCTAAGTACTCCTCTACAGGAATGTTATATAGCATTTATTACCCCTGTATTTGGTAGATATAACACATTGCACTTTATATTTATACGTATATATGCAATCTAAAGCTTTCAGAGCTTTTTACTTGTGTTGAGTTGTTTACAAGTTTTAGGAGTCTTTGTACTTTATGTTCCATACATATCCTATCTTTGCAATTTCATACTATTTTATATATTGTTTTATTGAATCTATAATTAGTAGTAGATGGGTAAGAATTGAGGAATATATGAGCCTCGCTATTTGAACATACAAACACAGAAGTAGGCACTATGCACTTTATCTATATTTATATTTATATTTATATATGTGCAATATAGTGATAGGATAGGATATCTATATCTATTCATGTTATACATAACAATGGGAAGGCATACTGCATTTTTTTATCTCCCTTATTACCTTTGATGTCTTTATTGATGAATTTTAAGTGACACCTACCTTTCCTAGACGATATCAGATCATTTGGAAATGTAGACTTATCTATCTGTCTGTTCATTACGAATGTTTAAATCGATATGTTGTGAAAACAGGTTTGCTTGGTGACCAAAATAATTCAAATTATGAGGTCTATTTATTTGTGTATTTTACAGTGACCTAATTTACCAAGTTTTTTAGTGAGCATATACTTTATTCTAAAAGAATTGTATTTGTGTCTTTCCCTTTAAGATGCACATAAAGTTTCTTTTAATTGGTGTTGGGTAAGGGAGCCGCTGTCCCTCTAAAAATGGCACTCTATGCACTAAACTCGATGACCAAGTAGAAGGCTACAGCCAAAAGGCGTAGATCTGATTTGGTGTTTACATGCACCTTGAACTTTGCGTTTGACAGCAGAAAAAAGTAATGGGAGCAGTTGAAGTCTGAAATAAATTGCTTCTCCAAGGATTCCTGTGTGCCATCCTGTTTCACACTGGATTATAGTGTTTTGCATAAGCAGGCGGTTTCCAGGAGATTTTTTGATTCAGGATATATGTATATATATAACTGCACCTTTAATGACTCATGTGGAAAATGAGGCAAGTAAACTGATCATGGTGTTTTAAAAATGGAACACATGTATTTATCAGTACAATAAAAGGAAGACAAAATATGTTAAGCAATGCACCTTCACAGATGTCAAATGAAAGAAGTAAAATATAAAGAGCATGTATACACAGCAGAAAACATGAAATATACACATGGACTAATAAAACTTAGGGCATTTATACACAAAGTAAGTAATAGCAAAACATTACTGAAAGACTGTCTTTCAACATTCTGGCCAGCATAACTAGGGAGCACTCACAGTCAGTCAGCAGTCTCGATCGGGAACATCAAAAGTTCCTGTGACAATGCATCCACTGCACAGGCTCGTGTCTGGGACCTAATATTCCCCGACTTTATTACCTTTACTCAACCCAAGAAGAGATTTCTAGGAACGGCTCTCCTTTCTTCTGTTGCAAAAACAAGGCTGGCCATAACAGTCTGCATCAAGTTCACTCACAGAAGCTTGCTAGGCCCAGTGTTTGCTCTGAGGCAGAGCTGTACATTTCACACATTTCTCTGGCAAAAACAATCTCCACTGTGTGAATTGTACCAAGTGTGCATCCCACATGATATGGTCTAGCTTACTCTGTATGGTGAAGAGCAAAATCAGGTGAAGAGCGGAAACATCCCCTCCCTAACCTGCAACTGCATGAGAGCACAGAAAATGGAACACGGAAAATGGAGTCAATTATACAAAATGCAGTCTTTGGTCAATGTATCTTTCCTCATGGCACCACACTCCACATTTGACCATTAACTCTCATAACATATTTGTCTGAAATTAACTGTTTTAGGTCAAAACATAGATATAAGATTAGGCACACATTGTACACAACAGCATAATAATATCAGAATACATTGCCATTATTACCCACCTAAGATAGAACAAAGTTTACCAAAGTCCGATAACCACCCAAACAGTCAGTCTCACCATCCTTTATCTATATCATGTCTTATTCCTTTGACCAGTTTGCTTAAAGCTTCAATGTGAAAATGAATTGATTTAAAGTGATCTGAATGGTTAAAACAGCACATACCATTCAATTCTGAACATCCATGATCATGTTTCAAAAGTAAGTAGTCAAATGCTTCTCTATTCTGTTAGATAGCCTTTCTTGCCCCCTGCATATCTAATAATAATTTTGCCAAACCAACAGATGTGTGATTAATAATCTTGACCATGCTAATTTATTAATAATCCTAGTGTTATAAATGGTTAAAGCTGGAACTTCTACAGATGAAGCACCTACACTTACATATTCGGTTCTAGATAATAGGTGAACCTCAGAGTCACAATCTTCATCAAGTTGTATAGTTTCCCTCGTATTCTTAACATATAATGCTGTATTCAAGGGAAACATCATAAGTCTCAACCGTGTGAAAGCACACAGTCCGCCCGTTATATTTTCTGGAATATATGTAATTGTAACATCACCGCAAGAAAATAACCATTCTGTAGGAAGGGCTTTCCAAACTGTTCATGCTGGTGGCACACTTTTTGGAGTTGCATCATTTTCGGGTCACGGTAAGGCAGTGTAGCGCGCGCGCGTAGGAAGCGAGCCCAAACCACCTTGGGGGGATGGGAGGAGGGAGGTTCTTCCCGGGAAGAAAATTTTGAACAAAATTGGGCAAATGGTGCATTTTCCAGCAAATTTGAGAAAGCAGGAAGGTTACTAAAGCCATTGTGAATCTGTTCTAACAAAGACAGTGACTAGCAAAACTGGGTGCAAGTTAGGTTTGTGCCAGAAACAAGAATATATTCCTACACACATTGACACATGCCCCAGTGATTTATGGCATAAAAAGGTCTATGGTGCTACTCGGAACCCCTAGGTGAAAAGTTAGACTTCATTAAAGGACAATCATCTCTACAACTGTGTTATGCATGCCCCTCCCCAAAACAGTCCTCCCGTGCAGGGAACAACGCGCATAGAGATGCCTCACACAGAAATGGCACTCTCCTGTAGCCCCCTCCGCTAACTGGATATTTAAAGTCACATTTACTTGGTTAGCATATGTGGGGTGGAGCCTGCCTTGAAGCTGTGTACCTTACATTTCATTCATGTGCTGTTTCCTAACGTGATGGAATGAATGCAGATGGGGAGCTGAGCGAGGCCGGCAACTGACACAATACAATGCTGTGCTCCCTGTTGAGTTTTAGAGGAAGATGTCGCCTCGGCTCATCTTTGGACTCTAGTTTAGTATCCAGCCAGCCACTCCCGGCCTCACACCCTTCGTGCCCCTCCCCTCACACACATTTTACAGAACGTACCTCCCCCAGGTGCCCAACCCATCAACTGGGCCTTCTTTTCGTCCAGTTACACAAAGTACCTGGTATCCCGCAATGCTCACGCACCATCCACAAACACTGTCTACCACCCCACCCCGATATTTCTGAAACAAATTGTAAACCCGATGTCCTTCCAACCTTCCTCAGTAGCCTCAACATCTCCCTCCACAGCTTGTTCAAAAAGAGAGCACATAAAATGGTGGCAGGCAGACATCCCGCTAACCTCCCACAACCTGCATGCATTCTCTTCCTGAAGAAACCATGGCCAGACGCTCAGCTTTCAATCAGAGCCGAAAGTCGGACTCTCTGAGAGCCGGCTTGTCAGTGCCACCTTTAATCCCATTTTATAGGGGTGGCAGGTGACACTTCGTCGCCCCTCGGGTATGTGGAGATCCGAAGGGCTCGGGAAACAGCATCGGTGAGTGCACCCTCGGATCTCCAGAACATCATCAGTCCGCTGAGCTCTGGCATGGTGTCTGGTGTTCATTGCTCTGTCGTAAGTGCGATGGCTCGCCGGGTTTTGAACTCCACGTTCACGTTGTCTTACACTGGAAGCAGTAGTCTCATATTTTTCTTATGCCCCTTATGTGATATGTTGGCATTGAACATATGCAATATGCGTCATTAAAGCTTTTACAAAATGCTCCAATCCTCTCTGATAACCCTTGCCTGGGTGGGCAAACAACTCCGGCTCCGCTGGCAGGCACTCAAGCTCCCAAACAGACGATGAGAATTTTACGCCCCTGCCCGTTATCTTTATTACTTATGTGTGCACACTATTGGTATCACCCCACACAAGATCTGTATGTTGCAATCGAAAGTGACGATGCCCATCCCACACAGAGCTATAATGCTGCACGCACGGGTAGACCTACCACAGAAATAAACCACATTATTTGGTGCACCACACATGCCTGGAATGCACTACATTAAGCATTGGTCCTTACTCAGGCCCCAGGACAATACCTCAGTTGAGAAAACACTGCCATGATTCTGTCTCGCGCTATTCAGTTTGCTTTATTTGTACCACTCTGTATCAATTGTTTCAATTACTTTCCAAACCCACCAAATATTTTTGGATGTGTATGGAATAGTTAATATTATTGCATAAATCTGCACAGTAGAGATGAACATAGCCTCACAAGATTCAATACAACACTGCCTGTTGTACGTGCAAGTTCACAAGGTCCTGCACAGGAACATTCAGTCCTCGTCACTGAAATGAAGTGCAGATGGCGATGATGATGGATTTTGTTTTTAAGACGATTAATCGTGCATCCAATGGCTCCCCCACAGCGCAACTGGCCTGTGTTGTAATCCTGACCAAGTAGTTTATCAATGCATCATTACATTATAACCCGTGGTGTCACATTCTCAAGCTTCAAATATGACATGTAACACATTTTCATTTCTATTCATGCATGGTTACATGATTCTGTATTCTTTGCGATGACCTTAAAGCAGACAGACTTTTGAAGCAAACACTACCTGCGTTAATAAGCTCAAACATCACCCAGCGATATCCGTTACACAGGAGCCTATGCTAAACAGAGTGGGCATAGGGTCAAAATAGGGGACCTGTACCTAATAACATTCAAATAAAATACTCACTGCGCATTCCACCCTCAACAGAACAACACGCGCTGCAAAGGAAATCGGCCGTGCGCACATGCTCCTCTCCTGCCTCCGCCTACTGTACTGCGTCACTGATGCACGATAATGTACGTCTGTCTAAAGATTTAAGGCAGACGCACATGCTTGATTAGAGCACTGTCGCGCAACACACCCACAAATGTCAGGCGACACAGTACCGTGTCACGACACCTAGTTTGGAAAGCTCTGCTGTAGGCAATTTAATGCAATTGAAGTGACTGGCAGCAGATACTACATTCTTGCATAACATACTATTAAATTCATTTTTACATATACTTTCATTTCAACTTTTACCTACAGTTTATTATTCCCAAGCCTTCTTTAAATTATCGTCTTCAAATTGCATCTAAACACATTTACCAATGTTAGCTAGATCACAAGTTAAATTGTAACAAACCTCACTTATAGTGACATTGTACATTACCACTTGAGGTAAATCTACAAAAATCATACAGTGACATATGAGTCCTCACATAGCTGAGAGAGCACAAGTTTGGAAAAAAATGTATAAGTACACCATATTTACAAGCACGTAGTTAGTTAACATGTACTTTGCACCAGAGTGTTTATATTTAGAAGTGAAATACACCGAGTGTCTTATATTCAGTGGTGAAATGCATAGAATGTTTAAGTAGAGTAACAATAATCATAACTGTGTGAGACTAATGTAGAAATGTTTGGGATGAATATGAAAACCTCACGTTCTCATGTTAAAGGAATAATGTAAGAGTTGAATGTAACTCTAAAACCCAGTATTTTGTGTAGGCCTTAGGGCAATTCACAGCAAACCTGAACGTGCTGCTAAAATAATGTGAGATAAAGTTGACATGGTTCTTTCAAAATGTACTATTGAACTTAGGGTTAAAAGTATATGCTTTATAGATGTGTTATTTTAGAAACGTATGCTAGTTAAGAATGTTTGCTGTTTAAATCAAGTTAACGTTTTAAGAGTGCAGGAACCTGCTGCATGTAAATCAAGTAGGCCAGAGCAGATAATGTCATGTAGTTTAAATCGTCATGTGCTCGTTAGAGGAGAGGTCGTGAGGTGTCCAGTATGGAGCTCTGAGAGTGTTTTATGGCCTTAGATATGGTGAAGTCTGGAATTTGAGGCCCACTGCAGGACGAGCTGTATGCAGGTGCGAGGGTCCTAATCAGCTCGAATGAAAGGGACTTTGTTCAGTGGCGCCTTGCGCAGGCCTGTAGGAGTTTCCAGGAATTTCAGGGGGTATCAGCGCACGGAAGAAGAAGCCTGGGAACCAAGGTCAACTATAACGAGGGTCTTCAAGAGTACCATCATGGAGTTTGCCGCGGAAAGATGTACCACGTGAGGGGCGTCCCAAGGGGCGTTTCTATTGGAAATGTGATTTGGTATTAGGGAAAGAGACCCGGGAGGAGAGCAGAGCAGATGATTTTGGGAGCCTAAGGAAGCGGATGGGTAGGCAGATAGGCTGATCAGGAGAGACCCATTATCAGAGAAGAGACAAAGAGAAGTGCGTGATCTTCTTAGGAAATCACCACGGCTGACACCTAGGGGGTTAAGATCTTGCTAAGTAGGGATGTCATTTAGTATAGTGTAGGGACAGACTAACCTTAATTTTCTTTTCTGTAATGACTTTGAGGTTGCAACTTGTATCCATTTTGGCAACCCTGATGGTTTTCGAACTTGTACTTATTATTCTGTTTTTCAGACTCAGACTATTCAAAAAGTTCATGTTCATAGTGATACCGATCTACCTCTTGAATCTCATTTTGAGAAGTTTGTATCTTCAGTTATCTTTGACTTTATATTAAATCTTTAAAACTTAATTTTGGTCAGTGGTCATTTAGAGTGGTGTAAGTTCTTAAATTGATTTTTACTGCGAGATTACCTTTTACTCAAGACAGGTACCAACGATTCAGTCGACAGGAAATGGGATTTGGTAAGATAATTAGTAACCAGTAATCCCGCGTTAGCAGTTGGTAGCAGAGTGAGGATGGTTATCTTCTTGAGGAAGGTAATCTAGAGAGGTTAGTTTACCCCAAGGCCCGAGACGCCGAGAGACGAGCAGCGGAAGAATCGTGTGCCGAAAGGTGCAGACGGTGCGAGAAAAGCAGCAGTATCGGAGAGTGAGTATAAAAAGGGTCATGCGTGAACAGATTGCGGTGTTTTGTGTTGTATTTGTATGGTAATGTCTTGCGGAGTGGAATGCCTGTAGTGTGAAAGAGAGAAGGTTGTGAGCGCGCGCAACCTGGTAAACTGGTAACCTGGTAAACGGGTGAACTGGTGAAATCTTAAGTTCAGGCCAGAGCTTAAGTGGTTTTGGGTGTATCGAACATCCAGGGTAGTTGTCGACCATAGTACGGAGGTCACGAGGTACCATTGACCGCCGTGGATCCAAGATAGGGGGAGTGTAAGAGTGTGTGTATGAGTAACGGACGCTGGTCGAAAGTTACTGTGTGTGAGTAACCTATCGGAGAAGGCGATTGTCTGGAAGTAATCGGAAAGACATTTCGCCAAGTTAGGGTGACAACTACAGAAAGACTGTGGGCGTACAGTCAAAGAAAGGTGATCGCTTGGACGGAAGTAATCATTTTTCAGAGTATGAATGGGATGCGTGCATGACCGAGGAGACGAGCTGAGAAAGGAGGGGAACTGCTGCGAAGGGGGACGGGTGACGTCGGCTAGAGCCGCGCTGTGATTGAGCGGTTGGTGTGACGTTAGCTAGAGCCGCGCTCTGGTTGGGCGGCTAGAGTGACGTCGGAGGAAAGCCGCGTACGGATAGGCCAGTTAGTGAGAACGGCGCTGAGATTGGTGGAATATCATCAGGAAGTAAACAAACGCGGAGAAAAGAGAAATCATGAAGTGTTTTAAGTGTTTGAAAGGGATTTTTAAACGTAAACGAAGTGAACATTATTACGGGGAAGAGGCTCCCCCAGAGGGTACGCCAGCTCATTATATGGCAACGAATGTGGGGCTGCATACGATATTGTGGATTGGGGCTTGGAATAAGCTTACGGAAGGAAATGAGGAAATGCAGTTCCCGAAGTATGGAACGTTTAAGTTAGAGGTGTTACATCGGCTAAAAGCAACCATGTCCTCATTGAAACCCTCACCTAGACCAACACAGTTTGAGGCTCTTAATGCATGGATTAAGGCTGCACACGACCGAAATTTGAACAGGCGTCAACAAAGGCTGACGCGATCGGTAAGGGCAGTGCGAGATTCCAAATGGGATGAGGAGGAAAAGCGTTGGAGGGTACAGACTATTGAGGTGGAGAAAATGTATCCGATGAGGAGGAGGAGGAGGAAACCTCATGGAAGAAGACGAGGAAAGCGAGTCGGAGGACAATCTGATAAACAGATTGTTAATGGATAGACCACCTCCGAGAGTGGGATTGATAGAAGATAGAGGGCTCGCAAGGGAAGATGGGAATGAGATAGAGGGGTATACACCACTCCCTATATCGGAATGGACACCTAGCAAAGGCGGAGAAACACCTCCAAACAACACTGTACAGAGTGTAGTGGGAAGGTTTGTGGTGCAGAAAACGCCAACCACAGAAAGGGTTGAGTCTGTGGGATTGCCAGACGCTCTTCAAGTGCCTGTTACCATAGGACCCATAGTTTCGATCTATAATTCTGAGAGAGATAGAGGGGAACAACAAAGGCAATTGGATAGGGAAAGGATTGAGATGGAAAGGAGGAATAATGTGACGAATGCATGGAAACAATTACCAGGTTCGGTAACGTGGAACACCCCATTAGACACAACTGTCGGTCCCAATTCAGAACAGGGAGGTCCGAGAGGACCAATGGATCTAAGGGGACCGCGGCCAAGATCTTTTTCAGAGTTAAGAGCTGATTTGAGGGAATGGGACGGGTCCATAGTATCTCCGAGTAACAGGACAAGAACGGAACCAGAGTGGGAAAGCAGGGGTAACGGGACTGTATCTCATTGTGGGGCCAGCGAAAGCAGTCAGAGCCGGGAAGGCCAAAGTCAAGAGAATAGAGGGGATGCATGTCCTACAAATCAGAGAGAACAGCCGGAACAAAATACTAAGATTGTAGAATGTGAGGAAATGTCCCGTCTCTGGGGGAACGGAGGAGATGAGGCGGTACGGGCTTTTCAGAATAGGTTTAGGTGCCTTCATCATACACTTGGGGAAGACGTTCAACATTGGAGAAAGGAGAACAGCGATAGGTCCCGCCACGCCTCGAATAATCAGGAATCACAGGGAAGTAGGGAAGAAAGAGGGAGTAATAGAACCTCTTACCCTCTATCCCGTGAAACTAGCCAGGATGGAGAGAGAGAGGCTGGGAGGCATGAAGGAGTGTTTCACCACCCACCCCGAGAAGATGGAAAGGCATGGGACTTAGAGAGATGGGAACAGGGGAGGACTCCCTATAATTCACCAATACCTAAACGTAGATCTCGGAGCTGGGATGGGAGAGATGCGGATGGAGGAGCTAAATTGAGTGTCTTGAAAGCTGAAATAAAGGCAAAAAGGCTTGATGTTACCAGTTTAAAATCAGATGTTGATGAGATAATAGATGGAACATTGCCTTTGGAAAGGATAGAATTGTATGAACAGGATGAGTTATTGTTCATGGCAAAGGATATTACTAGGAAAGCTAGAGCGTTTCATGAAAAACTGACTGATTTGGCAGACAAGTATGCCGTGGATTTGTCTAGGACAAGAGCATTGCAGAGCAACCACAGATTACAGTACGCAGACCAAGATCTAGATGAGAAGAGAACTACTGGATTAAAAACACACATAAGAGAGCTGGTAACAGGGATAAGAGTGTGGAGAGAACTGGATAAATGGGAAGAAAGGTGGTCGAAAAAGGGCACGGTTAGGAGAAGTACTAATGTATTGACTCCTGAGGGAAGGGCAATGCATATGGAGGCATTCCCTTTGCGAGAAATATCAAATGGAAATTATGTACATGTGCCCTGGAGTAGAGGAGACTTAGCCGCATTTACCAACTCATTTCCGAAGTTGCGGGACAATCCAGTCGAATGGTATAAGCAGGTAGAGAGGTTTGTTAAAATCTCGAAAGTACTGTGGATAGACTTGAACACGTTGTTTGACATCGTGGTCCCATCTGATTTGTGGACCCCGTGCAAGACTAGTGTCGAATGGCCAAATGCTGAACCATTGAGGGATGTTCGAACAAATGGACCATCTGAGATTGTCATGCGAAAGTATGAAAGGGTAATAGCATGGCTGAAAGATAAGGTACCACCACAGGATATAGATTGGGTAAAGATAGACCGAACAAGGCAGGAACCCAAGGAGACAGTTCACGAGTTTTATGAAAGATTGTTGAAAACATTCAAGCAATACAGTGGACTAGATGTAATGGATCCCAAAGACATAGGGCAGTTCGTGTCAAAGTTTGTTTTGGGGTTGAGACCTGATATTTGTTTGATGATACAGCAACATTTAATCTGTTGGCAGAACAAACCACTAGATGAGATTTTACGATATGCGAGGTACTGCAGTGACGAGATAGATTCTAAAGCCAAGAATCTAAAGGAGAAATTGATGGTGGTGCAAATGCAGTCCGCTGGGAAGGGTGGCCAGCAGAAGCAGGGGATGGGACGAAAACCAAATGGTCAGAACAAAGATAATGAAGAAGGGCAGAGACCTAGGATAGACTTTGCCACTTTAAAGAAAACGACAAAGTGTCATCTGTGTCATCAGGTGGGGCATTGGCGACGCGAGTGTCCCTTTAACCCTGAAAACGGAGAGCTAGAAGTAGAAGAGCAGGTCCAAGAAGACCCAGTGCAAAAAGTGACAGTCCCGAGCAGTAAGGTGGCCAAAGGGGGGACTTCGGCTCCACGGGCCCAATTCCCACAGCCACCGAAGATAACAGCTGGAGGAAAGGTCTTTAAACAAATGCCTCTGTTTATCGAGGAAGAAAAATGTTATTACATTGATCCATTGACAGGACAACGGGTGAGCAGTGAAGAGGACTGTACCCTCGGGGCAGTTCTAGAAGTGGATCAGAGAGGGCCATTTGTTGAGGCAGAAGTGGCAGGGTGTCCCACTACGTTCTTAGTGGACACTGGGGCTACTCGTTCGACTCTGAGATCAGCGGTAGTTCCAGACTTGCCGATGTCAGGGGAAACAATTCAAGTGGTAGGAGTCGCAAATAAAAGAATGACTAGTCCGTTGACAGAACCAGTATCTGTGAAAATAGGCAATCATATGAACGAACATCAGTTTGTGGTTTGTGACTCGAGTCCGGTATGTCTGTTAGGTAGGGATTTGTTATGCAAATTGAACTGCACCATATACTGCACCCCGCAAGGAGTGGAGGTACAGACTACCGACGATGATGCTACCTTTAAGGTGGCCAATTCAAAATTCTGTGTAGAACTATATCCTACTCTGACTGTAGAAGATCTTCCACAAGACTTAAGAGATGCAGTGGCGTCAGAGGTGTGGGATTTCACAGGAGAAGATATAGGATTGATTAAAGGGGTAGAACCGGTAAAAATTCTGGTAAAACAAAATGTTGAGTTTCCAAGAACGCCTCAATACAAATTGTCCCAGGAAACGATTGCGGGAATAAAGCCTGTGATCGAGTCAATGATACAGCAGGGAATACTGAAGGAAATCGTGGGCAGTCCTTGTAACTCCCCGATTATGGGTTTGCAGAAACCTAGCGGGAAGTTTAGGATAGTTCAGGATTTACGAAAAATTAACAACATAGTCGTTTCATGTTGTCCCGTGGTACCGAATCCATCAGTAATATTGTTTCAAATACCATGTCAAGCAGAATGGTTCACAGTGATAGATCTTTGTCAGGCTTTCTTTTCAATCCCATTGGATGAAGAGAGCAGGTACCTTTTTGCGTTTAAAATGGAAGATCGCGTTTTAACATGGTGTCGAATCCCACAAGGATTCACAGACAGTCCATCCATCTTTAATCAGTTGTTGAAAAAGAATCTTGAGAATCTAGTACTGCCACAGAACTCGGTTCTGGTACAGTACATAGATGACCTACTTGTTGCGTCAGAAACAGAGGAAGCTTGTAAAGTAGATTCAATTGCCTTACTGAATCATTTAGCTGAAAATGGACATAAGGTATCTCCGAGCAAGTTGCAGTATTGTCTGACAGAGGTACAGTATCTAGGGCACAGGTTGGAAAAAGGGAAACGTAAGGTGTCCCCAGAGAGGATTGAGGCGATAATGAAAATGAATGCGCCTACAACTCAGAGAGAGGTTAGAATGTTCTTAGGAATGGTGGGTTACTGCCGACAGTGGATAGTTAACTTTTCACTGAAAGCAAAGCCCTTACAGAAACTGACGCACAAGGAGGTGAGTGATCCGGTACCATGGGATGAAGAATGTCTGGTGGCGTTTTTACAGCTGAGAGACGATTTATGTCGTGCTCCGGCTCTGGGAATGCCAGATTACGAAAAGTCATTTTCACTCTATTGCTGTGAGAGAGAGGGATGTGCTTTGTCAGTCTTGGCACAGACCCACGGTAATGCCCGTAGACCAGTTGCATATTTTTCGGCTACATTAGATCCAGTAGCCGCAGCGTTGCCCGGATGTCTCAAATCCGTTGCTGCAACGGGTGTCAGCATTGAAAGGAGCGAAAGTATTGTGATGGGACATCCAGTAGTGGTATATGTACCACATTCAGTTGAATTGTTAATGACCAGGACGAAGACGCAGCATCTGACCAATAGCAGGCTCACGCGTTATGAGCAAGTTATACTTGCCGCAGAAAACGTGACTCTCAGGAGATGCTCTGTCTTGAATCCTGCTACTTTGATGCCATTACCTTCGGTAATAGAAGGCGAAGGATGTGAAGACCACGATTGCCTTGATGTGACTGAACTATGCACGAAACCCAGACCAGATATAGTGGATGAGCCATTGTCTGACCCCGATGAAATTTATTTTGTTGATGGCTCATGTTTAAGAGACGATACTGGTCGGTTAAGAGCAGCTTATGCTGTTTGTACCATTACTGGAGTGGTGGAAGCCGCTTGCCTGGAAGGAGTACATTCCGCACAGGTAGCAGAGATTATTGCCCTAACTCGTGCCTGCATAGCAGGAAATGGAAAGAGAGTCACCATCTACACGGACAGCCAATATGGTTTCGGTGTGGTTCATGATTTCGGGCAGTTGTGGTCTCAGAGGGGTTACATGACTTCCTCTGGTTCGCCCATTCGAAATGGAGAATTTGTGCGATTGCTGATAGAAGCATTACAAGGTCCTGTTGACATTGCAGTAGTGAAGTGTGTAGCTCATACTAAGAATACAGATTTTGTGTCACAAGGTAATAGATATGCTGATGAAGTCGCACGCTATTGTGCGGAACAAAGTTATTCTTTCTCAAAGGTGGAAATAGAAGGTGCAGAAGAAAAGACTGAATTAAGTATGATGTTAGAAACTGTAGACACTTGGGAGGATTTAAGGATAATGCAGGAGAACGCACCTGAAACAGAGAAAAAGGCATGGGAAATAGCAGGCTGTGTGCGAAGTGAAATGGATTTTTGGGTTTCAGCAGATGGGAGAGCTGTGTTACCTGAAGAATTAGCTAATCCCATGGCGAGAGAAATACATGGTCCAGTACATCTAGGAAGGGATGCTATGATGAGAGTTTTTAGGCAGACTTGGTATTGCCCGAAATTCAGAATAGCAGCAGAATCAGTATGTAAGCGATGTGTTACCTGCCAACAACTGAACGTAGGCAAACGAACACCAGTCACACTGAGTCACATTGGGAGGTCGGGGGGGCCTTTCAATAGAATGCAACTAGACTTCATTGAAATGCCAAGAGTCAATCGCCTTCGGTATGTGTTGGTGATTGTATGCGTATTTTCCAGATGGGTTGAAGCGTACCCTACACGTAGGTGCGATACACTCACAGTGGCTAAATTGTTGCTCAGGGAGTTGATACCGCGCTTCGGGGTGCCTGCCTCTTTGGAATCGGACAGAGGAAAACATTTTAACAGCGAAATAGTGAAGATGTTGTGCTCCACACTGAATATCGATCAAAAGCTGCATTGTAGTTATCGACCAGAAGCTTCAGGAATTGTGGAACAAGTGAATGGCACTTTGAAGAATAGATTGGCTAAAGTAGTGGCATCCACATCTTTGAGTTGGCCAGATGCTCTTCCATTGGTGCTCATGAGCATGCGCAGCACACCTGATAGGAGGACAGGTCTCTCTCCCCACGAGATCCTGATGGGGAGGGCCATGAGACTTCCTACAGTTCCAACTACTGCTCTATTGAATATTACAGATGATCTGATCTTGGATTATTGTAAAGGACTGTCTGACGCCATCCATTCTGTGTCCCTTCAGGTGCATGCGGCTGAAGTTCCAGCAGCGAGGAACCTGTGTCATGACCTGAACCCAGGGGACTGGGTCCTGGTTAAAAAACACGTCCGGAAGAACTGCCTAGATGTTCGCTGGCGTGGGCCCTTTCAGGTAATCCTGATCACGAACACCGCGGTGAAGTGCGGGGGGCTGCCAAATTGGATCCATGCATCCCATACTAGAAGAGTTCCAGCACCTCTAGAAGGAACAGCTCCCATCCCAGAGGAAAGCCCGGAAGTGGAAGAAGAGTCGCAAGAAGGGATTGAGGCAGCTGAGGAGGTGTCGGAAGAAGTTGGGAACGCATCGGATTCAGAAGAAGAGCGAAGGCAGGACGGCAGTGAGACAGAAGACGCAACCGAAGGAGAGAGCAGAAGTGAATACGACTCAGACTCAGATCCGTATCGGAGCGATCAAGAACCAAGTGGGAGGACAAGGAATAGGAGAACAAGGCTTGGAGCTGCCACTTGGCCAACAAGGAGAAGAAGGCTAAGTTTGAGGTCGGCCCAGGAAGAAACGCTTACTCCTATATCCGAAGACTCAGATCCAGAAGAAGATATCCAGGATCAAGCCGAGGAGGGTCTTAGAAGATCAAGTAGGGTGCGAGTGCCTAGCAGAAGATACTCTACTCCCGACTGGACCTACCTTGTTGCAGATGTCTGGGAGACACAGAACAGGGAGGATCAGGGAAGTGGAACTGATCAGAACTGACCCGATCATCACAGTGCAAATAAAGTTTCTACTGCCAGGAGCGGAGACCGAAAGGTTGCTGACACTCAACATCGTTCATCCTGCTCTTCTGAGTGGAATAAGAAAATTGCTTTTAGAGACAGTTGAGTTTCCAGTTTGCTGTTCACGATATCCAATATTGGAGGGAACTCTTCTTCGTTTGGAAATGCTTGAGCGAGTAGTAGAAATGCTAGGAGCGCTTATTGTTGTGGACTAATACCATATTGTGAATGTCTTCAAAGGGGCGCAGAACTGGAAAGGTGAAGAAAGTGATCTTGATTAGAACGGACCCCTTTGTAACTGTGGATGTAGAACTGATAGTACCAGGAGTGGAGATTGAAAAGACATTAACTCTTCATTTTGTTCGTCCTCTGGTCCAGAGTGAAATAAGGAGAATAATCCTAGAGACAGTTGAATTCCCGTGTTGTTGCAAGAATTGCCCAGAACTTGAGGGAATGTTTCTTCGTATGGACATCTATGAGGATGTAGTGTCACTCCTTGAACCATACATAACTTCAGACGAAAATAAGACTGTTGCAAAGAAATTGTAAACTTGTTGCAAGATAACCTAGCGCCGAGTGGAAGAAGAAAAGTGATAGGGGTTTCATTTTAGTGGATGGAGAAGGGCTAGGGTTGTCTATTTTACTGGACTTTGAATTGTTTTGCGGAAATAAATTGTCAAGCTTCCAAGTGTTCCAAGAAAGACATTGCAAGAGAGAAAGACTTTGTTTGAAAAAAAGGAGGAAGTGAATGCTGGAAGATAGTCGAAAACTACACTGTTTGAGAACATGGAGGCTGGCAACCCGAACCGCAGGGCAAAATGTATAGCTGTTACATTTTTAGGAGTAGTGGTTTCTCTTATAATTTTAGTGGTAACTGTTTCATTCCTAGCGGGACACGAAGGGGATGGAACCACAGTTAAGGAGGATAAGGGAGTGTCAACACCGAGAACTACCATTATTAAGGAGAAGGGAAACATCAATGAGAAAGACAAAGCGTTGTTAGATGCAGAAGTAAAAAGGTTACACATGGATGAGTCACAGGGGAATTACAAGTCAAATGCTTATGCTAAGTTGCTTTATGAATATGTTGATGCCATGGAGGTAAAGGATTGCTATGTCTGTATGCAATTACCAATTTCGGTGGAGGAGGGTATCAAATACCATCATCTCCCGTTGACATATGGGATAACGTGCAGTTTATTGTTAAGTATGTTTTATGGACGAGACGGATTTGAGTATTACTTCTCGAATTTCGACTCGACATTGCCAGAGGTTCCGAATTTCAAGCATTTGAACAAATGGGACTACTACAAAAGCGAAGACAGGTTACACAAATGGTTTATTCCATGGAGAACGTTAGATACCTCACATGCTCGAATAAACAATCTGACTTGTCAAATATCAGAAGTTGAGAAAAAGTTTATAGCTCAGGTAGATACTAGATACAGGAAGCAGAAGGTATTGAAGGCATCAGGACAAGGAGAAACAGATTGGACCAAGGAGGAAAGGGCACAACAACGAAAAGGAAGTATTGGTCCAATTGCTTTGGATAAGGAGAAACGGGGGAAACTGTGCATTCACAGGAGTTACTCCTACTATGAAAACGTTTATGTAGGACAAGTCAATTGCGAACATGCTTTTCAATTGGAGTACTACTCTAAGAACTTCATGAAAGGGATGCAAGCAATACCAAATGTATATTTTGTATGTGGAAGATATGCCTATGTGAAGTTACCAGATAATTGGTACGGATCATGCTATCTGGCTGTTGTCTTCCCTAAAATATACCATGTTGAGAATTTAGACACGCCTAAGAAAGAAATATCAACTAGATGGAAGCGAGGGCTGGGTGCAGCAGAAGTAGTTGGAGATGTAATAGGTGCTGCATTCCCTTTCTTAGGATTGATAATGAATGACATTAAGATCAGGAGGTTAGCTACAGTCGTAGATAGGCTATCTGCCAGTACTGCAAGATCCTTGATGCTGATAGAAGGGGAGATGCAATCGATTAGGGCAATGGTTCTTCAGAACCGACTTGCTTTAGATGTTCTGTTAGCAAAAGAGGGAGGAGTCTGTAGGGCCTTGAAGGTCCAGGAATGTTGTACTTACATTCCAGACAATTCAAAGCCTCTAGAGAAGTATATACAAAACATCACTGCCATACACTACGAAATTGAGGACCTGGCAAAGGTAAATGTGTGGGAAAAAGTAGGCCATGGAATGGGTAAAGTTGGAAGTTGGTTTGCCAACTTAGGAAAGGGTATCGTTTGGTACATATTGAAGCCCATCATCATAGTAGTGATTTGTGTAATCACTTTGTGGGGATTGGTGCGTTTGTATCAATGGTATAGAGCAAATAGGTTACAGAGAGCTATGAAGAAACAGGAAGAAGAGTTGACAGCGATGCAGGACACTCAATATAAAAGTCTGAAAGCATTAGAGAGTATGAAAAGAAGTGGTACTGTCCTGACTTCACTTTAAAAGCTTCTACATTTTTAGTGTCATGGTAATGATGACCCCTGAAGGTCATCAAAGGGGGGACTGAGAGAGCACAAGTTTGGAAAAAAATGTATAAGTACACCATATTTACAAGCACGTAGTTAGTTAACATGTACTTTGCACCAGAGTGTTTATATTTAGAAGTGAAATACACCGAGTGTCTTATATTCAGTGGTGAAATGCATAGAATGTTTAAGTAGAGTAACAATAATCATAACTGTGTGAGACTAATGTAGAAATGTTTGGGATGAATATGAAAACCTCACGTTCTCATGTTAAAGGAATAATGTAAGAGTTGAATGTAACTCTAAAACCCAGTATTTTGTGTAGGCCTTAGGGCAATTCACAGCAAACCTGAACGTGCTGCTAAAATAATGTGAGATAAAGTTGACATGGTTCTTTCAAAATGTACTATTGAACTTAGGGTTAAAAGTATATGCTTTATAGATGTGTTATTTTAGAAACGTATGCTAGTTAAGAATGTTTGCTGTTTAAATCAAGTTAACGTTTTAAGAGTGCAGGAACCTGCTGCATGTAAATCAAGTAGGCCAGAGCAGATAATGTCATGTAGTTTAAATCGTCATGTGCTCGTTAGAGGAGAGGTCGTGAGGTGTCCAGTATGGAGCTCTGAGAGTGTTTTATGGCCTTAGATATGGTGAAGTCTGGAATTTGAGGCCCACTGCAGGACGAGCTGTATGCAGGTGCGAGGGTCCTAATCAGCTCGAATGAAAGGGACTTTGTTCAGTGGCGCCTTGCGCAGGCCTGTAGGAGTTTCCAGGAATTTCAGGGGGTATCAGCGCACGGAAGAAGAAGCCTGGGAACCAAGGTCAACTATAACGAGGGTCTTCAAGAGTACCATCATGGAGTTTGCCGCGGAAAGATGTACCACGTGAGGGGCGTCCCAAGGGGCGTTTCTATTGGAAATGTGATTTGGTATTAGGGAAAGAGACCCGGGAGGAGAGCAGAGCAGATGATTTTGGGAGCCTAAGGAAGCGGATGGGTAGGCAGATAGGCTGATCAGGAGAGACCCATTATCAGAGAAGAGACAAAGAGAAGTGCGTGATCTTCTTAGGAAATCACCACGGCTGACACCTAGGGGGTTAAGATCTTGCTAAGTAGGGATGTCATTTAGTATAGTGTAGGGACAGACTAACCTTAATTTTCTTTTCTGTAATGACTTTGAGGTTGCAACTTGTATCCATTTTGGCAACCCTGATGGTTTTCGAACTTGTACTTATTATTCTGTTTTTCAGACTCAGACTATTCAAAAAGTTCATGTTCATAGTGATACCGATCTACCTCTTGAATCTCATTTTGAGAAGTTTGTATCTTCAGTTATCTTTGACTTTATATTAAATCTTTAAAACTTAATTTTGGTCAGTGGTCATTTAGAGTGGTGTAAGTTCTTAAATTGATTTTTACTGCGAGATTACCTTTTACTCAAGACAGGTACCAACGATTCAGTCGACAGGAAATGGGATTTGGTAAGATAATTAGTAACCAGTAATCCCGCGTTAGCATAGCTTTCTTCCACTACCCCGTCTGCACTTGTGGAATTAAATGGCTGCAGTAAGATATTACAGGGGTAGGCATAGCTACTAAGCACTTGGAAATAAAATCCATGGTGCTCCTCATGTTTGTCATGCAAAAGTCCGACCAGTATGTGCTAGGTAAAGCCCATACCCTCTAAACTACAAGGAGCCTCAGGGGGAAAGAAGGAGGGTTTATACAGGACGCCCCCCACTCAATACATCTTAAACACCCAGTGGCCTGCCCTTACACACTATTGGGTCAAAGACCTCTACTTGTTTGTATGTTAATCAGTTAGACAGAGGGTGTGGTACAGCCTTCTACCTACATGTGCTCCATAGAGTCACCATTTTACAAATAAAAGGATAAAAATTCTAAAACAAGCGATGTGTGTGCGTGTACCCCGTGTGCCAACCCCACACCTCACTAAACCTTTCTCCGGGGGAAAAAAGGGGGGAGGGAAGTTGGTAGAACCTCACGGGAGCAACACCCGGGGGAGGGTATAACAGGCTGGTACTCGCCTGTACCCTCACATTCTCATCATCAGCATCTGCCAACTGGTAAAAGAACGGGGATATAAACTGTGCAGAGAAAAGAAAAAACCTGTGTGTGTTCTATGTGTTAGTGACCCACTGTGTGGTATGCCACAACTCCTGTGCTCGAGATCTGATCCCACCACCATTAAAAAAAGCTGAGCTACACTGGCAATTCCAACTTTATTCCATGCCGTGTGCCTGCTCTAATTAAAAACAACCAACATGTTTCATCGCTGAGTTTCCTTTACCGGCGATTTCGTCAGGGTTTTGGGTCAGCGTGAATACTGCACGTCTAGATTCTCCCTTTATTGTACCTGTGATTGCACAGGGGATAAAATCACACACATACACATTTACTCACTGTGTCTCGCTGGTGAATCAACATGGCAACTGTACAGATGGCTTTGCATATATCATTCATACATTACCAGGAGGCCTTATGGAATTGAGCCTACCAGGCTCCCGTAGAAGAATCTGGGATGGTTGGACCCTTTAACTTACAATGGGCTCCATGAACCGCCCTTCGGTCGGTATCTATAGAAATGAAAGAGCGTAGTAAGTTTGGCATTTACATACCCCCCTCAATCTCCATGCTCATATGATGCTACCGCAACTGTGCTCATATCGTGGTTTGCTATAGGCATCTATATATCTGTACCCGACTCCTATGGCTCAACCGGTATTGTCAATTATAAAGTACCATTAGCTGGTTTACAACATTGTTAACGATAGGGAATATGCGCCATGATCTGTTAAAGTATATCAAGAGAGCAACGCCCCCTCGTGCAGCGTGACGCATGTTACAATGGAGCTACTTACCGGAATTACGTGCCCAAAGCCCTGGTTTAAAAAGATGATCACCTTACCGGTATTGCGTGCAGGAATGGCCTCCGCTCACCCTCCAATGCCTAGAGTAGCACCAGTGTGTGTGTTTTGAAAACGGAGACCCGGTCACGTGATCCCGGCGTCAGTAGTCACGCCCATCATACCCACTAGACGTGGTTGACGGACACCGACGCCGACTGCCCCGTGGCGGCCATCTTGAAATGGGGTGATGATAGAGAAAAGCATTCACTATATAGCTTTAGTTAGCAGGTTTATAATAGCAGCACAGTGTGATTTAAAGTGCCGATCGTGCTTTAATTTCTAAGCTACAAACCATATGCAGGATGTGCATATGCCATCCAGTCAAGGTCTTAAAATGTCCAATTCACCTGTGTTGGCGAACATCAAAAAAATTAAAAAAAATGTTGTCTTGCATGATGGAACCCTATTATTACAGGAAGGGTTTGTTAAAAAGGTTTATTAAAAATAGGACTTTATATGTGACATCAGTTTGTATTAATGCCGACATGATAACCTTAAAAACTTCGTTGAGTTGGTGCTTATCTGATGTATAGCTGGCTACCCTCAAAACATAGTTCATTACACGTTTATCAAGGGCACCTTACAAACTTGTGTGTACCTAGTTAATGCCTGTAGCTCTGCTCAGCCCACTTTGTACCCCTAGACCTCATGAGGGGGTTTGTTATATTTTTTGCTTCTCTTTACATGTACGGTGTGAGCACGTGGACTAGATGGCAGCTATTCGGTTCCATTCAATTACATCATTGAGGCCATGACGGTCCGTGGCCTCTTCAAAAATCCAGGGTCTACTTGAAAGGCAGAGCAAGGAACAGAAGGAATGCATCCCGGTGGTCATTACTTTTGGCCCTCATTCCACAAAAATTCGCCAGATAATTAGGAAGCACTGGCACCTGCTTAGCACCAACAGTATGCAAATGCTCCAACCTAGATTTGCTTTTAAACGGTCCTCCAGCCTCAGGGACCGTTTGGTCCACACACGACCAACACCACCGGGTAAAGACTCTAGCATCCCTGCGGGACATTATCCGTGTGGGGGTTGTACAGTGTGTGCACTCACTGTTAAATCCAAAGCAATTACACGATCCAATGGAAAGATCTGGCATTTGAATAGTTTCAGCAACTGCAACTCCATTAATGTGATCTACAGACTTTCATGTCCGTGCGGGCTACACTATATAGGCCTCACGACTAGAAAGATCAAAGTCAGAATCCAAGAACATCTAAGCATGTTAAAAGCAGCCAAATTGACAACTAAACTGGTGCAACACTTCACCATCATGGCCTCAATGATGTAATTGAATGGAACCGAATAGCTGCCATCTAGTCCACGTGTTCACACCGTACATGTAAAGAGAAGCACAAAATGTAGCAAACCCCCTCATGAGGTCTAGGGGTACAGAGTGGGCTGAGCAGAGTTACAGGCATTGACTAGGTATACACAAATTTGTAAGGTGCCCTTGATAAACGTGTAATGAACTATGTTTTGAGGGTAGCCAGCTATACATCAGATAAGCACCAACTCAACGAAGTTGTTAAGGTTATCATGTCGGCATTAATACCAACTGATGTCACATATAAAGTCCTTTTTTTAATAAACCTTTTTACCAAACCCTTCCTGTAATAATAGGGTTCCATCATGCAAGACAACATTTGTAAAAAAAAATGTGATGTTCGCCAACACAGGTGAATTGGACAATTTAAGAACTTGATTGGATGGCATATGCACATCCTGCAGATGGTTTGTAGCTTAGAAATTAAAGCACGATCGGCACTTTAAATCACACTGTGCTGCTATTATAAACTGGCTAACTAAAGCTATACAGTGAATGCATTTCTCTATCATCACCCCATTTCAAGATGGCCGCCACGGGGCAGTCGGTGTCCGTCAAGCACGTCTAATGGGTATGATGGGCGTGACTACTGGCGCCGGGATCACGTGACCGGGTCTCCGTTCTCAAAACACACACACCGGTGCTACTCTCGGCATCGGAGGGTGAGCGGAGGCCATTCCTGCACGCAATACCGGTAAGGTGATCATCTTTTTAAACCAGGGCTTTGCGCACATAATTCCGGTAAGGAGATCATCTTTTAAACCGGGGCTGTGGATTCGGCCTTGGGACTCATAATATTTACACAGAGGTAGAGAGGTGACTTAGACGGTGGTGTAGCTCCATTGTAACTTGCATCACGCTGCACGAGGAGGCGTTGCTCTCTTGATATACTTTAACAGATCATGGCGCATATTCCCTATTGTTAACAATGTTGTAAATGGAGCCCATTGTAAGTTAAAGGCTCCAACCATCCCAGATTCTTCTATGGGAGCCTGGTAGGCTCAATTCCATAAGGCCACCTGGTAATGTGTGAATGATATATGCAAAGTCATATGTACAGTTGCCATGTTGATTCACCAGCGAGACACAGTGAGTAAATGTGTATGTGTGTGATTTTATCCCCTGTGCAACCACAGGTACAATAAAGGGAGAATCTAGACGTGCAGTATTCACGCTGACCCAAAACCCTGACGAAATCGCCGGTAAAGGAAACTCGGCGATGAAACATGTTGGTTGTTTTTAATTAGAGCGGGCACACAGCATGGAATAAAGTTGGAATTGCCAGTGTAGCTCAGCTCTTTTTAATGGTGATGGGACCAGATATCGAGCACAGGAGTTTTGCCATACCACAGTGGGTCACTTACACATAGAACACACACAGGTTTTTTCTTTTCTCTGCACAGTTTATATCCCCGTTCTTTTACCAGTTGGCAGATGCTGATGATGAGAACGTGAGGGTACAGGCGAGTACCAGCCTGTTATACCCTCCCCCGGGTGTTGCTCCCGTGAGGCTCTGCCAACTTCCCTCCCCCCTTTTTTTCCCACGGAGAAAGGTTTAGTGAGGTGTGGGGTTGGCACACGGGGTACACGCACACACATTGCTTGTTTTAGAATTTGTATCCTTTTATTTGTAAAATGGTGACTCTATGGAGCACATGTAGGTAGAAAGCTGTACCACACCCTCTGTCTAACTGATTAACATACAAACAAGTAGGGGTATTTGACCCCATAGTGTGTAAGGGCAGGCCACTGGGTGTTTAAAAAGCCCATACCCTGTCAGGTCGATTCAGCAAAGACATCATTCTGCGCTGTCGGCTGGTCACTTCGAAGTTGGGGGCTCCAGGTCCCTCTTGGCCACAATCAACATGGACCAAACACACTCCACTCAGTGCAAAAGGACACAAATATGTCATGATGTGATATAGAAGAACATAGAAAAAACAAGTATAATTCATTCTAGCGAGTAGTATTTATCAGCAGGCACATGTTCCCATTTCTCTTGCCCTATTTTCATAATTGTCTTTTTTGCCTGTTGCAATGATCTCTGCCTGTTCGGGGGGACTATTCAGAGATTTACCCACACCTTGGCCTTTGGGTTCTTGTTGGTGGAGCCAAACTCTCCTTCCCCTTGCATGGTAAGAAGGGCTGGGGCAGTTCCCTTCTTGACTATCCCTCCCTGCACTTGAATAATCACTATTTGAGCAATTCTCTCTCCAGTTTGCCTAAACAAATCAGTGCTCAATAATGTTACCTTTATTTCTCTTTGATAGTCTGCATCAATCACTCCTCCCAACACTTGAATTCCATTGAGAGCCAGCCCAGATCGAGGAGCGATCAATCCTAAATAGTCTGGGGGAATCTGTATTCCCACCCCTGTCTTAATGCGTACCATATCTCTTGGTTTGCATCTGTACAGGTTTAAAGCATGCAAATCAAGACCTGCAGCCTCTGGTGTTGCCAGGTAGGAGCCAAGGCTCCAGGAGCTTTCTCCCAGTAAAGAATAGTATTAGTGGCTATGTGAGGATTAATCTGTAAAGTTGAGGTTAGCATCCACATCAGAGGAGTTTCTGCATTTGCCAAGGGTCTATGGTTCAATGTTTGTATAGCTTCCTTCAAATTATCACTCCAATTTTTCAATAACCCATCTGAAAATTTTACTTAACTGGACTTTCAACAATTCATTCATCCTATCAATGAGTAATGTGAAAGACACACTCTATATTCCGTTGTGCACAATAATCCTGCACATATTTGCCTTTAAAATGATATCCGTTATCACTTTGGCTCTGCAGTGAAATTCTATAGTACAGGTTAAAAAAGTCTAATGTTTTAAGTGTATTCAACTGAGTCACACACTTATATGGAAATGCTATAAAATAGCCAGCCTAGGTATCCACCACTGTGCACACTTATTGACATCCTCCACCATTTGCCATAGGCATAATGTAATCAATCTGCCATATCTGTGCTGGTAATTTTCCTCTACCTAGCTGACCTCTCACTATCTGTGGGACTGGTCTGTTTTGAGTGTGTTGACAAATAGGACATTGCATAATAGTGGTTTAATAAGATCTAGGGGAATATGAATCCCTCTATTCTCTGCCCACCTCTTAGTAGCTTTCTCTCCAAGGTGTCCACATTTTTGGTGTGCCCACTTAGCCATTCCCACCAAATCAGAATCCTGCGTCACTACCTCAGCCTCCAAGATTTTAACCTTTTCATCTGTAACTCAGATCTGCCAGAGTGTTCTCCTGTCAAACTTCAGTCTCCAACTGAAGAACTGAAACCCAACATTCCATTACTCCCTAGCAACCTGGAGGCTTAAACAAAAACAATCCCATCCAATATTCATTACACATATAAACATACAGTAAGATAAATAAAACATGGAATATAACACACCTCCCCTCCCACAAAATACAAAACAAACTAAGTAATATAATGTTCAAGGTATTTAGGTTTACATTTGAATCTAGAGCTAGACCTAAAAGAAGAAACAGATACATTAGAAGATAACATGGCATCAGCAGACTCATCAGTATTCTCATTACAATTTCTAGCATTTTCACCTGAAACCAAACCCTCATGTACCAAACCATCATGTGTCACTGAACTTTCCTGGAGCACATAGTCACCTTCCAATAGCTGCATCCCACTCGCAAAAGCAATTGAGCTATCCACACTACCAGTGAGATTAGCAACACCAGGCGCACCCTGAGAAATGTTGCCACTTAAATCCGGACTCTTCACTTTAGCAATATTTCTCTTACTCCACCATTTCCCCCTGACACCTTGACAGCATGTTTACTCACTTGAATGATAGTTGTTTCAGGATAATATTTCGAACCTCTTACCTTAAAAGGTCTTCTAATTTTAACTCTATGCCCAACATTGAACAAGGTGTCTTTAACATGTTTGTTTTCGTCATATCTGATTTTTGGTTTAGCTTGCGTACATCCAACATTTTTTTTTAATTTGATTAAAACAGGGAATATCCTTCTCAGGATTGGCCTTTCTAATGACCCACTCAGGAGACAATTCATTGAAAGATTGCCTTCCTCTCAGCAAAGCAAACGGGGTCACTCCTGTAGTTGAGTGTGGAGTGTTATTATATGACCAAATTCTGTCACTAACTACTTCTTGAACTTGCAACCCTGAAGATGAAGCCAAGTGTACCAAATCTTTTAAAATACGGTTCACTCTTTCCACTAATCCATTTCCTTGTGGACTGTACAACGCAGTGGTAAGATGTTTAATACCAAAATTATTTAAAAAATCTTTCATGTTGTGCGAAACAAATTGCACACCGTTGTCTGAAACGAGATAGGCTGTTATACCTTCCTATCTGAAAAGTTGCTTTAAGAATTTGATCACATTCTCCGTGTTAGGATCCCTCAAAAATGTAAAAGAAACCCACTTAGAATGTTAATCAACCACTGTTAATATGAACCTGTAACCTTGGTTCAACCCTCCTATAGGTCCTAGGAAATCTCTACCCAATTTCTCCCACGGGTTATCAGGAAAGACAACAGGACATAAAGGGTTGTTTACAGTACGTAGAGACTTCTCAGCATGTGTGCATTCCACACAGTTATTCAACAATGTATCCACACAGATATCCATTCCAGGCCACCAATAATATAGCCTCAAACTTTTCTTAGTGCTAGTGATCCCACCATGACCTTTGTGTGCAATGCTAATAATTTTATTTCTGATAGACGTTGGAGGAATGAGAAGGGAGCCTCTCAGAATGAATTCTCCTTCAATACTCAACTCCTCCTTAACTTTGGAAAAAGGAATTAAACCTCTATCTATTTGACTTTCTCTCGGCCACCCACTTGAAATAAATTTTTTGAGGATGGCTTGACAATTGTCTAATGATGATGCTTGAATCCAATCAAGTTGAGAAATAGTTCCCTCAGTCAATTTCAAGCTTTCAATCAAACTGACTACTACTTCCTTATCATCAAGAACAGTTTCAAAGTTGGCATAATTCGAAGGACACCTAGACAAGAAATCAGCTGTGAAATTCTTTCCACCCGGTATATGTCTCCTCACAAAATTGTAGTCATAGAGTTTAGAAAATAAACGAACTAATCTTGGGCTGGCACTTCTTAAACCCTTATCATTCCAGATAAAAATCAAAGGCTTATGATCTGAAACTAGTACAAACTCTCGTCCCCAGACATACGTTGAAAAATGCCTACCACCCCACACCCGAGCCAAAGCTTCTTTTTCTATGGTGCTATAGTTTTTTTCTGATGAAGTAAGTTGTCGAGATGCAAAAGCAATAATATCTTCAGCACTGTCAGACATTTGACTAAGCACTGCACCTAAGCCAGCATTGCTAGCATCAACAGTGATGTAGGAAGTAGACCTTTTCATTGAAGGGCTTAAGAGCTGAAGCATTTATTATTAAATCCTTCAAAGTTTCAAATGCTAATTTTTGTTCATCACCCCACAAAAATGTAACTTTGTTTCTTGTAAGGAGTCTCAAAGGTTCACTAATGAAAGCAACATTTTGGACAAACCTGGAATAGAATTCACTCAAACCCAAAAATGATCGCAACTGGTCCTTATTGGAAGGTTGACCGCATTCACGAATTCCCTTCAACAAGTCTTGCTTTGAACTAATACCCTCATGTGAAATAACATGACCTAAACGTTCTACCTTATCCAAGAGAAACCTGCACTTTTGTTTTTTAACTGTCATACCAAATTTGTTCAAGATGCCCGAAACTTGATCTAACTTAATGAGATGTTCTTCAACAGTGTTGGTGGAAATTAATATGTCATCTTGATATGCCAAAGCATCCTCTACATCACCAAAAAGTTGGAACATTAATTTTTGAAAGACCGACGTCACTGAAGCTAGGCCAAAGGGTAGTCTTAAAAACCTGAAAGGTCCAAATGGGGTGTTAAAAGCAGTTAGATCCTTAGACTCATCTCACAACTCAATTTGATGGTAGGCTGCCCTCAAATCTATTGTGGAAAAAACCTTGGTACCTTTCAATTGTGCTAGCATGTCTTGAATACGTGGTAGGGGAAAACAATCAACTTGTATATTCTTATTCAAAGACCTTAAATCTATGCACAGCCTAAGTTCATCACAATTCTTTTTGAGTGCGACCATTATGGTAGAAATCCACAACAAAGAATCTATTTGTTCAATCACACCATCTTTACACAGTTAAAAGAGATGATCTTTAAGTTTTCCTCTGATACTTAGAGGAATATGTCTAACCTTGTGAATTACCGGAATGGCCTCAGGTTTCAGAATAATTTTATGTTCGAAACCCTTAAGTGAACCTAATTTATCTGAAAACACAGCCTTATGTTTGTTAATAATTCTTTCTAAAGGAGAACATTCAGTGATCACAGAGTTAACATTGTTGGAACAAACTAGAGAAATCGGATTGCTAGTACCCGGTCTCAAAATCATACCAAATTTCTCTTGGTCTCTCCACCCACGAATATTATACCATTGTTTTGCAATATAAATTTTTGATACAACAGTTCTGTGTTCAAAAGTGAGACTGACATCAAAATTCCCTATCAAATCAATTTCTTGTCCATCAAATGCCACCGTGCGTATATCAGGAGGAATCAACTCAACCCCTTTCGATTCTTTGAAAAAGAAGACATCAGAAAGAATAGTGACTGGAGATCCTGAATCTACTGTAACCTTCAAAGACACATTACCAATTTTAAATCACATACAGGATCACTGGTACATGAGTCTTCTTGTGAATCTACCATATCTACCGATAACATGATTTTCTTTACTGTTTGTTCTTCCCTAGGACTTATCACATCATCATCAAAGTTTGAAGCTTCTGCATACATTGTTTTGGCCTTAAACTTGCATACTGCAGCAAAGTGCCCAATCTTTTTACAATTGGAACATTGTTTCTTTAGTGCAGGACAAGAGGGAGAATTAGCTGAGTGTGACTTTGAACCACATCTGAAACATTGAAATGGTATGTCAGTTTTTCTCCAATCACTTTTGACGGAAGATTTATCTCGTTAGGTCGTAGCTTGTGAAGTTTGTTGAGAAACTTTGTTTACAGATTCAGTGGGTGAGGTTTTGTTATTACCTAGTTCATTGGAAGCAGAAACCGATCTTTCAATACCCCTCGCTAATTCTAAAGTTTCTATCAGTGAAGGTTTCTACAACATAATATTGTTTCTCTAACTTTGTTGTTAAAACAATTCACTACAAGCTGGTCCCTAAGGTATTGATCAAAGGGACCTTCAAATTCACAAGATGCAGCCAACACTCTTAACTCTGTTAAGAAATCATCAAAATTTTCGTATTCACGCTGTTTACGAGTGTAAAATTTGTGTCTTTCTACTATTATACTTGGCTCATCCTCATTACAGCCTCAGTGTATTCGTTCCATGTATCTGAGGGAGGCCAAAATATTGGAGGCTGATGATCGAAGATTCTCTGCTCTTCGGCACCTAAAGCATTGTATGGCATTGCATTTTTTCTGACAGGAGAAAACTTCACTCCATCAATAGCAATAACATAGCTATTGAAGGACTTATACCACTGAGTCCATTTAATTTTTGGTGTGCCAGGCTCTGAAAGAAAAGGGGAAGGAAGAACTGCAGTTTGTAGAGCCATGACATGTAAAATAAAATAAAACTAGAATTTAAACATAAACAGTAATGGAATTCAAAAGTACAAAATGGTAAAATATTAATAATTATAAAAAGAATCTTAACAGGAGTGCACCCCCAGTTAATTTAGAACCTGTGCAGATCAGCGCACTCACACTAAGTAAGGAAACAAAGTTCCAAAGTCTCACGTGTTAGCTGTGTGCATCAGCGATATGCACTCAAATCAGTGGATCAGACTCATGAGGAAGCAGAGCCTTTCGTTATAAGCTGCGTGTATCGGCTTATCGTAAAAACACTGAGTGAATAGGCTTATCGTGAAGCGTCAATATGTTGCCAGGAGATAACCATCAGGAAAATGGCCGCCACGTTGAATGACGCAGCGTGATGATGCTACGTAATAATGTCACGCGTAGAGTACCAGACACTCTTGTGATGCAGTCACGCAAAGACGTAGTGATGAGGCGTGAATCGTGAAGATGTGAAGGCCAGGCGTCTCTGAAGGAATGTAACGACGGAGAAGCCGAGGAGAGATTCTTTGAGAATCTGGTAGGCGTCACTTGAATTTCAAATGTCACGTGAGGCCAACAGTATCTTCTACCAATTTAAAGTAAGCATGGGTGTAAAATCCGTTTCGCGTGCGAATTTGCGGATTTTTGACGATTTCGCGATCCGCGAATTGCGCAAATTTACCCAATAATCCGCAAATTCGCAAGCTACGAATTATTTTGCTTGGTCGCACTTGAAAAATACAATATTGCACGTGCGGAGTTGACTCTGAGCCTGCCGAGTTGTTTTTCTCCCGGTTTTGCGTGTGCTGCGCCATTTTTGATCTTGCTGCGTGATCGCGCGAGAGTTTTTCGAACGCAATTACGTCATCGCGGCTTGCCATCTTGCACGGCGAGAGTTTGACAACGCGAGTACGTCATAAATGCCCGCGACGGCGCGCAGCTGACTTCAGGCGGGAGGTTTGAACAGCTCGAGTTCCCAAAATTGCAAAAATTGCAATTCTGCACAAGAAATCCACCGCACGAAGCATAAACCTTGTGAAAAAGACGATTTTGCTCAGAATAACTGCTCAGATTGACATTTGGCTGCACTTTTTGGTCAGGAGTCCATTTTTTGGGGTGGGGTGGGGTGGGAGGAAGGAAGTGCCTCAGAGTCTCCAACTTCCTGTTCCTGTCCATCAGGCGCCTCCCAGTGCTTTGTCCATGTACTGGCCACTTTTCATTTGGCTGTTGAGCTGGAAGGATTACTTTTTCTTACTGCTGGTGGAATTTTGTATTTGAGGACTTTTTGGACTTTGGAGTTTGGATCACTTTTGGACTTGAGATTTTGCAAGTAAGTTGGTGTTGTTTATGTGGGGCATTGCAGTTGAGGCAACTCCAATTCTAAAACTTTTTTCACAACTTTAACAAAATATATATTGTGGTGGGCAGCTAGCCACAGTTTCCAGTAGGCCCTGGGTTAGTCATGGGTGCATGATACAACTGTTTCTCTGTTTTTGTTTTTAACTTAATTCTCATTTATGTCATGGAATTTTAGCTCACTGTTATATGTTTTTATTTTTTTATTTTGGGGTGCCTGTAAAGCCTCACTAGCCAGTAGGCCCAGAAGTAGTGAGTGGTGCATGGACCAAGTCTTTCTGTGGGGTGTCTTGAATTTAAACATCATTGAGGGCATGGATGCATGGGATTGTGGTGATTTTTATGTGTTTTTCGATTTTTGGGGGTGTTGTTGGGGACTGGCCATGTGGGTGGGGGCCATTTTGAGTGCTGGTACAGGCAGGGCCTGGCCATGTGCTGGGGGGCAAGGGGCCATTTTGAAGGCAAGCAGTATTCTCAGGCCTACACCCATTTTGCCTAGCTTTCATCCATTATGCCCAGGGGTACTCAGTGGTGCATGGGCCTAGTCTTTCTGTGGGGTGTCTTGAATTTAAACATCATTGAGGGCATGGATGGCATGGGATTGTGGTGATTGTTATGTGTTTTTCGATTTTTGGGGGTGTTGTTGGGGACTGGCCATGTAGGTGGGGGCCATTTTGAGTGCTGGTACAGGCAGGGCCTGGCCATGTGCTGGGGGGCAAGGGGCCATTTTGAAGGCAGGCAGTGTTCTCAGGCCTGCACCCATTTTGCCTAGCTTTCATCCATTATGCCCAGGGGTACTCAGTGGTGCATGGGCCTAGTCTTTTTGTGGGGTGTCTTGAATTTAAACATCATTGAGGGCATGGATGGCATGGGATTGTGGTGATTTTTATGTGTTTTTCGATTTTTGGGGGTGTTGTTGGGGACTGGCCATGTGGGTGGGGGCCATTTTGAGTGCTGGTACAGGCAGGGCCTGGCCATGTCCTGGGGGGCAAGGGGCCGTGTTGAAGGCAGGCAGTGTTCTCAGGCCTGCACCCATTTTGCCTAGCTTTCATCCATTTTGCCCAGGGGTACTCAGTGGTGCATGGGCCTAGTCTTTCTGTGGGGTGTCTTGAATTTAAACATCATTGAGGGCATGGATGGCATGGGATTGTGGTGATTTGTATGTGTTTTTCGATTTTTGGGGGTGTTGTTGGGGACTGGCCATGTGGGTGGGGGCCATTTTGAGTGCTGGTACAGGCAGGGCCTGGCCATGTGCTGGAGGGCAAGGGGCCATTTTGAAGGCAGGCAGTGTTCTCAGGCCTGCACCCATTTTGCCTAGCTTTCATCCATTATGCCCAGGGGTACTCAGTGGTGCATGGACCTAGTCTTTCTGTGGGGTGTCTTGAATTTAAACACCATTGAGGGCATGGATGGCATGGGATTGTGGTGATTTTTATGTGTTTTTCGATTTTTGGGGGTGTTGTTGGGGACTGGCCATGTGGGTGGGGGCCATTTTGAGTGCTGGTACAGGCAGGGCCTGGCCATGTGGTGTGCGGCAAGGGGCCATTTTGAAGGCAGGCAGTGTTCTCAGGCCTGCACCCATTTTGCCTAGCTTTCATCCATTATGCCCAGGGGTACTCAGTGGTGCATGGGCCTAGTTTTTCTGTGGGTTGTCTTGAATTTAAACATCATTGAGGGCATGGATGGCATGGGATGTGGTGATTTTTATGTGTTTTTCGATTTTTGGGGGTGTTGTTGGGGACTGGCCATGTGGGTGGGGGCCATTTTGAGTGCTGGTACAGGCAGGGCCTGGCCATGTGCTGGGGGCCAAGGGGCCATTTTGATGACAGGCAGTGTTCTCAGGCCTGCACCCATTTTGCCTAGCTTTCATCCATTATGCCCAGGGGTACTCAGTGGTGCATGGGCCTAGTCTTTCTGTGGGTTGTCTTGAATTTAAACATCATTGAGGGCATGGATGGCATGGGATTGTGGTGATTTTTATGTGTTTTTCGACTTTCTGGGGTGTATAACTGATGTTCCTCTGTCTTCCATTGCTTTTAGGTGCACAAGAGAACCACCAGTGCCAGGAAGAAGTCCTGCAGTGGTGTGTGCAGCACAACGTCACGTGTGGACACAGACAAGACAACTCTGCAACTCGTGCAACTGCAGCCTGCTGTTCTGACATCAGCAGCAGCAGCGGTGTCCGCCGGGGACCAAGCTGGAAGCAGCACCTCCGCCTCATTGGGGTCAGTGCCACCACGCCAAGTTAGGTCCAAGATGAGTGCTGCTGCGGCAGCCACTTTGGTTGTTCAATCACCATCGACCAGTGAAGTTGGCTCATCACAGGAAAGCACCATCCAGTCAACGCCGGGTGTAACTCAGCTAACGAGTGTTCAACAACCACAGCCGCAACGACAACCACAACCACACGTGCAACTAGTACAAGCGCAAGTACATGGGCAAGGAGAGGCGCAAGTATATGGGCAAGGAGAGGCGCAAGTACATGGGCAAGGAGAGGCGCAAGTATATGGGCAAGGAGAGGCGCAAGTACATGGGCAATGAGAGGCGCAAGTACATGGGCAAGGAGAGGCGCAAGTACATGGGCAAGGAGAGGCGCAAGTACATGGGCAAGGAGAGGCGCAAGTAGAGGTGCATGGAGAGGTGCAACTAGAGGTTCATGGAGCGGCACAACTGCCTACAACGCTTGTTCCTCCAGAAGTAGGGGCACATCAGGAAATTGATATTCAAGTGGAGGTATCATCCGAGGAATCCACTCCTCCTGATGTTGATCCATTGTCTTCCAGATCCCCAGCAAGAAAAAGGTCAAGGAGGGCTGCTACTACTACATGTTTTTCTTCAAGCCCCCTTCATTCTGATGACCTTGAGCTTGACTGGAACCCAGCAATGCAGTATGACAGTGAGGCACGCCATGAGCCGACAAAGGTAGCTAAGCCTAAAAGGAAGGTTCCCGCAAGGCTTCAACTTATGGTTGGTGACGATGAACAAGAAGTGGTACCTCTGCTGCTGATGAAGAGTCTGACGACGACCCAGTCATCACAGACGTCACTCCAGCCACAGCGGGCATGCAGCAGACAAACATTTTAACCCTAGCCCGAATGGCTGCTGAGCAGGATGTGGGCGACGCGGCACTGGTGGTACCACCACCAATGCAGTTAACTACAACACCAACAAGACCTACAGCTTCCATATTTTCTCATCAAAAGGGCCGGCAGGGACCTCCATCCAGCTCGACCCCCATTACCTCAAGTAGTGGTGCTGTAAGTCAACTACAGAAACAAATTCAGCCACGCTCATCCTACACTTCATCTGGCATTGGAAGTCAAAGTAGCTCCTGCACCACAAGCAGACTTCTCCAGTCCCCAGTTTGGGACTTCTTTACTGTTAGCAAAAAGGCGGAAAACACGGTTGTTTGTTCGATTTGTAAAGTATCAGTTAGTCGGGGTAAGCTTGGTACCAACTATGGTACCAGAGGCCAGAGAGGTCATCTCAAAAAACACCACCATATCCAGTGGTATAATCACCTAAGTGACATCGATGAAGCCAAACCAAATCCAAATGTATCCCTTGATATTGCATCTGATGATGATGAGAGGCTGATCATGCAGGGGGGTAGTGAAAAAGCGACAGGCATTTTTTCTGGTACACCCAGTACCCCTGGCAGCAGCACTGCAGTGGTAGCGCCCACACCCTCTACCCCTGCAACATGTATGAGGCACACTAAGAGTCTGGGAGAGACACCAATGCAAAAAAGTAAACCAATGAGCCTAACTGGTTTGAAGTCTGCATCATCATCATCATCATCACGTAAAACGGTCCAGCGCACCATTAGCAGCATGTTTTGGTCGGATCCGCCATTTGAACGCAACCACCCAACGGTGCGTCTCTATAACGCAAAGCTGGCTAAAATGCTAGCGTAGGACCTTCTCTCTTTCTCTTTCGTGGAAGGGGTGGGTTTTCGTGAATTGGTGGCAACCGTCTGCCCTAAATGGAAGGTTCCTAGCCGGTACTATTTTGCAAGGGTTGCTGTTCCAGCACTACATCAAAATGTGCTGGAGGTGATTGGCGCAGCTATTCTGAAGAGTGCTGTTCACACTATCCACATGACAACAGACATGTGTTCCAGTTGCCAAGCCCTTGATTACATGTGCATCACTGCACACTGGGTCTCTTTTGCAGGGGTCAAAAAACAGTTAAAACACAAAGATGTTGACACAGAGGAAGTTTTTCAAGCTACTCGCAAACATGCAACAGTAGGCACGTTTGCCATGGAGAAATCTCACACTGCACCTAACCTTTTGGATGAGTTTTACAGGAAGGTCAATGAATGGCTTCATCCCAGAAACCGCACAGTTGGTTATGTTTCGACGGATAATGGCAGTAATATAGTTAAGGCCATGGACAACGGTGGCTATTTCAGAGTGCCGTGTTTGGCGCACAGTATTAACATCGTGGTGCAAGCCTTCTTGAACGCAGAAGAGCCAGTCGTCAAAGTACTGACATCCTGCCGAAAAATCTGCAGCCATTTCAACCATTCTTTTAAGGCCCGGAAGCAGCTGAGGGTTCTTCAATATGAACATAAACTGCCAGTCAAAGGACTAATCCAGGAGGTGGCAACACGTTGGAACTCAACCTTTTACATGCTTGAGCATCTGTCTGAGCAGTGGGAGGTAATACATGAGTTTGTCTTTAAACTGGGTTCTGCTCACAAAGACTTGATGCTAGAGTTGGAGGAATGGAAGCTAATTACAAGCCTGACAGAAATGCTTCGTCCTTTTGAGCTCTTCACGCGTGAAGTCAACAGGGAGGACTGTTCTCTGACCAAAGCTATCCCATTGTTGCGCATGCTAGAGCACCAACTGAAGGAGGTGTGTTCAACGTTCCGAGATGATGGTGAAAAGCGAGAAGCATATGGTTTGGCGCAGAAGTTATTATGGCGCCTACTTGACAATGAAAGGCTTAAAAAGATACATACAGAACAACATTACATTTGTGCCACTATTCTTGATCCACGGTACAAAAAGGCACTGCCCACCAATACTTTCTTTCCTTTTTCTGAAGCAGAAGTTTCAAAGTACAAACATTGGCTAGCTGTGTCAGCCACTCGGTTCGAAAAAGAACGGCAGAACATTCAAGGAGGCAGCACAAGTACAACTGAATCAGCAGGCCATCCGGCGTCAAGTTCCACTTCTCAATCCGTGGCCGAAGGCAGTCACTTTCCCTCACAGCCGTTAACGACTCCAGCAACCATATCATCATCCTCACCTGCACCAGACCGCAAACAAATATTGTCGTTAGGGAATTGGCTAACTCAGCAAGGGTTAGCTTGGTCCACTGATGAAAAGGTCACAGATGGTACGCAAAGTGGATCAACTCTGGAGAACCTTGAGTCGGTGGTGCAGGCCTATCTGGATGACCCAACAGAGGTCTGTCATGATGAGAACCCACTGGGATATTGGTATACGAAAAGCTCAAAATGGCCACTGATCAACAACCTGGCTCTAAATTATTTGTCTTGCCCACTCGCAAGTGTGTCTTCTGAACGTGTTTTCAGTGCTGCTGGTGCCATTGTTAGTTCAAAAAGGACCCGCCTTTTGCCCAAAAATGTGGAGAGGTTAACAATAATCAAGATGAATCAGCACTTCATACCACCCGATTACAAAATACGTGAATGCACGCAGGAAGAAGAGGACACCGACTTATGTGATGACGACGACGAAGTTCTTCTCGGACACCAGACCTAGTCCCGTCTCAATTCATAGACTTGGAGGACGAGATCTGCTTCCCTGACAACGAGGACTGAAAATTACTTCCTTTTTTTCCGTACTTATTCACTTTTATTCCTGTGTGTCTTTCTTTGTTTTGCTACTTTTACCACAACAAAACTCTAATCACCTAATCACAATAAGTCCATCATCAGCACTGTCTTCATCTTATTTTCCGTATTGATTTCAAGGTGCCGCAGTCTGCATTCAGATGTTCACAAGTTCACAACTCAATCATGCTCCTCTATCCTCCTCCTCCAGACTCCCCCTATCCATTTCCCCCAAGGCAGATGGATGAATTATGGAGAAAAAACAAACTTTGTCTTCGTAGACGAGTCCCCTCAAGTGGGACTGAAATAACTGACTGACTACATGCTTGCTGATTGTTGACAGACCTACTTCTGAAATTTACAGGAGAGGCTGCCCTGTGGGCCCTCACTTTCCGATGAAGATACGGACATAAAGTAGAACAGGTAATGAATAATGAGAAGATGGCATGCAGTGGACTGCAATGGCTGTCTGTCTCGGTTGAAACCAATTGCTGTTTGTTTTTTGTGAACAGCGCAATTTGCCATGTTTACAATATACCAGTATTGCAGGTTTTTGGGGGTTTATTTGGGGGTGTTCTAGATTTGCGGTGCTGGGTCGGGGGGTCTGGGAGCACTGCTGGCACAGTCTAATGTTGATTGCATTTGTTTTTCAGGAAATCCATGATGGAAAACGGGAGTTATGGCCTAGCGGCACAGCGCGCTTGGAGGGATTTTGGAATAAGGCCTAAATATTTCTAAGTGTGAGCTTTTCCGGTTTTGTTTTTTGCCTGTTTGGGGGTCTTCTACTTGTTTCCGCCTGGGTTGACGGGTCTGGGGCCATTGCTGGGAAGGTCTAATACCGGATAAAAGTGTTTTGGATAAAATACATGGTTAAAAAGTTTTTCACTTTTTAGCGTTTTCTCTCTTTTTCATGTTTTCGGGGGCCTGCTTGGGGGGGTTCTAGGTGTTTGGGGGTGGGTTTTGGGGTCTTGGAGCAATGCTGGGTATGGATACTTTTGATTGCAAGAGGTTTGAAGCAAATCTAAGGTGGCAAAGGGGAGTTAGGGCCTAGCTGCAGAGCGCGTGCGGTGTGATTTTGGAAATTTGCCTGAACATTTCTAAGTCCCCACTGTTGTATATTTGCCTTTTGCCTCTTTGGGGGTCTTCTACTTGTTTCCGCCTGGGTTGACGGGTCTGGGGCCATTGCAGGGAAGGTCTAATACCGGATAAAAGTGTTTTGGATAAAATACATGGTTAAAAAGGTTTTCACTTTTTAGCATTTTCTCTCTTTTTCGTGTTTTCAGGGGCCTGCTTGGGGGGTTCCAGGTGTTTGGGGGTGGGTTTTGGGGTCTTGGAGCAACGCTGGGTATGGATACTATTGATTGCAAGAGGTTTGAAGCAAATCCATGGTGGCAAAGGGGAGTTATGGCCTTGCTGCATAGCGCGCGCGGAGTGATTTTGGAAATTTGCCTGAAAATTTCTAAGTCCCCACTTTTGTATATTTGCTTTTTGCCTCTTTGGGGGTCTTCTACTTGTTTCCGTCTGGGTTGACGGGTCTGGGGCCATTGCTGGGAAGGTCTAATACCGGATAAAAGTGTTTTGGAGAAAATCAGAGTTGACATTTTAATTGCTTTTTTGCTCACTTGCTTATCTTTGGGGTGCTGGTTGGGGGGGTTCCTGGTGTTTGGGGGTGGGTTTTGGGGTCTGTGAGCACTGCTGGCACAGTCTAATGTTGATTGCATTTGTTTTTCAGGAAATCCATGGTGGAAAACGGGAGTTATGGCCTAGCTGCACAGCGCGCTTGGACAGAATTGAAAGAAGGCCGATTCTAAGTAATGAGATGTTCCATTTTTGCTTTTTGCCTGTTTGGGGGTGTTCTGCTTTTTTGCGGGTGGGTTTGCGGGTCTTGGGGCATTGCTGGGAAGGTCTATAGACTAATACCGGATAAAAGTGGTTTGGAGAAAATCCATGCTGAAAAGCGTTTTGGCCCTTTTTTTAACTTAGGGCTCGTTAGGGTTAGCACTGGCAGCAGTATTGCATGTGTTTGAGAGTGTTTTACATTTTTACAACTGGGTTCTGGGGTCTTAGAGCACTCGTGGGAATGTGTAATTTTGGTTGCAAGTGGTTTGAAGAAAATCCATGGTGGGAAAGGGGAGATTTGGCCTAGTTAAAGAAAGCGTTTGCCACTATTCTTAACTTAGGGCTCGTTAGGGTTAGCATTATTGTATTGCATGTGTTTGGGCGGGGGTTCTAGATTTTTACGACTGGGTGGGGTCTTGGAACACCTGTTGGAATGTCTAATTTTGATTGCAAGTAGTTTGAAGAAAATCCATGGTGGACAAGGGGGGTTTGGCCATACTTTCTGAGTGCGTTTTGGCACGATTTGAAATTAGGCCTCTGCAAGGTAGCAGCAGTATTCTGCACGTTTTTGGGAGGGTAATGTGGGGTGTTCTAGATTTTGGGGATTGTCATCTCTAAAAGTGGCAGTATAATTTTTGCACTACACAGCGTGCCTTATATATTTTTTTCTGCGAGGTGTCTTTAACACTTACTGTTGTGTTTTTCCATCATCAATTACAGGCAGGCTTTTACCCTGTGCCATCGATGTACTACTCAGGCTTACAATTAGCGATCCGCAAATCCACAACAGTCAGGCAGTGGACAGTCAGTGTGTCTGGTCACTAAGATTGATCGACGGAGCATCCGACGGAATGAAGGAGTACCGCGAATAAGAGGAGTGGCTGGATGCATCAACTTCACAAATTCAACGAAACAACTACAAAAAACAGAAACAGTATCCAAAATTCTCCTTATCTTTTAAATGATATTCTTGTAAACTTGAACTTACTTCTACGAGTGTGACTCTGTGCGTTTGTTTGATCTCTGCTTCAAATTCATCCCTCCAGCTATTTGATACGTCTTTGCTATGTTTAACACTAATTTAATGTTCTAAGTGTTTATTCTCTGAGGGCAGAGAGGCACGTGAAATTGCGTAATGACTGCAGCACTGTACTGCCAACTTGTTCCTTCGTAGTTACTAGTAAGTTGCAGTAAGTAGTAGTACTACTTTTCAGTAAGCTAACCATCCATTTAGTAAACAACTTCTGGCATGCAGTAGTGCACTTCCTTTATGTCCCTTTAAAGGTTTATCAATATCTTCAAATCCAAAGATTTGTTTCTCTTCATTTGTTGTTTGACTGCCCATGCTGTGTTTTTTTCCTCTCTACCAAACTTTCCCAAAAAACCCCATTCCCATCCAATTTTCAAACCCTAACCCTCTTCCCCCGGGCTGTGTGGTATTTCATTGAGGTGTGACTGACAACAACAATAAATTCCACACACGTGCTGGGGAGGATAAGGTCAAAGCAACCAGAAGTTCATGTGCACCATCGTGGATTGATAATAAGAACATCCTCCTCCTACACGACGTGAACAATCTAATGCTTAATGCTTACTTTCCGTTGGCACTGCTTAGGCTACAATTAGGGCACTGTTCTGTACCGTACTATCTATTGTACTATTTCTAAAGCTACGCTCAGGCCCCTCAATGTTTAATTTCCTCTTTTTTTCATATGGTGATACTGCAAGTGTGTACCACTACTGCTACCAGCACAACAATGATATTGCATCCGTCGAGGATTCAAGTCAACAGCCAACCTTAATCACCATTTGCAATGCAGCCAGCCCTGGGGCTACCCCGATTCTCAAACACGAATCACAGGTAATAGAAGCATTTTGGAGAGGTAGAATAATGGGCTAGGACTGGGAGGAGAGCAGAGATTGCCAGTACTACTAGTAAAGTACTAGTAGGGCTACTGAATTCACTAACTCGGATACTGGCACTTTGGTACATTTCATGACTAGATGTTTCATTCATGCTGGTAAGTTGGAAGAAACCAAACATCCAGTAACCACCGCCCACCCCCACACAAAATAATATGAACGGTGTATACTATGTTTTGGTATGAAAAATAATTATTAAGAAATATATTGAGGTAAATGAAATAAATTAACCCAACTCACCCCCCTACCTAACCCCAACCAATGTCCAAAAGTCCAAAAGTCCCCTTTCCCAAACACCCAATTCCCACCCCCCCAACAGTCTTTAAAAAAGGGGCAAGGGACAGTCACCCCCTCCTGTGGCGTAGTTTTGCAAGCTGTTGCTTCATGTCCCACTGCTCTTTGCGGAGGTCCTGGAGCTGGCGCTGTTGTTTTTCGGCCAACCGCTCCAGGTAGTCCACTCTTTTGCGTAGTCTGCGCACACGAACGATCCAGGATCTGGGAGGGGGCGCTGATGTTGTTGCTGCTGTGCGGTGGCGGCGGGAGGCTGTCGGGCCACGGCTCCGTTTGGCTGGAGGCTTCTGGCTGGTGGCAGTGGAGGAGGATGTAGATGTTGATGTTGTCTCCTCATGCTCCCGAACCCACAACCGCCGATACTCGACACAAATAGCCTCCATCTTACGGGCCCTGGCCCGGACAGCCATCTCCTTACGGGTGAGCTTTTTGGGAGTAGCATCTATGAAGAAAGACAGAAAAATACTGTAGCCAATAGTCTTTAACATAAAGTCAAAATAATTCAACGGAAGGTTGACACTCAGAAACACCATCAAGTAGCAAACACAGTATAACATTTTGGCATGTATCTTTCCGCCGTCTTTGTAAGCCTGTGACACTGTGAGTTTCAGGAATTCCACTAGCAGCACTATAGGTGGACTCACTACTACCTACATAGTCAGAGAGTACTAAAAAAAGGCCTTTTTTACTTTTTTTCTCTTGTTTTGCAAAAGAAATTCCTGGTACGTGAACTTGTGGTAGCCGCCATAATGGCAGCTCACTCAGCTTTAACCCAAGAAATACAGACACAGGCCATGATGATGCAGACTCGCAGTACTTTAAGCAGTACATGCAGGTGGGGATAGGAATGTCTTACTTTTCTATAGGGGTGGCAATGCCACTGGCCATACTTCATCCACTCAGCGTCTGCTCTACTACATCATACACCTCTGCTATCGACGAGGAGGATAAAGAAGATAACATCCAGGCTTCCAAAGTACGTCTATGATTCTTCTTAATGTCTCAAATGTACCAAAATTTCTTTTTGTCAACAACCAACTAACACCCTTTTCATTATATTTTGGAAACTGCCGTCTTCTTTCTTATGTTGAATTGCATTCAACAAAACCATTCTTTACAGTCATAAATAAATATTAAGACTCGCTCGTCCTTCGTTTCACCCTTCTTTAACTTTTCGTTCTTCACATCCCTAAACTACATCTGATCTGATATGACTTGGCTTCACTATAAAAATTTGCCAGCTGAGTTCAAGTGAAATAGAGGGGGCCATTGGTTACCAGAGAAGTACCGCCGCTAATGCTATTACAAGTCAAGGTTGACAGTCTTCTGCGTGATAGCCCAAAAAGTAGTTCTAAATTCGTAAATGTTCTTGACAGTACAGTGTACTTATACTAGTGTACTGTGTACTACTGTAGAGTATATCATACACTCCTTTACGAGCCTACTCGAAAAAATTTCAATAAGTAAGGAGTATAATAACTTACCACCATCCGCCGCCGCTGAGTCTCCCCCCCCAGCTCCTCCTGTTGGCGCCGCCGCATCCAGAGTGGACCCCTCCGCACTGCTGGCCCGACACTGGTGGTCATCTGTGCCGCATCAGATGTTGTGACGTCTAGGAAAAACATGTCATATTTTCAGATACCATACACTACCCCCTATTTTGTCTCGTAATGGAAGAAAATGTTACATAACACATTTTTTATTACTGGGATTGAAAAAAAGTAACGGGTTTGGGGAGGGTGTTAACCTTTTATATGCTTATTCCATTAAATGCTACACTTCTTCTTATGACAACTGATGAATGCTTGCTTAATGTGCACCATTTTTCACATTACAGAAAGAAGATTCCATTGCCCTTCTGCCAGACGATTCACCAACTACTACTGAGCCATCACCAGCAGTACTTTAAGTACTTTAAAGAAGGTGGGGGCTCACGCACAGTTATTCTGATAATTTCCTGTGTCTGTTAACTATTATTAAGTTTGAGTCATACTAATTTCATTCATGGGAATGTTGTTTAAACTTTAACGTCATCTTCATCCATCAGAATACTACACTATTAAAAATAAAGAAATAATGTTTTCATTTCTTAATTGAAAATAAAACTTTAAAACTAACAAACACTGTGTGGTTTTTGTTCACGGGTGAGTGAGTGGAAAGGTTTGAACTACTGCCCTTGGCAGTCATGTTTCAGTGACTCAGATAGGCCGGGACTCTGAGGAAGTCTTCTTCTGTTCTTCTGGGTCGTAAAATCATTGGTCAGACATTCTAGATAGTCAGTCAGGGGAATGGGGGTTCAACTTCTGTTCGGACTGAGGTATGTCGAAAGTCGAACTGCACCTATCATCAACAATGTCCTATTTATCTTGTCCATACTTCTTTGTGCGCAGAATAGTCCCTGAAACACTAGCGGTATGGGATGTGCTCCTCTCAAATCAAAAAGGCAACTGCTACCTTTTACTTGGTGTAAACAATGACATTTTGTTGTTGGAAATTGTCAAAGCACTTACATTAAGAAGACTGGAATAGACAGCAAGGGCAACCCAGAGGACTGCAGTCAGTGCCTAGAGCTATTGCTGTATCAGAGTTTTGTTTCACACTGTTTGCCGAATGGGCAAGCTTAGCTACCTACACAGACCGACTCATAATTGTAAATAGTAGTAGCACAGAGAGTGATGGTAGAGGTAGGATAAGAATGTAGAAAGTAGTCTACATTAGAAGAAGATCAAATACTATTTTGTAAAATATAGAATTATTAGGAACCAGTTTGTAATGAATAGGAGCTCTAAAAGTTAGGGAAGTATAAGTATTAATATAACAATAGAACAACTTACTGGGGCCAGCAGAAGAGCCTGCAAGGGACTGAGCCTCTCCACCTTCTGCCACCGGAGTCTCTGTCGCCGCCGCCGCCTTGCCCCTGGGAGGTCCTGGTGATCATGAAATAATGAAACACAACATGGATGATTGTTTTTTGGGAAATATTTGATTTCATTGTACTCAATTATGTCGGGGAAACACATTAACATCAATTGCATCTGATCTGGTCAACTAGGAGGATAGTAGTACAGTATTGCAGGATTCGCAGACCATCTCATAGGAAAGTTATGTAATTCACTAACTACATCAACAACAAAAAGGTTCTACTACGACTGCCATCACTCAGCAGCACGAGACGTCGCGTGACATACACAGTCCGTCATCATGATTGCAGACCACTAACAAATGTCTTATAACAAGTAATAAATAATATACTCAACGCATCAATCCACCACTATCTCTTCAAAGTGGCAGCAGCAGGAGTACAAAGAAGGACTAGACTTGAGTCTACTGTCTCTAGCATTACACAGTAATGCTCTCAAATGACTAAAAAGTTGCAAACAAGTAAGCATAGTAGCAACACCAATAACCAGGCGAGCACCTGCAATGACAGAAGCTATTTAAACATTAATTTACCTGCAATGTAATCGAATCAGCAGCATTCGTACTCTTCAGGAAAAAAATATATTAGCAATAGAACAGAGCAGAAGGAAAAATGTAGTTATTAAATAGCTACTTACCAAGGCCAGGGATCTCCACACCGAGCAGGTCGACCATGTCATGCTCCCGGTCCAAGATGTCACTCCACCGGTGCGTCACTTGCTGGTATGTGCGCCGGACCCCAGACTCGTTAAGCATGCGCCGGCACACCTACTCCCACAGCTGGCGACGCTCCCGGAGGCCGTAACTGGAAGCAACCCGCCCACCTGCTGCCACGGTTTTAGGGAGGTGGACTTGTACAAACACCATCAAGGCGGCCACCTCCTCCGCGGAGAAGATTTCCCTGGCCTGGACTTCCTCGCCCCTCAAACGCCCGCAAGGAAAGCGGGTACGGGGTGCTGGGCCCTTCCCCTTGCCCTTGTCGCCTCCCTTAGCCATGGTCCTGGGCACAAGAAGAAGGAAAGAAGAATAGGTGTGAAAAAAAATAAGAGAGAGAGCGAAAGAAATAAAGTATGTAATAAAGTAACAAAAAGTTTAAAAAAAACACAAAATATAGATGTAGGAAATTGAAGAGAGAGATAATAAGCAAAAAAAGACAAAAAAAGTTCAGAAAAACATAGGATTACGAAGATGTGAGATGGATAGAAAGGTAGCATGCCCAAAATCATAGCTGTGAATGAAAAAGAAGAGGGCCGCGCCCGTAGAGGACCGCGTGGGTAAGTTTGCGTGATATTTTCCCCGCAAGCACGCAAAAACGCCCATGAACACGTTATCGCGCACCGCATACGACGCGAGCATGCAACAAGCGCCCGGAATCGGAAACACATCACACCAACAAGATAGCCACGCCCATACACGACCGCATGGGCAACCTCTGGGTGCGCTGCAAGCAGTCTGCGAATAAGCAAAAAAACGCGCGAACACGCAAAAAAAAAGAAATCAGCAAATTCGCACGAATTTGCGGATTGCAAGTTCGATTTCGCACGAATACACGCCCCGCGAATCACGCAAAATGGCAGAAAAACGAATTTTGGAAAACTGAAAGCACTTAGCAGGTGCAAAAGTTCAAGCTAATTTGTAACCATTCCCTGTAGTGCTTCTTGAGGGGCCCCTCCAGAGTTCAGTTGCCTACTTGCAACTATTCTCTGACCCTGCTCTGACCCTCAAAGCAGGGTCAGACAATAGTTACAAGTATGGCACAATGCTCCTGTAAAACAAATAACTGCAACAGGAAGCACTTACAGCTAAGGAAGCAGGTGCCAGACTTGAAGCTCAAATTCAGTGACACATTAACCAGCCCCAAATCAATTCATCTCAGTTGGGCAGGTGTGCTTTCCCCCCATAATCTACAGTGGTGAACCAGAGGGTGGCAGGGATGAACCAGAGGGTGGCAGGGATGAACCAGAGGGTGGCACTGGTGAACCAGAGGGTGCTGTGATGAACCAGAGGGTGGCAGTGAAGAACCAGAGGGTGGCACTGGTGAACCAAAGGGTGCTGTGATGAACCAGAGGGTGGCAGTGAAGAACCAGAGGGTGGCACTGGTGAACCAGAGGGTGGCAGTAATGAACCAGAGGGTGGCAGTGATGAACCAGAGGGTGGCAAGGATGAACCAGAGGGTGGCACTGGTGAACCAGAGGGCGCTGTGATGAACCAGAGGGTGGCAGTGCTGAACCAGAGGGTGGCAGTGATGAACCAGAGGGTGGCAGGGATGAACCAGAGGGTGGCAGGGATGAACCAGAGGTGCTGTGATGAACCAGAGGGTGGCAGTCGTAAACCAGAGGGTGGCAGTGGTGAACCAGAGGGTGACAGCGCTGTACCAGAGGGTGACAGGGTGAACCAGAGGGTGCTGTGATGAACCAGAGGGTGGCAGTGATGAACCAGAGGGTGGCAAGGATGAACCAGAGGGTGGCACTGGTGAACCAGAGGGTGCTGTGATGACCAGAGGTTGGCAGTGCTGAACCAGAGGGTGGAAGTGATGAAGCAGAGGGTGGGAGGGATGAACCAGACGGTGGCAGGGGTGAACCAGAGGTGCTGTGATGAACCAGAGGGTGCTGTGATGAACCAGAGGGAGGCAGTGCTGAACCAGAGGGTGGTAGTGATGAACCAGAGGGTGGCAGGGATGAACCAGAGGGTGGCAAGGATGAACCAGAGGGTGGCACTGGTGAACCAGAGGGTGCTGTGATGAGCCAGAGGGTGGCAGTTGTGAACCAGAGGTTGGCAGTGGTGAACCAGTGGGTGGCAGGGATGAACCAGAGGGTGGCATTGGTGAACCAGAGGGTGCTGTGATGAACCAGAGGGTGGCAGTCATGAACCAGAGGGTGGCAGTGGTGAACCAGAGGGTGACAGTGCTGTACCAGAGGGTGGCAGGGGTGAACCAGAGGTGCTGTGATGAACCAGAGGGTGGCAGTGGTGAACCAGAGGGTGACAGTGCTGTACCAGAGGGTGGCAGGGGTGAACCAAAGATGCTGTGATGAACCAGAGGGTGGCAGTCGTGAACCAGAGGGTGGCAGTGGTGAACCAGAGGTGCTGTGATGAACCAGAGGTGGCAGTCATAAACCAGAGGGTGGCAGAGGTGAACCAGAGAGTGACAGTGCTGTACCAGAGGGTGGCAGGGTGAACCAGAGGTTGCTGTGATGAACCAGAGGGTGGCAGTGGTGAACCAGAGGGTGGCAGTGGTGAACTAGAGGGTGGCAGTCGTGAGCCAGAGGGTGGCAGTGGTGAACCAGAGGGTGACAGTGCTGTACCAGAGGGTGGCAGTGGTGAACTAGAGGGTGGCAGTCGTGAACCAGAGGGTGGCAGTGGTGAACCAGAGGGTGACAGTGCTGTACCAGAGGGTGGCAGGGGTGAACCAGAGGTGCTGTGATGAACCAGATGGTGGCAGTCGTGAACCAGAGGGTGGCAGTGGTGAACCAGAGGGTGACAGTGCTGTACCAGAGGGTGGCAGGGGTGAACCAGAGGTGCTGTGATGAACCAGAGGGTGGCAGTCGTAAACCAGAGGGTGGCAGTGGTGATCCAGGGGGTGACAGTGCTGTACCAGAGGGTGGCAGGGTAAACCAGAGGGTGCTGTGATGAACCAGAGGGTGGCAGTGGTGAACCAGAGGGTGGCAGGGGGGAACCAGATGGTGGCAGTGGTGAACCAGAGGGTGGCAGGGGTGAACCAGAGGTGCTGTGATGAACCGGAGGGTGGCAGTCGTAAACCAGAGGGTGGCAGTGGTGAACCAGAGGGTGACAGTGGTGAACCAGAGGGTGCTGTGATGAACCAGAGGGTGGCAGTGGTGAGTGCTGTACCAGAGGGTGGCAGCAGGGGTGAACCAGAGGGTGCTGTGATGAACCAGAGGGTGGCAGTAGTGAGTGCTGAACCTGAGGGTGGCAGGGGTGAACCAGAGGGTGGCAGTGATGAACCAGAGGGTGGCAGTGGTGAACCAGAGGGTGTCAGTGGTGAACCAAAGGGTGGCAGTGGTGAACCAGAGGGTGCTGTGATGAACCAAAGGGTGGCAGTGATGAACCAGAGGGTGGCAGTGATGAACCAGAGGGTGCTGTGCCCATACACAACCGCATGGGTAACTTCGCCATGCAAGCAGCCTGTGAACAGGCAAAAAGCCCCGCGAACACTCAAAAATGCCCGCAAACACGCAAAAAATAGAAAATTTGCAATTTCGCACGAATTCGCGAATTATGCGGATCGCAAATTTGCTGTCGCACTATTTCGCGGACCGCGATTTCGCTGATTTCGCCCATACTCAATTTAAAGACACCGAATGGGCTGACTAGCGACAACAGTATCGAATCAAAACCTTTCCTTGAGGATCCTTTTTAAATGAAACAGTGAGCAGCAAAGTTCAATGTGAAAGGCGCATACTTGCGAAAATCTTGTAAGAATAAACAATGAGTAGAAGTATTAAATGACCACTCCGCATAGCTTAAAGTGAAGAAGAGAAATTCGAAATAATGAAGTTAAGGCAGGTCCTCAGGACTGCTGTCTATTTCTATGAGCCTGCATCGACATATTATAAGATATCATGTGGAACATGCAGCGGAGCTCCCAATAGAAAATAGAATATTATAATGAAAGTAGATGAAAAAGACTTATCTTATGAATCAGGGAGTCACTCTTGAGTTTAAAAGCAGAGTTCAAGTAGATTGTAGATCAACAAGTAAATTGAAGGTCAATCAGGTAACACTGCAGTTCTGGCAGGATCTTCTTTAAAGGTCTTTTTTTAGGGTCAAATGTGGGTCCAAGGAGTGCTGTCTTGACCACCTCGTCGCCAAATTTATGTTGCATCCAATGAACACAAAGGTAGAAGTGTAAGATGAAAGTAGGTTTAATCTTTAAAATAAGTACACCACTCAGATCTGCCAGAGTGTTCTCCTGTCAAGCTCCAGTCTTCCACTGAAGAACTGAAACCCAACATTCCATTACTCCCTAGCAACCTGGAGGCTTAAACAAAAACAATTGCATCCAATATTCATTACACATATAAACATACAGTAAGATAAATAAAACATGGAATATAACCCAAGGTAATTAAATCAGTAGTCCAATGAGTCAGCGGGATAGTGGGCATCTACATAATACACAGTAACTTTGCTTTGTAGAAAAAAATCCCAAATCTCTTGGCACAACTCCTTACTGTACATCTCTTTTGAATGAATCATCCAGCTACCATTGGCAGCAGACCACACATCTGTATAGATGTGGCACTTGCCTGGTAATTCTTTTTTCAAGGCTTGATACACAGTGCATAATTCTGCAAACCGGCTACTCTTTCCCTCTCCAGTAGTAATTAGCAATTTCTTGGTCACAGGATTGTATGACACCGCTTTCCAATTTCTCTTAGTTCCTACATACCTGGCTGAGCCATCAGTAATCCACACAGGTCTCTTGTCTTCTTAAGACAATTCTGCAAACAGCTCACCCCACTTTACAGGGGACTCATGTATCTCAGGCACATCCTGTAACTCCTCTGTATATTCCACTGGGACCTGCACCGCCTGCTCATGCAACATTGCAGTACCTTTGGGACCTACTCAGGTCCTGTATTATATATACAACTTCCACTTGATTATGCTGGGTTCTTTGCTCATGTTCTATTCTGTGAGTCTTAGGGGAACTCATCACCCATTGCATTATAGGAATCTCAGGTCTCAAAATCACATTGTGCCCCAGAGGCACCTGTTTAGTGTCAATCAGGGCCCAATACCATGAAAGCAACTGCTTTTCATAGGGAGTGTACAGCTGGTAACTTCTTTGCCCAAAATCTTAAAGCACCCTCTTCTTTCCTGTGTCCAAAGGCAACACAAGGAAGGAGCCAGGATAACTCACGGCTCCAGTTCCACACTTGGGGCCCTTATCAAAGAGGCCCTGCTGTACCATTGGACTAACCGATTTGTATTGCTGCCACCTCGGCGACACACTTTCATGTCTACATATAGACCACCGACACATGGTTTCGAGCTACTTTGGACCTTTTGACATCATACCCGCCCTGACGAAGTTCACCCTGATGAACGAAACGCGTTGGCTGAGACTCTTTGCACCATTTTGAAAAATTGAATAAAGGATATATATTTTTTCACCAAAAGAATCTTGACTACATGTTGTTACTTGGAACAGAGGACTAGGGTAGTGCACCGCTCCATTCTTTCCCTGATTTCTGATAATCTGCTTGGCAGTTTGCACATTGCAACAGCAGGTGCAGGAGCAGGCAGTGCACACCACTTGTAAATAGTTTGGCAAAAGACTGTATAAAGGGAACACAGCTAAGAGGTGCGGCCACAGGAGTCGGCCGTTGACCATCGCCCTTCCCGCACCCTCTTCTTTCCTTGCTTATGCCACAAACTCCAATTGGCACAATGCTTCCGGGCTATGACATTCAGCTTAAACACCCCTCTCATACCGTCCACAAATTCAAAGCACGCTGTATAGCCTACTATGCTGATTCAAATGCATTCTGTTGCTTCTCTCCCCATTCAAACTAATTTTTCTTTTATGCAAATTTGTACAAATAGGTCAATATCTGACTCAAATGAGGAATATCCCCAAACACAAACAATCCAATGAACCTCTGCACGGTGAGGAGTTAAAACAGGAGAAGAAAGAAAACTTCCCTCCCCACCTTGCAGCTGCATGAGAGCACAGAAATTTGAGTCAGTTATACATTGGTCAATGTATCTTTCATCATTGCATCACAATAGAAAGGTGCTGAAAAGAGAAAAACTCACAGAAAGGAGGAGATGAGAAAGAATATGAATAAACAGAAAAAATGCAAGAGAATGAAGCAAGCCATTACCAAGTGACTGATATTTTTAGGCTCAATAAACATTTGGTTTCTTTTGAAGGTTGCAGCATGTCCACGAGCTTCAGTACTGAAGCTGCTGCACAAATTCCCAAAGAACTGAAATCGGCAGTGAAGCTACTGTAAATGAGGCAGCTCCCAAGTCTATAGAAGGTTACTACAAGGCGCTGGGCTGCAGGAAAAGTGTGCGCCCGAGTCCTGCACTGTTTTTAAAACTTGTAAATCGTGTTTACTTGTGTTTATTTTAACCTTATTTCAACTTGCTGATCTTACCTGCTCCTTTCCGGTCGGCGCCTCGTTCCACTGCGGCAAGTGCCGTTTGTTGTGGAGGGCTGTCACGACCTTAGGCACAACCCCTGAGGGTGTTTTCTTCGCTAAAGGTGGGGACGGTGCCTATTTAGGCGAATCCACATCTTCCCGCGCAGCGGACGTGCGCAGCGGGTAGCAGGCGGGTCACAGAAGGCTCGCCAAAGGCAAGCCCGTCCGCGCTAGTCCGTCGCCTGTTGCCAGAACCCCTGGCCGAGTTTGACTGCACATGGCCCCTTACGCCAGGGAGGAACTACTTGCTCCCCGTTGTGAGGGTTCATGCGCGACCCATGTATTGCATCCAGGCGCTCGGTGCCTACGATGCTTACATTGTGCTTTCATGGCCACTGAAGTCCCAGGAGCTGCACCGCCTGATAAGGTCATGAATTTAAAGGTACTGAGCCTGAACTGTAGGTCTCTAGTTAGGCATCATGAGGATGTCCATGGCCTTTTGGTAGATCATTCGCCTGATCTACTATTTTTAACAGAAACATGGCTTACAAATGATTCCGTGGCCATTTTGACTCTGACATTACCCCCTGGCTATTTGATACATACCCAGATTAGACCTAAGAAAAGAGGGGGTGGTATAGCTGTGATTTTTAAATCCATTTATTCCTGCTCTTTCTCTCCCATGAACATAGTCAACTGTGAATGTGCCCTTTTGAAGATAAAGGTCGCAGACACCTTTACCCTCACAGGACTCCTGATCTACCGCCCCCCGGGCCCTGCTAGCGCTTTCCAGAATCTCTGGTTTCTACTATTTCTACGCTAGTGTTGCAATCTGCAAACTTTAGCATATTAGGGGATCTGAATTTCCATCTTGAGTGCGTTGAGTCCCCTGCGGTACGAGAGCTTTTGGGTGATCTTGAGGCCTGCCAACTCATTCCGCTAGTCAAAGGGTCATCTCACTTGGCTGGCCATTTGCTTGACCCGGTGTTTACAAACATTCCTGGCATCTCGTCCTCTATTCCTAGTCCCCTCATTTGGTCAGATCATTTTTTTGTTCAAATTTGTATCAAGATTCCAGCCAGCTCCAGGAAACAATCCCTCCCGCCCCTTTGGAGGCGCCCTTGGCACTAACTGAATGGCACTTTGTTTGAGACTAGTCTGAGATACTCCCGCCCAGAGTGGCCAGAAGATCTGGAGGAAACCGACAAAGTTTATAGAGACTGGGTCAACTCGTCTCTTGACTATCTCATTTCTAAGAAACTGTCTAGGCCCAAGCGAGAACAATCCCACCCTTGATACTCTGTGGCTTTGGCTGATCAGAAAAAGCAATGTAAGCTATTAGAGCGTACCTGGAGGCGATCTTACGACCCCCTGGCGAAAGCCAATTTCAGATCAGCTACCAAAGCCTACCACAAACTTATAAAGAAAGTTAAGGCCAATTATTATACGGAATTGACCAGTTCCAGCACAAATCGATCTAAGACCATCTTTTCCTTAGTGAAGGATATGACTAAGTCACCGGGGGGATGTAACTGTACAATAACATCTGACCTACAATGTGAAGAGATTGCTGGGTTTTTTGTCAGTAAAGTTCAAGGGATCTATAATTCATTTAAATCTGATAAGTCTAGTCTGACCCCACACCAAATCCTAGACTCACCTGAACTCCCTTATTCCCTCCTTACCATCCCCTCTATCTCACAGACCACTATGGAACTTTTGACTGCAAAAATTAAGTCTGGACCCCCGGAGGACCCTGTTAAACCTGAAATGTTTAATCTATTTCAAGATTCCATCTTGGCAGAGGGTCGGGATTTGATCAATAGATCCCTTCAGTCTTCCATCATCCCGAAATCGTGGAAACATGCTAAAGTTGTCCCTCTACTAAAAAAGCCTACTTTAGACCCCTCCAGGCCGGAAAGTTTTAGACCCATCTCTTTGCTCCCCTATTTGGCCAAGGTGGCAGAAGCGCATGTGAATGACATCTTGACCAATTATTTGGAGAGCAACGGAATTCTAGATGAATCACAAAACGGATTCCGGCCTAACCACAGTATGGAGTCCGCCCTGTTGGCCGTCACTGAACAACTAAGGGCAACACAAGATCTGGGTGGCACGTCGGCTCTGGTCCTGCTGGATTTGAGTGCGGCGTTTGACACGGTCTCCCATAGGATCTTACTTAGAAGACTATGGGAGATCGGAGTCCGAGATGGAGCCCTGGACTGGTTCGCGTCTTTTCTATCTGACCGTTCCTTCCAGGTCCATGCACCACCATTCTCGTCCAGCAGGTTTCCATTGAGCTGTGGTGATCCGTAGGGGTCAGCGCTCAGCCCCACGTTATTCAACGTATACGTCCGCCCTTTGGCAGTGTTGGCCAAAGAACGTAAGATCAAATTAACTTCTTACGCGGACGATACGCAGTTGATTTTTTCCTTTTCTATGACATCGAAACGGATCAAGCCAAATTTCAAAATGACATTCTGGCCATCTCTAGTTGGATGACCATGAACTGCCTGCAGTTCAATTCTTCAAAAACGGAGGTACTTTTGATCGGCAAGGAAACACACAAATGGGATGATCACTGGTGGCCCCCACCTTGGATCCTCCCCCCGTCCCCAAGATGGAAGTAAAAAACCTGGGCGTGATTATGGATGATTCACTTTCCCTAGAGTCACACGCAAAAAGAGTGGCTGGCGTATGCTATGGACGCCTACGGTCGCTTAAACCTATTCTGGGTTTCTTCGAGCCTCCTGTACGCCAGACCATTGTCCAAGCCCTTGTTCTATCACATATAGACTATTGTAATGTACTATTGTTGGGCTCCAACCGGACAGTTATTAACAGACTCCAAAGGGCCCAAAATACTGCGGCCCGCATTTTGTTTGCGCTGCCCAGATATTGTCATACGTCTCATATTCTGCGGCGCTTACACTGGCTACCGGTGACACAACGTATCCAGTTTAAGGCCCTTTGCCTACTACATAAAATTTATATAAGCTTTTTTAACATTAACATTAACATTAACATTGAATTAGAAAGTGATGTAGATTCCGAAAAGAAATGTGAAGAAGACCTTGTAGTTGAGAAATCAGCATGTGCTGATGTGACTTTGACTCATGCAGCTTTTGGAAAGAGGAAATCTCACAAGAAAGGAGTAGCTGAAAAAGAACGCGAAAAGAAGAAAAAAATACAAGAGAAAGCAGAAAGCCATTACCAAAAAGTAACTGATATTTTCTGACTCAAAAAAGATTTGGTTTCTCTCGAAGGCGGCATCATGTCCACCAGCAGCTGAACAAACTGCTGAAGGCCAAAGGATTGAAATAAGTAGTGAGGTTCCTATCAAGTGGGCAGCTCCCAAGTCTATAGGAGGTTACATTGAATTAGAAAGTGAAGAAGATTCCAAAGAGAAGTATCAAGAAGACCCCATAACTAAGAAATCAGCATGTGCTGCTGTGGCTTTGATTGATCCAGGTGAAGGTATTGATGAGAACCAATGTTTTTTTAGACCAACATCTGAAAATGTGAATGCCTTTTTCATGCTTTATCCCTGTCATGCAGATGTTCTTTTTGGAATGCTAAAAAATTATAAAAATAAAAATCAGAAACAAAGTTTTTTTCTGTGTGATAGATCTAACTTTTAGCAAAAAAGACAAATAGAAGTGTTTTCATTGATATGTGTCAAAATAATCAATGAGCAAGAAGACAGTATCCTTCATCACACTACTTCCAAATACTTCATGATGTGACCAAGAAACATAGATATATGTAGCCATCTGCAAACACAACTGCAAAACAGGAGGAAGTCAAGTGAAAATGTCAAATTTTAGATTGAGTCGTGGAAACATTAAAACTAATTGGCAAACGAGGTCTGAGCTATTTAGCAATTACAGAAGCTACCTTCACCATTGAAGATTAAACATTGGATCATAAACATTATCTGAAAACATCTTCAGTATCTTCAAAAATGTGATCCAATATTGAAAAACCATCTTGAGGATGTCATTAAAAAGAGTAAAAAACATCATGAGGTTGCACTGAGTGGTAAGGGATGTGGCAATCTGGTTAACCTGATTTCAAAAACTTCTGTGAACTCTCCCATAGAAATTTACTCATTACTAAAAGAGGAATGCCAAAATTCTCTCAATACAGTTAGATATAACAAAGGGCATAAATGGTGTAGACCACTGCTTTATTATGAACAGATATGTGACTATTGCTGTGCACAAACTTCTTGTGTCTGTCGTGAATTGTCCAATGACAACTTGAAAGGCATTGTGTGAGCTAGTTTGCACTGCCCTTCGATCCATGAACATTAACGTTGCAAATTGGTTGGTAAATCAACAGATGGAGCCTCCAATATGCAAGGACAGTACAATGGGTTCACAGCATGGCTGAAAAACGCATTCATGTTTAGTGCTACGCACATGTACTTAACCTTGTCATAACTAATGTCACTAAAATCTCTGTATCTCCAGTATCACTGTTTGGGTTGTTAAATTCTTGTGCTGTATTTCTAAGGGATTCATACCTTCGAATGAACGTGTGGTGAGGCTAAAGTATTGAAGCACGGTTTGGTCCATCTCTATAATTGGAGAAGCAAGATGGTGGGACAATGATGTAGCACTCCAAAAAATGTTTGGTCTACAATGACCCCAGCAAATTGGTTCACATTGAGGTTCCTCAAACCATGGATGAGCTATCCACATCGGAGGACTTCAATGATGAGATCAAATACAGAGCTATTTCATTTCTAAAGTCACTAGTACATTTGACACCATTTTAACTGCACAGGTGTATCTGTTTATTTTTCAAAATACCACTCCTTCATCTCTGTACTTTTAAACACAAGGTATTAATGGACTGCAGGCATATCGAATGCTAACTAAAATCATAGACCCCCTACAGCAACAGGGTCGGGATTTCAGCTTCATAATGGATGCTACAAACAAATTCATCAATTGGACAAAAGACAAATTGGATCAGTGTGAAATTTTGATTCAGGTTGACTTCCCGAAAGTTTGAGTACGCAGGAAGTAGATGATACCCGGATGAACACATCAGGTCAGCTACTGATAAATACAGGCTAGAAGCTTATAATGCTGCAATGGACAAAGTAGTTACTAGTCAAAAAAAGGCGATTCTCACCTCAGAGTCAGTTATTTGCAAATTTGGCATGCCTGGATCCCATAAACTTTGAAGACATCCTCGAGGAACATTCCCCAAAGTGTGCTTCAATGACTAAGTGGCTTGCTAACTAGATTTGATCCAGAAGCATATGTTAGAAAACTGCTGCATGAATTACTTATTTTTGCATCTATGTGGAGCAGACTAAAACTCAGTATTGATAAGGAGTACAAAACATCCAAGAATTTCAAGATGAGCAAGACTTATACACCCGCTATCCCACCTTTAGGGATGAGATAGTACAACATGCTAATGCTGGGCAACAACGTCTAAGTGTAAGACCTGCAAGTGCTGCATTGCTTGCTGCTATAGTTTATTTTTGAGTTTTAACATGTACAGTAAATCTTATCCTTCTCTCTGTAATGCCTACAAGTTAACATTGACTTTTTCTTCCTCTCAGGTGGCTTGTGAAAGATATTTTTCTAAGCTCAAGTACATCTTTTAATTTTACAAACATTTCCAACTTCAAGGCAGCCCTTAGAGTGCCCTCATCCCCCAACAGAGGGAGTTCCCCCACCCCAGGACCGCTGCTAAAGGAGAAGTATAAGAAGAAACTAAATGGAGTTCCAAATGAAGAACATGTGGGGCAGCCAAGGAATTTATATTACAAATTTGACGGAAAGACCGGCCTTCAGCCTTATCCAAAGAGAGCCAGTAATTCCTATCCAAAACTTCTGCAGCATAAGTTAATGTAGGGGGAATTTTAACCTTAACCCCTTGCATGCTGATGACGGCCCCCCGGTCTACAGTGCTCGTGTGCTGATGACGGCTGGGGGCCGTCATGACCGCACCCGCGCTGAAATCTTCAGCACGGGAGCGGAATCGCGGCAGCATTCAAGGGGTTAAATACTGTCAGAACGTTATTAAAATGACCTCTCCCACAGGTCTAATAAAATCTATTTAGAGCTCCAGCCTGGGAGGCAGCCTTACCAACACACCGTTTGATGTGCTCTGTGTCACGCCCGTTTTTTTAGAAAACCTTCCCCCAAATACAGGTACGTATTGACCAGTTCAAGTTCTTCCTGCCCCAACAGCCACTTATACCCTTTCTTTATTCTAAAACCTTTCTTGCAAAAGACAAAAATTTTGCTTATAGCAATATTGATTTTCAGGCAATGGTCCTCCGCATATTCAGTCAAGGCATCCAGACGACGCTGCAAGCCAATGGGGGTTAAATCGAAAATTGCAACGTCATCTGCAAATAGTAGAGAGCCAATGGACATTGTACCAATGCTAGGGGCGTCCCCCTTCACTGAGTTTAGTTTCTCGGGGAGGTCATAAATATAAAAGGAAAACAAAAGAGGGGCCAACAGGCAACCCTGCTTGAGACCATTATGTGTATTAATCCTACAGGAGAGCCCCTGAGAGCCACCCATCATCACTTGACACCAAGTGTCTGTGTGTAATTCTATTATGAGGCCCAGAAGATGGTAAGGCATACCAAGATGAGAGAGCTTTCTCCACAGCGTCTGACGATCCACTTTGTCAAACACCGTGGAGAAATCAATAAAATCTGTGTAGTCTAACATGCTTTTTGAGAAAACATATTTCTCCACGATGGTCTGGACGACCGCGGTGGTATCCAGCGTTCCGTGGTTCTTTCTAAAACCTGCCTGTTCTGGCGGTAAGATGTTCTGGTCTTTGGCCCACTGCTGCAAATGCTGAGGAATACTTTTTGCAAATAATTTGCCCACAGCGTCCAGCAGCGTGATCTGTCTAAACCTAGTAGGTGACCTTTTTGAGCCCTTTTTATACAGCGGGACTATAATACTCCCCTTCCAAGATGAGGGAATACTAATCGATTGAAAACAAAAGTTAAACAGTGGCACCAGGAAAGCTCCCCATGCCGCTGGATCCTTTTTATAATTAGCATGATCGGTATACCATCCGGTCCTTGTGCACCGGAGGTTCTAGTATTCTTTATATAGCCCATCACTACAGCCCTTGACGGGGGACCATAATCGACACAAACAGCCTCCTCTATTACAGGCATCTGAAAAGGCGCTGAGCTGTTAAGTTTATATGGAAGAGAATTATAGTCCACCCACTCACTTTCTGGAATCGGAATCCGAAGTGCCCTCTGTCTAGAATCACAATACTCTGCGATCAGGTGCCATTACTTTTTTGAATCTTTGCTCTCGCTGCTTCTCTCAACCCAATCCACTTAGCATCCATCTCATCTCTCTTTACTCTTAATTTATAACGGCCTCTAACTCACTTTAGGTGATTAATTTCCTGTTGCACGCCTGTGGAAAATTGTTTATATTGCTTCCGAACTAAATTGTTAATTTCATGGTTCAAGGCCTTCAGGATAGGGGGAACCTGATTTACTCTGCGTCGGCCAGAGGATACTGAGCTTAAGTTTTTTATCTCCCTCATTTGTGCCTCAAAAAATTGCATGATATTAACGGAAGTGTTGCCGTGCTGTTCTGGGAAAGTTTTTTTCACTATCGCACCTACCTCAACTGTATTTTTTTGTGTCCAAAATGAACGACCATTAGATTTATTAAAAACAATCGAGCCCTGGCACAAGTGCCCTCGATTCATGGCAGATAGGTTAAAGGCCAAAGTCAAGCTTATTACACTGTGATCACTCCATACTGACGGGATAACCTCTAAATTTTCACAAGCCCCAAATATTTGGTAGGAAATGGCTACGTAGTCCAATAGGCTTTGTGTTGTGAGAAGAGAGAAAAGTAAATTGAGCTGTTTTATCGACTGGCATCCTCCCGTTTAAGATTACCAAATCTGCACTTCTAATGCTATCAAGCAGAAGTAATCCCCGTTTATCCATTTTTATTTTATCCGGTAGAAAGGATTCGGGAATATGCCAGATTTCCTCTTTGTCTGGGTTAGCATATATTACCTGCGATGAATTAGAAATTTTTGCATTTAAATCTCCCACTAATACCACTAGAGGACATTCTTCGTTGGTGGCTATCTCCTTAATATATAAAAAAAAGTAAAAATAGAGATTTGCCAACAGGAAGAAGGTAGACCTACCAAACTCTCCCAGACATGCCAACTTCATGCAAATGCAAAGATTTGATGGGTGGTAAAAAACTTTCTGATTCCAATTAATACTGTTCTTGAGCAAAATGGAACCCCCCCACTAGCATGTCCCCTTTCAGAGTGCTTAGCATAGCAAGAGAAAGTAAAGAACCCATTACAATCAAAGTCTTTGCACGCCCAAGTCTCTTGTAGGCATATAATCAGAGGATTTAAAGATTTTAAATAATTACATTTTTTCTCATCGTGCTCCAGACCGGCCGTATTCCAGGACAGAAGTAGCCCCCCCTGACTACCTCAGAGGAGCACTTCTTTCTACCTCTGTACAGTTGGTATTCAGGGTTTTTGCTACCCAACTCCACTGGGCTAAGTCAACTTCTTTATTAGTAGAATGACGCGCTACTACAAAATCAGACACCAAATTTATAGATCGGCCCTTTTTATTTACTGAGACCATAATATTTTTAGCGTTGCCCATAGGATACTCCAAGTCGGGCCCATAGCGTCCAACACCACAGAATTGCCCTCCCTCTGATCTTGTAAGCGTAGGTTTGCACTACACCTGGTAGAACAATCCTCAGAATTTGATACAGAAATGATATCTAACCCTCGTTTTAAAAAGTGCTCACAGTTCTGTATGGCTAAGTTGGCCACTAGCAAAGAACAGAAGGTGACTCTAGAGAAGGAAACATTCTTGTGCTGAATAATATTCACATTTAGTATATCCCTGCTTTCTAACAACTTCAATGCCTCTATTTCAGATAAAAGTTTGAGGATGAGTCCTCTGTTTATCGGATCAGACTCAGTCTCAAATAACCAGATGAAATCCACTTTGGGCGATCAAGCAGTCTGCACAATATTAACTTTCTTTGCAGCATCTCTTTGAGGAATCCAAAGAGGCACCCTATCACCATTATTAACTGTCTGTACCTTCGCATTGAACTCGATCTGCGTGTGAGACCCCACATCTAGGTTACCGTCTGGTCCATCCCCCCGAACTGTGGACCATGTTTGAAATATAGGGTCTCCACCTCCCAGTATTTTTCTCCTCCCCAAGGGATCATCCCCTCACTAACCTTAAGAGGATGAGGTACTAAAGGGGACTGCAGCGGAACACTTAATGGCGCCACTACTGCTCCAGAGGCCCCTACTCTCCCATTTGGAGACAGAAGTACTGTGACGGGGTTCCTGGGTGCCCCTTCCCCAATTAGCAGTTTAGAACCACCCTCCACCATTCCCACATTTTTTAAGCCGAGCACTTCTAATAAAATACTTTATTTGAAGGCTGCATGTAAGACTCAGGACAGGAAAAGCATTTGGATTTTGCACGTTGCCATGGACATTTTGAGGCCGATATATAACTATCAAACTATGCAATGCAATAACTAGAGTTGATCTCCTTGCATCAGCTCTCTTTGAGCCTGCTTTGCACCACCCACACACCTTTGTTCCACAGTGAAAGTCTCTGAGAGCTATGTCTAGCATAGGTTTTGAACTGGAAGGATATCCATTCACTACAAATTCCTATGCTTAGGCTAACTTTAAAATATCTACCGCATTGGATTTGTGCTGTACAGTAGAGCACACATGTATTTTTTGAAAACCTCAAGGAGGCATCAGTTTTTGGCTTATATCTAGGTCTTGCTTTGATAGTAGGTAGGGCTTTGCATCAAAACCCATGGGTGGTTGCTTGGTGACTCCCACATCCCACCCAAGAAACACCCTGCTGAATCATATTATAGAAAAGTAGTGCGAAGAGCGATCAAATATGACACTGGCTTGAGATTAAGTAAATTTAAATGATATTTTTACAGCATTTCATGTTAAGGAAATTGCTGCAGGCTGTGTTAACTGTTTACAATGTGAAAATTCACACAATTAGAATGTTGTGCAATATTGCACTTTAAATAAGATGCTTTATTTTAAGCACTATTTACAAAACTCAGGATATATAAATCATTTTATTTTTGCACATTGTCTTGTAAATTATTTCCTCTAAACATATGCACAGTTTTTTGAGTTTATGTGTGTTTTAAATCTCTTGTTTATACTATTTTATATTGAGAATAAATCTGTCATATTTAAATTCATGTTTCATGCTCAACATCTAATTTCTCTGTGTGCTCTGTAAGAATGTCTGTGAGTTACGACTGGGTATCCTGGTGCACCGTAAGGTCATCATTCACTAGGCTTTAAAAGGTAACACAGTTAAATATGTAATGAAAAGTATGTAGAAAAATGTATTGTTCTGACTTTTCTGTCTCCAAAATTTTCTTTGGCAGAGAACCCCCCTCAAAACCCCTCTAGTAGTGGACAGGCTTGCTCACTGTGCTTCATTTCAACACACTGTGTGGGGGTGGTCTGAATTATACTTTGTGTTCTCTGATTCACTACTCTTGTGTCTACTTTTGGTGTTCTCTGTAAGAATGTCAATGGGTACATATGACAGGATAAACTGGTGCTCTTTAAGGTCACCATTTACTATTTACTGTGCTTTGAAAGATAATATAAATAAATATGTAATGAAAAATGTGTTGTGCACTGTTTTAGTCTTTCTTTTTCTAATATATTTCTAATATATTCTTGGAGGGAAAACACCCCCCAAACTCCCCTAGCAGTGGTCAGGCTCATCCGCTTTGCACTGTACGAGGGTTGGTCTGACAATATTTGCCAGGACTGCTTTCAGTTACCAGTCTGGCCCTCAATCCAGTGAAGCACCATGAACTGTATTAGTCAAACTCTGACTTCATGGTCATTTCTCGGGGGTGTATCAAGGCCACCTCCCAATCAGTATCATCAAGCTCCCCAACATCAGTCCCCCATCTCTCTCGCGGTGCACCCCGAGTGACCGGGATATTATTGTTGATATTTTTGTAGGTATGGGAGATAGCCTTACTCCCAAGCTCCTCAATAAGCAGCCTACCCTCAAGTGGAGCATATTCGGATATATCAACAACATCGAGCAACTCAGACATGTCAGAGTTGTGCAAATTTCCAAAACTGATTCTAGTGTAATGAAAAATGTGTTGTGCACTGTTTTGATCTTTCCTTTTCTAATATATTCTTGGTAGGAAAACACCCCCCAAATTCCTCTAGCAGTGGTCAGGCTCACCCGCTTTGCACTGTACGGGGGTTGGTCTGACAAAATTTGCCAGGGCTGCTTTCAGTTACCAGTCTGGCCCTCAATCCAGTAAAGCACCTTAAATGAATTAGTCAAACTGTGACTTTATCATCATTTCTCGGGGGTGTATCAAGGCCCCCACCCAATCAGTATCATCAAGCTTCCCAGCATCAATCCCCCATCTCTCTCACAGTGCACCCAGTGTGACCGGGATATTTTATAGCATTTAATAGTTTTATAGGTATGGGAGATAGCCTTATTCCCAAGCTCCTCAATAAGCAGCCTACCCTCAAGTGGAGCATATTTGTGTATATCAACCACATCAAGCAACTCAGACATGTCAGAGTTGTGCAAATATCGAAAACTGATTCTGGTGTAATTTGGGAGATACCAATCATATCACAGGGCTCAAACTCTCTCAATGTACCTAGTTCCCCATCATTCCCCCTTCCCATAGCTGAGTTGCCCTATTAACCTTGGACACCCATCCGAGAGTCTTGGAGGCTCTGCACCAAACTCCCAGCGTCACCTGTGACACAGGCAGTAACCTACTCGAACCTGCACCGTCATATTTGTAATGTATATGGGAACCTAGAAGTAGCCAGACCCTTTCTTATGTATAGGAGGAGTGATCTTGCAGTGCAAACAGCCAGTGGTTAATAGGCATTAGATGCACCCCCCAGTAATAAGCCGAGAGATCCCAAAGGGACAATTGTGCATTGCAGGAGTTCCAGAGTAGCATTCGCAACATCACCCTAGGTTGTTTCCCACTCCAGAGTATCAGCCAAATATCTCTGTCTATTTTATTAAACATATTGTCTGGAATAGAATGTGGATGTTTTAGTGTAATCATCCTGAAATGGCATCCCTCCCCAGAATGGTAAGGGGCAGCCCATGCCAATGTTCCACATCTTCCCAAAAAGTAGTTTCCACCCTTCTAAGGTTTTTTTGCCATACATAAATCCATATCAGGCATGGCTTGGATGCCTAAGTACTTTAAGCTCACTGTTTCCACTAGAAACTACCAGGTAGGACAACAACATTCAGAGGGACCCTATAGTTGAAAAACCACAGATCTCCCCCAATTTATCTTATATCCCGAGTAGTCACCAAATGACTCGATAGTCTGAAAAATTACAGAAATTTTGGCATGAGGCTCCATGACATTAAGAAGAATATCATCAGCGAAGAGTGAATTCTTCTATTCCACTGGGTAGATGTCGAGATCTGGAATCCCCGAATATCAGGGATCATGCATGCCAGCGGTTCCAAAGTGAGAGCAAAGAGGAGAGGTACAGGGGGCAAGCTTGCCTTATACATTTCCAATGCAATCGGGAATGCAGTCGAGCTAACTACATTTACCTGCACCGCGGTCACAGGAGCTTAATATAATAGTGCAACCCCTTCCTAAATCCAGAACCAAAACCAAATTTCACAGTTTGGTGCAGAAAAGGCCAATGTATAGATTGAAACATCTTCTCTGCATCCAACAAGAGAAAGACATTGGGCCACCTACTATGATGGACCTTCGCCAGCCAATTATGTAATCGACACAGATTAAGGTGGGTGGATCTACCCACATGAAGCCGGATTGATCTTCACGTATCAACGGGGCAATAACTTTAAAAAGCTGAGCTGCCCCGTTCATGGCCAACACTTTAAGTTCTACATTTAAGGGCAAAATCGGATGATACAAATCACAGCTAGTGCTGGGCTTGCCCTTCTTATAAACAGCAGTTGCAGTCGGACACAGGCTATCTGGTGGCAGAGCCCCTTATCCCTCCCCTCACTAAGCATATCAGGGACATGGGGTCCTAGTGTGCCAGTTTAGCATTAGTAAAATTCAGCTGGTAGACCGTTGGGCCTTGGGGTCCTCCTTGGTTTAGGCTTCACGAAGGCAGCCTGCACCTCCTTGAGGTCTACCTCCTCCTCAAGATACACACAGTCTTCCAAGGAATGAGCCGGAGTGGCCACCCATGCAACAAAATCCCAGATTCTGTTAACTTACAGAAGCGAACACGCCCCACAAAATTCTGCATAATAATGGGCAAAATTCTCCACTATTTGAGCATCATTTGAATAGAACCCACCCGTGCCGGCAGTGATGGTGCTGACCCAACATGCCTCTGTTTCGCTTTGGATGAGCCTGTGTCATACAGATGGTAATGAGTAGCCAGTTGAGTCTTCCACGCCCACATGGGGAGGAAGGAGCTGTCAAGCAGTCAGAGACATTGCTGCAATCTTGTCCCAGAAGCAATACCTCAGACCGAACCACACCAATCCTGGACTCCTGGGCTGTTCTGGATTTTTGATTCACCACTAACCTTGTGCGAAGTTTGCGTAGTCGCGCTACGCAGAAATCCGCAATGTCGCAGAAAAACTCGGCGTCCTACGTGAAGTTCCGTGAGCACGCAGAGCTAAGTTCCATTAGCACGCAGAGCTGCTTGTTCCGCCCATTCGCGATGCGTTTTTCCTGTTCAGGAACGCATATTACGTGTTCGGGGATTCTTTTTGCGTGCTTTGGGGAAATATCACCCAAACTTCACCATACAGTCGCCAATGGACGTGGCCATCGTGTTTTTCACGTTTTGCGATGGTTCTGGGCCTGTTTTTATATCCTCCCTACATCTTTTCAATCCTTTGTTTCTATTAACTTTTTTGATATTTTTTATTTATTATCTATCCCTATCTTTTCTTGATTCTATATTTTGCGTTTTTTCCTAGTTTTTGTGTGTTTTTCACTGCGTTTTTCACTCTTTTTCTATTACTTGCTTTTTTCATTTCTTTTACTTACTTTCTTAGTTCCTACCTTTTATTTTTTTTGCCCCCCGCCTACCCAAACCATGGCATAGGGCCAGAGAAAGAAGGCTAGGGGCAGGGCTCTGAATCTGAGTGAGAGCCGCGACTCACTTCCTTGTGGAAGGTGGCGCCCACATGGGGTGTAGGCACGGTCCTTATTTACTGAGGTGGCCGCAATGTTTTTTTTATCCCTGAAGCTAAGTCATGATATTCTGCACAAAGAACCTCAAGTTGCCGGAGAATGTGCAGAGCAAGAGGACCTTGGTGTTCTGCTTCTAAGGTTTGCAACAGCCATTCAAGCCCCTCAATATGTTCCACCTTACACTTCATTTGTGGTGAGCAAGGATATTCTGTGGTCAGACCTGAAGAACCGGTTTGTAAGTCTCCCTAAGCATTAGGGTGGTCTCCACCAAGCCCACATTTTTAACAAAGTATGGGTCTGTACCAATTTGTATTTCCCTTGCCAGATCTTCATCCCGCAGGTCCCAAGCATTCAATATTCATCCTGTGGATCACACTAGCCTCTTCCTTCCCATAGAGATCCAGAGCAGGAAATGGTATGATAATCCTCAGGTCAGATATTCAAGCCCTTGCCACCAGCCCCACTTTGCCCACTGGAGCAAAGACGTAGCTGAGCCTGGAACAGACCCCAGAAAAGTATGAGTACCCCCTCATGCTAGGGTGACAGTGATGCCAATGATCAGGAAGCCCCAATGAACTTGCAGAGTGTGTCAGGGGTGTTTCCATGTGCAGCATCGCTAACTGCCTGGAACACTTCACGTCAGGGGCCATGATGTCAATAAAGTCTCCCTCTATTGTGTGCATTGATGAGGATGTCTCCAGAAGTATAGCAGCCACCTTATTCAGCGTTGGAGCCTGCATTCAGGGTGGGTCCATACACACTAACCACTGTGATGTCAGTCCTACCCCCAGCCCTTGCACTCTAACATAGGTGCCATTGGGATCAGTCCACATCTGAGTAACCTGAAAAAGAGGGGAATTACTCACCAAGATCGCCACCCCTCTAGACCCAGAATTAAAGCCCACGTGCGCCAATGTGACATACGCGTCTGCTAAGGAAAGAACAGTGACACCCTCTCAAATGTGTTTCTTGAAGTAGGACCTCATCGGAGTCTGCATACATGTTGTGTCACTAGTCCCTCTTAACCATACTGTTCAAAACATTAACATTCCAAGACAAAATAGAAAATATATATGTATAGCACCTGAGGGACTACCCTGCATGAAAAAGGACATTGGTACATTGGTACTATAGCACAGTGTATGTCTCGTACTGAGACTGCACATTACTTAGATGTGTGTGTGTTGCTCTCAATCAACAAAACAACAAAAACACAACAGACCCCAAAACCCAACCCCTCATCCCCCCTCCCGACCTCCCACCAGTCACTGTGAGCATCTATCCCCAACAAGCCACACATAACAACTCACAGATGGAAACCGAGAGGTGTGTAGCCTACCCTCCCTCCCACTACACACACTACAAATGTGTCTCCCCAAGACAAGACCTATCACACCCAACATGCACCACACACACTGCACACACCTCTCACACTAAACTAAATGGGCAGTGCCCACCTCCAGCAAAACTGTAGACACACACCCAATAGTTAAACTTCATCAGCCCTTGAAAAATGTGCCTCCTAGAGCCCTGCCAGATGCCAACAACTTCAGGGGTCAATAGAATCACCAAGGGCTCTCTGCACAAGTTCAGGGTTAGAAACTGCATCATTCGAGCCACTGCCCAGATCGGGCAGTTTCATCATCTCTAATCATGAAGAAAGTCTGGTTCTTCTGCAGATGCACTTCTCCTTTAGAGTCCATCGATCGTTCACCACCTGCAACATGGCTGCCAGCAGCTCCTTGTGTAGGCCTGACCCAACCTCTCTCAGTCCCAGTCTCGACCCAACTTCTTTGTTTTGATGACCAAAGCTTAGGTCTGTGCTCCAGCCCTCAACAGCTTGCTGTCTTGTGCTGCTGTCCCAGCTGGGCCTCTCTTCCAGCCAGTGCCAGGCATCTTCAGGCATGAAGATGAAATTAGCTTTGTCCTGGAACAGGACTTTCAATTTGGCAGGGAAAAGTAAAATGTCCTACATCTGCAGTGACCGCAACTTGGCAGTCACAGAATCTAAAAACCTCCCCTGCTTCTGCATCTGGAATCGGGGAACAACATAATGGTAGACATGTCATATTTGATCTCCCCCTTTTGCCATATCTCCTGAAGCCCAAGGTGGCTGCCCACCGGTGAGAGCTCTGCGAGCCCATTCGAGCATAATACAAGTGCAGAAATGATCCGCCGTGAAGGTGGAGTAGAGCCACTTTCCTAGGAAATCAAACATATTGGACCCTTCAACTCCCTCCGGAAATCCCACCAATCTCAAATTGTTGAACCGTGTCCGATTCTCAGCATCGCCCACTTTCCACACTAGTTCTTTAGTGGTCACCTTTACCTCCACCAAATCTTTCCATGGGGAGGTGGTTCTGTCTACAAGCTCAGACTTCCTATCCTCTGCAGCTGTCAAGCAGTCAGAGACAATGCTGCAATCTTGTCCCAGAAGCAATACCTCAGACCGAATCACACCAATCCTGGACTCCTGGGCTGTTCTGGATTTTTTATTCACCACTAACCCTTTGCGAAGTTTGCGTAGTCGCGCTACGCAGAATTCCGCAATGCCGCAGAAAAACTCGGCGTCCTATGCGAAGTTCCGTGAGCAGGCAGAGTTGCTTGTTCCGCCCATTCGCGATGTGTTTTTCCTGTTCAGGAACGCATATTACGTGTTCGGTGATTCCTTTTGCGTGCTTTGGGGAAATATCACCCAAACTTCACCATACAGTCGCCAATGGACGTAGCCATCGTGTTTTTCACGTTTTGCGATGGTTCTGGGCCTGTTTTTATATCCTCCCTACATCTTTTCAATCCTTTGTTTCTATTAACTTTTTTGATCTTTTTTATTTAATATCTATCCCTATCTTTTCTTGATTCTATATTTTGCGTTTTTTCCTAGTTTTTGTATGTTCTTCACTGCGTTTTTCACTCTTTTTCTATTACTTGCTTTTTTCATTTCTTTTACTTACTTTCTTAGTTCCTACCTTTTATTTTATGCCGCCCGCCTACCCAAACCATGGCAAAGGGCCAGAGGAAGAAGGCTAGGGGCAGGGCTCTGAATCTGAGTGAGAGCCGCGACTCACTTCCTTGTGGAAGTTGGCGCCCACATGGGGTGTAGGCACGGTCCTTATTTACTGAGGTGGCCGCAATGTTTTTTTTTATCCAGCACCACCTTCCCTTAAACCTGGCATCAGGCAGCAGGCACAGGCAGCGGGCCAGGGTCTGGGTCATGGCTCCGGGAGTGTCACCGGCGGTGGGCAAGGGTGCGCCGGGCAGGGGTTCACTGCTCTGTGGTCTGGCGCACCCCTAACCAATTGATGCACCGGTGGTCCAATATCCTGGACCTGGAGCAGGACCTGCTGGACTTGCTAGGTGTTGAGGTCCCGGGGCTTGGTGAGTAGCTATTTATATTACTATTTGGTGTTCTTCTGTTCTGACTGTTAGGTATTGTGATTGTGAATATAATTTGTTTGCAAATAGCTAACATGCTGCTGCTGCTTACATGCAGGTAAGGTAGCCTATGTATAAAAATGTTACATTATGTAATTGTTACTTCCAAAGAGGTTCTCGGCGCTACTAACTAATTGTAATATTTGTTTGCAACTTTGTGCTCACTTGGGCTGGTTATCTAAGAGATGTTAGAAAATTTAAGTTAAGTTGGTATTTAATCCACATAGGAAAGACTCCAGTACTTTCCTTTGTCCTGTCAGGCTGTCTTGTCTCTTGTCACTAAGATAGTAGTAGTATTATTTGGTAATTTAGCGGCATGCGTAGTGACTCATGGGTGACGTGTCCTGAGGTTCTCACATGACTTCCGTCCTAGTAGACCTTTTTGCCGTTCTTATAGTGAGCGAATAATAGCAAACAACCAATTTGGTGTATGCTGCTATTATGAATGTGTCCATCTATGCATAAAGAAGAATAAATGCAGACTTAGCAATTGGCCTGTCAAGGTTGTTGGAGTTGAGACTGAGACTGTCTGAGAGATGAATGGGAATGATATCTGAACTTAGAAGCAGATATAATTTTATTCAATTAATTCCAAATTCAGGAGGAAGAGGCAGGCTACGTATGTTAGGATTCAGGAATCGGAATTGAACAGTGGAATAATAATGATCAGATGGTACTCGACTGTGATACATACATACTAGTTGACTACTACTAGTCGAATAAGTCAATCTGATTGATTTAGCATTGGTCAATGTTATTGTAACTGCTGTTTCCTGTCTCCAGATATTTTTACAGCAATTATATTTATATATTTACCGCAAATCATTGTTTGTCTCTTTACATGATCAGCATCCAGGGGGCAGGGCAAGAAGAAGACTGAGGCAGCTGGCAGTGCGGCGGGTGCAGTTGGAGTAGCCTCGCAGGAACAGCAGGAAGCGGCCTCAGGTGCAGCCGCAGATGTTTCTGCTGCTGGACTAAGTCCTCCTGGTGTTGTATATATATTAATATTTCTCTAACTTTTACTGCTCTATTATTTCCATTTCCTAATTTAGATTTTTCCAAAATCCTCTTCAATCTATCTGTTTCTAAATTCTTGTTTTTGCTTCACCATTACCTACTATTAAGTACTACTACTAACATTGTTTCTGTTTTTATTTTTACATCAAATCAAACTGCACCTGATTAACCTGCTCTGACTCTGTATTAGACAGTCTGTCTGTAGCTTGCTTACTTCTGGGTTTTACTGAGCTTTATTTAGTAGTGGTCAGTTAAGACTCAGAGCACCCAATGGTCCTACCCTATGCTACTACCACTACTTGTAGGGACTCCTTACTACGACTAGTAGCACTAACATGTGCAGTGCTGACTGCAGATTGCATGCCCAAGACAAGTAAGGCATATCCTCAGGTTTGTGGATTGTGAGATGAGAAGGCTTTGTTTCTTTTACTGAGGTTTATTCGCGCTCTGTTCACCAGAGTGGGTGAGAAAAAACAGCCAACACGTGTTTCACCCCTTACATGGCCTGCCGGCCCGGGCCTTCCTCAGGGCTCTTAGTACATTGTAATACATTTAGTCAGTGATTGAGTTTAGTGTGGTGAGCATTTAGTGGTGGTCGGTGGAGACAAGGGTTGGGGTGGAAACTGGTATAGGAAGGGGATAGATAAAGAGAAAAGAGGAAAAGAAGGAGAATGTAGAAAGAGAAAGGAAAGAATAAAGGGCAGAGAAAAGAAAAGAAAAGAGAGGGGAGGACCAGGGTGGGGAAAGAAAGGGTGGGTGGGGGTGAATGAAGTACAGGCATGTGTTAGTGTCGGTTTTTACAGTGTGTGATCAGAATCAGAAAGGTGAGATAGATAAAGGAAAGGCAAGTTTGAGTAAGTAGCGGGAGGTGGCAGTGCCATAGATAGAAGGCCGAAGGAGAGAGTGGGAGAAAAGAAGAAGGGAGAAGGGGGAAAGAGAGTTGGCATGGTGGTACCAAGGGCAGAAGTGTTATATATATATTTACACGTGTGTTTTCAAAGCATTTCACATTATATTGCCGGCGGTCAGAGAACAAATAATGGTTGTAGTACAGAATAAGTAATTAGGTAATAGGAGAATGGTATAAAGATATAATCATTACAGTTGTAGGTAAAGAGGCATTATCACAAAGCACAGAGGTTTTTGGCGGACAGAAGTTCAGGAGAGAACAATAGGGAAAGGAAAGAGATGTTTCATTTTAGTACGTTCAGTGTGCGTAAAATGCAGAACAATTTAGTTTGGCGGCATGCATTTGGTTGTAAACGTGGTGAAGTACAGGTATGGGCGTATATCAACAACACAATATATAGTAATAAATCATAAGCGAGTAAACGATAAGGCATGTATGTCGGGTAATACATGGGAAAAATTACATTTTTCAGTGAAGTTAACATGTTAAACACGACATAAGTGGAAAGATGGTAAAATTGAAAAGTCGGATGGATGCCCATTTCAGCATGGTTCCGAGATGGTTTTGAAAGGAGAAATAGTAGAGAAGGAAAACCTACAGTAAATATTGGCATCAATGCTTGCTGTAACGACATCTCAGCCATGCGGTGATGGTGTGATTTTTCAAGGTCTGATTGCAATTTACAGATTGCGTGACACGGAGTGTGTTTAGGACAATTATGTTTTGTGTGAGGTTCTGTAATCCAGAGCGGTGGTCGTGTTACAGGTCATTACGTGGTGAAAAAAGGGGCATTTAAAAACGAGAAACGATCTAAGGCATGGGTGGTTGATTGAATCCTAGGAAAGTCGATATCGGTGCTCGCTATCAGTGTTGCATATCTACGGTGGTAAAAGTGTTTATCGCATAGCAGTTGTGCAAATATATGGGGTCTCTTTCGGGTTAACTTTGTGGGGCGTATTGGTGATTCCAAACTGTATTTTGATATAAAAGTGACTAATTGGTGATCATGGGGTGACAAATGGCCAGATGACAAGCGTGGGCTTACCATTTTGTCAACCTCGTGGAAGTTTTTGGTTCTGTTGGATTCTAGGGGGAAAAAAGGGGAGGAGGGAGGGACTCAAATATAATTCAAGCAAAGCTACTCCATGCTGATGGATGTTGGGCGCTCTCAGGTGGGCTTACCTTAATTATCGGCGTGATGCCGGCTGGTGTCTCTGTGGTCCAGTATCGTCGGAATTGTGAGGATACTGGGCTAGCCTTTTTAAGTTGAGGTTCACGATTGGTTTCGGTGTGTTAAACCGGAAGTGGATCGTGTGTGACGGTGGGCGCCATCTTGGAATGATGGTGGTAACTATGCATAGGGGGACTTAGAATAGTCTTGTAATTAGTAAGAGAGTGGTAAGGGATGGCCGATAGGGGGTTTAGTCGGTGATTAACTCGTCTATGTCCCTAGAAAAAGTTGGGAATATTCTGCTGTTGATGATGGCATAGTTAAGGGATTTTACATTAAGTTTGGACCTATTTGGGAAGGGACATACTGGAGCCCTACGTGCCTCCGCTTGAGAAGGGTAGGTGGTTCTTGATTGGGGCTTGAGACATCAAGTTGGATGTTCAGGATAATGCAACTCATAAGGATCTAGGTTGCGAACATACCGAGTGCTGGCGATCAATGGGTGGAGGGTTGCATGTCAGGATGAGTTTTGGAAGGGTAATTGTAGAAGGACAAGATAGACAGAGTTCATAGCCCATTCCATAGTACTATTTAAAATTGGGAAAGAAGGGAGATCAAGATACGGTGGGCATGTTATAACAAAAAGGTATCCCCCCCATCGTTTGAGAGGTATTCAAGGTGCAATTATTGGTATTATTCCTCATGAAGAGTAATCACAGAGAAATTAACAATGCGGTAGTAGATTATAACATACCGTTATTTCTCGTAGGGGCTTTGGTAATGCCTATGTATTGGCAGACACATTGGTTGTGTTATCGGAAATCTAAAATTCTAGAGGAGGAGATGGTGGCGGGTGCGCATAGGGCGATTCAGGTAGACAGTATGTGTAAGATTAATATTTGGGTGCAGCTTAGGACATGGGTATAGTTGTGTTATGGTGCATTCATGTAGAAAAGATTTAGGAATGGCTGGGTTGTCAGAGAACAAGGTTCATGGAGAGCAGGTTGAGGGTTTTGGGTTGTTTAGTTTTTAAGTTTCGGCCTTGGTTGAGGGTGAGATATCATATCTCTCGCTAAGGCCGTATTGGATGTCAAAAGATTAGTCATCTCCCAGCCATACATGCATCTCGGCGTCTTTGTTCAAACCTAGGTCGATTGTTTTGTACTTCAGGATCAGTTGGCTTTCTCGTCTTGTTAGTATTTGTTCACGGATCCCCCCTCTTTTGGTTTGGTGTACAATTTCTAGACCAAAGAATAGGAAGTCTTTTTTGTGCTGGTGTTTGTCATGGAAATGTTCTGTAAGGGAGTGACCAGAATTGTGTTTGTGTATGTTGCGGTAGTGTTCCTGAATCCGGATGCGCAGGGGTCTATGGGGCTACCAATATATAGGAGATTGGATGGGCAGATTATTACATAAATGCAGAATTTGCTATTGCAGTCAATCCATTCCTTGATAGTGAATTCATTTCCTTGTTTCATTGGTACATTTGTAGTCTTACTGCGGCTTAGTTTGCAAATGTTGCAATTTTTACATGTGTGATATCCTGGTGGTCTGTCTAGAATCGTTGTGGACGGGTTTCTTTTATCCTCAAATTCTATTTTGCACAGCATGTTTTTGAGGTTGGGTGCTCGCCTGAAGGTCATTTCTGGATATGTTTTCAGATGTTCAGTTAGACTTGGGGTTTGTTGCAACAGGTACCAATGTTTCTTCAGGCTTTGTATTATTTGGTGATGGCCATTGTTGTAGTCAGTGATAAACCACATCGTCGTGTTGTCCTGTTGTTTCTTTTTTGGTAAGAACATCTGTTTGCGTTCTATTTGGACCACTGTGTTCATCGAATGTTTTAGAGTGGAGTGTTCATATCCTCTTTGACTCAATCTTGTTATGATCTCTTCTCCCTTTTCCTTAAAAATCTCATCTTCACTGCAATTTCTGCGTGTTCTCATGAATTCCCCTTTTGGGATGTTCCTGATGTTGTGGAGTGGGTGGTTGCTATCAGCTCGCAAGATGGATTTGGCCGCTGTTTCTTTTCTGTAAAGTTTACTTTGGAGGGTGTTGTTCTTGACATAGAGTGTTACGTCCAAGAAGTTGATCTCTTCCTTGGAGAAAGTATGTGTGGTTCTAATCCCCCATGGGCTTTTGTCAAGTTTTTCCAAGAATCTTTTCAGTAGTGTATCATCTTGCCAATAAAGCGTCGCCATAGTACTATGTGAGAAGTAAATTCAGTGAAATCTTGGTCCCATAGTCAGAATTTCTCAACATGGCTCATAAAGATACATGCGTACGGTGGGGCAAATTTGGCTCCCCAGGCGGTTCCACGTCTTTGTCTGTATATCTTATCATTGAAACTGAAGATGTTATTTTCTAGACAGAATTTTAGCATTTCAAGGGTCATTTTATTGACTTCCAATAAGTGGGCTGGTTGTGTCCACAGTGAGAGTTGTGCTGCAGTTAATCCATCCTGGTGTTCGATAGATGTATATAGGCTGACAATGTCAATGGTGACCATCATGAAATCAGGTTCCCCGGTTATGTCTTGTAGTTTCTGTAATATATCTTTAGTGTCTTGAATGAAGGACGGTATTTCTTTCATTAACCCCTGTAGTTTTTTGTCGATGTATTCTCCCATCTTAGCCCATGGTGAGTTTATCCCCGCTATGATTGGTCTTCCGGGTGGGGGTATGTTCCTTTGTGTATTTTGGGGAGCAGGTAGAGGGTTGGCATGGTGGGATGTGAGACTGGGATAGAAGGCCCAAACTGTACCACTTCTCTATCATAGTCTTGATTTATTTCAGGATATCTTGGGTTGGGTCATATGTTAGGAGCTCATAACATGTGTCATCTCCCAACTGTCGGTTCGCTTCCAAGATTTCCATCCTTGTCTGCCTCTTTTATGATTAAATCTTTCCTATTTTTCACCTGAGTCCGTCCGCCACCATAGAGTAGGAGGGACCGTCCGCAGGGGCAGCGGCAGTCCCTCCGTGCAAATTAGGATGTGACCGCCACCCTGGCGGTCACATCCTGTATTTTTTACATTGTGGCGGGTGCTGCTTGAAGCAGCACCCACCGCAATGTTAAAAATGAAAGTTGTGCATTTGCATGCACTAAGCGGCAGGCACCGCGCGGTGCCTGTCGCTTTGTGCATGCAAATACAGGGGGGTACCATAGGTACCCCCCATGTGTACCCCCCACCCCCCATCACCCAGGGGGCCCACAACGGGCCCCCAAAGTGAAGGTCTGTATGCTTTTCCACGGCGGAAAAGCCGCTGCGGAAAAGCATACATCTTACGCCAACCTAATATGGCTGGCGGTGTCTGACAGACACCGCCAGCCATGTTAAAGCTTTTCCGCCGAGGTCGGAAGGCGACCGTGGCGGAAAAGCTGCAGACAGATTTCAAGACCCACCGCCATCCTAATATGGCGGTGGGTCTTTTGAGGCTCCGCAGAGGATTTTCCGCATCCTCCGGGCCGGCGGTCGTTTCTGCCGGCCCGGAGGATGCGGAAAATCCTCCATCATAATCTGCCCTTTAGTGCCTAAAAATATAATCATCATCATCACATCCAAATCTTAGGGGCAGGGGAAGGAAAGTGGGGAGGAGAGGATACAACAGCTGCTAATGCTACTGCTACTACTGTGCCACTATAATTTTTATGTGTGGACTGTAATTTAATTTTGTGTTACTGTTTTGCTAAGAGCATTGGTTACAACAATCTCTTGTTTTTCCTTTCTTGATATAGCTACTCCTTCCAAAAGTAAAACCAATATGCAGGAGTTGGCGGCCAGGGCCCGGCAAAGGAGGCTGTAGGCCATCGGGGAGAAATATCACCAGCTGATTGTTCTGGTGGAGGAGGAGGCGGCAGCTGCAGCTTCTTCCTCCAATGCCCCGGGGCCCAGCCAGTCCCCCGTGCCTCCGGTGGTAAGGCACCATGTTCTGGCAGCCGCTCCCCGCCCATCACCAAAAACATCTACTGCTGGTCATCCCTGTTGTTCCTGTAGGATCATTCGGCCCGCGTGCTCCTCAGGGTGAGCATCTGAAGGCCCAGATGGAGGCCTTAGAGAAAAGTATCCGACACCCCCGCCGCTAGATATCAGACTCAGGCTGCACATCATCGACCTCAGTCTTCTTTGACTCTAGTCTTGACCCTTTTTTAATCTTTTTTATGGTGGGTGGTATGTTGGTACTAGGTAGGGAACCTTGGGGTTTACTTTTTACTTTAACAGCTAACTCTTGGGCATGGATATTTATTTAATTTATTGGACATTGGTTGGGGTTAGGGAGAGGGGTGGGTCAGGTGTGGGTTTTTCTTTTACTATATATTTGTTCTGGTAATAGATCATTTATAGTTTTCCAATACATATGATATGATGCAAATCTTTTCGGGGGGGACATGGGTTACTCTTTTACGTCACCTTGTTTGTTTTTGTTTCCTCCTTTTGCTGCAGACCACAGCCCTTTTTTAAAATCTGCCAATAGTGTAACACACCGACTGATAGATGCAGTACCCTCACTTGTCATACTACTGTCAGTCACTCCTCCTAGTCTATGCATTCTGCAACTACGCACTAAACCTCATTGTAGTATGTACTCGGAAGGATGTGGGTGTGTGAAGTTATTAATTTCCAATCCATTAGATATACATTATTGATTCCCCCATCGAAGCAATGGCTGCATGGTGATGATTTGGTTTCCTAAGGTGCCATCCAGGGTGGGTGGTGGAAGCAGTAGTAGACAGTTGCATTTGCAAAAAAAGAAAATGAGACAAGTCAGTCACCTGAAGGAGACTAGGGAACGAGTAGTAGAAGCACAGTAAGTAGTAAGTAAGTACACAAGAAGAAGACTGCCAAACAAGAAGAAAGTGATGAAGATTGATATTGATATTATTAATGCTAAAGTAATATAAAACACAGTGGTGGCAGGGATAGCCTAGTACAAGTTACAAAAAACTGTAGTAGTGGACTCAACCTATGAAGTGAACAAGCGGAACCTTTAGTGCTGGAAAGATGAAATCCATAATGGCAATTGATGATAATGGGTAAATATAATTATGTTCCTCTGGAAAAAAAAAAATAGCGAATACTACTGAGCATGGGTGGGCAATGGGGATTCTAATCTGTTGCCAAGTGTGGCCAACAATATATATGGAGGAACCGCCGGGCTCCGAGTCATGAGAGTGCGCCTGCGGGTCCCGGAACAGGACGGGGCGAGGGAGTGTTGCTTCTGTTAATAGTGTGCTTTTTATTTTATTTCTTTAGCCCCAAAGCCACAGAGGGCAGCTCTGCGCTTTAAAAAACAAGTGGTCTCTGAATATTTTGTTGTTGTTTTTGATTGGCTTTAAATGTTTAATTATAAAACTCAGATGGTCCGCTTGAAAGACCCAGCCCTGTGTGCCTAGGTCGTGAAAGGAGGTTCTGTGCAGAGGTGCATGGTGGGCGCAGACTGGCTTTCTTTGACGTGCTTTACGTTCTGTCAAGGGGCTTTTATGCACAGGTTACAAATGCCCGTCCTGCCCTCTCAGTCCACCCGAGGCCGGAATCCACAGTCCCGGCACCTGACTCGGTGCTTCGTGTTGAGCTGGTGTTGCATTTTGAGGACCGGCACTGATTTTTCCGTCAGACAATATGAGCAAGAGATTGTAAATCATTCAAAGCGGAAGGACAGAATAGAAGGTAGATGGAAAAGGAAAGTAGAACCGAAAGTGAAACTCATACGTTCTAGTGCTCTTCAGCTCCCGGTGCTGGGGCGCTCTTTGCCCTGTGGGGGGTGAGAAACAACTATAAATAGCACCTCGCAGCATCCCACAGCCTAGGGTGACCAGAATTTTAAAGCCAAAAACCGGGTCATTTCACAAAAATAGAAGAAGGACTGCAATTTTACCTAAAGCGATGAGCGCGCTCCTCAGCAGAGAATTACAGAACAGGCAGTAAGAACAAACATACAATGCAATTCTTAAACCCAGTGACTTGCCTGTTAATTAAATTGCTTTCTTGAAACAACTGCTAACTATCCCTGCTCTGTAAAACATAAAAAACACCTCTCACCGTTTTCAGTCGACCCTCTCCAAAAACGGGGACATGAGCTACATTTCTTGAAATTTGCTGGGACAGCTGGCTAATAACAGGGACCGTCCTGGCAAAACGGGGACGCCTAGTCACCCTACACAAAGCGCCAGCTCAAGCGGGCTGAAAACATGTCTATCCGGTGGATGTTTAGAGGTTTCTGAGCGAAACTGAAACTGTGCTCCAAAACAACAACAGCGGACGTCATTTTGGTCAGAGATCCAGTGTACAGTGGTTGGAGTTCAGGTGAGAGAGTGAAAGCGGTTATCTATTGCCCAGGAGGCGGGGGATCGACTGAGCTTGTGAAACGCTGAAGGGTGCACAAATAAAAAGATCTGCCATAGTGCAACGGGAGTGCGATGTCTGCGAGACGGCTTCATAAAGGCACACCGGAGCCGACAATCTGTAAGCGGCCACGCCCAACCAAATATTGGGCAGAGAGAGCAAGGGCACGATATGTGGGACATAAAAGGAGCTCTGCAACAAGAAAAGTAGGGAGAGGCGATAATGAGAAGTGGCATAGAGCTGACATTGAGCTCCTCCTGCCTATCTGTGATATAGACACTGAGAAAGGACTGGTTTCACCTACACTAATTCGGCGGCCATCTTTAAAGGTAGCCTCGATCACACTTTACATCACTCAACTTTCTTCTCACAACCTGCTCCATCATACCTCCTTATACCTTTTCTTACCATTCCTCACCTCATTTTTCACCTACTGTACACCCCTCACCACCAGTTATCCTCACTACATATCATTTTATTTTATTTATTTTATTTCTACCACCTTCCTGATTGAACTTTGATCTACACACTAACTCTATAAGGACATTGTGTGCATTTTATTAATTTTCGTTTGGATTTGTTATTTCACTGTTGTTCTTTTTGATCTGCACCACATATTTTTCATCCTCTTTAATTCTTTTATCATATCACTGTGTATTACGAATTATCCTTCTTCCACTAGGTTTCTTATTTTTATCATGTGCTTTTAATTTATTTGTCAAACTTTTCAATTTTAATTCTTCAATTTGTTTTTGATGATATCTCCCTCTTTCTCTTTGCATTCTGTCTTTTATATATTATGTAGTTACCTGCTCCTCCCCATTCGTGTTTCCTCTACTCTGCTATCTTTATCAAATAACTATCTTCTTTCTACTTACTCCCCTTCTCTTTCTCTCTTTTTAATCCGCTTTTTAGTTATTTTTCTCCTCTTTTATTTCATTTTATTTTACCTTTACAGCTTCCCTCAGTTTTATCATTCATCCCATTGACTCTCTATTCTAGACTACCTTCTAATCCATACCCCCCTCTTTACCAATTATTATTTGCACTTTATTTTGTATCGTTTGGATATGTTATTCTATGGTGGCGCTTTTTAACCTATTTCAACATTAATTCATGTATTCTTTGACTGTTCACTAAGGTATATTCTCTTTTTGTTATGTATTTTGTTATTTTGTATATTTTGATGTTCCTCTGTTTAGACCACCCTCATTTCCTATCATTGTAATTTATTTCAAGTTATTGTTCAGATTGCCCTCTATGTTATATCCTTTTGTCACTATGCTTTTGTTTTCAATGTGTATCCTGTTGTTACCATGTGTAGTTCACCATTATGTCCTATCTTTATAATTTGTTCAGGCTATATTTAATTCCTTCCCCCGCTTTATAGCCTTATCTTCTCAATTCTCTTGGCTGCCTTTCCATACATCGTGAAATGTAATTTATATGATTACGTCGCCTCCTTACCTATTGTGCTTATGTTTACATCCTTACATCGTGAAATTGTATTTCCTATGATTACGTTGCCCCATCACCTATTGTGCGTAATTGAAGCCCCACCCACACCTCTCACTGTCTGAGTCTGCTTTGGACTCACTTAATCGACCCCCGCTTCCCCATCACCACCTTCTATCTTCACTTCGAGGACCAGTGCGTTCTAATCTACTGTGCTTCCTCTTTCTCCCCCTCCTTTTCTCCAAATCATGCCTCCACTCACTCTTCCACCATCAATCTCAACCCCACGCATCTCTAAACTCGGCCCTAACTCTTGGACCATCCTCTACCCTCCCCATCTCTCTAAACATGGTAAAAAAAAATTCAAACACAAACTTCTCTGTCTCCACCCAGAAACATTATTTGCTGATCACCATAACAGCCTTAACTCTCCAATTATCACCAACTTCCTCTTCTTCACCAAACGACCATCTAAATGGAAAAGCTTATTTCTACGTCACCTCCTGATCACCAATTCACGCAACATCCCATACGGTCTAAAACTCTCCACTACACCATCTTCTTCCTTTCCAGGCAAAATAGATATCTCCATCTTCAAATCTGGAACTATACTCATCCAAGCGTCTGAAAAGCACCTCGACATCTTTGAACAACACTTTAGCGCTATATCTCAAACTTTCACAATATCTTCGAATCCTGCCCTCTCACCCCCTCTACCCCTAGACTCATCACCCCCCTCTCATCCCCGATACCATTACCTCGTCTCTCTGACCTACCCCAACTTTTATTGCCTTCCTCTCCCTTCACTTCTCCCTCCCCCCTATCACCTCTTCCTGATTTTCCCCCTCCCTCTCCTACTCCCAATGAACAACACTTTAGCACTTTATCCCAAACCCTCGCACAATCCCCGAACCCTGACCTCGCACCCCCTCTACCCCTTGATTCATCACCCCCCATATCATCCCAGTCCCCTTTACCTCGTCTCTCTGACCTTCCCCAATTCTAATTGTCTTCATCTCCCTTCACTTCTCCCTCCTCCCTATGGCCTCTTCCTAATCTAATATTCTCTGGTACACACGCCTCTCCTTTCAACCTCCTCTCCAACATCCCCCCTCCTTGCACCACAGCATTCATCCACACAACGATACCACCTGCATCCCCCAATTACCATATGATCTCCCCGATTCCAAAAACACACTCTACTCAACGCTCCTCCCTCCACTCGACTCCCTTCCCACTTCTCCCTCTGCCTCTTACCTCTTGGGACCCCCATGTCCCATTAATACACTCTCTTCTATGCCCCTCCCTCCCCTTGACTCCCACATCCCTTACCCCTCTGCCACCTATCCCCAGATTCCCCCCTGTTCTAATAATATACTATCTTATATACTCTTCCCTCCCCCTGACTCCCTTATCAATTCTCCCTCTGCCACTTACCCCATAGTACCCCCCTTTACAACTACACACTCTCTTCTATGCTCCTCCTTCCCCTTGACTCCCTTACCACACCTATCTCTGACTCAGTTCCCCACTCCCCCTTAACTGCCCCCACATATGTCCCACAATCACCCTCTAACACCTCCATGCTTTCTTCAAAAACTCACAATCCAACAAATACAACACCACCTCCTACTTCCTCTATGCCATTTTCACCGAACTGTCTGTCCGAAATGAATACCTTTCCTACATCCTCCTCTTGTTCACCTCCGCTCTCCAATAATGATCCTCCCCCTCATTATAATCTCACCCCCCCTCCAGACTTTCCTCCTCATCATCCACAAGTTATCCCCCCCTAAACAACCCTAACTCGACCAACAGCCCAATAAATACGGACCCACAGCACTCATTAACACACACACTGGCTTCCCCTACCATTGAACTTGTCCTTCTGTCCCTCATCTTAGAACTCTCCTCACTCAGAAGCGATATCTCATTCCTTACTAAAACCATCTCCTTGCACAACGACACTCTCCTCAACACACCCACATATTGTCCGCCAAACTCTATCCCCAACAGAAACACTCCTCCTTCTTGCTACTACACAACCAGCACCTTACCCACTCAACCTTCCTCAATCGTCCCTCCCTACAATACTTACATACCCACACCGCCACAACTTGGTACTCACCCAATACCCTCTGAAGTTGACAGTTCCACTAACTTAACTTCTAGCAACTACACAACAGGCACCTTACCCACTCAACCTTCCTTAATCGTCCCTCCCCACACTACCAACATACCCTCACCACCACAACTTGGCATTCGCCCGATAACCCCTGAAGCTTACAGTTCCACTTACTTAACTACCTCTCCCTCACCACCTTCGTCCACTATCCCCCCTACTCAACAGTCTATCATCCCAGTTCTCTTAGGAACTAGCAGACTCACCCTTCCTCCGACCTCCCCTAGACCACCCCAACAACTTAGACCTATCCCCCCTTGTCCCCCACTACTCGCCCAATAACCTCTGTAGCTAACAGTTCCACTAACTTAATTTCTAGCAACTACACAACCAGCACCTTACCCACTCAACCCTCCGTAATCGTCACTCCCTACAATACCAACCTACCCACACCGCCACAACTTGGTACTCGCCCAAAAACCTCTGAAGCCAACAGTTCCACTAACTTAACTACCTCTCCCTCACCACATTCGTCCACTATCCCCCCTACCCAATTGTCTACCATTCCAATTCTCTTAGGATTAAGAAGACTCCCCCTTCCTCTGACTTCCCCTAGACCACCCCAACAACTTAGACCTATCCCCCCTTGTCCCCCTCCAAATCACCCGACCCCACTCCCCTCTGTTGCATGCTGATTAATTTCAGATCCGCCTCCTGCCACGCTACTGAGATTGCTGAAACCATTCTTAGTGAAAATATTGACAGCTCACCGCCCACTCCACTCCCATCCTCGACTTGCTTATCCCCCCTGGTTACTCTATCATTAGAAAATATAGAATCGAACAAACAGGAGGAGGACTCGCCATAATTTTTAAAATTGAACTTAACATCTCGCTCGTTCATATGCAAGACCCTTTATCCTTTGAATACCTTTGCGCTGATCTCATTATGCCTGACTCCCCCACCACCCGGTTGCATACTATCTATCATCCCCCTGGAAATAACATCCCCTTTACAGAAGAGTTGACTGATCTTATCATACAATCATCACTCTCACATTCTAAAAATCTCTTCCTCGGTGACTACAACATCCATTGGAACAAAAGTGATGATCCTACTGTCATCCTATTTAATGATACCATGGACATCACCAATATGACCCAACTCTGCCATTCTCCCACCCATAACAAAGGTGCCACCCTTGATGCTATTATGACTAACAACGACCTGGCCTCCCTCTCAAATATACTTCCATTAGACTGGTCTGACCACTACCTTATCCTCTTCATCATGAATAGAATCCATGAATCACCCCGCCCCCATCAGCTCTTTACCTAAGAAATCCACACGCAACCTTCACCTTATTACTCCTGGCGAATTGGAAGCCACAATTAAGGCCCATTTACTTCTACCCCCTCTCTCTGACAGCACCACCGACCTAACTAACCATTATAACAATTCTATTCTTGATGCCCTCGACCTAATTGCTCCAATTAAACTCAAACAACAAAAAAGCAACCCTCCTAAGTCTTGGTTCAATGCTGAACTTAATAACGAAAGACGGACCCTTAGACATTCTGAACGGGTTTGGAGGAATCATCCAACCGTTGACAATATGGCTCTCCTTAGAACTGCTAGAGCCCAGTACAAAAAGCATATCTTTAATGAGAAAGCCTCCTTTCTACGATCACAAATTGATCAAGCCAGAATCCGCCCTAGAGAACTCTTTAACATTGTTAAAAAACAAACCTCCACTGGCCCTCCTAAAATATTAGCCTTTACTGACAGGTGCAAAGAAATTGCCAGTTTCTTTACGAACAAAATCAACAAGATCAAACTATCCTTCTCTTCCCTCCCACTCTCACTACAACCTACCCCCACCCTATACACCCTCCCCAACACTCCTAACTCTCCTCCGTCCACTTTTTCCACACCTCTCGATCCCTCTCATCCCCTCCCTGCTCTCCCCCAACAAGATACCTTTCCGAAAATAAGCCCCCCTGCTAAAAACAATGCCTAATGGAATGATTTTAATACAGTATCTGAATCTACGATCACTAATATCATTGCCAAACTAAAACCCTCCTCCCACTCCAAAGATCCACTTCCCGCCCTTTTGGTTCAAGAACTTAAATTTATCATTGCCCCTATATGGACCAAAATCATCAACTCCTCTCTTTCCACTGGCTGTGTCCCCACCTCCCTTCAGCTTGGTCAAATCTCACCCATTCTCAAAAACACCACTACTGACCCCAATGACCTTACAACCTTCGCCCTATCTCTAACCTTCCATTCCTCTCTAAAGCCCTCGAAAAATGTGTCCTATTGCAATTAGAGAAACATTGCCTCCTTCAACCTCCTTGATGTTTTTCAATCCGGCTTTAGAAAGGGATGCAGTACAGAAACTGCTATGCTAAATATCACTGACGACATTCATCGCTCCTTAGACAAAGGGGAATCCTCATTACTAATCCTCCTCGACCTCTCAGCTTCATTTGATACCGTCCACCACCTCACCCTTCTCAACGCTCTCAAAGACCGGTTCGGATTAGATGGCAATGTATTCAAATGGTTCTCCTCATTCCTTCAAAACAGATCACAGCAAATCAAGCTCAGACACTTTCTCTCTAAACCTCAACCTGTCTCACTCGGCGTCCCTCAAGGATCCATCCTCTCCCCAACCCTATTCAATCTGTTCATGGAACCACTCACCCTCATCCTCAAACAAGCTAATATCAATTACCACCTCTATGCCGATGACATCCAATTATATTATAAGATCAAATCCCACAAAGACATTCTCCACCTCAATGAGACCTTGACCAGAATTCAAACCTGGTTCCATCTGAACCATCTCAAACTGAACCCAAATAAAACTGAAATCATCCTTTTCTCCCCCAAAAACAACTCCCTTCCCATTCAACTCTGGATAAAGGACATCAAAGCTCTTAACTGCCCACTCTCCACCTCTAATTCTGTCAAATCCCAAGGCATCAGTATCGACCAGAATCTAAATCTCATCCCCCACATTAAAAATGCATCCAAAAGTGCGCTTTTCACCCTTCTCCACCTCAAGAAACTTAAACCATTTATTCCAGCAGACGATTTCAAACTTGTCCAATCGCTTGTCCTTTCCAGGATTGAGTATGGCAACGCCACTTTGGCTGGCTCCCCTAAAATCCATCTTGCACCGATTAAATCTGTCCTCAATCTAGCTGCGAGAATCATCTCTAATTGTAAAAAATTTGATCACATCTCCCCTGTCCTCAAAAATCTCAATTGGCTCCCAATAGAAGGAAGATCCACCTACAAGATTGCCTGCATCACTCACAAAGCTCTTCACCAAAACACCCCTTCTTACCTTACAATGAAACTACACAAAGCAGGTTGCTCCAGGTCCCTGAGGAGCACAAACTCCCTTGTCTTGATCCCACCCAGACTCAAATGTCAAAAGACGCAATCCTGTGCGTTCTCTGGTAACGCTCCTACAATTTGGAACTCTCTCCCTAAGGATCTTCGCTGCAACCCCTCTTACCCTCTCTTCAAAAAGGAACTCAAAGTACTCCTTCTCAACAAATACTGGGCTATCTTATGTTACTGACTCTGAACATGTCCACTCCTCTCTCTTCCCTTGTCCGCTCCTCTTCACAACCCCTCAATCCCTTCATTTTTCTCACTCCCCCTCTCTTCACCCCCCTCTCACTCCTAACTTTTAATATTCACTTTCCAATTAATGTTATCTCTCTGTTTCTTTGCCCCCTTAGCCCTGTTGAGTGCATTATCATACTGTAACTCTTTTTCGCTCAATTGTTAATTTTATCTCATTATGTTCACCATCCTTGTAAAGTGCTCTGATACTCTTGGGTCCAGTAGCGCTATATAAAACCTTTGTAATAAATAAATAAATAAATAGATATTTAGAGCAGAATTAGAAGATCTTCGCCCAGCCTGGCTTCAATTAGTGTTGCTTAATTGTTTTAATCACATCCGCCCCAGCAAGTATGTGATCAATTATTGGTGTAAATTTATTTAGTCACACCTCAATAAATCACACAGCCCGGAGTAAGAGGGTTAGGGTTTGATGAATGGTTGGGAAGGGGTATTTGAGGGAAAGGTTTGAAGAAAAAAAACACTACACATGGACAACACACAATCTTGGCAGACGACCATCACTGTCATAAATCTATTAAGGGAGAAAAAGGAAATGCATGCATGATGTGGTTAATGAATCATGATAAGTAGTACTAATACTAAGTAGATAGTACAGGGCAGTATGTTATCAAGTATTATTATTATGCAATGAATTGCCTGTCTGCCCTCAGAGAGACCCAAATTACATACATTTTACTTATTTTATGTTCTACCGGGCTTCCTTTTAATGCTAGCAAAGAAAAATAAAAAATAGCTGTAGGGATATAAGCAAAGACTAAGAGCAAACCTAATAAACAACAATACACAGTCGTAATAATTGAAGAGAAGAAATGATCCAAATTAAAAGATGATGAATGATACAAAGTTACTGTATTATCGTGGTCAAACTGGGAAGTTGCATCTTGATATTCCTATTGGTCCTCCCTTCTTTGGACGCTCCGGCCATCAATCTTGGGTGCCCCACTGCCTGCCAGGCAGATGCGGATTGGTAACGTAAGTGTGAGTTGTTATGCCCAGTATAGCACAGGGTAAAGGCCGGCCTGGAAGTGTAGATGGAAAAACCAAAGGTATAATGAAAAATCAAGAAGAAAAGAAATGCATAAATTACGGAGGAGTGCGACAAGAACAGTTTCAGAGGTGGCATGGCTAAATCATGTCTACTCTGTTTCCAGCATTAACCATGCTACTACAACAACAGGACAGAGCAGGCCCACAACACCCACCCAAACTCCAGTTAGCTTAGATTTTTGACTGAGCCAGACAGAGCACACATATACAGCAACATAGCATTTTCCAAATTACTTAACTAACTAAATCAATGCACCGCTGTCAATCATACCACTCCACTCCACTGACTCTACTCCATCACTACACAGACATGTAGGTGTGCTGTGGTTGTTGTTGATTGACTTGGTTACCTTTATGCCACTTCCTGAAATGCCCCGAGTTATTCCATCAATCATCTCTGATCCTACTGACTGACTGTAGAGTATGTGGTCATCATCATCATCATGGAGTCCAACTCAGTCTATAGTGTTGTACTGAGTGAGTCCAGTTTCCATATTCAAAAATGCAATGGATCGCCCAGCAGTAGAAGTACAATCTGTTATTAAACAACAAGAAAGAAAACATTGACTTGAGTCACTTTGTTTTAGTGTGTAGATTAAATACTAGTACACTTAGTTCTTACACAACAACAACACAAACACCAATCACTCAGAGTCAGCGTCCAATGCATGCCATCTTTACCTGTTCTCATCTTTAGGAGCAGTCCCTCTCGGCTTGGAAATGAGGATAGCTATAATCATGTTCTTATGGAGGGACTCGGCGAGGCAGGCACACATTTCTTGTACTATTCTCCATCCAATATCTGGCTTGAGGGAAATGGATGTAGGGCGAGTCAGGATGGATGGAGCAGGACTCGGAGAAGTGAACTTCTTTAATAAATGCACACAATTGCAACTCCATTACGGCAATAGAAAGACAAGACGGTGGTGATGGATTTGTTGTGATTCGAACCAGAAAAACAGAGACAAACTCAAATAATAAAAGTAAATACGGAAGAAAAGATGTAGCAAGTTGAAAGCCTAGTTGTAAGGGAAGTTGAGATCGTCCCCAAACTCTGGGGGTTCACCCAGAAGTAGGTCATCTACCACACTACTTTCGTCAACTAAGTTACTGTCCTCCTGTTCCTGCTGTACTTCAGGTATGGTATAATCCAGTGGTATAAAGTGCTGATTCATTTTGATCATGGTTAACCTCTCCACATTTTGGGGCGGGAGACTAGTCCTTTTCATTGTTACAATGGCACCAGCAGCACTGAAAGCATGCTCAGAAAAAACACTTGCGACAGGGCAAGCCAGAATGGTTATTGCCAGCCTGCCGAGCACTGGCCAATAGCGACTTTTCTCATACGAATGCAGCAATGGGTTTTGATTAATATAGACCTCTGTTGGGTCATCCAGATAGGCCTGGACCATCCTCTCAATGCTCAGGGGTGCTCTGCTTTGCCAGGCCTCTTTTGCCTTTGCATCAGCACTGGACCTAACATGCCCTAGCTGTAGATACTATCCTTGTGCCGATTTTACTGGGGCTGTTGATGATCCTGTTATTGCTGTTCTTGATATTGGTGGTTTTGACTGTTGTGAGCCAACCACACTGCCCTCAGGCTCTGAAGTTGAACTTGATGCAGGCTGCCCTGCAGTACTTGTTGTGGGCTTAGATAGCGGGTCTCTAATTTCCAGTCGGTCTTTTTCAAAGTCACTTGCTGCCGCAGCTATCCAAGTTTTGTACTTGGCAACATCCACTTGTGAAAAAGGAATTAATGTGTTAGTGTTCAGTACTGATTTGTACAGTGGATCTAGAATTGTGGCAGAAATGTAATGGTTGGATGACACAATCCCAGTTTTCACCCTTGTATTTTCAGCTAAGTGAAGGGATAAGCTCTCCACCAACTCATATGCTTCTTTTTTCACTCCACACCTGCGTACATTGCAGACACCCCCTTCAGTTGTACCTGTAGCATGTGAAACAATGGGGTAGCCTAGCCCATAGTACAGTCCTCCTTGCTGTCGTCATGTGTGAAGAGCTTGAAAGGAAGTAGCATCTCTGTCAGGCATTTAACTAGGCCCCATTGATCCATCTCAATGGTCATGGCTTTCACACTAGCATCCCCTAGTCTACCCAGGACATATTAATTGATTGGGCTGTACTGCTCAAACAAACGTTCAAGCATGTAATTAGTTGAGATCCAGCGTATTGACACCTCCTGGATAAATGCTTTAACTGGCATTCTATGCTCACTTTGAATTATCCTCAGCTGCTTCCGGGCTCTAAAAGAATGGCTGAAATGTGTGCATATTCCTCTGCAGTTGGTCAGTAAGTTGCTGACTCAGTATTCTTTTTTTTAGAAAGTCTTGAAGAGTGATGTTAATGCAGTGCACCAAACACAGGACCCTGAAATAGCCACCATCGCCCATGGCCCTCAGTATATTACTGCCACTGTCTGTGGCAACAAAACCAAAGTTAAGCCCTCTTGGGTAACCCCCCTTTTCCTTGCTGGGGATCTGGAAGACGATGGATCTTCTGAAAGAGTGGCTTGCTCTTCTTCCTCTGGAGGAAGTTCGATTTCCTGAACTGCCCCTACTTTGGGAGGAACAACTACTATTGTGGGCGGTGGTTGCGGCTGTTGTTGTCCACTTATCTGAGTTTCCTGCGTTGATTGGGTACTTCTTTGCAATAACAATAAGTCAATTTTAACATCTCTGCTTGTTAGCGTTGTCGTGATGAGGCTGGCTGCCTCTGCGACAGGCATGAGCTTGGGCCTAGGTTGGTGAGGTGGGCCCACTGATGAGGGGTGCTGCTCCCAGCTTGATCCCCAGACACTGCTGCTACAAGCACAGTTTTTGGTTCCCCCCAAACAATCTTGGTTGGCACACCAGAAGTGGTAACTGGTACTTCCTTCTTCTTCTCACTGGCAACTTTCTTGGTACTGAAGGACCTGGTACCTTTCTTTGGGGCCATCTTCTTCAGATGTCACCAGCACGCAGTGGCACAAGTTGAAGAGATATCTGTGGTCACACGTCATATGACATCGTGCACAGCAGATATTCTGTCTGGCAGTACAATGGGTGATGATTGCAAAGAAGCAAGAAAAACATCAGTGATACGTGGCATTTATTGTTGTGGTTCAATTTACTACTGTACAAACAAACAAATATAATATATAACTTAGTGTGCGGTCACACTTGTTAGTGTTATTTAATATTAGAAAATTGTATTAACTCAGTTTAGTTATTAAAAAAAGATAACAACAGTGTAGCCATTTGTGGGACTTTGACAACAAGGGCTTTCGTGGTGCACTGTGTACACTCAGGAAGGATAGGAAAGAAGAACAAAAGCAAAATCATAAATGTACTGGAACCTGTGTGGCATAGTGATTTGTGGATGTGATTGTGCATCAAATGGGATGCAGCATCATTCAGGAAGTTGCAGCTGGCGAGGGGGATGGAAGCAGTAAGCCAAGAGGAACAAAGGAAAGACATGCAGGCTTATGGCCAAAGCAGCACACTACCACCACAAAAATTGTATAAAATGGCCACCAGCCAAATGGTCACTCACACAACAACAAGCAGGATCCCTGTAAAACAATTACCTCAAGCAGGCCTATATGGCCAGACAAAGGAGGCATGCTAAACAACACAGTTTTAATGCAACAATGCAAGAACGAAAATCCACAGGGCTAAAAAAGGTTTGCAAGTTACACAACAACCACACCACACACATCCAACAAAGTCATTTATTTAACACACACGAAAAAAGTGAAATACCCCCGAAAACACACATTTTGCAATTCAATGCAATGCCATTGATTAATCAATCAGGTGTCTGTAACTACTCACCTATAAGGGTCTCAAGGCGCTCGGGGGTTGCAGGTTCCAGACCATTAAGGAGGGGGTCTGTCAAAGAGCCAGGTTTTGAAGTTTATTGCGAAGATGGGGAGCGATGTTATCTGTCTGAGGTGAAGGTCATTCCAGGCTCTGTCTGCGTGGAAGGAGAAGGAGTGGCCTCCTGATCTGGTCTTTCTGGTACGGGGACTATGGCGTAGGAGACCTGGCCTGATTGTAGGGTCCTTTGGGGTGCGTGGAATTTGAGTCGGCTGTTCAGGTATGCTGGTTGGGTGTCGTGGAGGGCCTTGTGAGCGTGGGTTAGCATCTTGAAGGTGACTCTAGCTTCAATGGGGAGCCAGTAGAGTGTGCACAGGTGCTGGGAAATGTGGCAGTATCTTGGCAGGTTGAGGACCAGTCTTGCGACGGTGTTGTGGAAGTTTTGTAGCTTGCAGGTGAGGTTTTTGTTTATTCCGGCATAGAGTGTGTTGTCGTAGTTGAGCCTGCTGGTGACCTGGGCGTGAGTGACAGTATTTCTGTGTTCAAGGGGGATCCATTTGAAGGTCTTATGTAGGAGGCGGAGGGTGTGGAAGCAGGAGGACGAGACGGAGTTGATTTGGTGCTCCATTTTGAGGCCTGAGTCCAGGATGATTCCCAGGTTGCCGTGGGGGTGGGCAAGCTTCCATGGGCGGAGGGCCACCAGGTGTCGTTTCAGGCGTTGGTGTTTGGGCCCATGATGAGTACTTCTGTTTTGTTGGTGTTTAGTTGTAGGCAGCGTTTTTTCATCCATTTGGCGATGGCTTCCATGCCTTCTTGAAAGTTATGTCTGCTGCTGTTGGGTTCGTTGGATAAGGGGAGGATGAGTTGGGTGTCGTCTGTGTATGACACAATGTTGAGTCCGTAGGTTCTGACGATGAGGGCAAATGGAGCCATCCATGCCCTAAATTATGTTTAAATTCAACAGACACCACATAAACAGTTGTTTCATGCACACATGAGTAGCTCTGGGCCTACTGGCTGAAAAAGACCTATTGGCAGACTAGGCCACATAGTGAATCAATTCAAACCAATCATATTGCAAATTTATTAGAAAAATATAGTGAAATGTCCTGCATATTTTTTGCTGGGTAAAAAGAAAGAAATTTCATGCAAAACAACAACAAGGGCAAGGCATGGCCACCACAAAGCTTGCAGGCCTATGGCAAAAGCACACTGGCTGCCTGGGCAAAATGGCCCCCGGTCACATGACCAGGCCATCACAACAACAAGAAAGGGAAGACAGACAATGCTAGACAATGCAGGCCTATGGCAAAAACACAATGGCTGCCTGTACAAAATGGCCGCTAGCCACATGGCCAGAGGCCACCACAATAACAAGAAAGGGAAGAAAGAAAATGCAGCCCTATGGCAAAAGCACACCGGCTGGCTTCACAAAATGGCCACCAGCCACATGGCCAGGCCACCACAACAACAAGAAAGGGAAGACAGACAATGCAGGTCTATGGCAAAAGCACACTGCTGGCTTCACAAAATGACCACCAGCCACATGGCCAGGCCACAACAACAAGAAGCAGTATGCCAAGAGGAACAAACGAAAGACAAGCAGGCCTATGGCGAAAGCAGCATACTAACTACCACCACAAAATAACCACCAGCCACATGTTTGGTCACTAGCACAACAACAAACAGGAGGCCTGTAAAACAATGAACTCAAGCAGACCTATATTGCCAGACAAAGGAGCCATGCTAAACAACACAGCTTTAATGCAACAATGCAAAAACAAAAAATCACAGGGCTAAAAAAGGTTCGCAAGTTACACAGCAACCACACCAGTTACACACATCCAATAAAGGCATTTATTTAACACACACGAAAAAAGTGAAATGCCCCCAAAAATACTTTTTGCCATTTAATCCAATGCCATCCATGCCCTAAATTATGTTTAAATTCAACAAACACCACAGAACAGTTCTTTCATGCGCACATGAGTAGCTTTGGCCCTACTGGCTGAAAAAGGCCTATTGGCAGACTACTGGGCTAGTGAATTAAATAAATGTTGCAAATTGGTTGCAAAAGTTGGAGAAAATTTAGTGAACATTACAACATGTTTCCTTTATAAAAGAAAACTAGAAGAAAAATTACATACTAAAAAACAACTAGGACCCTACTGCAACTACAGGCCACCCACCACAATACATTGAAAAAACAATAACAAAGTACAAATAAATGTAGGTGCAATACAAAAAAACAACAACACCAATTTTCCAACTTACTTGTGAAATCTCAAATCCAAAAGTCCCCAAATTCAATGATATATAATGCAGCAGACTAAAAAGGGATCCTTCCAGCTCCAAATCCAAATGAAAAGTGAACAGGAGATGGACAAAGCCCTGGGAGGAGCCTGCTGGACAGGAACAGTGAGTAGGAGACACCGAGGCACTTCCTTCCTCTTTAAAAAATAAATAAAGAAATAAAGAAAAAGGACTCCTTGCACAAAATAGTACAGCTAAATGTCAATCTGAGGAGTTTTTTCATCCAAATAATTTTCGTGAAGGTTTCATGCTGCTCTAGAGTCCGATGGTGCATCCGAATGACATATTTGTGATCGCAGACACTTGCAGGACCGTGCGGCCAGCTACCAAATCCAGTGGCGCACGCAAATGGATAGGAATTCTCATCGGCGAAAGCAGGCATCCCAGTAAGTCACTCCTGCATGCACAAAAATACTTTTTAAACATGCAAACAGAAAGAAATCTCGACTCCGTTACGGAGCGCGGAGTTTTCGGTAACTCCTCGTTCTACGCAGAACAGGGAGTTGCCAAAAATCTGCAAACTCCACGAGCGGAGCGGTTTTTTCTGCCCAGGGTTAATCACCACTAAAAAGCCTGCATTGTCAGGCATTGAGGTAGCTGCAGAGTCATTGGGGGGATCAACCAACTTAGTAAATTTGTCCATTTTGCCTTGGCGAGGCTGCTTAGTAGCCTTATCTTTCACCATTATGGAAAGTCAAGGAAGGTGCAGCGACCCAAGCCACAGACGTGTACCATGTCAGGTGATAGTATGGAGGAAAAGAGTGGGGTAAGGAGGGGAGGGGTATAGGAATGACATTCCCCCCCATATTGCACTCCAGGAACAATGGTATTCAGTAAATCCTTATTTAGTATGGTCCCATGGTCTCAGTACCGGAAGCAAGAGGGGATAGGGGAATAACCCTCTACCAAGCTGTTGTGACCTTGGCACAGGGCACTAGGACCCTGGACCCGACTGGTGGGAGGGGGAAATGAACCGGACACCACTTCCGGTCAAGGAGTGGGGGCCGGCAGAGAGCCAGGAACTGTGCAGGGCACAGGACGTGTTATAACATGCTGTAACCAGAAGATGAATAAAAGTACCTGAGTAAATTGGATGACTCCTGTCCTGCTGTGAGAACAACGATACGACACAAGCCCACAGTCCTCAATCAAAAACAGCTCACTGAAGGACTCTGGGCTGCGGGCCCCGAGAAGCAGGGAAAAGAAGTCAGGTCCCCCGAGCCTTAGGCTGCCATCCCGAAATGGTTAAAACTCTCAGGGCTAAACCAATGATGCACTGCATAGAGGGAGGACGCAGAGTGGGGTGGCAGAGTGGGATGCCACCCTGGTCCAGCAAAGTTCGACCCTCCAACGCCACAGGAGGAGAGAAGGGGGGACCATTGAGGGAGGGCAGCTTAAAGGAAAGGGGAAGACAGTCTCATCTTTCACAGACAAAATAGTTCCAGCTCTATGCACTACATAGGCCTTTCAGTCTTCCTGTCTACTGCGGCCAGGCTCCTTACCAGCATCCACTGTAGTGTGAGGTCAATGGGGGGCACTTCTCAAAATCAAAGCACAGTATTCATGATCACACTGCTGTGTCTCACGTATCAGCGCAAATGCCGGCCAAGAACTGAGCCAAAATTCAAACGTCAATTCTATCGGGCTTGGTCTCACAGCACCCGACCGGGACCCACATGGTGAAACTAGAATATCAAGGGCACCAAGTGCAATGCAGCTACTTGGGGCTTCCACCGGGCTGGATTACCTCTTGCTGCTCCTCAGCCCTAACCAACATGAACGCGGGAGCCCAGACGCTGGTAGATTCCTTGACCCTGATGCGCCCAGCTGCTGATGAAGGAAGGAGTCTGCCCTCAGACCACCAAAGAGTGCAAAAAACTTAGCCCCGATTCCCGCCTCAGAGCCCACACTGGGAAAATATCACAGATCCGGGGGCAGCTCGGAGTGGCCTCAGAAGAGGGAGTCACCTTGCAGGCCCACTCCGCCCACAGCTCATTCTCCAGCCATCAACCAGGAAAGCTCCCAAACACCACCTAGCACTACCAGCGGGATCCAGGAGGAGAAGGAAAAAGTTGAAAAAAGCACAACTGGGGAATGGGGTTAAGCACAATTGCACCTATCCTGAGTGCGGCTTTATATAATCCTTTAGGTGCCACGGACCGGAGATTCAAAATCTCCTAAGACAGAAGCTATCTTACTCTCAAACATAGCACAAATTGGTCCAGCACACTAGGTATGCCATTACGGAGGACGCCACGCCATGGAGCCGATAGAAACCTACTTTAAATGCATTATTAATTGAGAAACTACAAATCAGGACTGAATTGACAACGCAAGAGCAGTTCGTCATCTGTGTTAAGGAAATAAAAATAAAAGAAAGGAATACTTTCAAGATATTTGTGATCAAGCTGAATCTGATTGATGATATACTGAAATTGATACATGATAATATTATAACACAAGCTAATTTTCTGCCCTGAAGAAGTCCATGAAGGACGAAACGCGTTGGCTACGGCTAAAGTCCTTTTACTGAAGAATAAATAAAAAATTAACTACAAACAACACTACTGATTCTGCTATGAATGATTTATATTTGTACTTAACAATTATGGTTACTGTTGAATACTTGTGACAAAATTAGGAAGAGGGAAAAAGTGTTGTCAGGGGGTCACCACAGTCCAAGCACCGCAGCCTTGGGTCCCCTCAGGGTGCACAGAAGAAAGACGGGAAGCCTCCACTACAGCCTGAGCAGTTTAGGTGCGGCCACCATTTTTAAAGTCATAGAGGCCTCTGCCTCACACCAACAGCAGCACCAAAGTATCATCGCAGGATGAAGACCAGGTCAAAGCTCTGCTGAGCTAAGTAGCTTCTAGCTCACCATCTAGTCGACCATGCCCCTAGAATAGTCCAATTTTAATATCCATATTTACAAGTTTCCGAGTACCAAGCTTTGCACATGGTTAGGTAAGCACATGTGTAGATTCCTGAAAAACATGTGTAGTTGGTCCACATTTCTGGATACATAGGGAACCATAAATGTGCTTAATATAAAGGCTGAGGAAGATCTCCTCAATTTTTAATGAGATTGTATTTTACCCAATGTCTTTTCATGCACCACAATGATACATATGTCCAATGGGTGCACGCTAATGCAAGTAGTGCATGACAATTAAAGTTAAGTTCTAGGTCGTCATGTTTCGCCCATTTTACGTAATGTACAGAGACTGCACTCTATTACGATCTTAAACCACTCAAAATTATTGTGCCTTGTCACATACTCATTACCTAAAAGAATAGTCTTTCTTTGTCGCAGATATGACCTGCTCCTAGGGGTGTCTGGTTCCCACCTTTTTCTTGTGTCTGCCCCATTTATCTACTATGCTAACAGTGAATAATAAACTAATATTCACAGTAGTATGGTAAATAAATATGCTAACCCTAGCTGTGAGCAAGGGTGAAGCAGCAGTCTTTGTCCAGGATATCTATGTGGTGGCTGGCGCATGAAGGTTCGTGCAAAAGCACAGATTTTCCGGAGCTAGCAAATACCACAGCTCTGGCCTCAGAGGTGTGCCATGCTTGAGAGACCCCATTTGTGATGCACTGCAGCAAAGGTAGGTCCATTCAGCCCTGGCAGCTGGGGAGTTTAAGTGGACCATTACAGAGACCTGAGAATAGTAAAATAAATTGATGTGAACTGCTGTGTGTGTGCACTTGAACATGTGCCTATGTGTGGAAGTACGCACATTTATGATCATGTGAATGTGTGTGAGCACATATGCAGGAGTGGAAGTGAGTGACAGATCAGTAAGTAAAAATAAGTAGCTATGATAGTGAGTGAGTGTAACTGGGAGTGAGACTTAGTGTCAAACTGAGTGCGAATAACAATGAGTTCACGAGTGAGGGTTGGTGAGAGTGAGTTAGAATGAATGAATTAGTGAGAATGAGTGTGAGTGTGTATGATATTGAGTAACTGGATGTAAGTGAGCATGAGTTTGTGTGTGAGTGTTATGCTTGCTAGTCTGCCACTTGTCCTGGCACACTGGAGGTAATACTCAGTGTTAGAACTGGGGTCCGACACGGTAGCTTGGCATGAGATAGGAAGGCACCCGAAGGCAATGTGTAAAGCAGTGGTGCAGCACACACTCGCACTGAGACAGTAACTTGCACGCAATAGAATGGCACCACACCAGATTGTTTTATAAACCTAGACTTTTATCTAATTTTTAGTTCAGGCAGGTATCACTTCTTAGATACTAGGCAAGTGGAGCAACCCGCACTCAAACATCAATTCCATAAAATAACACTTCTGGGGCCATATGTAGGTAGCTAAATACCGGTCGGTAACGGCCAAAATTCTGTAAATTTGCTGTTACCGACCGGTATTTAGGCATTTGAGATGTAGGAGGCCAAAAGTAAGGATTCGGTAAATATGAATCGGTAAATACCGATTCATCATTACCGAATTCTAAATTACCAAGTCGGTATTTACCGAATCGGTAAATAAGAAATGGTAAAAATGAGAATAGAGATGTAGGTAACTTCGAAAATACTGAATTTCATAAAATTCTGTATTTAAGAGTCGGTAATTACCATGGATTGGAAGCAGGTGGTAACCAGGTGCAGGCTATAAAACAGGCCCCAAATGCAACAGTGCAATCAGAATGGTGGCTTTCTATGAGATAGCAAGGCGGCTACGGCTACAGGCAGCAGGAGAGAGGAACTGGAGACAGGAGGAGCAAGTCTACAGACAGCAGATCACACTCTTCCAACTTATTGAGGCAGAGATCCATGAAAGGTACAGGATACACCCTTAAACCATCCTGGACCTGATAAGAGACCTGCACCCACTCCTGGAACACCCAACACCAAGGGTGCACGACATACCACCACATGTGCAGGTGCTCTGCAGCCTACACCTGCTTGCATCTGGCAGTTACCAGGGGGTGATAGCTGCGATATGTAGGGTGTCCCAGAGCTGCCTGTCCTGTTTCTTCAGGAAGTTACTGGAGGCCATGACGCAGAGAATGCATCATTACATCAGCTTCCCTGACACACATGAAGACCAAGACTGACTTTTACCAAATGGCACAGTTCCCACATGTGATAGGCTGCATTGATGGTACACACATCCCAATCTGCCCACCTTCAGCCGCTGAGTACATCTACAGGAACAGAAAGTTCACACACTCAATAAATGTGCAGGTAATCTGTGATGCTGCCAACATAATCACAGATATCGTGGCCAAATTCCCAGGAAGCACCCACGACTCCTACATCTTCCAGAACAGTGGGATCTACACACGCCTGACAGCAAGGGAATTCGGAGAAGGATACCTGCTAGGTAAAACACTGTGACACACTCAGATAGATATTGCAGATGTAGGTGTTGTTGTGCATGTGAATAATAGCTCTGTCTTTTGCACATAGGCGACAGCGCATATGCCGTCCGCTCATTCATCCTCACTCCCTACCTGAACCCATCAACCCCAAGTGAGAGACGTTACAAAGTGGCACACAAATCTACACGCAACGTCGTGGAGCGTACCTTTGGGCTGTTAAAAAGCAGGTTCCGCTGCCTCCACAAAAGTGGAGGCGCACGTCAGTACTCACCCCTCATCTGCTGTAAAATAATTGCAACTTGCGCAATGCTGCACAACCTTGCCACTAGAAAAGGAACGACAGTAGAATTAACAGATATTGAGGATTATGATGATGAAGATGCACAGCCTGAGCCCAACACAGTAGGAGTGGCGCCAGCAACAGATGGGAGACAGAGACAGGCAGAGATCACACGTAACTATTTCTAAGTAAGTAAGGAGACACTGACAGGCATTGCATGTATATGACGTAGTTTAATAACTGTGCACTACGAGAATGAACAAATGGCACGCCATGCCAGTCCAAATGGTGTCAACCTTAATAGGTAGTAATGGGTTACTTCACCCTAAATATGTTCAGAAATCTGTGGGCAGCATTAACGTCTGTGCCCATGCACTACAGTGCTGGATGCCAGCAGCTGGCCTTCGTCACTGTCTGCTAGGCAAGGGTCCGCAGGATGCCGCCTGCTGCTCCTCCTGGTGTCTGGGACATGGGGGGTAAGGCTGCTCCTGCTGGTGGTCTCATCACTCTTCCCCACACCTACTGCACCAGCGTTGGCTGACTGGGTGGTCAGCAGCACTTTCAGTGCGGTTGTCACCTTCCCCATCCCCCTGGTGACATCAGTGCAGCAGTGCACAAGCCCCTCCTGCATTGCCACGGAGCGCCTGCAGAGCAGGGAAGTGGCAGTTGCCAGGCAGTTCACTGCCCTGGTGTGCTGCTCCATACACTGCTTCTCCCTGTGCCTTATTGCCCTGACCTCGCCCAGTTTTTCACAAAGCACCAACAAAGACTGGGACATGTCCCGCATGCCCTCAGCCATCTCCTTGATGCCCTCCGCCATAGAGCTGATGCCCCTGTCAATATTAAAAATGTTCTGGTTTAGGTGCCGCATTTGCCTTTTAACTGACTGTATCGCCTTCCCCTGCAGGCGCTGAACCATGACCATACCGGCCTCCAGCCCTCAGAAGACCCCATCACCCTGCGAGTTGTGCTGTGCTCCTGGGCCCTGCAGAGTCTCGCACCTGTGTGCGCACCCTCGGAGGTGGACTGCAGCCCAGCATTTGTTTCCTTCAGTGGAGCAGTTGGTGTGTCACCCCCCCTTGTGTCCTCAGAGGACGACTCCATGACATGGAGAGTGGCGACAGCATGCCTCCTGGGCCGTACCACTACAGGTGATGTTGCTGCTGGTGAGGCTGAGAGTTCTTGTGAGGCTTGCTGTGGTGGTGAGTCAGTCAGCAGTGTCGATGCTGGCTCTGCTGTTGCGGCTGGGTCTGGTGGGGCACCTGCCTGTGGTGTTGGTGCCGGTGGTGTTGGAGTGCTGTGACCTGCACTTGTGCTGGCATCCTCAGTTCTTCCCTTACGGGGTGCCCTTCCTTCCTTCTCCTGCGCAGTCCTGAGCGATGACTCTCCTGTGGACAGATATGGACATTAGCTCAGTGGTCCTGCAGCCGCATTTCAATATGAAATTAAAATCCTGTCACACTATCTCAATGTCCTCTGCTGCTTCTGACTGATGTGTGTGGAATGCCTTGTTTAGTGTGATGACTGTCATGATGGGTGTTTCACTGACTACATCTCCCATAATGCATTGCTGGTGTATACTAAAACCTGTTCTGGAGTGTGAGTCACACAGCCACATTGTGGAATGGGGATAGGGAAGAGGGGAGGATTGCTGTGCGTGCTTCTTACCTTGTTTTGTGGCAGCTTTGGCTGAGCTGTCTGCATCCCCGATTCCAGACACACTCTCGGGCTCCAGGGTTGACTCAAGCAGCTGCTCCAGGTCAGTGAGGGCAGGTGCCCTGCTCCTTCCTCCCCCTGTGACACTGGCCTCTTTCCTCTGCGCAGCCAGCTTCTTCTTGGTGATGATCCGAAGGTCATATCACCTTTTCTTGAGGTCATCTATGTCGCATGGGCTCACCCCAATGGCATTCACCTTTGCCTGGATTGCCAGCCAGATCTTCCTTTTCACAGCCTCTGCTACCTGCAGGGACTGCTTGCCAAAAAGCTGTGTGTGGTGTTTCACCACCTCCTCCACAAGGACCTGAAGCTCACTTGCACTGAACTTAATTTTCCTTTTCCTTTCTGCTCCGTCCCTCTCTGATTCATTGGAAGCCAAATTGCAGTTTTCCTCAGCAATGTTCAGCTGGTACTGAGGTACCAAGTATGACATCTAATGCGACCCTGTTCTGAAGGGTCATGAGACGATCCGACTGGAGCTCAGCAGTCAAGTTACTAAGGGCACAGCAGTTTCAACCACGGTGGATTCAACCACCCTTGTCAATTGCCTTATGTTCCTGCTGTTAACCATGGGTCCCCAGAACGGCAAAAAACCTTTCACAAAGTCTCCAAATTCTTGTCCCGCAGTGTCTTCTTTGCTGAAGACACCTCTAACTATCCTTGTCTTGTGGTAATCTGCCGCAGCTGTGTAGGTGGGAGGCAGCAGGAACGAAACAAAACATGTGCCCGAAAAGTCAGGGGGCAACCATGTATAGGCTCTATCATGGCAGATGAAATAGGTACCCTTAGCTGCTAAGAACGGAGGGGAAGTCTGAGATGCAAAAACATATGTTTCAGTGCAGATGCTTTTCCCTAACTGAGCTCTGGGATTCTTGCCAGTACCTTGCAGACACAGGTGACCCTGATGGGGTACAATCCAATTCGGGGAAGATCTCTTAGCTTGCTGTTTCTCACTCAGAGTAGCTCCATATCCGGTCACGTTCCATCCTATGTATACTAGTGTCTCATCTCTAGGGATAGTCTCGTAGGAAATATCTTCCTTAATCATGTCTACTATACCCTTAACTAGAGCACTATTCTTAGGATTGTCTGTTACAGAACGTAGGGGGTAGACTTCATGTGCATGGATAAACATTGTTCTGTATGCCCACACAGAACCATTGTGGCTGAATGGCAGGACCAGATAGGGAATACCTTTATCCGTTGTGTGAGGCATAAGACCACACACCCAACAGTTGGTCGTGTTCATTACTAGTTGGTGTTGATGCAAAAGTGGAACGAAGGAGTTATTAATAAACTCTAATCTCCTAGCGGATTCATGTTCAGGAAGGGACTGAAAAGAGTGCGGGGAAACAGTAGAAGGAGGAGGTATAGGCGATGAGGTGGGTGCAAATGTCACTTGAAAAGAGAATAAAACATATCCTATCAAAAACATCATTATACTGAATAACATGAAAATGCACAATATCAAAAAGCTTTTCTTGGTCATCATTTTACATATTCTGCTTTTAAAGTTCATTTCCTTGGCAGATCTCTCCATCTCGAAAAACTCCATCCTCTATACAATGCTGCCCACGATGGGAGGTTGTTTCTGCTAAGGAATGCTTCTGTCAGTCTAGGGCAACTCTCTTAGACCAACCAGAACTGTCGACCTAACGTCGTCAGCTGCACCCCAAAGACTTTGGGCAATCGTGGCCCTAGCAGCGGAACCCGGATGGCGGTTCGAAAAACAAAAATAAGCAAGTTTCTCAGATGGGAGAGCTGCGCTTTCAAAAATATCAATGAAAAAAAGTTTGTTTTTATTTGTCCATAGTTCTCGACCTCAGATTGTATCTTTGCTTTCCAGGTATGGTATGATCTCGGAAAAGGAGTTCAGGCTCCGTAGTGTCCAATGGAACTGACGGTGATTCAGCTGGTTGCAAAATGTTGTCACTCTCTTTTTCAGTAAGTGTTCCTTTTACACGTGCATCACTGAAAGGTAAAAAACGCGGCACGGTTTCAGTCTCTGAGTCGGCGACACCCTCCTGGACCCACCGGTCGTACGGCAGAGGTAAAGGCACCCTCTTGCAGTGTACGCCGTGGATCAAGTGCTTCTTCCCTTCCACTCGAACAGCTGATCTCGTTGAAAGAAGGACGAGGTGTGGGCCGGTCCACCTGGGCTGGTCGTTGTTTGTTCGCTGAAAGTTCTTCACTAGAACCCAGGATCCAGGATCGATCTGGTGACCTGGAGCTTCAGAGGCTTGAGGCAGAGTGTTGTGGACCTGTTGGTGTAAATCACGCAATTTAGCCGTCAATTCGTACAAGTAGTCAAGCAAAACAGGGTGTTCGATTTCACTAAATTTTGTGGGCCTTGGCACTCCCCATATGTTGGCCGGGCGGCCAAAAACTATCCCGTAAGGACTAAGTCCCACTCGCGAATGCACAGTCATTCTGGTGGATAGGAGTGCTAGGGGTAGAGCGTCAGGCCATTTAAGACCAGAGCTCGCTTGAATTTTGGCCAATTTTAACTTTAGCGTGCCATTGTAACATTCTACTAATCCAGCTGATTGGGGGTGATTTGCAGCGTGAAATTTCTGATGAATGCCTAGCCCTTCGCATACTTTCTTCATCACTCGTCCCACAAATTCACTTCCATTGTCACTCCAGACCATTCTAGGCATTCCGAATCTGGGGAAGAACTCTTTCACAAGGGCTTTAGCTGTGGATAAGGCAGTGTTGTCTTTTAGGGGGTAGGCTTCCACCCATCTTGAAAAGGCACAAACAACAACGAGTACGTATTTTAAATTGTTGCACCTTTCCATGTGGATGAAATCTAGCTGCAAAACCTCGAACGGATACGTAGGAGGTGCAAAATGACCAGCTGGAGTTGGGGTTCCCCTACCAGTATTGTGTTTCAGACACACCATGCAATTCTTGACCACATTCTCTGCACACTTAGGAATTCCAGCATTTTGCCATACTGGAGCCAACAACTTGCAAATCCCTTTCACACTGATATGAGCTATTCCATGAGCCATTGTAACCACTGCAAGCACATACGCATCGGGTAGCAACCATCTCTGATGCTCTGACAATTCAATCCAACAACCATTTGCATCCATTTTATCCGTACTTTCTCTCCACACACTCAATTCTTTCTCTGTAGCTTCAGCTTGAATAGACTTCACACTCTCTATCGTGTCTTCACACATTCCAACGTCACCAATCCATCTTGCAGGGCCTGCAACATACATTCGACTCATCACATTCCTTGCAGTTTCTTTTGCGATTTCATCAGCAAATGCATTTCCACGACCAACATCATCAGTCACCTTCTTGTGTGCGCTACATTTCACAATCGCAACTTGCAACGGCAAAGTCAGTGACTCAAGAAGCTCATTCACCAACTGACCATGCTGAATCTTAGCTCCATGCGAAGTCAGGAACCCACGTTCTTTCCACAATCGTCCAAAACTATGGGCCACACCAAATGTATACTGGCTGTCGGTATAGATAGTCACTTTCATTCCTTTCGACAACACACATGCTCTTGTAAGTGCAATCAACTCTGCTGCTTGAGCTGAATTATGTGGGATACGTGCAGCTTCAACGATTGTATGGAAAGTCGTAACAGCATATGCCGCAGTCGTATCTCCATTCGGAAGCTTGAAGCATGAACCATCCACCCATAATGTACCATCACACTTTGCAAGGGGAGTATCCTGGAGGTCTATTCTCCCTTTCGTTTCTTCTTCTGATCTAAGAAAACAATCATGCTGTTCAGAAGCATCTAATTCCTCTACAATCGGCAACAACATAGCTGGGTTAAGTGCGTTGAATCTTTTTATATGCACATGGCTCGCTAACAATGTCAACTCGTAACCTGACAATCGAGCACTAGTTAAGTGCTGTGTCTTGGTTCTGTTTAACAACGTGTCCACTGCATGTGGAACCATCACAATCAATGTGTTATTCATCACTAACCCAGCAGACTGTCGAATAGAAACAGCTGCTGCTGCTGTGGCTCTTAAACAACTCGGCAATGCTTTAGCTACCGGGTCCAAAGTCGACGAAAAATACGCGCATGGACGCTGCTTGTCTCCAAATAACTGTGTCAATACTGATAATGCACAACCTTCTTTCTCATGGACGTACAATGTAAAGGGCTTACTGTAGTTGGGGGTACCCAACACAGGAGCCAAACATAATGCATTGCGCAATTCGGAAAAACTTTTCTGACACTCTTCAGACCATGGGACAGGATTCGGTGTATCTTTACAAGTTAATGCCACCAAAGGTTTGGCCAGCAAGGAAAAATTTGGTATCCATTGCCTGCAATATGATGTAATGCCCAAGAAAGCACTCACTTCTCGCTGTGTCCTTGGCACACTCAATTTCACTATTGCCTGAATTCTTTGTGGGGTCAGTTTCCTTCCCTCCTTCGATAAGAGATGACCTAAGTAGGTCACTTCTTGTCGACAATATTGCAATTTTGAGAGAGACACTTTGTGATGCAACTCACACAAATGACGCAACAAAGACAACGTGGCTTCTTTACAGATTTTCTCAGTATCTGCAGCAACAAGCAAATCATCAACATACTGAATGAGGGTAGCGCCATCAGGTAAAACAATCGTATTAAGCAGCGTTTTTAGAGCTTGACTATATATCGATGAACTTTCACAGTAGCCCTGTGGAGCGCATTTAAAGCGGAAGCTTCGACCTCCTAAACTGAAGCCGAAAATATCCCTACTCTCCTCAGCAATCGGGATGCTGAAGAAAGCATTCTTCAAGTCAATCACTGAAAACCAGGTGGCAGAAGCTGGAATCATAGTCAATAGGGCAGTAATGTCAGGAACAACTGGAAATTGTGGCGCAACTATTTTATTCACCTCTCTAAGATCAATCACAAATCTGTGAACAGGTGGCTGGGAAGGGTCAGTTCGCTTCAAAACAGGCAGAACAGGACTATTGCAAACGTTGCCTCTTGTCTCTTCAATCACATCTTTTTCAATCAGATCATAAATGATCGCTAGCAAAGCCGTCACTAGAAATTTTGTATTGGGGAGTGCGTGGCATTTTAACATTGGCTTTCAATGTAACAACATATGGTGGTATTTCCAAAAGACCTACATCATTAGGACCAGTAGCCCAAAGAATATTAGGGAGAGATGACAATTCTGTTGGAAGTTTGTCCTTTGACAAATACATTGAAGAAATCACTTTCTTACCCAGTGTAAGTTCTACTCCTGAAGGAGAACAATACAAAGTCGCATACAATCTTTTTAAAAGGTCCAATCCTAACAAGTTTTCACCACGACCTGTCGTTATAATAAGGGGTGCTTCGAATTCACAAGGTCCAACAGAAAGGGTCAAAGGGTCAGAAATCGGATTTCTAACTGGGGCGCCAGAAAAACCTACTGATACATTCGTTTCGCCAGACAAAGGTGCGCCAGGGAGTTTAGAGTGCATAATAGAACTCTTTGTAGCACCAGTATCCAACAGAAAAGGCTCTGACACACCTGATGTAATCACCTCAACATAAGGTCCACTCTGATCTACTGGAACTGAAACAACTCCCTCTCTTTGTCTATGGCTGTCCTAGCAATCATTACCTCCCATATGCTCATCCTCTGCATAGTAATCATCAGCATAGTACTGAGCTGTCCTACCAGACACATTATTCTGTTGATCAAAACTATTCATTGAATTCTGAGTCGGAAAGGAACGCGCGTTCTGGGGGAAATTTCCACGTCCTCTACCTCTAGGTGCTTGTGAAATACTTCGACCTCTTGCACTGGAAACACCATTCATGCGCTGTAATAAAGCAGGACAACTACTTTTAAAATGACCCTCCTCTTTACAATATGCACACTGATTAGGGCCTACAGGAAAACGTTGTTGGGGATATTCGGTCCTTTGCGTGTCTCTCTGAAACTGCTGAGGCTGCTGATAGTTACTCTGACCACCACGATTTTGACCACCACGTGGCGGGTACGCTTGCTGTAACAAAACCTTCGTTTTCAACTCTTTAGTTTTCTTCTCTGCTCTATCTTTCCCATCTTTGTCTCGATTTTCGTAATACTGCGCAGTAGCCAATATCTGTGCTGAAGAGGAAACTGCCCAAGAACTCTCTGAATCTTTTAACATTTTACACAACTCGGGAAGTAAATTATGCACAAATTTATCGACGAACAACCGTTGTCCACCTTCTGTACTCATATCTTGACCACTGTGCTCGACAAACGTTTCTTCAAACCTGGTGAAGACATCTGACACCGTTTCATCGTTGTTCTGCTTACACGCAAACAGCTTATCCCAATTCACACGCAACGCGGGCATTAAAGTTTTCATATAATTAATGAACCTACCAGGGAGATCTGCTACTAAAGGCTCGGGTTTAGCACCACCAACTTGTCGGGCATCTGCAGCAGTAATATTAGCCCATGAGTCACCTAACTCCTGATCATGACCTGCATGACAAATTTTTCCCCATAAAGGCTGTGGAACAACATTCCCAAACAACATGTCTATGTCAGCTAAATTCATGATGCATGAACCTGCAGTCTGTGACAATTCCTTGTAATACCCTGCAGGATTCTTACGGGGATCAGGCAATGTCTGTTTAAGGGCCAAGACTTCAGCTCGCTTCCATGGAACATGTACCCACACACACTGAAAATGTGCTGGTATAGCTGGTGGAACATTACCAGGACCAGCCGCTACTTCTTCCTTCCATACTGGAGGAACTTCTCTCATGGGATATTGTCTTCCCTTCTTTTTAACAGAAGAATCAGACTCAAACAACGACCTAGAAACACCTTCAGTCCTAAGCGACAACAATGTCGCAACTGTTTTCTTAACATCTGAACCCACAATTGCGCCTTTTCCAAATTCGAAGCGTACACGACACAACTCAGGCGGATTGGGCTCCAAATCATTTTCCTCTCTATCCTCACAAAGGAAAGTACACATTTTGTCAAAAACGTATCTCTGCTTCGGTTCTTCCCACTGATGGAAGACATCCATAACAGACGCTAGCCCGTACCTCGTCGGGTCGGTAACCCACTTATGTGCCAAATAATTCAACGTTTCCTTCTCCCTAGAATCAGGCAGTTGGCTACGCAACTGCTTACGCTCTGTGTCAGGAGTTACACTTGTTGCTCCAAAGAAAGGATATAGAAGGCTAGCAACAGTGCTAGTCATTCTCTGGCGAACAGAGGGAGAAGTCGATGAAAGGACAGGCGGAAAAGCAGGGTGAGGCAAGGCAGACGCAGAGGCAGTGTCAGGAGGAATACCAGGAGTGGGAGTCGATATAGTAGTCAAAGTTGTAGGAAGTAAAGGCAGAGCAGATGTCAAAGCCGGTGGCCCTTGAGGAGGCTGCACCGGAAGAGTAGGGGCCAACTGAAGAGCAGCTGGTGGTTGTGGAGGAGCAGGAGGCAATACAACCAAAGGTTGCGCAGCTAAAGATTGCGGAGGTGCCGTAGCATTCTGTGCATAAGGGGGTGGCGAACTTAACAAATGCGACATTAACGGATCTTTTTCAAGGTCTTTTGCTGCATCTTGCTGAAGAGGCGGCAAAACTGGATAACATTTATCGTGTACCATTTTACGTTGCCTGTGCAACTGCTCACTCATCTGTTCTTCTTCGTTATCTTTAAACTGCATAGCAGATTGCATTATCGAAATACCCCTTTCTCTTTTATTTTTCTTCTCTAATTTAATTTCTTTCTGCTTGGCTTCTTTACGCCATAGGCTACCATATTGGGGCCATTTTAAAACACCATCTTTTCTGGTGTATTTGATCCACACTTTATTATATGTGATGGGGCCTACTCCATGTTTCACATACAATTCATAAGTTGGAGTTCCAATTGGAGGAACCGGACACGAGTCCTCCAATCGGGAATCCCTATTACAACCAAGACAAAACAAATTTCCAAGTCTGCTAAGACCAGGCATCTTCGCTCACTAGTCTAGCTTCAAACTTCAAAGGATTATCGATTACGATATTCTCGTAAATACACGAGTCCTTCGGCTTTGGTACTTGCAAGTTCCAAATCAAAGATCCCAAAGGGATACCAAACTAAGGACTGGGAGACGCTCCACTTATACTTAACTGAGATATCGATGACGTCACCAGAAAACTCGTCTATCGTTTCGCTCTACCAAACATCAAGGGTCCAAATCAGGGCGATAGCCAGGGCAGCAGTCCTTCGTAGCCGTCGGGAAGCGGGGAACCTCGCAGCAAAGACTTTCGGACCACGTTGACATGCAGGGGTCGATGAAGTGGCGGCCTTCCTCCAGAATTTTCACACGAAGCTCCTCACGAACCTCTGGCTTGGACCGGTACCGTTTGTATCGCCCCACGTTGGGCGCCAGCTGAGGTACTGGGTTTTTCAGAACGGGTACCGAACCGGTAACCCAGCGGTGTCAGGGTACACCCTAAGACCTCGAGTACTTTCCTGATTCAGACACAGAAACTCAGAGTCTTCTAGGTGAAGTCAAAGATCGAATTTATTGGCTGCGACCAAGTAACAGGCGTCCTAGAAGTACAACACGGTGTGTATATTCTCAGGAGACTGCTCAATCTTACAAAGCCAGGCTTCTCTTTTTATACAAAATATTAAGCTTCAGGCAAACATTCTTGGCATTACTGTTGACCAGTCACATATTTCCACTACAAAGAAAAAGCAGAGTCATGATGACAAGCCCATATTTCAGTTTGTCCAGCCCACAACAAATTACCCGGCAAGGCCCAACATTTTCATCAGATATCGGTGTACCCCCAATAAAAACGGGCACCTCCTCCTCGTAAAGCAAGACATATGTAAAGAAACAGGGACAGGTGTGAGCAAGATTAGGCAGGGTGTGTGTGCGATGAAAAGGTTTATGACATGTTGTGCCTTGATGCTATCTCGCTCGGCCACTGGGAAAGGAACTGGCCGGGCAGGTTCGGCCTGGGGCAATGGTTTCAGCTTGCCCAGGTCAGAGAGAAGTCAATTAAGGTGTACGTGTCCTTTGGAATCAAATTTATCTGTATTATAAGCCTATGTGAGGGCAACTCACAAAATGGCTGCCGTACACAAAATGGAAGCCAAGGGTTCAGGACGAAAATGACGATTTCGAGGTGAAATCGTTACTGGAATATGACGAAAATACTTGTACATAGTGTACTAGCCATTCTCGGTATTTTGATACAAAAATTGTCATACTACGACAAAGTTTATTGCACGAGTCCAGAATTTTCAGAACCACAGTACCAGGTCTCCAGAAGGTTCTGATTGTCTGCACCTGCATGGGTGTGGCCACTTCCTGGTTGCGGGGTGGGGTGGATGCACACGATTGGTTGAATCCTCAATTGCTTGTTTTTTGAATCTCCGATTCAGTATTTACTGATTCGGTATTTACCGATTCGGTAAATACTGATTCGGTACACATTTTCTTAATTTTTCCGATTCGGTAAATGTTACCGAATTTTTTCCTACATCTCATTTACCGAATCCTGAATACCGAATCGGTAAAATTCAGTATTTAGGAATCGGTAAAATATATTTACCTACATATGGCCCTTAGTATTCAGGGACATCATAGGCAACATCTCTTATGCAACATTACTACAGGTAACATCCCCACTGTACTTCTGCAATGAGGCAACACTTTGGGGGGAATAAACACAGCATCAGCAACATGTCTTAATCAGAATTCAATTCAGGTAAAAATTCTAATATCCAGGTATATGCTTCAGATATCACTCTAAACTCACTAGACAACAATAGCGAACTTTGTAGCCATGAATTCAGCGTCAGTAACACTTTCTAGGCACACATTCATTAGGGCAACACCTTGGCTGCAGGCATTTAACCTGGGGGATATTTGCTAGGCAGGTGGGTGATGTGGGCATTGTCTATCTCCTTAACAACTTACCTCTTGTGGCAGATGGTGTAAACCAGCCCTCAGCATGGTTCAGGGCAAGTCCCCTTGGGAGGAGCCGATTGGGTACCTCCTTGGTTCCCCAGGAGCCCCTGGGGACACCTCTCTAACGACCCTGAAAGGGGCCTTCCCTGGGTGTAGACCCTGAAGCCCCACAACTCAACGGGGCAGTTCTGGCAAGTGTAGGGCACCCCTGCCCCAGTCGTCCCGCTTCTCTGCTCCACTTGGGGCTCTGAATGGGCAAGGGTGGATTTCTACTTGGCGTTGTGGGGGGGGGGAGGCACGCCCGGGGCTCCCTCCGGCAGTAGAGCCCCTCTGGTGACCGTCAGAATCACTCTCGGCTCTCTCGCGGCCCGGGGTCCAATCCGGTCGTGGTCTTCTGGGGGGCAGGCCGCGGGAACCAATAGGAATGCGGCTTCTGGTGGGCGCGGCTGCAAGCTCCAATGGGTGCCCGACTGACAAGGGTCGCGGCTGATGACGCGGCTGGTGCCCCAGTCACGTTATGACGCCCTCTCTGCCTTCGCCGGCCCAGCGGGGCCTTCTTTGCTACCGCGGCGGCCCTCCCCAGGCTTTGGAGCCACGGCGATGACTTTGGGGCAAAAGATGATTCCTCTCACGGGGTGCCGGGGCCGCGGCGGTGATCTCTGGGCCCCAAGGCGCGTTCAGCTGTAGCGCCCAAGCCAAAGGCACACATGGCTCAGGGCGCAGGTAGCCCCTCAGGCTTCACGGTGCCCAGGCCGTATCGGTGATCCTCGGCAATTAGCGCTTTCACCAGCTCAGCGCTAGTACACAGGTACCGGGGCTGCGGCGGTGATTGGGGGGCTTCCAGCGCTTAGAGTTTTTAGCGCTTGAGGGTCATAACAGGCAGGGGCACAGCAGCAGTTCCTCCAAGTTCTGGGCTGCGGCGGTGATTTTGGCAAATAGCGTTCAATGGGCACAGCGCTGGGCAGCACAGCAGATTACTTCTCCTTAGTGCACGGGGGTGTGGCACAGTTCCAGCAATATAGCGCTAGGTGGGCACAGTGTTTTACCTGTTAATTAGGGGTTGGCGTAGTTAGCGAAGTAGCGCTACGCGAAGTGCACTTCGCGAACTTCACGTAGCACTACGCGAGCTGCATAGTAGCATGTTCGCACTGTGCATGATGCATTTTCAATGATTGCACAGTGCGAACAAGCATCCAGCACTGTGCAATCATTGAAAACGGCATCTTGCACAGTGCGAGCTGTAGATTTTTACTCGAGCGGCAGCTTTTTCAACGCGAACTGGTAGTTTCTCATCGCTAGCGGTCGCGAGCATGCACAACCACTCGCAATGAGAAACCTGACCTCCCCGCGTTGAGAGTCTCGCCGGGATGTCATTTTGCTTGCTCGCGGTCGCGAACATGACGTTGAGGGCCGCGAACAAGCAAAAAATGACCGCTGCACTACGCTAAGCTGCGCTACGCATGTTCGCACTGTGCTACGTGCAGCTCGCGTAGTGCGAAGTTGCGCAATCTTCGCAAACTACACGAGCGTAGCGTAGTGCTTCGCCCAGGGTTACTCTTAATCCCCCAACAGCAGCTCTCACAGTGTCCCCAGCGCTTAGGGAGGATGGCAGGCCTCAGGTTTGCAGCGCTAGTTGTTAGCAGGTCTTAGTTGCAGAATCTTGATTGCAGTATCTTGGGGGAGCAGGTAGGGGTTGATTTGGCAGGCATACGAGGCAGGATGGTTCCCTGCAGCACACTGGAGTTGGTACCCTGGGTTTCTCCCTCACTGGGCAAGGTCTGCAGGCAGGTGGAGTCCCTCAGCTATCTTGGGTACAGCAGGGCCTAAGCTCAGTCAGTCTTAGTAGTGTAGGTTTCCCCCTAGGCCCAACCGCCTATACTCCAGCAGAGGTTCCCCCAGGTCCAGTGGTGCCCCAACTATCTAGTCAGGTTAACCTCCTTTCCTCTAATACCCCTAGGTCAGGTGTCCCTCCTGAAAAGGCGGCAAGCATAACTCCTCCCTGGGCTGGAAGGTTCCAGGAGCTTCCACATGTTGGTCTATGGGACAAAAAGGCGGGACGGCAAAGACACAGTATCAGTATGTCCCAGCCTGCTCCTAACTGCTGATGCCTGTATGTTCAAAGGCCACTTCACAGTAGAAGGGGCCTGTGGCAGCCATGTTATTAGGAGAGAGCACCTGCACCTCATCACTGTTTGGCAGTGGTAAGGCGCCCAGAGGCCTAGGTCCAACAAAAAGATGGTGGCAAAAATGATTCGAAAAGGGCAAAAAAAACGGGGTAAGACCACCCCAGGGCTGACAGGTCTAACACTCATAAATTAAGTAATGTGTGGCATATGGGCACCACTGGCAATTTTGTGCGGCTGGCTTACTGTATGTAATTCTTGCATACGTGCCAAGTCTGGAAAAATGTAGGACCCGACATACTATAGGTAACACTTGGCATATGGAGCACTTCAGTTGGCACTAATATACAGCATGGGAATTTCGTCACTCACGGTACATGGAAAGCATCAAATGCAACATTCTTTCTTTTGCACTTTGTAAGTAATTCTGGGCATAAAGGATCACTCAAGGTAGATTTGGACATCCTATGACAAAATACTGAACCTGGCACAGTGGAGGTAATTATTGGAATATAGAGGGTCATCCACAGCATATTAACAAAAAATGGTCAATTCGTGAAGCAGCAGCCTTTTCTGGCTAAGCACATCATAGAAATACTTTAATATTTAATGAGTGTCCTTTTACAACCTACGGTATTTTAGCAACTTACAGCCAGATTCATCAAGCGAAATGCGCTCGCAAAAGGGCCAGATTGTGAGAATCTGGCCCTTTGCGAGTGCAATTTTTGCATTTGGGATTCATCATCCCAAATGCAAAAATCGCTGATAAAGAATTCGCAAATTTGCGAGGATTAACATTTAAGGAATCTCTATTAGAGATTCCTTAAATGCTATTCATGAAATATTTAAAAATTGCGAATTCGCAATTTAGGACCGCTATTTACCACGAAGTCAAACCCCGTGGTACATAGTGAAAACTGAGAAAAATGCATTTAAATGCATTTTTCTAAGTTGCATGTTACACACACACACATGTCCTTGGACATGTGTGTGCACAACATCAGTGTAAATTCACATTTCAGGGCTGCTACAGGGTGTCCTTTGGACACCCCTGCACCCTTGAAATCGCATCCTTATTTGCGATTAGCAAATTGCTAATCGCAAATAAGGAATAACTCCTCATGCATTCCTCTGGGCCCCTTGGGGAGTTATACCTTATTTGCGGTTAGCAATTTGCCCGCCGCAAATAAGGAACATGTAGGAATCGCAATATTTTTGGCAATTCCTACATGAATCCCGTTTTGCAAGTCCTTAATAGCGATTCCTTATGAATCGCTATTAAAGACTCGCAAAACAGGTCTTTGATGAATCTAGCAGATTATTCCCATTCTGTCCCGGTGTAGTAAACCGGTGCCAGACTATCAGCTAGATTCATGAAATGCAAATCGGCTCGCAAAGGGCCAGATTCTCAGAATCTGGCCCTTTGCAAGCGCAATTTTTGCATTTGGGATTTAACATCATCCCAAATGCAAAAATCGCTATTACAGAATTCGCATTTTAGCAAGGAATTGCATTTAAGGAATCTCTATTTGAGATTCCTTAAATGCAATTCATTAACCAATTTAAAATTGCGAATTCGCAATATTTGGCCGCTATTTACCACGAAGTCAGACTTCGTGGTAAATAGCGGAAAAAAATAGAAAAAAGCACTTTAGTGCATTATTCTCTGTTGCATGTTACACACACACATGTCCTTTGGACATGTGTGTGCGCAACACCTGTGTAATGTTGCATTTCAGGGGTGCTACAGGGTGTCCTTTGGACACCCCTGGCACCCTTGAAATCGCATCCTTATTTGCGATTAGCAAATTGCTAATCGCAAATAAGGAATAACTCCCCATTCATTCCTATAGGCCTACAGGCCCATAGGAATGAATGGGGAGTTATTCCTTATTTGCGATTAGCAAATTGCTAATCGCAAATAAGGAAGATGTAGGAATCGCAATATTTATTGCAATTCCTACATGAATCCCGTTTTGCAAGTCCTTAATAGCAAAGACTCGCAAAACGGGTCTTTGATGAATCAGTGTGTATATGTGCTAATGGCGCTTAAAAATGCCATATGTGCCTGATTTGTTTCAAATTTTTCTCGAGAGGGAACCTACTGAATCCACCTAGAAGAAGGCAGACTTGCCTACTTCGCTCGCTCCCTGGATTTCAATGCAAGCCCCCCTACCATATTCAAAGTTCACAAGCCGCTACTGTTTAACGCTTTTGATGCAAACCGGATATTTTAACTACTGAATTTAAATCCAAAGAATGCATCCCTGAGTCATGATGCTGCTGAGATTCTGGAATGCTACATGCCTTGCTCAGATGACACTAATATCAAACTAAACGCAGAGAAAGTATATTTATCTGCTATTCAGCTCCAATTATGTGCCACCTCAACATAAATTGCTATCATACTGAGCGGACATATGCTATCATATATTTTCCATTTGCACTGATGATACTGAATAATGGAATTTCAATGTATTTTCCTAAATGTTGTTTTGCTCCGGCACGAGAGTGAATTCATGCAGACAGAAAATATGTCATTGTTCGTTGGACCATTAAACTATTATCTGCACTATAGAACAAAGTATGTTCCTCAGTTGTTGAATACACATTTCGCTATCTTTAAAAGGCTGCCCTGCAAGAACAAAGAAAAACATACATAAAAGTTGACAATGGTCAGCTTCAGCCTCGGCAGGATGCAAGTGTACATCTTATTTTCAGTTAACGATAAGAAATACTGGGTTCAAATTAGGGATTCAAGTAAAATATACATATTTTGGAATGAAAAATAATATAAAAATGTGTATAAGAAAATGTATATTTTAAAATAAGCTGGGATATTAACATGTAAATATTACAGAAATTGATATAATGAATTATAAACTAATAACCAAATCACACACAATTTTAAAATTTAAATGAACACTGTCACAACTTAGTTTAAAGCCATAAATAATGAGCTTTGTACAGGCGAACTAAAGGGCTACTGCATAGATTACAATAAATCCACAACGTCCTGTTGACCAAATGTCCATTTGAGTAATTAATTAATTAGTCAAGGCCCAATTCAGTATGCAAGTAAACCCTATGGAAAACGACAAGAGATTGTACTGGCAAAGATATTAGGTCGGCCCAATAAATAAAAATGCCTCCACATTGATTGTATGTGGTATTCTGGAAAAGAGAGTAGGTGAATGCAAGGCTGATTCAATGTTTCAATGAATAAATACATAAGAGCAAGAACTGGTGACCGAGTGCATGACCTATTGGCTTTGCTTGTAGTTGATTGAATTGGAATATGGTAGTTGTATTAGGACCTAGAGCCCCCACGAGCCTGCCAGGCCGTCTCCCACATTCCTGTGAGTCAATGACAGACAGCAACTGCTTTGTGAAGAGGGCCATGTTTATTTCATGGGGAAACACAAACATGACATTATAACATACATTCACATCATTACTTAAAAAAATTATAGCATTAGACATCAAAAAATTTGAGGAAGAAACACATTTTACATTTTACATTTCTATGTGCATAGGTAGCAACTTTTTACAATCTGACAGCTAAATTCAATCAAGTTATAGAATTCTAAAGGAGCTACCCATTGTTTACCAACCCAGCACTAAGGTCCAGTCAACCTTCATCCCAAGGAGAACTACACAGGTTGACTGTACCTGCGCCCCTGAGGGGCGGTCCCCAGTCCTTCAATCCTTGCCCGCAACCTCAGTTTCACGCCCCTCTAACACCAGGCTGTTTGAGGGGCTCATAGAGTGTGACCAGGGGCTGGAGCTCCATGCCCTACACTGAATAACTGCGCGCACTTGCCCTAAGCCAGTATAGACATTCTCTTTTGGGATTCAGCTTGCTGTCTGCCCTCTTAGTGCTGCCCTAGGAAGAGGGTTGGAGAACTCCCGTCGCTGTTATACAGCGATCTTGGGGTTCACTTTTCTGCAGAACAGTTCATCAAGAACAAACTTCTTGGGGGGTGGGCTTGTTGCCTATCTACTCCTGCCATCGCGATGGTGAAAAGGAAGGGGCACGGGCTGACTCACCCTATATATGCCCATTGCCTGCGGAAGCGAAAGTGACGCCCTAACCACATGCCTACCGTGACCCAGAAGGTGTCATGCTTCCCCCTTCCTTCCCGCCAATGACTCGAAATGGCCAGTGGTGAAGTGTCTGGCCCTCGGGGATCCTGGGCCCTTTTTCTGCACCCCGCTTTGGCGGGCACTCTGCCATACGACCCAAATCCCCCGCAGCCTTACCAAACCCCCTCCCAAAGCCCCACAACCCAATGACAGACAACAACTGCTTTGGAAAGAGGGCTATGTTTATTACATAAGGAAACACAGACGTGGCATTATAACATTCATTCACATTATTACTTTAAACATTTATAGTATTACACATCTAGAAATATGAGGAAGATGCACATTTTATATTGGTATGTACATAGGTAGCAACTTTTTACAATCTGATAGTTACATTCAATGAAGTCATACAATTCTAAAGGAGCCACTCATTCTTTACCCATCCAGTACTAAGGTCCGGGGCAAACTTCAACCCAAGGAGAACCACACCACATCCACTGCACCTGCATCCCTGAGGAGTGGTCCCATTCCTCTGAATCTTGTCTGCAACCCAAGACCCGCCCCTCCGATACCATGCAGTTTGCAGGGCTTGTGGAGTGCGACCAGGAGCTGGAGCCCCATGACCCACACTGACCAAGCTATCGTAGTCCTGGGAAAGGCCTTACCCAACCAGGGAAACTCACCTAACAGAGCCTCCTAAGCTGCCCTATGCCCCAGCTCGCCCATATCATTACCGCTGATGTGTATAATGATCAGATCAGAGAATTGCAGTCATACGTGACCCCATGTCTCTTCCACCCTCTGGCAAAGCTAAGCAATCCAGTGGCCCTCAAGTCCGCACCATTGGAAGATGATGTCATCCAAAAGTGAAAGTCTCAACTTACTATGCATTCTTTACCCATCCAGTACTAATGTCCAGCCAACATTCAACCCAAGGAGAACCACATAGGTGTACTCCACCTGCATCCCTGAGGAGTGGTCCCATTCCTCTGAATCTTGTCTGCAACCCAAGACCCGCCCCTCCGATACCATGCAGTTTGCAGGGCTTGTGGAGTGCGACCAGGGGCTGAAGCCCCATGACCCACACTGACCAAGCTTTCGTAGCCCTAGGAAAGGTCTTACTCAACCAGGGAAACTCACCTAACAGAGCCTCCCAAACTGCCCTATGCCCCATCTCAACGATATCATTACCGTCAACGTGTATAATGATCAGGTCCGAGAATTGCAGTCATACGTGACCCCATGTCTCTTCCACCCTCTGGCAAAGCGGAGCAATCCAGTAGCCCTCAAGTCTGCACCATTGGAAGAAGACATCATCCAAACTTGAAAGTCTAGGCTTACGATGCTGCTGCAAATGGTAAGTGGCGCGCCACACAAAGCAGTGGCCCAGCATCCATGCCACTTTGGAAGGTATACTATTAAAAGAGAAAAATCAGAGTGCAAAAAGTGGCTCACACAGCCAATAAGGTGCAACAACAGGTAATCAGAGCAACTCGGGGCGTATGTAGTGCTTAAAACACAATGATGACCACTGGCCAATCTGTTTAACATCGTGAAGAGAACCCCACTCCCCACATTGAAAGTCACTTCCCCAATCCTGAAGGGACGAATAACCCAACTGGTCAATCCCAAGTTTGCTAAGGGTACTGCGCAACAAAACTGAGCATTGATACCTCAACAGGCACTCTCCATTAGCATGAACAAACAGGGTGGGGGATATCACATTTGGTTGGACAGAAAAGTATACTCTAATGAGTTTAGCTGGGCAAATAGCAGATCCCTGGGCTGCTCTAAGCTCTACTATAGCCCTCCTCCATGTGGGATTGGTCTAGGAATACCTGGGCTTCTGTGTAAGTCTGTGTAGCTGTAATTGGGTGTCCACCAATTGCAGACCACCCAATAAAACGTCCTAATTTACTTGCCCACTCTAAAGGCCACATAAAAGGCTACAGAGAATGGCTACCTCATAAGGGGAATTGCAGACTACATGGAGATTGGCCAGAATGACTCCCAAGACGTGCACATTCAGCAGTCTCCTACCATCCTTAACAGCACCCTCAAGCCTGGCCCATCCCGCTAAGGCCTTCCTCACCAGGAAGCAACTTCCAATGTGATTGTTAGAAATGGGGATTTTCGGTTGGTAAGGCTTGCCCCAAAGCCAGGCAGAAACCACCACTCTAGTCAGGGCAAGGGAGTTACACGCCAAAGATAACTCCTGCTCACCCTCTAGGTAACGTGACACGGACAGTAAGGCTAATCCCGGAGGCATTGTAGCTTAAGTATTTGCGCACGCACCCCCAGCAACAACATCCCAGGCCCCCCACAAAAGGAACTCCACACAAGGTTATATATAAAAATAGCCTTTGTATTATACCAAACACATTAGATAATAAACACACAATTTACACTGTGCCACTGGCACGGGCAGAATTTACAGGGGCTTATGTACATAAGACAGGGCCACATGGACCACTGTCAGGAATAAGCACTTGGTAGAACTAGCACTTAGAACATAGAACAATTGTAGCATAAAATAGCAAATGCAGCACACAACCAGTAACCACTGGTAAAAGGTAAGTACCTCCTACGCAATACTAAGGATCACTGAAACAATATCGATGTCACAAATATAGAATTACCGCAATATCGAGTAAAAAATATAGAATGCAAAAATATCGAATCCCTATCTCCAAACAGGTAAGTACAAAAATATTGAATCAAAAATATTGTTGTTAAAAATATAGTTAGTCAAAATATCCAATTTTTTTTAAATGCTTTAAAATAATGATACATTAATAAAATAATAAATATAATTAACTTAAACATATTTAAAATACTTATATTACCTTAAAATTAATAAATAATTAATTTCAGTTACAAAAAATTAACATACATTTTGATTTTTTAATACATATATATATGAACGTAATATTAATAAAAAATATACAATATTTTTACCAAAGCATAGCGGGAGGGTAAAATTTACTATTACCACTCCAGAGAGTGCAACAGTAGGGAAAGCGTTGGATAGCATACGGGTAAAAATTACTATTCCCACTCCAGAGAGTGCAACAGTAGGGAAAGCATTGAATAGCAGGAGGGTAAAAATGACTATTCCCACTCCAGTGAGTGCAACAGTAGGGAAAGCGTTGGATACCGTAGGGGTAAAAATTACTATTTCCACTCCAGAGAGTGCAACAGTAGGGAAAGCGTTGGATAGCAGGAGGGGTAAAAATTACTATTCCCACTCCAGTGAGTGCAACAGTAGGGAAAGCGTTGGATAGCGAGAGGTAAAAATTACTATTGTCACTCCAGAGAGTGCAACAGTAGGGAAAGTGTTGGATAACAGGAGGGTAAAAATTACTATTCCCTCTCCAGAGAGTGCAACAGTAGGGAAAGCGTTGCATAGTGTAGGGGTAAATTTATTATTCCCACTCCAGTGAGTGCAACAGTAGAGAAAACTTTGGATAGCGAGGGGGTAAAAATTACTATTCCCACTCCAGTGAGTGCAACAGTAGAGAAAGCATTGGATAGCCTAGGGGTAACAATTACTATTTCCACTCCAGAGAGTGCGACATTAGGGAAAGCGCTGGATAGCGTAGTGGTAAAAATTACTATTCCCACTCCAGAGAGTGCAACAGTAGGGAAAGCGTTGGATAGCATAGGGGTAAAAATTACTATTCCAACTCCAGTGAATGCAACAGTAGGGAAAGCGTCGGATAAGAGGAGGGTAAAAAGTACTATTCCCACTCCAGAGAGTGCAACATTAGGGAAAGCGTTGGATAGCGTAGTGGTAAAAATTACTATTCCCACTCCAGAGAGTGCAACAGTAGGAAAAGCATTGGATAGCGTAGGGGTAACAATTACTATTCCCCCTCAAGAGAGTGCAACAGTAGAGAAAGCGTTGGATAGCGGGGGAGTAAAAATTACTATTCCCACTCCAGTGAGTGCAACAGTAAGGAAAGCGTTGGATAGCGTAGGGGTAAAAATTACTATTCCCACTCCAGAGAGTGCAACAGTAGGGAAAGCGTTGGATAGCGTATGTGTAAAAATGACTATTCCCACTCCAGAGAGTACATTAGGGAAAGCGTTGGATAGCGTAGGGGTAAAAATTACTATTCTCACTCCAGTGAGTGCAACAGTAGGGAAAGCGTTGGATAGCGTAGGGGTAAAAATTACTATTACCACTCCAAAGAGTGCAACAGTAGGGAAATTAAAGATTAAATTTATCAATCAAATTAATTAAATATCAACAACAAGAAAATATCAAATAAAATAAATTACCAATTTAATATTATATAATATTAATCAATTACAAATACAAATTAGTATTAATAATTAAAAGTAATTACCTATTAATACAAATTAATTACGAATTAATTAATACATTAAAAATAAATACAAAATAATAATGATTTACTTAATGACAATTAAATTACTTCCCCCCCTATTCCCCTAAAAACCCACAACCCACTACACAAAATAAATTAATAAAATTAACGTAATTATCAAATAATCAATTAATAAAATTAAATTACCAATTAAAAATTAATTAATTAATAATTATTTAACAATTCAAACTAAATACCAATAAATAAATTAACATATTTAATGAATTACAATTAATTTACTTCCCACCCTATTCCCCTATAAACCCACAACCCCCACTGGAAAATGAATTAATTAAATTAACATAATTATCAATTAATAAATTAATAAAAATACATTACCAATTAAAAATTAATTACCAATTCGAAATTAATTAATTACCAATTAAAAATTAATTAACAATTAATTCAAAATTAATACCAATAAATAAATTAAATTTTTTAATTAATTACAATTAAATTACTTCCCACCCTATTCCCCTATAAACCCACAACCCGCTACAGAATTAGATTACGCAAAAATTAAATTACATAAAAAAACACTTAAAAAATTAGATATTATTAAAAATTCGATATATTTTACTATCTATATCATATACTTCGATATTTTGTTTTTCTATATTTTAAAAATCGATATTACTTACTTCGATATTTTGAATTTCTATATTTTAAAAATCGATATTACTGACATCGATATTTTGACTTTCTATATTTCAAAAACCAATATTACTTACCTTCTATTTGATATTTTTAACCACTATATTCTGTCCATTCGATATTATGTCCATTCTATATTTTTTACTCGATATTATGTCCATTCTATATTTTTTACTCGATATTATGTCTTTTTACCCAATCCTAACCACTTAGGCATATATCACGCAGGGAACCATGTACTCACTAGTTTAACCCATACTAGATAAAACAACCTCCTAAGCATAAACATATGTCTAGAGGTATCAGAACAGGGGGCCCAAAACATTCTACACACAGTACATTTCCTAGCAACCTAAGAAGCACATACATCACATTTAGCACAGAACTCACATCAAGGTCCAGGTTGCGCCACTGCGCCAAAACCTAAACGTAGCAGCTGCCCACTACTTGCTGGGCAGCTGAGGGACAAGAACAGGGCCTAAACGCTGAAGCTGGGACTAAGTGCTTTGCAGCTGGGGAAGGCCAAGGTAGGGATGAAGGAGTGTGTTTCACTCCTAGAGGCAAAGTACATGTCCCTAGAAAGAAAAGGTCCTAAACGGCGCAGCTGCCCACTACTTGCTGGGCAGCTGTAGACTCAAAACTGTGACCAGGGCCCTTACTGGCCCTTAGGACAAAGACTGCGCACGTGGGAGCCTTCTAGGCTCTGAAAACAAATGCTGCATAGAACATGGGGAGCCCTCCAGGCTCTGACACAATCATGGGGGCGGGGGAGTCACCTAGGCTCCAGAAGAAAACATGCCCCCTGTCGTTGGAGCGGCCCACTGGACACACGGGCCGCTCTGACTCGGTACCCACATTGGCACTCCATCTGGTGCCTCCCCCCGGCCCTACTCACCGGCTCTGTCGGGGGGAGTCTCTCTCTTCATGTGACAGCGGCGGGGCAGGCACTGGCAATGTGCCTCGAGCCCCTCCGCGTAGCTGCAAATCCCGGTGGTGCTGGCGGGGCTTTCCCTCACTCCCGGGAGCCCCGCCTTCCCAACGTGCCATGTTTCCCCCGCGGTCCTCGCTCATCGGAGACCGGGACTTTGAATGGGAGCCCACGAGGCTCCGGACGTGACGTGGCGTGGCACTGCCTCCCTCCTCATCTTCCGAGTCGCATCAGGCAGCGGCCCGGCAACAGGTTCGCTCTCTCTCTCTCGAGCTGCAACCGCGGGGCTCTCCTCTACTTGGGAGCCCCGCGATGTCACACAATGACGTCACTTCCTTTTCCACCTGGCGACCCCACTCACAACCAGGCAGGCCGCGGACGGCGGCAAACTCAGCACTCACACGAGGAGTAGGCACCCTCGGAATAAAAAAGAAATATGGACACGGGGTGGGCATCCGTTAAGGATGCCAATAAGCGGGGTGAGCACCCGCAGAAAATTATGAACCCTAAAACGAAGACGCAGGGTGGGCACCTGCGCATGGGGCAAAATCCATACAAGGCAAGCGGCCCTAATGCAGGGTGGGCACCTGCAATAAAGTATGAAAAATAGCAGCAATGAGGGGTAAGCTCCCCTAATGAAAGGCAAATGAAGATAAGAGTGCTCCTCAGGCGCTAGGGGCAAAAGGAAACTCACTCCAACAGGGCAACAGGGTCCCAAAGAAATCCTCCAGCATCCAGGGCATCCAGGGGCTGGGCAGGGCCCAGGGAGACAAGCCTTCCCCTGGGCCCCAGCAGCAGCACGCCCCTGGTAGATTCTAGTCAGGAAAAACAAGAACATTTAACATGAGGTCCCAGCCTCTTTTTATACACCAACGGGCACATGCATCATTGTAGGATTTTGCACTTCCTAAATTGCGAAAATTAAGGAATCGCAATTTAGGAATTGCAAAATCCTATGCATCAAGAAATCCTAAAAGTTTTTAGGATTTCTTAATTTTCGGAAATTGCGATTCCTTAATTGCGAATCGCAATTAAGGAATGGCATTACATTGATTCCTATGGGCCTAGAGGCCCATAGGAATCAATGCCGTTTTGCTTTTTTTTTTTTGCACTCGCAATTTGTTGATGCATTGCAAGGGTGCAGAGGGGGGTCCAAAGGACCCCCCCCCCGCACCCCTGAAATGTATTTTAAAGTGCATGTTTCAAACACACATGTCCTAAGGACATGTGTGTCTGTAACATGAAAGTTAAAAAAATGCATTTTTTTGCTTTTTTTAAAATGTTCGCAAATTAACACGAGGGTCAACCTCATGTTAATTTGCACTTCCAATTTCAAAATTCGCAATTTTAAAAAAAATTATGCATTGCATTTAAGGAATCGCACAAATGCGATTCCTTAAATGCATTCGCATTTTTAGGAAATGCAAAAAATAGCGAATTTGAAACTCTGTTTCATGCATCCCAAAAAGGAAGCGCAAACGGCCGAAATTACCAATTCGCACCGTTTGCACTTCCTAAATAGGTTGATGCATGTGCCCGCAAATCCCTTTGTCTCTAGGGTGCAGGGTGGGGGAAAACCAGACACAGCTGGTTCTGGAGCACTTTGTTTTGCTCAGACCCTCTCCCCATTTACAGGACAGGCTAGGGTCATCAGTCTCACCATAGGGGCGGAGCCAGCATTGTGGAGGGAAAGCCCAGCCCTATTCAGGTCCCAGGTGCAGCCATCAACATGCAGATCTCCCCATTCACCACCGGGGCAGACCCTTCCTGACTTCTGGAGCCAGGCACACCAGCCAGTTCCAGCCAATCACAAGCCAGACAGTCACTGCACAGACAGGCTAACTTCTAGAAGTGGCACTTCCACACTAGACACATGAACGCCGCACACATCATCGCGCAGCATTCAATCTCATGAGTTTGCACATACCAAACTCGACCTTGCACTCCCCATGCATCAGGAATTACTATGGACACACACATTCCCCATGCATTCCTATGGGAGGGCAGGCCAATCTCACACTCGCACTCAGAGAGCGCACGCACTTTACACAACGCCACAGTGCTAAAGTGTGCAAAGACCAGAAATCATTATACTAATGTAACAACAAAAAGGCAAAAAGTTCAGGGATGAACCTGCCAGAAGGGGCAAGTCCAACACAACCTCCTTCCAGCCCAAATGCAGGGCAGACCAATCACCACTGTGATGGACTTCCCTGCTTTGGGCGATAGAACACGGACGCGGGCTCGCACTGCAGGGACACCCTCCGTTTCTACGCCACGTTGTTCCAAAACAAGCATACATTAAAAAAAATTCAGGCCCAACCAGGTTACCCCACCGGTACTCCTTAGTTGTCCACGGCCAGGAAAAGGCCCTAGGCCACCCAGTCTACCACTGATCCTTCAACCTAAGGTCCGCACCCTCAGGCTGACCTGACGTCATGGGCAAGAATGCCCCACCCTACCTCTACTTCTGGGGTTGCGCACTCTCCCAGGAGAAGCACCCTCCAGAACACAACTCTCCCACCAGCTCGGGACCTTACTCCCTTAGCAGTAGTGACGGCGGTCAGACCATGCCAAAATGGTGTCGCGAGGCATTGCACGTCGCGGTGCCCTGCCAGTCGCGGCACAGGCTGCGGCTCGTGGACAGCGTCGAGGCGGAGTCGGGGCGAGCGTCAGAGGCTGGGTGGCTCGAGGCGGATGTTGCTCAGTGCGGTTCCTACAAGACACCAGGGTGGTCATGATGGCAAAGTCACAGCTCCCTTAACTGTCTACCACCTGGGATCCAAATTCACCGGATGCACAGGGGTCAGACTCCCTCTGACCCCCTTCCAGAGTTCTGCACCGTCCCAACTGGAGTGGTACCCCTAGAAGACAAACCGGCCAGAACACTGGCTGCTGTCGCCCTGCCCGCCAGGACAGGCAAACACCTGAACCTGGCTCCCCAACCTAGGGACGCTACCCTTTGGTTAGATGCCTGGCGCACCAGGACTTCTACAAGTTGAAAATAAAGTCTAAGACTATCTCTTCTACTTCAGCAGCAAGGCAACCACTGCAGGCCAATCCCCCAGGTCAGGGACAGTACTCCTCCATACAGCTTACCCGGTTCCTTCTCTTCAGGCAGAAGTTTCTTCTTGTAACTTCAGGACACTACTTACAGTTGCCCTTACGTCCAGATCCGGAACCACCAGCTACTGGCTCCCCAACTGAGGGACGTACCCTTTGGTCGGATGCATGGCGCACCAGGACTTCCTTGAGGGTGACACATGACTAATGTGTCATGTAGCAAGTCTGCCTGTCACTCAGGACAGAAGTGGCATCACCATGGTCACTCCCTGGCGACACAGCCCTTACGGCTGGCCCCTGACCCACTGGTTCTTCCACTGGGGGGTCTCCACCTCGCACCCCTCCATCTGGACTTCTGCACCCTCCCAACTGGAGCGGTACTGCCAGACACCAGAACTACTGGAACCCTGCTTACAGAGGTTCCACGTTCTCCAGACACTCTGGGAGATCCTCCTCAATGACCTATTAGTACAGCCTAGGCCCCCGACCTGATGTTCCCTTCAGAAATAATCCAGACCCTGAGACTGGGTTTCGGGCACCTGGAGACACGCAGTCCCACCCACTCCTTCTCCTCTGAGACAGGACGTGAGCCCCTACACCGAGACCTAGCTAGGCTACAATGAACCTCTTCCACCACGCTGGGCTGGAAGACACCTCAGCCACTCCTTTTGGAATCACTCTACATCTATGTCTCCCTCTTCACAGAACCTTACCAACTCTAACATACTGTATCTTAACAGACCACAGAAATCAAAAGCAGGCTTCACTTCTGCGGACGTTCTCGGGAAAAGTTTAACACAAGGAACCTAAGTGTCTGAGCTAAAACAGTAGTCCACATCAGAGTATTCAGCAAACTCACCATTCCAGAGAACTAACACCAGTTATTCAGCAAGTTCCCATCCCAGAGAACTCACACCACTAGTATTCAGCAAGCTCCTTATTTCAGAGAACTCACACCCAATTATTCAGCAAGCAGCTTATTTCAGAGAACTCACACCCAAATATTCAGCAACCTCCCTATCTCAGAGAACTCACATCACTTGTCCAGTGCAACACACCATTCATCCACACGCACACCCCCCCCAGACTGGTGAGACAGTTTCTACCGCCCCTGATTTCTCAACCTGACCACACGTGACACAGGTACCATTACTCCAGAAACGGGTGGGGAACACATGCACTGGACACACTTTTGCTGCCACCACTGGATCCCACCCTTCCTGGGGAATCCAGAAAACTCATACTGCACTTAGGGGATGATCTACCTTCCCGAGCTAGTGACACCTAACTCACAGTGAACAAGAAACACATTTCCAAAGAAATGACATTCAGAACAAACTTAAAAACAATAATCCCCTTACATGTGACTAACTAAAATGCAGAGTTTTGTAGTGGAGCCAGTTGTCGCTGTGGTACTGTGCAAAGACAAATCCGGTTCCCTTCCGCAGCCACCAATGTTAGAAATGGGGATTTCCGGTTGGTAAGGCTTGCGCCAAAGCCAGGCAGAAACCACCACTCCAGTCAGGGCAAGGGAGTTACACGCCAAAGAAAACCCCTGCTCACCCTCTAGGTAACGTGACACGAGCAGTAAGGCTAATCCCTGAGGCATTGTAGGTTAAGTATTTGCGCATGCACCCCCAGCAACAACATCCCAGGCCCCCCACAAAAGGAACTCCACACAAGGTTATATATAAAAATATCCTTTGTATTATACCAAACACATTAGATAATAAACACACAATTTACACTGTGCCACTGGCACGGGCAGAATTTACAGGGGATTATGTACATAAGACAGGGCCACATGGACCACTGTCAGGAATAAGCACTTGGTAGAAATAGCACTTAGAACTTAGAACAATTGTAGCATAAAATAGCAAATGTAGCACACAACCAGTAACCACTGGTAAAAGGTAAGTACCTCCTACGCAATCCTAACCACCTTAGGCATATATCACGCAGGGAACCATGAACTCACTAGTATAACCCATACTAGGTCTAACAACCTCCTAAGCATAAACATATGTCTAGAGGTATCAGAACAGGGTGCACAAAACATTCTACACACAGTACATATCCTAGCACCCTAAGAAGCACATAAATCACAATTAGCACAGAACTCACATCAAGGTCCAGGTTGCGCCACTGCGCCAAAGCCTAAACGTAGCAGCTGGCACTAAGTGCTGGGCAGCTGGGGAAGGCCAAGGTAGGGATGAAGGAGTGTGTTTCACTCTTAGAGGCAAAGTACATGTCCCTAGAAAGAAAAGGTCCTAAACGGCGCAGCTGCCCACTACTTGCTGGGCAGCTGTAGACTCAAAACTGCGACCAGGGCCCTCACTGGCCCTTAGGTTAAAGACTGCGCATGTGGAAGCCTTCTAGGCTCTGAAAACAAATGCTGTGCAGAACATGGGGAGCCCTCTAGGCTCTGACACAATCATGGGAGCGGGGGAGCCACCTAGGCTCCAGAAGAAAACATGCCCCCTATCGTTGGAGTGGCCCACTGGACACACGGGGCCGCTCTGATTCGGTGCCCGCATAGGCACTCCATCTAGTGCCTCCCCCCCGGCCCTACTCACCGGCTCTGTTGAGGGGAGTCTCTCTCTTCATGTGGCAGCGGCGGGGCAGGCACCGGCAAGGTGCCTCAAGCCCCTCCGCGTGGCTGCAAATCCCGGTGGCGCCGGCAGGGCTCTCCCTCACTCCCGAGAGCCCCGCCTTAGCAACGTGCCATGTTTCCCCCGGTCCTCGCTCCTCGGGGAACGGGACTCTGAATGGGAGCCCGCGAGGCTCCGGACATGACGTGGCGCTGGCCCTGCCTCCCTCCTCATCTTCCGGGTCGCATCAGGAAGCGGCCCGGCAACAGGTTCGCTCTCTCTCGGGCTGCAACCGGGGGGGCTCTCCTCTGCTGGGGACGTCACACGATGACGTCACTTCCTTTTCCACCTGGCGGCCCCGCCCACAACCAGGCGGGCCGCGGACGCGGCAAACTCAAGGCTCACACTAGGGGTAGGCACCCTCGGAATAAAAAAGAAAAGTGGACACGGGGTGGCACCCGCGCATGGGGCAAAATCCATACAAGGTAAGCAGCCGGTACGCAGACATAATATCGAACTTTTAATATCGAAGTGACATAATATCGAAGTTTAAATATCGATGATGAAAAATATCGGAATCACAAATATCGATTATAAAAATATCGTAATAAGTATGTGTGCTGAAATATCGATAACAAAAATATCTAAGTAAAAATATCGTTGTAAAGAAATATCGATAAATAGTAAAAATATCGAAATAAAATATATAGTAATAATTATGTAGTAATATGTGTTATTGTTGTGTAATAATTAATAATATTTACAATTTATTAATAGTAATGTGTACCTATAAAATATAATAAATAAAAAAAATAAAACATATATAAATTTAGGAGCGGGATGTTGGGTTAATAGGGGATAAGGGTGGGGAGCGTATTAAAAATGTATATATTATAAATATTAAATTGCAGATTTTTTATTTTAATTAGAAAATATATAAAATTAAAAAAATTAAATATAAAATTTATATAAAAATTAATTAATTGATATATAAATTTAGGAGCGGGATGTTGGGTTTATAGGAGATAAGGGTGGGGAGTGTTTTAAAAAAAATTATAATTTTTTTTATTTAATTGAAAAAATATAATAAATTTAAAAAAACATTTAAAAATTAAAAATTTATTATTTTTAAAAATTATTCAAAATTTTAAAAATATGTTTTCAAATATATTTTTTTAGAAAATTGATATTTGAAATATATGTTATTTTATAATAAGTATTTTAAAATAATATAATATAAAAAATGTTTATAGATAAATATATTTAAATTAAGAGAAAAAATTTAAAATGGTTAAATAATTCTACATAAAAAAAGTTTTTTAAATTTTACATTTATTGGGAAAATTTAAAAAAAAAATACCAAAATATTTTATAATTTTAAAATATATATTTTAAAAATTTTTGTTAAAATATGTCAAAACATTTATAAAACCAATATGTACATTAAATACAAATTTAAAATTTCGAATTTCGCTAAAAATTTTAAATAAATTGCGAAATTTTTTCTATAACGTTTTACAATATTGTTCTACTTTAAAATATGTTTAACAATTTATTTTATATAAATAATCGGAATATTTTTTTACATTTATTTGATATTTACACATTCGGAATAAGTATATTTGTTTGTTGAGTGTATGGAGTGAGTAAAGTTGTTAACAATCTATATTGCTGTAGAGTTTTGTATATTATACTACATTTGAATAGTGAAAATATAAATTATTAATTAGAAAAGATTATTTTTTAAACATTATTATTGTATATAGTGTTTAAGGTATGTATTTTTATTTAACTAAACATATATATACATGCATTTTATGTACCTTGGAGTGGGAATTTAAAAGTATATGTAAATAGTGTGCTAACGTATTCCTAATTAATGTAGAATGGAGTAGGAATAGTAAATTATATATAATTAGTGTCCACCATCTATCTCTAATTAATGTAGACTGGAGTGAGAAAATTAAATTATATTTAATTAGTGTCCAGCACCTACCCCAAATTAATGGTGACTGGAGTGGGAATAGTAAATTATATTTAATTAGTGTCCAGCACCTACACCAAATTAATGTAGACTGGAGTGGGAATAGTAAAGTTATGTAGATTGAAATGTCATTAAATAAATATTTTAGTGAAGTAAAATATTAAATACTGTATTTTTTTTTAACAAATTACATTTTTTATTAACATGAGAAAGAACAACAATAAACATTAGTATAACATATATTTTTTACATTTATATTTAATAATATATTAGTGGAATTTGTGTAAATTTTATTAAACATTTCAAACAATATTGGTAATATTACTTAATTCAAAGAGTACATGTTTAATAAACATAAGTATTGTTAGAAGTAAATAAAATGGGGAACAACCATTACAACGCAACTTTTACAATGCACTACCATTACTACGAAATTTTTACAACGCAAAAACTATTACAACGCATGTATTTACAAAGCATTTTTTTACAACGCAGGTACCTTTACAACGCATACCATTACAACGTAAGTATTGGTAAGTATATAATTATATTTTAAATTTTATATGTTTGGTTTTTTTTAAGGGATATTTTTAAGGGTCCAGGGTCAGTTTTCAGTTTTGGGGTAAAGGGGTATTTTTAGGGTTCAGGGTCAGTTTTGGTTTTTTGGGTAAAGGGGTATTTTTAGGGTTCAGGGTCAGTGTTGGGTTTTTGGGTAAAAGGGTATTTTTAGGGTTCAGGGTCAGTTTTCAGTTTTTGGGTAAAGGGGTATTTTTAGGGTTCAGGGTCAGTTTTCAGTTTTTGGGTAAAGGGGTATTTTTAGGGTTCAGGGTCAGTTTGCAGTTTTTGGGTAAAAGGGTATTTTTAGGGTTCAGGGTCAGTTTTGGGTTTTTGGGTAAAGGGGTATTTTTAGGGTTCAGGGTTAGTTTTGGGTTTTTGGGTAAAGGGGTATTTTTAGGGTTCAGGGTCAGTTTTCAGTTTTTGGGTAAAGGGGTATTTTTAGGGTTCAGGGTCAGTTTTCAGTTTTTGGGTAAAAGGGTATTTTTAGGGTTCAGGGTTAGTTTTGGGTTTTTGGGTAAAGGGGTATTTTTAGGGTTCAGGGTCAGTTTTCAGTTTTTGGGTAAAGGGGTATTTTTAGGGTTCAGGGTCAGTTTTCAGTTTTTGGGTAAAGGGGTATATTTAGGGTTCAGGGTCAGTTTTCAGTTTTTGGGTAAGAGGGTATATTTAGGGTTCAGGGTCAGTTTTCAGTTTTTGGGTAAAGGGGTATTTTTAGGTTTTCAGTTTTTGGGTAAAGGGGTATTTTTAGGGTTCAGGGTCAGTTTTCAGTTTTTGGGTAAAGGGGTATTTTTCAGGTTCAGGGTCAGTTTTGGGTTTTTGGGTAAAAGGGTATTTTTAGGGTTCAGGGTCAGTTTTGGGTTTTTGGGGTACAGGGGTACAGGGTTAAAATAAATGTAAATTTAAATTAATTGTATTAAATAAAATTAAATTACATTAAATTAAATTAAATTATATTATTTTTAATTATTAAAATTAAAATTAAATTAATTAAATGATATTAAATTACATTAAATTATATTACATTTAATTAAATTATATTATTTTCTATTAATTTAAATTAACAACATTATTATATACTTACCAATACTTACGTTGTAATGGTATGCGTTGTAAAGGTATCTGCGTTGTAAAAACATGCGTTGTAAATACATGCGTTGTAATAGTTTTTGCGTTGTAAAAATTTCGTTGTAATGGTATGCGTTCTAAACGTATGAGTTGTAACGTCATACATCCAAATAAAATATACTGTTTGAAAAATACATATACAATGTATATATTCAAATACATGTTGTTAGTAAACAATAGTTTAGTATTTATATTAATATAAATATATTAATATTACATTTTGTAACAAACATTTTAATTGAAGAAAATATTGTAGAATAGATTTATTTTTATACATTTTGTTAAACATTTTGTTAGTTTTTTTAACACCATTTCAACATTTTTACAATTATAATAATAAATATTATGTATTTTATAATATTTATTTTTATAATTTTACAAATTGTGTACATTTTTGTAAGTAATTTAATACAAATAAAAAAATTACTATTTTTTCATAGTATTCCTTGGTTTATTAAATTAACAAATACTTTGCTTGCATTAAATAATAAGTGTGTAATTTCTATCATTTTCTTTAGTTTTGGGTCCTTTATTTTGTAACCGCTTTAGGTCGTTTTGTGTCATTTTGAGGAAGTTCAGCTAGCGGTTGGGAAACACTTCACGTCTCTGAAGGTAAGGTTTATTTAATATGTTTTAACTGTGTTTTGAATTAATTTTGAGAGTAGTTTGGTCGTATTTAGTGTTGTTAGAAGTAAATGTGTTGTATTGGCGATTATGATATGTTGTGTTTGCGGATGTACATTTAACGTACTTTTTAGTGTTGTATTGCCTTGTGTGTAGAGTTAGTGTTTCGATGTTTAAGTTTATTATTCGAAATATTATGTTGCTATTACTTTTAGTGGGAGTGTATGTGTTGTTTTATGTGGGTGGGAATATTTCTTTTATGTCTTTCACTTGCAGGAGTTCCTGATGTCCGAAGGAAGCGTTTTTTTTTGGGGAGAAGTGTTCGTTAGTTTTATTAACTAATAGTTTGTAGACACTTCTTCAAATTTTTCGGCTTTCCTGGAGCGTTTTTTCAACATTTTTACATTTTTCGGGTTTTTTATGGTATTTCGAAAGAGCTTCGTGGAATGGATTTATCTATTTTGGGACAGTTGTATTTTTTCATTTTTTTTTGGGTAACTGGTATTCGAAACTGGATTATTTTGGTGGAAATGGATTCTACATCATTTTGAATATCTTTGGTAAGTTTTTTTACATTTTTATAATTGTGGGTGGGTAATGTTTTAATGAATATTGTTTAGTTTTATTTATTTCAAACATAATTAATGTGTGTATATATATTTAATTATATAATATATATTCCATACATTAATTTTTTTCGAGATAAATTATATGAATGTAATATTATTGTATTAGAACATTTTTCTATTGAGATTGTTTGTGGCTTAGAGTAGTTTACAGTAGTGTTTTGGCTATTATATTGAGGTATTCCATGCCTCTTGTGCTAGGGTACAGCTTTACTTGTTGCTCTAGGAATTTGTGCATTTGTTTTGTTTGTTTGGATGTTTTTGGAGTTAGTTCAGTAATGGATTGCTCCATTCTGAATTCCTGATAACTTTGCTCTTTTTGGAGGCATGTAATGAATTTTTCTAATGTTGGTTTAGTTCGGCCTGCTGATTGGAGGAAGGCATTGTGCCAACCTTCAACTGCGTTGTTTGTTTTAGATTCTCCATTTAAGGTGCTTCTGTAAACATTCCACCAGGGTATTAAGAATTTAGGATTTCTCCTGTGGCCAGATCTATGGAGTCTACCTATCCAAGTGTCCTCAAACTAGTCTAAGAGAGGAGTTAACTTTGCCTCATTTTGTTTGTAAAATTGGCTGTCTATTAAATGGTTGTAGTGTTCGGCCACATCTGTTTCAGGGACGTAAGCTAGTGCTATCAGTTTTTTTATTTGATATGCAAAAGATGAGCTTGTAGCATATTCTATGCTTAGAGTAGTTTTTTGTAAATGCCTCCAAAGACACTGATTAAAATGATAATAGCAGCCTTGGATACAGGTATGGGGGTGTATTTTTAAAATAGCTGAGAGCATTGCTTGTTCAAAATCCAGTATAATTTTTTCAGGGGAATAGTCATTTGTTTTTTGTTTGATAATGTTTAATAAATCCATATATGTTGAATTAGTTTTATTTGGAAGCAGTGCATATAGTAGAGGTATGTTACAGTTTTGATATAAGCCATGTATTGTGTAAAGTTGGTAGAAAGGTCTGGGACAGATGTTAAAAGTACCGTCCATCATCCAAAATTGGCATTGTTGGAGTTTTATTAAATTTATAGCAGTACCAAAGATTATTATTCTTTTCACATTGTTTTTATTGTCGTAAATTATAAAAGGTATTTTGTTTAAAGTTATAGTTTGGTCATGAGTTAAATTTATATCACTATATGTTTTAGGAGGTGGAGTGGTAGTAGTAGTTGCTTTTTTGGTACGTGATATTGTTCTTTTGAGAGAAATTATATTAGGCATTTGGGTAGTGGCTGTTTTTGGGATTAGTGGAATTTGTTCTTTTAAAATTAGGCTTGTAGGTTTTTGGGAACATGTACTAGCTTCTTTAATGTTTTCTAATGCTGTTCTGACTTCTATTTCTGTTACATTTGGAGGGTGGTTGTGTTCCCTGGTGTAAAGGACAGTTGCTTCTCTAGTTGTTGCTCTTCCATAACATTTGTTAGAGTAATATTTGCAACATTTCCAATTTACTTTCATCCCAAATTGTTTCTCTTGGGTATAAGTATAACCCATGTAGCAGAGTAATAGTTTCCCTTTTTGACTGGTAACAAATTCAACTCCTTCTGTCATTTTCTCCTTTTTAAATCTATTAGAAATATATGATATAGTTATTATAGTTATAGTTATATGTATTTTAAGTGGGAATTATAAATATTTATATTCTCCATGCTTACCTTTGGTTGAAGTTTAGTCTGTGATTTTGATGTTCTTTACTCTTTTCCTTGTGGTTTGTCTTTTCTGGTGTTTCTTTGCTTGAAAAAAACATTTATTTGTGTTAATTGTTTAGTTATATTTTTTTGGGTAGCTTTTACATGTTTTGCTATAAGTTAAAGCTTTTACTTATTTTATCTTTTTGAAAAGTGTTTGGATATACTTACTTTGGTAGTTGTATCTTTGTTTGTTGAATTCTGTTCTTTGATATTTATTGTTAGTGGATGTTGTAGTGGTGCTAGAAAAAAAGAAGGATATATGCATAAATTATTACAATATGTTAGCAATTTTTCATTCTTTGGGAGTTACTGTTTGTCACATCATTTAATTGACTTACTTTGTATTAGTTGCTTGTTATGCAGAGTTTTAATGCTGTTGTAGGTGTAAGGCAATCTGTTCAATTTTCAGTTGTGGCCTGTATTTTCTTTGATGTCTTTATCTGTAAAAAAATAAAATATTCATTAAAATCCATATTTAGAAACATATTTTTGGAAGCAGGTCTGTTTGCTGTTTTAATGTTAAAGCTTCAATTAATTAATGTTGTTCGAGAAAAAATATAAAATGATTACTTTGTTAGTAGTTTCGTAGTTTTCTTCTTAGTTTTTTCTGTTCTTTAGTAGTGAAGTTTTCTGTAGTGATAGGAGATAATATACAATACATATGTATGAGTAATTTGTCCTTTTTACTAAATGTGTAATTTTAGCAGTTACTTTAATTAAGTTAAATTTTGTTACTTACTTTCAATCCTCTTAATGGTAGGTTGAATCTTAGTTTTCTTGTAGGCGTCGTCAAATGTATCCACAGTATTCTTTCCTGTCTTCTACTTTTCTCAGGTAATTTGTTTGTTGGATGTAATTGTTTATATAGTGTTTTGGAGTTAGTAATTAGTTAGCTATTGGTGAGTTTATGTTTGTACTGTTTTGATTCGTTGGTTTGTATTTTTGAAAAACTGTTGGTGTAATTAATTACCATATATGGTAAACGCTAATTAATGTTGAGCATACATACCTTTATATAATATGTTAAAGAAATAATTTATACATGTGTAAATCATTTATTTTTAAATGTGAAAATGTATGTATTTATAAATTGTTGTAAAATGTGAATTGTAGTGCTAATAGTATTTTTTTAATGTTTAAAAGTGTTATAGAATAATAATAAAATTGTTCGATATTGCTTAAATAACGATATTATTGTAGCCGATATTTTTTCTCTCGATATTTTTAACGTACTGTTTATAAATGTTAATTATCGATATTTAAATATTGCGATATATATGGGGTCGATATAATTGATATCGATGTTTATGTATTGCGATATTTTAATTTCGATATTTGTGTATGTGATTAAATAAGTATAGGATGACGATATATTTGATGTCGATATTTTTGTGTTGATAATTTTGTACTACGATAATGTGTGTTTCGATATTATGTCATAGATTCAAGCAGCCATAATGCAGGGTGGGCACCTGCAATAAAGTATGAAAAATAGCGCAATGAGGGGTAAGCTCCCCTAATAAAAGGCAAATTAAGATAAGAACGCTCCCCAGGCGCTAGGGGCAAAAGGAAACTCACTCCAACAGGGTAACAGGGTGCCAAAGAAATCCTCCAGCATCCAGGGTATCCAAGGGCTGGGCAGGGCCCAGGGAGGCAAGCCTTCGCCTGGGCCCCAGCAGCAGCACGCCCCTGGTAGATTCTAGTCAGGAAAATCAAGAACATTTAACATGAGGTCACAGCCTCTTTTTATACACCAAATCCCTTTGTCTCTAGTGTGCAGGGTGGGGTAAAACCAGATGCAGCTGTTTCTGGAGAACTTTGTTTTGCTCAGCCCCTCTCTCTATTTACAGGACAGGCTAGGGTCATCAGTCGCACCACAGAGGGCAGAGCCAGCATTGTGGAGGGAAAGCCCAGCCCTATTCAGGTCCCAGGTGCAGCCGCTCCCTGCCATCAACATGCAGATCTCCCCATTCACCACCAGGGCAGACCCATCCTGACTTCTGGAGCCAGGCAAACCAGCCAGTTCCAGCCAATCACAAGCCAGACAGTCACTGCACAGACAGGCCAACTTCTAGAAATGGCACTTCCACACTAGACACATGAACGCCGCACACATCATCGCGCAGCATTCAATGTCACGAGTTCGCACATACCAAGCTCGACCTTGTACTTCCCACGTATCAGGAATTACCATGGACACACACATTCCCCATGCATTCCTATCGGAGGGCAGGCCAATCTCTCACACGCACTCAGAGAGCGCACGCACTTTACACTGTGCCACAGTGCTTAAGTGCGCAAAGCCCAGAAATCATTATACTAATGTAACATTAAAAAGGCAAAAAGTTCAGGGATGAACCTGCCAGAAAGGCCAATTCCAACAGTCATGCATACCCCTTAGCTTGGCAAAGAAGCCAATGACCGCCAAACATTCTTTTCTGTAAGAGACTGCTCTGCCCCGCAATCTCAAAGTTTCCAGAAAGAGACATACAGCCGTGGGCGAAAAATGGTCTAAATCCTCCTGACCCTGCAACAGGGCCCTGAAAGTCTCAAAATATTTCTTGTACGCCTTCCGTGTGCACCCACTTAAGGATGCTGCCACTAAGTGTGATAAGTTGGGGCTCCAATCTTCCAAAGAGATGTCGGGTACTCCGGCATTTGCTCCACTGCTCATGGGTGATACTCCTGGAACTTCTGCAACTTAGTGTGAGATAAAGCATCAGCTGCCTAATTATAAACTCAAGGGATGTGCTTAGCCTACATGACGACATTTAGCTTCAAGCAAAGTATAACAAGATACTTGAGCAGCCTCAAGAACTGTCTACAAAAAGCACCCTGCCTGTTAATAGTTACCTCAACTGACATATTGTCTGCCCAAAAAACTACAGTACTGTTCTGAAAAAAACATCAGACCAAATGGTTACTGGAACTACAATGGGGAAGAATTCCAAAAAGGCTAAATTCCTAGCCATGCCGCTCCTATGCCACACTACTGGCCAGCCTTTCCTGCACCATTGGTGCCACGGTTTGGCCCCAAAACCAATACTGCCTGTTGCGTCAGTAAATAGGCCAAAGTCTTGAAGTTAACAGTGGGGTTGGGCAGACTACCGACCCCTTAAGTTGGTGTAGAAATTCCCACCAGAGCCTTAGATCTTCCTTCACCTCAGCCTGCAGTCTAGTGTGGTGATGCTTCTGTGTGAGGCTGGCCATTGCACTGGCTATGGAAATGGAAAGGTGGTGGCCCATTAGAATTATAAAGAGAGCAAATCTGAGTTGACCCAGTAGAACCTGAAGCTGATGTAATGTTGCTTTCTTACCAGAAAGAGTGAAATTGATTGACTGGGTGAAGGCCTGCACTTTGTCGTGAGGAATCCTGCATTCACCCATCTATGGTGTCAATCTTGATACCCAAGAAGGACAGACAGGTGGACGGGCAAACTGAGCAAGTGCAGCCCTCAAGTTTTGGAACAAAGAAACCAATTCTTCCAGAGCCCGACTACAAGCCCCTGAAGCTGGCAGACTCATGACAAGGGAATCACCATGGTAATGTATGATGTCCGAGCAACCAGTTTTGTAGGTGAACAACCACTGCAATATTGAGCTGAGCTGTTCAAAATAATTGCAAGAAACCGTGCAGCTCACAGGGGTACATTTGTCATAGAAATATTGACCACCATACTGCAACCCAAGCAAATTATAATCATCAGGATGAACCAGCAGTAGCCAAAATGCTAACTCAATATCTGTCTTCACCAGGTATGCGCCAGGGATCAGCTTGCACAGCTTATCCAATGCAGTATCAAAAGATAAACACAGTTCAGTGTTGATCGCATGGTTGAAAGACAAGCCCTTGGGAGCCGAGAGGTTATGAATCAGCCTGAACTGACCAGGATATTTTTGTGGGACCACCACCCTGAGAGGGAAGCAGTCAAATTTGGAGAAATATGGCAATAGTAAAGGACATGTGATCCTACCCAAAGAGCACTCCTTCTCGAACTTTGGGCTACAGTCCGTATGTGAGCATGCAAAGGCAACTGATTTTTGCAATGTGGAACAGGCAAAGTCCCCCTGGGTAGGTTGCGAAAGCCAGTGGTGAAACCTTGATATAGTAACTGAGCTGTCTTCCTGTTTAGGTGCAAGTTAAGCTAATGGAGCACTTCCTCAATTCTAATCAGGGTGGGCAAGGACTCAATGGTTGAATGACTTATAGTCCTTCCCTTTCTCTTTAGATTTTGTAATGCTATTAAATTCGGGATGGGAGGGGTGGCCACAAACGAACACACATGCTTAAACTTGCAAGACCACGCTGACTGGCTGCACAACTTCCTGCTGAACGCCCATCAAAACTCCTTCTTGTCAGTTGCACTCCATTGCGAACGAAAAGACTGTTTAAGGGGAGTCTTGTTGTTCATGCTTTCCAGCCATACATTAACCTCGGTTTGGTTCCACACTACCTCAGGATCCTCCACCTTACCCATCTGAAATCCCTTTCATAATCCAACCAGGTCATCCCACCATACATGTGATGCACTTCCAGGATCTTATTTGCATAAAATATCATAGCCGAGGCTACCTTGGGTTACTTTTCAAACAGAATTGAGATAAAAACATTAAAACCATACAACCAATTTATGATGGAGTCCTCGACCTTAGGCTTCCTATCCTTTAAAGAACCATCCTTCCCATCATCCCCTCCATTTCCTTCACCTCACCCTCCAGTATATTGGGTCTAATCAGTGAAAGTATGTCTACAAAGTCACCCTTCCATATCTTTTCCTTCACTTCCACATGCCCAATAATGCCAGCCTCCCTGGCCTGGAGAGCAATGTGTCCTGTCAGCCCAGCACCTTCCCAACAGCGTCTTTGGCAGTGCCCTCAGTCCCTTTACTTGTTATAGCTGTGGTGTGGTCATTGATGACTGAAGTGCCCCTATGCTCTCACTCTGAGCAGTGGGGTCAGCGCTTGACCCCTCTCGCACCCTCCCAATGGAGTCAATCTATTTCTGCCAGACGGTGATGGTTGACAAAAAGGAGGTTGAAGGGACATAGTGTGCAGTATGTGCCTGACCTTCTTTTGTTCCCACTGAGGTACCAGCTAACTGAGACAATAAGGATGCCATTGAAGAAAGCACCCCACTTGTGGAAAGCCCCTAACCCTACCCCTTTGGGCCCACTAATGACAGCGGGAATGGCGACCCCCCTTGTAAGCCATGTGGGCTCACCATAACCCCTAATGACTGGGGATATGGGTGTGGTGGCGGTAACACTGCATGTGGGGACCCAACGGGCAAGACCTCAACCACCAACGGTGACTGCAAGCATGACTGGCACGAATGCTTCTTGGCCCTTATCTTAACTGGAGGAAAGTCCACCCAAGGAGGGACATTAGAGCACCTCGGGTTTTCTTCTGCATCTTGCTTTGGTTCAGGCTCAGGCTCGGGCTCAGATGCTGAGCTGCCCAACTCCTTGCCTTCACCCAACTTAGTTAGAACAAACATCAAAAGCTGAGCCAGCTCTGGGTCACTTTCCTTCCTTTTTAGAATAGTGGGAGGAGTTTTCCTTGAACCTGAATAGGGCCAGTCTCCCTTGAACAATGCTGCGCCCACCTCCTGTAGTGATGCTGCACCAGAGAGGAGTTTTTCTTGAACCTGAATAGGGCCAGTCTCCCTCGAACAATGCTGCATCCACTTCCTGTAGTGATGCTGCACCAGAGAGGACAGAACTGGTTTGGACTGGGCTCAGAGAAACTGGCCACAAGAGAACAAAGACAACATGGGGTATAATCAGTGGACCCTCAACCTCAGAACTTTAGATCACTTCTGGACTCATGAGGAACCTTAGACAAGGAGGGGAGCTGGAGAACTGTGAGCACTGCCCCTTTGCTGTGTGCTGTGTGGTGTTGGCCTGCAGCTGCTGCATCTGCCAAGGAAAGGACAAAGACTGGAACTTTGCTGAAATACCTGCTTGTGTGTGCTGGCCTCCTGTTCTGAAGTCTTATGGACACAAAGACTTAATCCGAGCTTCCCTGAGAGTTCTGATCTGCCAGGAGGTGCCTGTTCTAGTTTTGGGCCTCTCGGAGTTGTTGCTGATGCTGGGAGCTGGAAGAAACCTAAGAAAAGCAAGAAAAACAACCTCTGACGCAGTCAGCGATGCAGCCATGATGCAGCGACCTGCACCAAGGGCCAGGGGCAACGCTCATAAAGTGCAGGATGCACCGCCCTGCCTGCACAATAGCTCTGATGCCTGCCAACGCCTACAGTTATCAGCCTTCGTGACGCCAGCACTCACACCGACTTTGTCACTGCCTGCATCCAGTTATCGCAGCGCCCATGACTGCTCAGGGGGACTCAAATGACTCACCGACTTCGCATTGCCTTCCCTGAACCGACGCCTCACTACTGACGCAGCCAACTTCCCCTGCCCTGGATTCGACAAGCCACCTCCTCACGGACATGATGCCTCACCTTCCCTGTGGCAACCAGGGAGCCAGCCTCAACCTCGGCACTGACACCTCACCTCCACAACCCCATGCATCGTCATAGACTTTGTTTTCCAAGGCACTGTTGGTTTGGCGGTCCATGTAACTCAGTGCACAACGCCACGCACCTCGCGATTGGCACCGTACTTTGGATTTATTGCTGTCAGATGTCGTAATAGCCCAGGTGGAGCTATTTGTGTGCTACAGGTTCAATTTTTTGCAATAACTGTTCTAAAACCCTAATTTGATACATGTATGTTGCATTTTTGTTGTTTTGGTCTTGTTGAGTTTAGATAACGATACTTTATTTTTCCAAACTGGTGTGATGTCCATTTGTGGTGTTTTTACTGTATTACTGTGTGTTTGGAGTACAAATTCCTTACAACTGCCAACTAGAGACCCCCAGTTATGAAACTGGTGGTCAGCAATGAGGATTAAACTTGTATTTGTACTTGACCCACTACGCAACCACATACTATGTTCTTGGTTCTATTTTTGCTCTGACCCTTTAAGTATTCGTGCACCATGTCTCTAAAGGTAAACCAGCTGAGAAAGCAGAATTGGAGTTTAGCATTGAAATGTTGCATACCAACAAAGTAGATCAACTCAAACAACTTTGCAAAACTTTGGATGCCCCATTTAAAGCACCTCTGGGAAAGAGGAGCTGCAGAGGGCATTGAGTGACAGCTGGGAGGCCATATAAGCTGGGAGGCAGAAGATGCAGATGTGGATGGGGTGTGCCAGAGGGTAGCTTCAGATCCCATGATTTGCCTGTTGGGAGAGCAGCCTCTGTGGCTGACAGCACTAGCTCTTCCAGGAATTTGTCTCCAGTGAAACTGGCAGACAGGCAAAGGGCCGGGATCATAAATTGGAGGTTATGAGGCTCCAGATGAAGCAACTGGAAATGGAGAACCAAACATCTGCCATAGGGAAGGAGAAGAGAGAAAGCTCATGCCCTAGAGGAGAAAAAATAGATTTTGGTATATGAATTGAGAATGAGAGAGCTGGATATCAAGGGCGAACAGGTGGCGTCCCGTGCAAACGGTGGCAGCGTACAGTCAGTGCAATCTGGGGGTAAGGTCTACATTCCCAAATACCTAGTGCAGAATTTCCAGAAGGAAGAGGATATTTATGCCTGGTTTGTAGTTTATGAGGCAGTACGGGCTCTGAATGAGGTCCCTGAGATAGATTGGGGAGAGGGGTGGGCCAGTGGAAACACTTTAAGGACAATGGGAGGAACAACCTAACACCTTTGGAGGTGGCGACTTCTTTCACCTATCCCAATATGAAGGAGGCTTTATGCCTCAGGTATAGGATCACACCTGAGCAGTACAGGAAAAAGTTAAGGTATTTGAAAAAGCCAATATGTGGGTTGAATGTGTGAATCTTTATTGTCGAGTAATGGATGGTTGGATAAAGGACAGCAAGGTAACTGATTACCAGGGGTTGTACAATCTGATTGGTTGGGAGCACTTGAGTAGTCTTTGTGTTCTAGAGCAGCACAGCATTTGATGGATAGTAAGCTGACTGACCGTAGGTAGCTTGATCAGGAGGTGGACCTCTGGACGAGTACCAGGGTCCATAAGGGGTATGTGGGAAACCCAGCCAAGAGCAGGCAGGGTCACCAGCAGAAGAGTGGGGGGGAGGGTAACCAAAAGGAGTTCTCTGAAGGGCCCTAAAATAGTTTCTAAGGTAAGGATTCCTATCCCAGCCCACCAGTGGTAAGTAGCCCTAGGGGTAGGCCAGACCACCGGGGTCCCCACAAGTGTTATGCATGTGGTCAGGAGGGTCACATTCAGAATGATCCCAAGTGCCCCAAGGCACCAACAGCACCCACTGATGCACCGTCACTGGGGTTAGTTAGTGAAGTGCTAGGGGAGTAGCTGGCTCCTAGTGAGGGGGAGCCAGATGAGATGATCCTTATCTCATTAGGAGATAGAGCAATGGTCCAGGAAACCTGCCTGATGGATAACACTAAGAAGTACCTGCAGTGGGTGACCATCAATGGGAGGAGGGCGGTAGCTCTGAGAGACACTAGAGCCAGTGTGAGATCTGTAAGGTGTCCGTGGGTGTCTGAAGAGCAGATGATCCCCAATTTACTTCACCCTGTAGTTGCTGCAGACAACTCTGAGAGACTGTGTATGGTTTTGCAGGTTCCCTTCGAGTGGGGAGGGGTCTCAGGTCCTTTGAAGGTGGTTGTGAGTGCATCCATGCCTGTTGACTGTCTACTTGGCAATGACCTGGAGAGTTTCCCTTGGTAGGAGGTGGAACACCGAGCTCATTTGGAGATGCAGGGTCGGGAAACATCCTTTACAATGCAACTTTTACCACGCAGTGCCTTTACGACGCAACTTTTACAACGCAAACCATTACAACGCATTGCGCTGGGGGGCGCTCTAGGATAGGGAATAGATTTAATTTACTATCCAACACCTTCCCTACTATCCACGGGGACTGGAGTTGGAATAGTAAATTAAACTATTCACTACCCACCGCCCCAAAGCACTATGCGTTGTAAAGGTGTTCGTTGTAAATACCGCGTTGTAAAGGCATGCGATGTAAAAGCATGCGTTGTAATGTCATACATCCTGCTGGGTCTGCCTGATTGGGCTTGTGTGACCACTGGGTCATTGGTAGGCAGTAAGGGTAATCAAGAGATCCTGTAGCCTGAAACAGTGGCCCAAGTGCCTTCCAGAAAGAGGAGGGGCAGGAGCATGGGAAACCCACTCCAGAAGTTCACACGGACCAGGAGGCGTCAGACCTCGAAGGGGAATGACCTAGAGGGGAGCACGTGGCCGTACTGGGAAACTTGCCTGAGCCGACACATTGGCAGCAGTAAGCAGGTAATCCCAGGGAGGAATTCCGTAAGGTGCAAATGGAGTGTCCTACTCTTGTTGGTTTGTGGCAGCAGGCTGCAGACCAGGCAGCAGGTGATCAGACCAGATCACATTGGATTTATTGGGAGAATGGTCTCCTACATAGTGAGCCTAAACTTGCTGAGTTAGGGTCAGCCCGTGTTCTGGTGTTACCCAAGCACTTCAGGACCTTCCTACTGGGGTTGGCTCCTGATGCACCTTTGGCAGGACATTTGGGGTGCAACAAGACCTTTCAAAGGCTTGTCAACACATTCTTTTGCTCCCCAAATGCAAAGATACAGTGACTCACATTACAGGACTTGTCAAACTTGCCAGGCAAGTGGCAAGAGTAGAGGGAAGTGCAGGGCTCACCTCCAACCCTTTCCTGTGGTGAACACCCCTTTTGAGGTGGTAGATATTGACATTGTAGGGCCCCTGGAACCCAAGATAGCCTTAGGCAACAAGTATATCTTGATCTTGGTGGACCATCCCACCTGGTACCCAGAAGCTGTCCCTTTCCCGATAATCATGGCCCCTGTGGTGAGCCATGCATTGAGGGGCATCTTTTCCTGTGTGGGGTTCCCCAGAGAGGTGGTCTCTGACTGAGATACAAACTTCATATCTAGTTATATGATGCCATTGAGGGAGGAGTGCGGCGTAATGTACAAATTCACCACTCCTTAAGATCCCCATGAAAATGGGTTGGTTGAGAGGTTCAATGGAACCCTGAAAAGCATGATAAAGGGTCTAACAGAACCCATGAGACATAAGTGGGACATCCCCTTACCATACCTGTTGTTTGTCTACAGGGGGGTACCACAGACATCCTTAGGGTTCAGTCCCTTTGAATTGCTGTATGGGCAGCCTGTGAGAGGGCCTCTCAGTCTGGCGAAGCAGGGCTGGGATAGAAACTCCTGGTAAGATTCCCCAAGATGTGTTGAGCTACATGATGGCCTTCAAGAACCAGAGTCAGTGCTTCAGGAAACTTGCTCAGGCGAGAAGTGTGGGTGATGGCGCTAGTGGAGCCTTGTGTGCTCTAAAACAAGTGAAGGTGGTGGATGTGGTGGAGTGCAAAAGTGAGGTAACCTAATTGGTGAACTTGTAGACTCCTAGGAACCCTTTGAGTGTTCTGCACATAAACCACCTCACTTTCTGACTATGTTCCGGGCTACCAATGATGAAATGGAAGAGGAGAATGAACCTCTTCCTGACCTCCTGTCTGCTCAGGAACATGATGGGTCAGTGGATGGTGTGAACCTCTCTCCCACCCCGACGTCAGAGCAGTAGAGATACTGTCACCATGTGCTGGGACCGTTCGCCTCCCTGTTTTCACTGACTCAATCATGTGGACACTGGGTTCAGTTTACCTGTAAAGCACAACATTTACAGAGTAACTGACAAAGTCAGGACCAGCATCAAGGAAGAGGTTAGGAAGATGTTGGCGTTAGGGGGATAGGGCCATCCAGCATCCCCTGGGTTAGCCCAGTGGCCTTTGTTCCGAAAACCTATGTATCCTTTACCACTCCTGAATTCCAGTTCTGTGCTGACTACCGTGGTCTCAATGCCATCACTAGGACTGATGCACATCCCATCCCCAGAGCTGAACTCATTGATCGGTAGGGAGCTGCCCCGTACCTCAGTACATAAGAGTTCATGTCTGGGTACATGCAGATTGCCTTGACTGATGGGGCAAGAGAGAGGTCTCCGTTTTCAATGCCAGAGGGGCACTACCAGTTCTGTGTCATGCCCTTTGGATTGAAGAACGCCCTAGCCACATTCCAAAGACTGGTCAACCAGGTACTGTCTGGGCAGGAGGAATTCTGTGGTTGACAATCAGCTGGAAGGAGTACTTGTACCACCTCTGGTAAGTGTTGAAGGCAGGCCTCACTATCAAGGTCAGTAGGTGCCAGATAGGGCAGGGATCTGTGGTTCACTTAGGGCACCAGGAAGGATGGAGGCAGGTAGTGCCCTTACAGCCTAAGATCAACACCATTCTGGATGGGCAGCCCCTAGGACCCAGACAGAGGTGAGAGCCTTTTTAGGTTTCACTGGCTACTAGAGATGGTTTGTCAAGGGTTATGGTACCATTGTTGCCCCCTTAATAGAGCTGACTTCCAGCCAAGGAGAGTGATCTGGACTGATGCCTGTCAGACCGCTTTTGATGCTCTGAAATCTGTCATGTGCACGGTGCCCGTGTTCAAAGCTCCCAATTTCTCCAAAGAATTTGTCAAGTCAAGTCAAGTCAAAAGATCTTTATTCGGAATAAAAACATCCATAAAAGTACGACAAATTCAATCAAAACAATACAGTACAGTAATATATCAGCTGGTTAAAAGACAAAAGGCCAGTCAGTCAATTTCACATTAACATACAAAGTATCCCTCCTTATTAAAAACAACAACCTTTACACAATTAAAAAAGTGATTTCTAAAAACATAGTTAAAAGGGATAAATGTTATCAGCATCATTAATAGGTCCACATGAGTAATGTGCAAAAATGCAAAAATATACAAAATAAAATTACAAAGTGCATAAAGAACACATGTGCGGATGTTATACGTCAATGTGTAAAGTGGCTCGTGAACGGACGGCAGCTTTGAGGAAGCAACTCACTCTGAATATTACTTCATCTGATCCCAGTGATAAAAAGGGCCTCAATGCAGTTCTAAAACTAGACAAATTATGTTTTCTACAATAGGGCATTAAATAATGAGCGGAGAGATTTTTATAAAAACCACAGAAAAACAAAAAGTGCATAAGGCTCTGTTTCATATTAAGGTTACATGGGCAATACAAGGTTTCTAAATGTTTGTTGTAGCCCAGAGGGTAAATGTACTATACTCCCATCTCGAAAGCGGAACAATAACCTCCTATTCCATCTGCCAAGGTGTAAACATAAATACCTATGTGGGGGACCTGGATTTTTAGTGTGAGGTTCAAAATAGCCCTTGTATTTTATGATAGTATACTTTGACAGGTTCTTCCTCTCACACTCGTCTCTATACAGCTGATATAGTGCCCTATGAATAATAGTTTTATTAGTACGATTTATTAAACTGGGTGATGTAAACAAAAAACCATGTCCTACGCTATCAAGGCAATCTTTTACAGCTTTTAACCATGGTATACAGTGTGCCCTATCACACTTTAAACAGTCCAAGATTATGTCACGGGTGAGGGTGGCTGCCGGGTTAATCCATATCTTTAGCCAGAAGAGTGCTGGTCTAGATTTAACAAAATCTTCTATATATGAGATGTTTAGTTCGCTGTGACATATATAGTGGGGGGAACAAATAACCCCACCCAGCACCTTCCGGCAGAACCTATTTTCTTCGATTTGGATATGGGTGCAATTTGTATAACCCCAAACCTCGGCGCCATAGGTACCAGTTGGGATGCATTGGGTTTGGTAAATCTTTACTAGTGGTGTAATCACATCAACATAGTTGGGTTGTCTCAAAGAAGTGACACAATTTATGGCTTTACCCAACTTATTCCTAGCGTAAGATACATGTGGTTGCCACGAACCAGTATTCGAAAATAGCAGCCCCAGGTAGGGAAAAGTGCAAGTACTTTTCAGAACATTTGACCCTGATTTAATCTCAGAAATTTTATATTTTTTAGGGCCACAGCTCATGATTAAAGATTTTTTAAAATTAGTGGTCAGACCGAGGTCTGCCATAAAGTGAACAAAGCCTGAAATTAAAGAGCGAAGTGCCTTTGGTGTGCGGCCCATTAGGACCGCATCGTCAGCGTAAAGGAGAGTTGGTATGGGGACTCCATTTACATGGGGGACATCATGTGTGGAAGTACTCAACCAGCAGCTCAGATTATTTATATAAAGAATAAAAAGGAGGGGGGCCAGCACACACCCCTGTCTGGCCCCCCTACCAATCCTGATGTCGTCAGAAACTTCGCCAAATTGGTTAATACGCACTCGTGCTCTTAAATCACTGTGCAAAAAAGCTAAAAAGTGGACCAAATAATTATCTAAACCATAATTAAGAAGGGTGGACCAGAGGCGGGAACGGTTAACAAAATCAAATGCAGAACTTAAGTCCATAAAACCAAAATATAGAGGGGATTTTTTAGCAATGTTATATTTTGCCATAATCAGACTCAAGTTCAGGCATTGTTCCACCATGCCAACATTGCTACGGAAACCAAGCTGGCTGGGGTGTAGAATCTTACTCTCATCCGCCCAGGTTTTGATCCTTTTAAAGATAACCCTCCCCAAAACTTTCAAAGTGTTATCGATTAACGAGATGGGGCGGTAGCACCCGGGATCCAACCTATCTCCCTTTTTAAAAATGGGGACTATTGTACTGCAAGACCATGTTTCTGGAATTTGTTCATTCGTTAGATTGTTAAAAACGTTACATAGCAATGGGGCCCAAAAGTCAAGCTCACATTTTAACTGGTCAATTGAGAGCGCCCATCGGGGCCAGGCGCTTTATTTCCGGCGCTTTCAGATATGGCATCCTCAACCTCAGACACAGAGATGTTAAGGGGGCTTAAAGGGAGGGAGGTTAAAGAGGGGTTGTCTGGTGTGGCATAAATTTTAGCAAAATGTTCAACCCACGTAGGACCAGTAATGTTACAGGTAATTGCTGTTAAATTTGAGCCTAAAGATCTTAGCTTCTTTACTTCACTCCAAAACCCAGTAGTGTCTTTCAATTCGGCCGAGCGTGCCAAAAAACCCCAGTGGGTCTTAACCAGTTCATTTGTTCTGAACCGTAGGGTGGATTTATATTCTGCTCTGAGTAACCTTATTTGGGAAATATCCCTAGGTTCTGCTTTTAGGGCGGCTCTCAACTGCCTGTTTGCCTTGGAGCAAGCAGCATCAAACCATCTGGGTGTTTCCTCAGATTTCCTTAAAACTGGTTTGGAGATCTCACTTTTTATTACAGAGCAGAGTTCAGTAAATGATGTAATTATATTACCTCCATGTACATCAGTAGTAAGACAGTTTTCAATCAGAGCAGGGTGTTTTTTAATAACGTTAGCCAGGATTCCCCTATTATCCACGCCCCTCCAAATTACCCTCAATTTATCTGTTGAAACCTCCAAGTTTCTTGCACCTATTTCGTTTTGTGTACGCTTTCCCCTCGGAAGTAATAGGTGAATTACGATAGGGTAATGGTCGCTATATACTTTGCAGACAACTTCCGCCTTCGTTAGAACATTTGCAACAGGAGGTGAAACAAATACATAATCGATTGTAGTACCACTCCCATGACCAATGAAAGTTGGAAAAGGGGCAACGCTACTTTCCCTGCCAGCGTGCTCCATGCAGTTTACAAGATCTCTAGTTGCAAGGAGATTTGACAGTTCTGTACCTCTCCTACATGGGGGATTTCTAGAATGTATATGGGCATTGAAATCCCCTCCTAGACAGATGCCGTCAAATTTCCCATATTTCTGTCCATCCATAATTCTGTCGATAAAATCAAATAAAACAATAAAATTACAATTAGGTTGGGACAAAAAGTCGTTATTGTAAAAATTGATCAGACATAGCCTTGTCCTTTGAGTATATGATAATGCCATGAAGCTTGGTGAGTCGGTTTGGAGTGTGTCGACTTTAACTTCTGCAGCTATTTTGACCCAGATAGATAAACCCCCATTAGGGCGGCCTAAAGGGGGGGCCAAAACAATCCTATTATGACAGCTGTACCCCTCAAGTAACAAATCATCGGTACACAAAGTTTCTTGGAACATTAATACGTCGTGGCAATTAACCCAATCCTTCCAGGATGTAATTTCCATTTTAGCCTTCAGGCCAGCAATGTTCCAGCTAAGGATTGACAAATTTTTATCTGGCTTCGAGCAAAAGCCCTGGTCAATTCCTGGGGAGGGTGTGATTGTAAAAAGCCCCTGTTGTTCACATAATGTTTCAAGTAAAGAAGTTTTAGATGTTAACAGTGGTGCCTCAGATGATGTTCCCACTGTGTGATCAAGAACTGGACTCACAGGGACAGGTTCTACAATAGTAGGGGACAGTCAATCCAATGTTACCTGGTCATAGAGTAATGAGAACCTGTTATGTAGAGGGAGTACAGGTGGTGGCTGCATCATTTTGTGTGGGGGACGGTAAAAGTAATTTAACGATAGAGGAGTCACCACAGTGGGTGGGCCATGTTGAGCAGAATTTTTGTTCAACAGAAATTTCGCAGTGCCCGGGTTCCTAAAGTTAACTACAATGCAGTCCCCGTTGATATTTTTAAACAGAGGACCTACCCAAGTTACTCGGCGTGTGGATATAATTTCTTTAGAAATATCATAACCCACCCCCTTGTGCTTAGCTAGCCAGTCGATACATTTATTATGCAATTGGACCCACGATTCTCCTTGCCCTTCCCTAAGGGGTGGAATGCCAGCCAAAACCAAGACGTAGGGACACGCCTCAGGTGGTAAATGTAAGGCAGGGCCTTGATGTTTAAAAGGCCTGGTGTCTTTGTCAGGAGTCTTATTGTAACGTTGGCGTTGGCTGGAATTTATGGACGTCTTCTGCGTTGTAGTGCTTATAGCAGAGTTACTGTTTGGATTAGTTTTTAGGGCACTAGTGACAACAATGGGAGGCAAAGGAGATTTATTCAAGGAAACAGAGGGATTACTTTCCCTTACGCTTGTAGTCGCCACAGATGTTATAGTCGTGGGTAAGTTAGTGGCAACCTTAGGTTCCTCGGCCCTATTTGTAGTATGATCGCCGCTAGTCAACGCACAAGTGGTGGATTCCAAGTCTTTTAGCAGGCGTTCACCTCTTAGTTTATCCAAACAAACTGAACCTTTTCTCTTGGCATCAACATTTTTGATTAAATTTTCCAGTCTATCAAGTCTTTTAAAAATATTATTAAATTGTTTGATCATTTGACCTTCAAGTTGCTTACTTATTGTATCCGCGATAGTCTCAATTAGATTCCCCTCTGATTTTGGGTTGTAGCCATTTACATTGAGGAGTTCGGTTTGAGTGGAAATAGACACTGAATTGGAATCATCATTGTTTATAACTACAACGTCATCCAGGTGGGGTTGGTCCTGCACGGATACTATGTATTGCTTTTCCTTCTGTTTCTTACCCCTGCTCCACATACTTTGTGGTGTCGGTTGATTGGCACCCCTAGGGGGCTGCTTCCTTTTGTTATATGTCAGTTTCGCTGGGCCCCTTTTACGCTTAGCTTCTGTGTTCTTAGTAATCTCAATGACCTCAATAGTTGATGGTAATGAGGTAGGGTCAGGAGCTACAACTGGGGCAGTATACACAATAGTATTTTCATCTTCATGGACAATGGGCACACTGGCAGCAGAATGGGGTGGATTAACCACGATGACTTCAGGGGTTATGTGCATGTTACCACTTAGATTACCAGTTGCACTTATCGCGCTTGATCTTGATCTGTTAATAGTACATGAACCCATAGAAAACCTCCTCTCGGTTTCGGCAATTTCATTGAATGCAATATCTATCAATGTCTCGAAAGATGTAATCAGAGATGCAGAGGTTTCAGCACCCTGAGTGGCGAAAACTGTGATGTTACTAATGGCGTTACAATCACCCATTTTAAAAACTTGCAGGAATGCTCACCTCTCACAGGGGATGTTAGAGGGGAGGCCCGCCCGACCACTGCTGACCTCTGAGGGTCTCAGAGGGCCCACCCTTTGCCCAGGCTTTGCCACGGGCTCTCCCGCGGGCCCGACTCGCGGGGCGAGAGGGGTGTCAGCCTTTTACTCGCGCCTCCGGGCGCTTGTGTGGCGTCACGGGCGCGCTGCTGCCCCAGCGCCTGCTGGGTAGTGAAGTCTGGTCCGGGCTGCCTCCTGGTAAGAGTTCCGCTAATCCGCCGTTGCCCTCATGGCTCCACTGGTGTCTGTGGCAAAGCAGGTACGAGCGTCTGGTGTTCCCCACTATGCTCGCGGGGGTCAGCCTTTTACTCGCGCCTCCGGGCGCTTGTGTGGCGTCACGGGCGCGCTGCTGCCCCAGCGCCTGCTGGGTAGTGAAGTCCGGTCCGGGCTGCATCCCGGTAAGAGTTCCGCTAATCCGCCGTTGCCCTCACGGCTCCACTGGTGTCTGTGGCAAAGCAGGTACGAGCGTCTGGTGTTCCCCACTATGCTCGCGGGGGTCAGCCTTTTACTCGCGCCTCCGGGCGCTTGTGTGGCGTCACGGGCGCGCTGCTGCCCCAGCGCCTGCTGGGTAGTGAAGTCCGGTCCGGGCTGCCTCCCGGTAAGAGTTCCGCTAATCCGCCGTTGCCCTCACGGCTCCACTGGTGTCTGTGGCAAAGCAGGTACGAGCGTCTGGTGTTCCCAAAGAATTTGTTGTGCAGATAGATGCTCCAGAGCATCATGTGAGAGCAGTACTCTCACAGTTGATTGATGAGGGCTTGGACCAACTCGTAGCTTTAATCAGTAGGAGGCTACTTCCCAGGAACAGAGATGAAGTGCAATTGAAAGAGAAGCTTTTGCTGTGGTATGGGCACTGAAGAAACTAAGACCCTACTAGTTTGGGACTCACTTCCAGGTTCAGACAGACCAAAGGCCCCTGAGATGGTTGATGTAAAGGAGGGGTGGGAAACCAAAACTGCTGAGCTTGTCTATCTCCCTACAGGGAATGGACTTTACTGTGTGTTAGAATTGGGGTCTCTGGTTGGCGCAAGTATTCACTTGTGAAAAGCAGGGACCCTCTCCTCCAAGTCAGGGCGAAGGAAGACCCCTTAGAATGACCCTTGCTCACCCTCTAGGTGCATGGCGTGAGCAGCCAAGGCTATTCTCCAGGCGTTGCTGAGTTAAGCATTTGTAATAACATACACAGTAAACATACCAATCCCCCCACAAATGGACACCAGGCTGTACTTATATAAAAATACGGTTCCTTTACATAAAAATATATATGTTCAGGCAAGACTTATCACAAGACCAATATAACGATTTTTCTTAGGACACAGTTTGTAAATATAATGGCAAGTTCTCTTCTGAATTATAAGCTGCTTCCTTCTAATCTTGTTCACTTAAAATAGTACTTTTTGTGGCAGTTCAGTTACTCTTTTAACCGAAGGATGGTGCCACAGTTCTTGTTATGCAATATTTGGGGCCTCTTGCCCTGTTCCTGGAAGGTATGGCGCTCCCAAGCGCCTCTGTGGGCTTTGCAGCGCTCCTCTGTGCTCCACACGGAAGAAAACCCCGGGCCCTACCAATGCTCACGCATCTCGCGGTGCGGGTTGAATGGAGACCAGAGAGGGGCCTCGAGAAACCCTGCGCCTTTTCCGGAGGTGGGGGCTGAGCTGCGGAGCAGCAAGCAGGCGATGAGAGGAGCCTCGGAACCCCGGGCCTTTTCCGAAGGTGGGGGCTCCTGCTGCAGTGAGGAGTAGGGAGGCGATGAGAGGAGCCTCTTGGGCCAAGGCACAGGGAAGGCCTTAGTACACAGTTACAGGCTGACGGGGAAATAAAACGTTGCGGGCCCCGAGCCCGGTTTGAATTCCTTTCTTGGGGGTATCCTCGGATCTTTACAATTCAGCAGGGGCATACACACAGGCAGGCGCGGCCCATGACCCCGGTACAGATGGTACTGGGGTCTCCCAACCAGGGGGCGGAGCGGCCTGTAAAGTCTTTGGGTCAGCGAGCGGGGACAGCAGGCCACGTGACACGTGCAGGCTGCAGTCTCGGCTTAGGTCACCGGCCGCAAAGGAATTCCGGCAAGAGGGGCGAGTGAGCGCTTCAGCGCGCTCCAGTGGCAGGCAGGGGAAGAGGAGCAGGCAGCCTGACCCGGGGGCAGAGAGCGACTCCAAGGAGCGAGGCTCTCACGGGTAAAGGGCAGGCGAGCTCCCGAGTGCCACAGCCCTAGGAGGGGACAATGAGGGGCGCAGACTCAACTCCGGCGGGAGATACACACGGCTCGAAGGTCAAAACGAGCGAAGACACCATGAACCCACTAGTCCTGGGGTTCAGATCAGGGGGCAAGCTCAGACAAGCCCTTGGAGAAAGTTTCAGCACAAGTCTACAAAGTATTTTCAGCAAGTATTTTCCTCTCCTTCCTCAGCAAGGCAAGCAGCAGGCCAGTCCTTCCAGCGTCTTCTTCTCCTTCTAGTTGGGCAGAGGTTCATTGTGGGAAACAGGATTCTGATTTACAAGGAGCAGGGCTCCTACTTTTATACAGCATTTTCTTTGTTCTCACAGGCCAGGGGGGCCTCTGCATAACTTCATTCAGTCTCTGAGTACTTTGTTGGGTGTACTCTGGCTTCTGCTTTCAGTGTGAGGGGCAGGCACATCAGACTCTCCACAGGAGGTGGAGCCAGCATTGTGTGGACAGGGGCAGCCAGGAGCACCTTGTTGACAGTGCTTCGCCCTTCCTGGGCCAGGTGCCGGCTGAGTCATCAGTCGCTCTCCAGGGGGCGGAGCCAGCATTGTGGTGGCAGAGCACAGCCCTATTCAGAGTCCAGGGGCACTCCCACCTCCCACTAAAGTGTAATCCTTGCATTCACCACCTGTCATCCCCCAGCCCTGTTACTCACATAACCCAGACAGTCAAATACACATCCAAGCAGAGGCGGGCTGAAATGGTTAGGCAAGCAAATGCTAACTTTCTAAAAGTAGCATTTGCAAACACAGGATATTAAAATAAACTTTACTAAAAGAAGTATTTTATTATTCTGAGTCCAGGCATACTAAACTTTAGTCTCTACCATGTTCCCTGAGCCTGCTGGGATTATAGAGTGTAATAATTCCAGCAGCCCATCTGGCCTAAGAGAACAGGTAGCCTTACAATAGTGAAAAACGAATTTGGCTGTAATTCACTATTAGGACATGCCACACACATCATTGCATGACCTACCTTACACTTACAATGCACCCTGACCTTGGGCCTACCATAGGGGTGACTAATATGAAGTTAAGGGAAGGTTTAGGGGCTGGCAAGTGTGTGCACTTGCCCAGCCAGCATGACAGTACCAGACTGCAGGCAGGTTCTGCAATGGCAGACCCTAGACACATTTTAAAAGGCTGCTTCTGTGGGTGGCGCAACCAGCGCTGCAGGCCCACTAGCAGTATTGGCATTTACAAGCCCTGGCACTCCTGGTGCACTTTACTGGGGACTGACAGTAAATCCAATGAATCAATCATGGAAATCAATCACATATACCTTTTACAAAGGGAGAGCCTATGCACTTTAGCACTGGTCAGCAGTGGTAAAGTGCCCAGAGTCAATAAACCAACGAAAACAGGTCAGAGAGAGTATTGGAGGAAGGCAAAAAGTTTAGGGATGACCCTGCCAAGAAGGCCAGGTCCAACACTGTGGATCACCGGACTTGTACATAACACACCAATGCTAATGGCCTGTCCAGATTCTTCTGCCTTAGCGATGAGAACTCTCAAGAGGGTGAGTAGTTCTCCCTACTTTTCGGGTGGAGGGGGAACAAGTAAGACTTGGCATCCTTGGCGTAGTTTCCCCAGTCTTTTTGCCTCTACCGCCTGTATTTTTGATGATGTGCTGGATTTCGTTTTTGCTGGCTTAGATGCTTTGGGCACTTTGCTACAGTTGATCAGTGTCAAAGTGCAAGGGCTCCTTGTATAAATTGTTATTACAATTGGTTACAATTTTGGAAAAACAGGGGACCCCTACCAATAATGCGTTCACTACACGTAGGGTATAATAATCACTTGAGAAAAAGAGAAACTGTAGCAAACAATTTATATCTCATATGCCATTTCCTATAAGGTGGACTTCTGTATCAATACAGTGCACAATAACAACATGAAAAAACAAACAATAACTAGATAAATTTTATAAAAACATATTCTGTTTATTTATATTTTCTTATTTTATCTTCATTCAATTATACTTAATTTCAATAATTCATATCATTTCAAGTGAATCTGGTCAGCAATAATTATAAAAAAACATACAAAAGAAAACATAAATCAACTCAACACCAAATGACTGGTTGGTTAAGGGACTATTGAAGTTGGCAAGGCGGTGGGTTGGAACAAAACGTGCGTTTCGGCCACTGCCTTCATCAGGAGACCGTCATTTGCAACAGAACAATAAGGACAACATCAGTTATTTCCACAACTCTGTGTGGGCTTTCAATTGTCGAAGGATAGGACTTTCTCCTTGTGTATAATGGACTGACTCCGATAGGTGTCAATATAGTGTGTTACGTAATACTGCGTAATATCAATGCATCAGTTATGACGTGTTGGAGCGCGGCGTCTGGACTGCTACGTCGCCAGTCAATTTTTAGATTAATAGGGATGGATTCCTGCAATGAATAAAAAATATATATATATTTTACAGCGTCCAGCGTGATATCATTTCAACAGCTGTGACGTGTTGAACGCGGCGTCAGGACAGCTAAATCGGCAGTCTGTATTTGAATAATAGGAATAATTGCCTTAAATAAAGTAATAGCCGGCGTTATGGAGGATGTCTTCTAATAGTTGTTTAGCGCCCACCGTTGTATGTGAAGGCCATCGTATGCAGCACGGGATTCTAAAAAGCTGAGAGTTATACGCGTGTTTCAATGTAGCTGGGATTCTATGATACCGGCGCCGCCATCCGCGTTCAAGAAAAGTTTATTACAATTGGTTATCCATGATTGGCATATTTGATTAACTGCTAAGTCTCTAGTGAAGTGCACTGTGCATGCCCAGGGCCTGTAAATCAAATGCTACTAGTGGGCCTGCAGCACTAAATGTGCCACCCACTTAAATAGCCCTGCAAATGTAACTCAGACCTGCCTCTGCAGTGTCTGTGCTCAGTTTTGAACTGCCATGTCGACCTGGCAAGTGCGCCCACTTGCCATGCCCTAACCTTCCCTTTTATTGCCTGTAAGGCACCCCTCAGGTAGGCGCAAGGTGGCCCCATGGGCAGGGTGCAGCTATGTGAAAGGTAGGACATGTACTGGTGTGTGTGACGTCATGATAGTGAAATACTGTGTATTTCGTGTTTCACTTTTGAAAGGCTCTCTGTCCTATAGGCTAACATGGGAGTTACTTTGTAACATTTTTACAAGTATAACTTTCCCTGGGGACAAGATAAGGAAATGGAGTTTAGGCACTCTGACCTCAAAATCTAATAAAACATCTTTTCAGGGAGATGGTTTTAAAATTGTGTGGTTCAAAATGGCACTTTTAGGAAGTAGGCATTTTCTTATTTCACCAGTCAGTGTGCCTCTGCCTGTTTGTGGATTAAGTGTCTGTTTTTGTAGTGACAGGGGCTGGGGATGTGCATTCAGTGTAGACAGCCACTGGGTGTATTGAGGTTTGCCCTGCTTTTCCTGGATGACTCAGAGGTGAGCTGAATCAACTTTGGCAGCATTTAGAGTAGTTCTCCTTTCACCTGAATAGTGCCTGTCTCCCTTGCCCAATGCCCTCTCTACCTCCTGTAGTGATGCTGCACCAGAGGGGACAGAACCTGTTTGGACTGAGCTCAGAGACCCTGGCCACAAGATAACAAAGACAAAATGTGCTTTAAGGAGTGGACCTTCAACCCCAGTACTTTGATTACTTCTGGACTCAAGAGGAACCTTAGCCAAGGAGAAGAGCTGGAGAACTGTGAGAAGGAGTACTGCCCCTTTCCTGTGTGCTATGTGGGGTTGGCTTGCAATTAGTGCTTCTGCCAAAGAAAGGACAAAGGCTGAAACTGTGCTGAGAACCCTGCTTGAAGAAGAATCTCCAAGGTCTTGTGTGAACTGGCCTCCTGTTCTAAAGTCCCAGGGACACAAATACTTCACACCTGGCTCGCATGCACTCTACTTCTGAGTGTTCTGTCCTGCCAAGAGGTGCCTGTTCCAGTTTTTTGTCTCTGGAGGTTGTTCCTGCTGCTGGGAGAAAACTAAGAGAAGCAAGAAAAACAGTCTCTGATGCCGTGAGTGATGCCACCGTGACATAGTGACCTGCACCGAAGCCAGGGGCAATGCCTGTGAAGTGCACGACGCACCACTCTGCCTCCACCATAGCTCTGATGCCTGCCGTCGCCTGCAGTTATTGGCCTCTCATAAAGCCACCGCTTGCACTGTCTTTGTCACTGCCAGCGCCTGCATCCAGTTATCGCAGCACCGAAAATCTCAGTGGTTGACTCAACATACTCGCCGACTTCACATTGCCTCACTGGAACCAACACAACTGACTTCCCCTGTCCTGGATTCAACATGTCGCCTCACCTTGGACACGATGCCACACCTTCCCCGTAGCTGGCAGGGGGCAGCCTCACCTTTGGCACTGACGCTTCTTCTCCATGATGCTGTGGCTCATCATAGACTTCGTTTTCCAAGGTACTGTTTGTGGGCGGGTTCAAGTGACCTCGCCGTCGGGTCGCACTTTAGATTTATTGCTGTCACAATCTCATAGTTGCCCCAGGTGGAGCTATTTGTTTGAAACGAGTTCTATTTTTTTTAAATAACTGTTCTTAAATTGTGATTTGATGCATGTATGTTGGATTTTTGTCATTTTGGTCTTGTTGAGTTTAAATAAAGATGCTTTATTTTTCTAAACTGGTGTGGTGTCCATTTGTGGTGTGTGTTTTCACTGCATTACTGTGTGTTTGGAGTACAAATACTTTACACATTGCCTTTGGGATTCGCCTGTCTGCTTGTGCCAAGCTACCAACGGGTGAGCAGGAGTTATCTAACGTGTGTATCCCCCTTACTCTGACTAGAAACAAGGGTCCCTACTTGGACAAAGGTGCATATGTCTGCCAACTAGACACCCCAGTTCTCACAGAGACCTCCAGACCCAAGGGGGAACCTACAGAGCAAAGCAAGCAATAAAAAGTTGTTCAAAACACACGCTCAAGTGCCACTCACCATAATGTACCGGACCCAATTAGGTATATAAAACCAGCCACTCGTCATGTCAAAGAGTGGATTATTTAAGGATGTCTAAATGCCCTTCCTCACAGTGAAACTATGAATTAAAGCGCTATTTATTGAATAAAGCTAAGTGCAAGTATAAAGCGCTCACGCCTAGAGGGTGTTGAAGCTAAGGAAATCTCCAATACTATCCTATGTTCGTGCGGCTCCCGGGGGTGTATTAAGCAGATGTTGAGGCAGTGTGGGAGGAATTTTCAGGTGTTGCAACCTAAAAAGAAGGAGAGAGATGTCTTGTTGCCGCTCCTCTTCCGCCTTCGTGATGGTGAAAAGGAAGGGGCCCAGGCCGAAGCGCCATATGTACGCCAGTTGGCAGTGTGAGTGTAAGTGATATGCAACTACGCGCTGCTCGTAACCTGGAAGGAGTCAATCTCCCTCCCTTCCAGCCAATGAATCAAAATGGCCAGAGGCGCGTGTTCGGCGGCGGGTCCCCAGGGCCCTAACGTCGCGCCCCACTGAGGCATGACTTCCAGCCATTGTGCTTTTTAGGTCGAGCCTGAGCCAGCATGCAAGTGCTGCTCTGATGATGATCTGTTGTAGTTCAGCATGGGAGAGAAGCTCCACCCACTCCCCCACCCATAGTTTTCATTGGCTTGTGTCTTTGTCCTTTGTAAATTCTTTCTTCTGATTCCTAAATAGGCTTGTTAGTCCGCCTTAGTATGGCTGTGTCGTCATTTGATTCCTCCCATGGCTACTGGCCCCTTTATTTGGTTCTTCCACAGTATGTGTACTATTTATGTATTGAGTTTTTCCTGCGTTACATTCAGCATGCTACGGCTGCTTTCATTTTCGCAGCAGCAGGGACAATGGCGGCCGTTTGAATGCAACGCATTTTTTTGACCCCTACCGTGCTTTATCTATAATACAGGAGCACACTTGCTCTTTGCCCGCCCCTACATGTGCTGCCCTCAAACCCCTCTATCCCCTGGGCTTTCACATGTTCAGAGGTTACTACTGCTTGGCTGAAAAAGGAGAACCATTTCTGCTTCCCCGCTCAGCCCATCCGTTTGCTGCCAGCTTTGGCGCAAGCTATGCTCTGCCATTAAAAAGATAATCAGCGTCTAGCGTGATTGCTACTGCAGGGTTGAGTGATTTTGAAGAGTGTTCTATGGCTTGGCAGGGGAGTCTAGTGTTATGGTGAGACATGCGTGTTTTCATGTAGCCTACCTGTGTGTTTCCAATCAGATGTGGTAGTATTTTGTTTAGTCTTGTGGCTAGTACTTTGCCGTATAGCTTGCAGTCTAGGTTGATTAGTGAGATGGGGCGGTAGTTTTTGGGCCATTGTGGGTCTTTGCCTTCTTTGGGTCTTACGATTATGTTGGCCTGTGACATGGTTTCCGATACTGTCCCTTCCTTAGCGTAGTGGTTAAAGGTTTTAGTCAGGACTGGGAGAAGGTGGTCTTGAAACGTTTTGTAGAAGGGTGCAGTGTAGCCGTCCGGGCCTGGAGCTTTATTATCCTTTAGTGACTTTATCGCTGTGGCGATCTCACTCAAATGTATGTCTTTGCCTAGTGTTTTGGCTTTCTCTTCCGTTATTTTGGGTAGGTTTAGTCTGTCTAGGTATGCTGCGCTGCCCTCTTGGTCAATGTTCTCATCTTTTGTGTAGAGATCTTTGTAGAATGCCATGAACGTGTGTAGGATTTCTTTGTGTGGGGTGTGTACTCTGTTGTTCGAATCTGTGATTGTGGAGATACAGTGTTGTCTTTGTTTGCGTTTGAGATATGATGCTAGTATTTTTCCTGCCTTGTTAGCTTCACATAGGTTGATTTGTTTGTATTTTCTTATCCACAGACCTGCTCTTTCGCTAAGAATCCTGTTGAATTCGTATTTTTTCCCTGTGAGTTCAACCAGGACATCTGTGTTTGAGGTGTCTCTGATATGTTTGGTTTCCAGGAGTTAAATGTCTATTTCTTGCTCCATCTGCTTTTTTGCTTCTCTGTCTCTTCTGGTCTTAATTTCTATCAGCGTACCTCTGATGGTCGCCTTAAGGGCGTCCTATAGAATTTTAGGGTCTGTGTCCGGTGTGTCATTTTCTTTTATGTAATCCTTAATGGCATTCTCGATTTTGTTTTGATCCTCTTGTTTGGCTAGTGTTATGTTGTTGAACCGCCATCTGCGAGTTATGTGCTTATTATGTCGGCCTGTTGCTGTAGACTAATGCACGAGCGGTCTGAGATCATCCTTGCAGCAATATCTGTGTGTTCTATCAGATGTGTGTGTGTGCCTGAGATGAGGATGTAGTCTATTCTGCTGTAGGAGTTGTGTGGGATGGAAAAGAAGGTGTAGTCACTGGTGTCTGGGCATTGTAGTCGCCATTGGTCTTGTAGGTCGAATCTGTTGCATATGTTTTTCAGGATGTTGTAGGATGCTGTGGGTTGTGTTTGGGAGCCCGATTGTCTGTCCAGGATGTTGTCTAGGACTAAGTTGAAGTCACCAGCCACAATGTTTATGTTGCTTGCCTGGTTTGCTTCTATCTCTCTTGTCAACCCCTCCCAGTATGTAGAGTTGTCTGTGTTTGGTGCGTATATGTTCGGTACTAGTATGGTTTCTTCTCCTCTTTTGAGTTAGGTAATCAGCAGTCTACCCTCATTGTCGTGCTTCTCTTTCACAATGGTTAGCTTTGATTTATTATTAACTATGGGGATTACTCCTCGTTTTTTGCCAACTGCTGGTGAGCAGGCTAGCTGGCCAATCCATCTCGCTCTAAGTCTACTCGCGTCTTCTGAGGAGAGTTTGGTTTCTTGTAGGAGGATAATATCACCCTCAGTCTTTGCCAGGTAACCTAGTATTTTTCTCCTCTTAATTGGATGGTTCAGACCTTTGACATTGAGAGAGATGATCTTTAGATCAGACAGCACTGCGTTGTTATTAATCATTGTGTTTATATATTGTTTGCGGTCTTTCTAGCGAGTCTTTAGTGAGTTCAAGGGTTGCCCTTGTGCTGCTTATGTGCGTGATGTTGGCAGGTAAGGATCTGGGCGCGTGCCATATTTTCTGCCTGGGTGTATGTTACTGACATTGACGTGACATACTGGACAAACTTGACAAACAGGACAAAAAAACAAAACTTCTCCCTTCCCCCCCTCCTCCCCCTCCTGCCCCCTCCCCGTCGGTGTATCGATAAGTAGACGTGCGACAGCAAGGTCCCTCCCGCTCCCCTAATCCCCCGGGACATCTTAATACGTTGGTCTTGTGGACCTATCTAACACCCCTCTAAGAGCAATAACGGTTAACTTGAGTAGAGATTTAAAGGATATAGACAGTCTGAGTATGCTTTACATCTTCAAGTACTTGCTCTGGTTCCTCTTCTCGTTGTTGTTTGTGTCCTCTGCAATATGTAATGCGTAAATATCAATAAAAAGATTTAATTAAAAAAAAAAGGTCATCAGAGCCGGGCTGCATGCTCCAGTCCAGCCTTTTATCCCACGCATAAATTCACAGAGCGTGCACTGCCTACAACTTCAGTGCTTCCATTTAACCTACAATGAGAATTTCTTAGGAACACATCTCCCCCCACCCCCTGCCAAACTCTCCAAACAGTTGGAGGTGTCCAGCTGTGTGCTATTAACCCCCTAATCCCAAATAACAGTGCAAGGAAGGAGGAGAAATGGGGAAAAGGATTAATGTATTTCTTGCAAAACATTGCGATTTATCTCAAGATAAGCCACTTTCCAGGGGGAGTGACTAACCGCTCTGTAAGAGGTGCGTACTGCGAGGTGTGTATCAATGTGAACTGTGGAGCCTGAGCAACGGCACGTCCAACCTACCCCAATTCCAAGGATGCTGTAATTGCGGGAAGAAGACACATACCCAAGTGCGACGAAACCAACCCTTGTCTGTTTGTCTATCCATTTCCTGAGTGCTGAAAGATAGTGGACAATACCCAGAAAGAACACGAGTTAGGAGTCAAATGTATTTGCTCATATTGAATATTCTGTTTCTTATGAATACAATATATTTTAGTTATCTGATACCCTCTCCCAAAAGCATCTAAAACAAAAATCCCCTCTTCTTTCCTGACAGGGAACCTAAATCAAGATCTATTTGGCTCGTCAGAAGGAGAGGAAGCACTAGCCCTAAACAGAATTTATAATATACCATCGCAAAGTCACCCACCAGACAAGAAAAAACATCGCAACAGCCGTTTTCTTCACGACCTAGAACATCTAAACCTTCGGGCACTGAATGGAAGATTTTCGACAGACTCTCCACCAGTAAAATCCTTTTACTCGACTACAACAAGTTCCATTCTGGACTATACTTTTGCAAGCCTTGCGTTATTTCCATACATCTCGGGGATGAGAATGGGAGATGAGGGCGACAGCGACCACCACCCTCAGGAATGCCATATAACATAAAACACGCCGAACCTAATCAGGCCAGATACAACTATGTGGCCGATCTACTCATTGAGTCAAAAAAGGATCAAATGCACGCCAGTTAATTTGACCGCCAATGCCGAAGCGGCACTCCAACTTTACAATACTCAAAAATCAACTGCAGCCGGGCATATCACCTACAGGAATCACTTCACGGCTACACTGCTAAAAAAAACTTGCAGTCACTGTCAATCTAAAAGACAATCTTCGCAAAGAGTGCACCAAGAACAATCTAAAGAAGGAACAGAGAGTAAAACTGAAGAAACTAAAAAGATCTGTAAACCTGATGCTATGGAAGCTGAGAATAGCCCCTAACAACATTAGCCTACGAGCAGAGTTGAAACATCATAGGGCAGTGTTCAAACAAACAAAATGGAGCTTCAAGAGAGATGGTGAAAATGAGCTCTGGGCTAAACTCCTTTACGATACAAATACCAACAACAGTGCCCGCTTCTGGCAAACAGTGAATGGGATCATGCGCCTGCAGCACACAGAAATAGGATCTCACATCACTGAAGAGACCTGGGTTAAATACCTCTCCAGCCACTTCAATGAGCACACGGAGCAGCTGGGAGCTCAAACGAGGAACAATAGGATTATAGAGATAAACTGTGAAACGCATACACTAGAGACACAGGGTCAACCTTTTTTAGGCACAAACATCAACCTCCCAGAGAATTTGAGAATCCAGTAAACGGCCTTAATCAAAAAGCAGATAGCCAAAGGCAGGAAAGAAGGTGCCCTGAGACCAAACGGCATCCAACCTTCCCTCTACAAAGCAAAGAACAAAAAGCGGGAGGACATCATGCAACTTTTAGTCATGGAAATCAGGCTACTAAACAGAATCCCAGAATCCTGGAGGGGGTCGACGATTGTTCCTATATACAAAAAAGGAGACAAGCTGACCCAAACAACTACCGCTTAGTAGCCCTTCTTGATAACGAGGCGAAATAGTTTGCCGGCACCATACTAGAGGAGATCATACTTTGGGCTGAGTCTAATCTTATTATACCACTGAATCAGACTGCCTTTTGGAAAAAAACTGGAGCAGCAACAAACATCCTCGCCATTTCACTAATTATTGATGCAGCAAAGTCTTGCAAGCTCCCGCTACACTTGTTCTATATCGACTTCAGCACAGCATTCGATAAAATCGAGAGAGGTAGTCTATGGGGGAAACTGGCGCAATGGGGTCTACCTCAGTCGACCCTAAACATGCTGATGCTTCTCCATACGGACACCTGGGTGCAGGTGAAACTAGGTAGCGGCACACACCTGTCCTCAAAAGTACGAACTACCAAAGGACTTAAACAGGGGTGTGTGCTTGCGCCAATTCTGTTTAACCTTTTGATGGCGGATCTGCCGAGAATGCTCGATGCTTGTAACTCCCACTCACCGAGTATAGGAGGGAAAACTCTGAGCAATCTTCCGTATGCAGACAACGTAGTGCTACTTAGCCATACCTACATTGGTCTTCAACGTCTTCTAACTGCAATCGAAAAATACGCCATGGAAAACAACCTTAAAAATAAACCTCAGCAAAATTTGCACAATGTCAATCAACAGCAACAAAAAACAACAGAAGAGCTGGTCTCTCGGCGGTCTAAAAATTGAGCCTGCCAGCGTGTACAAACATCTGGGAATCATCTTCAACAAAGAAGGCGCTTTCATGCTCCAGAAGCAGGAAATAAGAAGGAGAGGTTCATTGATTGCTTTGACGATGAAAAACTTGGCAATTCAATTGATGGGTCCGACTCTGAACCCATTCTTGAAAGTAATCAAGACAAAGCTGCTTCCCTCGATTACCTATGGTAGCGAGGCTATGCGGGGAAGAGACTCCAAAGACCTGGACAGTATACAGGTTAAAGCTTACGGAACAATGTTCTCGCTCCCGCCTTATACATCTCCGGCTCAAATAAGACTGGAATTTTTCCTGCAAAAGCAAGATCTAGCCAGGAACGGGGCATACATCATTTGCTTGCATAAACTTAGAAGCGCCACTTCAGATACACCAAACTCTCTGCTATGGCAGGATATTCAAGCAGCATTGGAAGCTACCAAACTCTCAGAGCTCTGGGACACGCAACTTGGCCATAGCACTTTCAAAAAACTAGTCTGGAAAAATGTCAAATCACTCTCCTTACTGGAGGATAAGGCACTTTTCTCAAAAAGATCACATGCATGGATGACCCTAAACTCTTATAAATCATCAACACCACAAACATATTTCAATCAGGGTTATCCGAAAGCCACAAAAATGAACTTCTTAAAATACAGACTAGGGATTTTGCCAAGTACAGAGCATCAACCGCCATGGCTCAGGAAAGACGAGAAAGAAACCTGCACGCTATGCAACTTAAAGAATAGTGACATTCTTCATGTAATCTGCTCATGTGCAGAACTGCAAGAAGCACGCCAACTGCTTCTTAAAGACCAATTCAAGCAAAAACGGATCAGCACTGTCTGATTCTGTTAAACACCAAACTAAACTGCAGACTGGTGAAAGTCTGGCAACGGCCGAACGAAGAGCGCAAAGTCTGCCGAAACTGGGGGACAACGCTACAGACTCAGGTCGTTCAGCAAACGGACATTAGCACCTAAAGGGCACATCCAGTGCACATGTCCGTCCAGTACCAGAGGGTCATTCTTGAGAAACGCAAAAATGCTAGTGGCCAAAATAGCACATGGACGAACAGGATGGGAACAATCCAATATGAGGACCTGTACTGCTTACCACTCAGTGTAAAACGTGTGTTGAATAGTCTCATTGAGCTACTTTTGTGTAAATTCCCAATTTCATGATCTATTTTAATGGTTTTAAATAATGATGTTTTAAGAATTTTGTAATACGCACTGCAAAGGTTTTAATTAACTATGCATAATAAACTAAACTTCAAACTCTCCCAAAAACAGAGAAGTGATCATCAAACACAAAGGACAGTGCCATTAAACTTTAATCTCCACCTACATAACTTCGTAACCTTCCTGCATTTGTCTCTGGGATATTGTGGGTCACAATAGGTGGCTTAAAATATCTCGTTGTTTCTTACCTTTATAGCCTTGTTATAGACTTTTGAGGAAATCCCAAGTGTGCAGAAACAGGAATTTCACCCGAATCAATTCAGCATTAGGAGCAGTGAGGGAAAATTGCACTCCCGGTTTTTCTTGACTCATATATTTCACCAGGAAAATATGGCAAAATGTGTGTTGGAAAAGTGCTACAATCTGGTTATATCTTGTGGAAATTGGTGTGTAGTGATCTCTTATGAACCTCCGACTGCCATAGAAATGTCGTCCTGGGTAAATACCGATCCCCGAATAATTGGTTCTTCCCGGCTGGAAATACTGGCCAGGCCTACTTCTAATAAGTGCCTCCATGCACTAACTGTGCTTGCTTCTAGTAGATGACGACATATATGTTTAGTTTCTCCACAACCAAAAACATTCTGTAAGCAACTTGCAATGTTTGCATTTCAGGCAACCTATTGTTAAGTTCACTGGGTATGTAAAGGGTTCAGACTTGCCATCCTCTCACACTTTCCTGCAGAGAGGAAAAAGCATAATGCTGGCTACACACCACAGAACATTACTACTACTCAAAGGCCCTCTGTGAGGGTAATGTCACCTATAATAAGCAAGATGGCTTGGTGATTTCATTGCTGTCTGCTGAAACATGCGGTGATCTGCCGTCTACAATATCAAACATCAGCAAGGTAAACTTCTACATCCATCCTTCCAAAGTCAGTAGCTTGAGTACCACTAAATCCGCTAACAGTAACACAAGTTACTGACAGCTCATAGAAACGCCTATGTGGTTGTCACACCTTTACCCGCCCAAATGATCACAGGACACGGAGCTCTAACAGGGGCAACCTTCTTTATTCCCTGCCAGGAAGTTACTGGCTCACAACCTAAATGCTCCTCCTTTTCCTGTCCTTCTTTCCTCCTCCTCATTGCCTGACCTGTCTCACTGGACAGTCAGGCATAACGACACGACATCTCCCCCTTTTGTTCAAAGAAGTGGTGCTACATTTCTTCGACGAGTCGCCGTGGTTTCCTCACCAGGCGTTTGGGGCGAGTCTCTCTCTCTGGCGTGTGTCGGCGTCGCTCAGGACTATTGGCCATTCTCGGCTGTTGATAATGGTGGATCTCGGCGTTGTCGTTCTGACTGGTAGAGTCACTGGACGTGTGGCCTGAGGATGATTCATGTCTGTTCACTGGATAGTGTCTTTTGAAGTGAGATATATTTCTCGTTATTTGCTTGTGATCAGCTTTGGCTGTAATCATGGTTCCTTTCCTCGTGTGGACTTGTAAGGGAAGGTTCAGGTATCGGCTGTCTGCTTTCGTTCGCCGGTCTCCTCTCACTATGACCCAGTCGCCTTCGCGGATATCAGCTTCTTTGGCGTGCCGGCGACTGTCTGCATAGGTCTTCATTTTCTGTTTCCTTTCCTTGTCAATGTCGACTAGTGTTTCGTGGTCCACAGTGACGGTCCTTGATTGAGGCGTTTACCATGGGCACTCTTGTTCTCGGTGTCCTTCCCAACATTATTGTGGCTGGGCACTGATTCGTGGTGTTGTGGGGAGTGGTCCGGTAGGCCCTTAGTACTTCGTTCAAAGTTTGTTGGACATCGCGGCGTGTTATCTCTGCTTGTTGGATGGCTTTCTTTAATGTACCCATAAATCTCTCTACCATGCCATTGGCTTGCGGCCACAGTGGAGTTATTTTGTGATGTTTGAAGTCGAGGTGCTTCGCAAAATCCGCAAACTCATGGCCATTGAACGGAGGCCCGTTGTCGGACTTGACTCTTGCGGGGACACCCCATGCTGCAAAGATGTCGTCCAGTACGGGAATGACAGCAGTTGCTCTGGTGGATGCTATCATGTGTGCGAAGGGAAATCTTGAATATTCATCCATGACAACCATGATGTATTGTCCAGACTGGAGCGGTCCAAAGAAGTCGACCGCTACTTACTTCCACACCTCATCTGGCAGTTCGGACATTTGAAGAGGTGCTGGTGATTCTTCACGACTCACTAGTTGGCACGTCATGCAGTCTTTTAGAGTTGTCTCTACCATGGAGTCGAGAGAGGGGAACCAAACTCGTTCTCTCAAAGTCTTCTTTGTGGCGTTCAGGCCTCTGTGTCCTTCGTGGGCTAGATTAATGATGCCTTGGCGCAGGTTGTGAGGAATCACGATCCTTCCCCCTCACAAGAGAAGGCCGTTGTCACTGATGGACAATTCCTCACGAACACGGTGGAACGCTGTGAGGTCGTGCAGGGGAGGATCCGATCCAGGCGCGGTGTTCAGTGCGTTGCGCCAGGAGTTGTTGCGCACGTGGGACATGACAGTTTGAATCAGCGGGTCAGAAGCAGATGCATTTTGGATGGTTTCCAGGGGAACTGCAGGAGGACACGCTGCATCAATGACGAAATGGATGTAATCGTCTGCAAGAGATACAGTTTTCGTGGCACTCGGCAACGGGTGGCGGGACATATAGTCCGCAGGGTTTTCAGCTTTTCCTGGTTTGTGAACGATCGTGTACACATAGTCTTGGAGTCTCAGACCCCATCGTTCGATGCGGGGTGGCATCTTAGCGTTGGGATTGCCAAAGATTGTGAGGAGGGCTTGATGATCAGTAATGATGGTAAAATGTTTTCCATATACAAACAAGTGAAAGTGTTCGCACGCCCACACCACAGCCAAGCTTTCCTTCTCCGGTTGGGAGTATGCTCTTTCCGTGTCCGTGAGGCTGCGACTCGCATAGGCGATGATGTGCCGTTGATCAGAATGTTCACGGTATTGGGCGAGAATGGCCCCCAGACCCACCGGACTGGCGTCAACAGTGATCTCTGTCCTTTTGTTTGTGTCAAAGTATGCTAGGTTAGTGGCAGACCCAACAGCTTGTTTTATTTCTGTGAAGGCTTTGGCACACGCTCGTGACCACTCAAAGGGTTGTCCTTGACGTGTCAGTTCTCGGAGCGGGTAGCTGATGGTAGCGTAGTCGCGGATGTATCGCGCGCAGTAGCTCGCCATTCCCAGGAAGGAGCGGAGGTCACTTACATCATTGGGTGTCGGAGTGTCAGCAAGTGCGGCTACCTTGTCGGGGTCTGGTGTCATGCCTTCACTTGAAAAGGTATGGCCATAGAATTTGAGGGTGCTTTTGTGGAATTCGCACTTCTGGGCATTCAGTGTCAGGTTTGCCTGCAGTAGCGCGTGGCACACTCTATCCAGCGCGGTGTCATGTTCAACTTGATCTTTGCCGAAGACCAGCAGGTCGTCGCTGTAGTTGAAGGAGTTCGGGATCCCTTCTATGACCTTTCGGATCGTTTCCTGGAAGATTTCGGCGGCTGATGAAATGCCGAAGTTCAGGCGCTTGTATCGGAATAAGCCTTGATGCGTGGTAAATGTCGTGATATAGCTCGATTGTTCATGGAGCTCCAGTTGGTGGTAACCTTTGTTCAGGTCAAGTTTGGAGAAAATGGTAGCACCATTCAGTTTCGTGATCATATCACTGATATGAGGCCCTGGGTGTCGCTCCCGTTCGATGGCGGTGTTGGGCGCTCTCATGTCCACGCATAGCCGGACTTTTTTGTCTTGTCCTTTCTTCGGGACCACCACGACCGGTGATACCCAAGGGGTGGGTCCAGACGTGCGTTCTATGATGTCTGATTGTAAAAGGTCTTGTAGCTCGTCATCAACGGCTTGTTGCAAGTGGAAGGGCACCTTCCTGTGATGCTGGGCAACAGGTGTGATGTTTTCGTTGATGTGGAGCTTTACTTTGAAATGGTTCAGTTTGCCCAGACCTTTGAACAGTTTTGGGAATTTTGCCACGATGTCAGGGGCATCTTCCGTCATGTATAGCAGCTCCACCAGCTTCAGTCGTTCCGCTGTTGGCAGACTGAGCAAGCAGTCGGCGAAGTCGGGTCCTTCCACGACGTGGACGTATGCAGGAATTTTCCTGTTCTTGAAAGTCAGTGTGGTATGAAATCGGCCAAGGCACGGCAGTGGTTTCCGGCACATCCATGTGAAAATGCGGACTGCCGCTGGCTCTAGTTTGGGTCGGTTCTTCATCTTCTGGTATTCTAGCGCGCATATATAATTCAACGAAGCACCTGAGTCCAGGACAAATTTCGCTGGATGGTCTCCAATCAGGATGTCTAGTTTTGGATATCGTTTGAGCCGATCTGGGTCAGCCACCATGCATATGTATTCGTCACTGTCCTGCATTGTTGTTGACGAGTCAAACACTCTACAGACATATTCGTCACTGTCTTGTGACACTGTGGTGAGTGCCGATGAGCTGTTGGATGAAGAGCGGTGAGCCCGTGACCTCGTGGAGTGATGACGAGAACGAGGCGCACTTGTGGATCGGCTGTGTCGTTGGTGGGAATATGTCGAGCGGGTACTAGAGCCTGAGGAGTCTGACGAGTGGCTCTCTCTTCTCGTTACAGCACGGGCATGGTGCCGGGTGTCAGATCGTGGAGTGGGTGACCTTCGGGCAGATTGTCTGGCCTGGCAGGCTATCTCAAAGTGATTGTCTTTTCCGCATCGGTGACATCGTTGGCCGATGGCCCGACACTGCCCTGAGTGGGGGTAGTCTTGACCGCATCGATAACAGGCAGGTGCAGGTTTGGTGTGTTTGGTATGTCGTGAGTCTCGGCGGGGTGGTGATTTCCGAGAGCTGTGGTGATGCTTGCTTGTCCTATGCGCACTCGACCCTGGGCGGATGTTTGTGCGCGACTGTATTCGGAAAACCTGCTCTTTGTGGTCTTTGTCTTTGTCTTTGTGTTCAGGCTTGTGTGTTTCCATCCTCTTAGCATGGTCTTCTGCTTGGTCGTTAATCCTTGTAAGTTCTTCGATTTGTTCTAGTGTGTAGGACTTCTTTAGGAGGCATCTTCGTAGCGATTCTGAGCGGCAACCATCGATGATTCGGAGCCGTAATGCGTCTTCCGTCTTGAAGTTTTCGAAGTCACAGTGACGCGTCATCCTTTTGATGCGTGTGATGAAATCACCCATGCACTCTCCTTTCTCCTGAGACGCTAGGTTGAACACATAGCGTTCGTAATCGACATTGCGCTTGTGCAGGAATCGCCGATCAAGGGCAGCCTTCACTTCGTCATAAGTGGCTGTGGCAACGTTGGGCATTTCTTTGATTATTTGTGCTATTTCTTGGCCAGCAAGATTTCGTAACGCAACCAGCTTGCGCTTAGAGTCTTGTACAAGAGACCCTTCCATGTAGTCTTCAAAGTCCTCGCTCCAGGTTTTCCATGCAGGGCCCATGGTGTTGCCAGGCGTCAGCACCAGCGGCTGTGGTTGTCGCATGAAAGGTGCTCCTATGGACGCTACTTGAGGCACCGCCGTTGTGGTGGGTTGCGTGGGTGCACCTCCGGTCGAGGACGTACTTTGGGCATCGGTATCAGACATGGTGGTTCTGTATAGTAGGTATTTGCACCTATTGTCAGCAGTATTTGATTGTTCTTGTACTCTTTAGTAGTGCCTGTGAGTGTTTCAGCTTATAATTGTCTTCTGCTGCTCCTGCGTGATGTTTTTGGCTTTGTTCCCGCCTTTTTAGGTGCTCGGGTCACTTGCCTGACTTTAAAATGGCCGCCGTGTGGGACGCGTGAGTCTATTGAGGGCTTGCCTGACTTTAAAATGGCCGCCGTGTGAGACGCGTGGGTCTATTGAGGGCCGGCGCCTGACTTCAACATGGCCGCCATGTTCCCCGGCTCTCGGCAGTCTCAGGCGCACGTGTGGACCCGCTCTGGCTTGTCTAGCGGTCGCGTGTGCTGGGGACTCACCCTCGCCGTCTTCAAGCCTCGAAGGGGTGCAGGGACATCGCGCTCACCTCGGCGCCGCTCGACTGGGCTCTCCACTTCTTGCGGTCCACAGGCCTCGGAGGGGCAGGTACTAGCGCACCTCAGCGCCGCTTGGCAGGCTCTCCACTTCTCCGCAGCTAGGCGCTATCACGCAGGTACGCCCTCGCGTGCTCTTGCCTGCTCAGCTCTTCCGTGAGCCAGGATCCGCCGCAGGCGTCGCTCTTCTGCACGCTCTTTCCGAAGCTGCTGGCTGATCGTTGGTTGGTTCTGAGCTGGGATGGGGCAGTGAGATAAATAACGGTGATGGATCAAGCCCTGATCTTTGGACTGGGTAAGAGTGGTCTGCTTAATTCAGACACTCTGTTCATCACCACCCCCTTTTCTGAATCGTTTTTGGCCACTATAGGTGTGGCAGGGTATACTCAGACATGAGTCCCTTTCTCACTGCTCCATCAGGATTCAAGCAAGCCGGGCCGAAGAGGCTGAAATGCCAGAAACCGGTCCCCGGTAGCTTGTCTCCTTTCTGGTGAAGAATTGGCTTGGTAGTTTGGTCTGCCCTGTTCCCATGATGCACTGGGCCAGGGACAGACTAATTTGCATATAGCCAGGTTCTGAGCTGGGATGGGGCAGTGAGATAAATAACGGTGATGGATCAAGCCCTGATCTTTGGACTGGGTAAGAGTGGTCTGCTTAATTCAGACACTCTGTTCATCACCACCCCCTTTTCTGAATCGTTTTTGGCCACTATAGGTGTGGCAGGGTATACTCAGACATGAGTCCCTTTCTCACTGCTCCATCAGGATTCAAGCAAGCCGGGCCGAAGAGGCTGAAATGCCAGAAACCGGTCCCCGGTAGCTTGTCTCCTTTCTGGTGAAGAATTGGCTTGGTAGTTTGGTCTGCCCTGTTCCCATGATGCACTGGGCCAGGGACAGACTAATTTGCATATAGCCAGGTTCTGAGCTGGGATGGGGCAGTGAGATAAATAACGGTGATGGATCAAGCCCTGATCTTTGGACTGGGTAAGAGTGGTCTGCTTAATTCAGACACTCTGTTCATCACCACCCCCTTTTCTGAATCGTTTTTGGCCACTATAGGTGTGGCAGGGTATACTCAGACATGAGTCCCTTTCTCACTGCTCCATCAGGATTCAAGCAAGCCGGGCCGAAGAGGCTGAAATGCCAGAAACCGGTCCCCGGTAGCTTGTCTCCTTTCTGGTGAAGAATTGGCTTGGTAGTTTGGTCTGCCCTGTTCCCATGATGCACTGGGCCAGGGACAGACTAATTTGCATATAGCCAGGTTCTGAGCTGGGATGGGGCAGTGAGATAAATAACGGTGATGGATCAAGCCCTGATCTTTGGACTGGGTAAGAGTGGTCTGCTTAATTCAGACACTCTGTTCATCACCACCCCCTTTTCTGAATCGTTTTTGGCCACTATAGGTGTGGCAGGGTATACTCAGACATGAGTCCCTTTCTCACTGCTCCATCAGGATTCAAGCAAGCCGGGCCGAAGAGGCTGAAATGCCAGAAACCGGTCCCCGGTAGCTTGTCTCCTTTCTGGTGAAGAATTGGCTTGGTAGTTTGGTCTGCCCTGTTCCCATGATGCACTGGGCCAGGGACAGACTAATTTGCATATAGCCAGGTTCTGAGCTGGGATGGGGCAGTGAGATAAATAACGGTGATGGATCAAGCCCTGATCTTTGGACTGGGTAAGAGTGGTCTGCTTAATTCAGACACTCTGTTCATCACCACCCCCTTTTCTGAATCGTTTTTGGCCACTATAGGTGTGGCAGGGTATACTCAGACATGAGTCCCTTTCTCACTGCTCCATCAGGATTCAAGCAAGCCGGGCCGAAGAGGCTGAAATGCCAGAAACCGGTCCCCGGTAGCTTGTCTCCTTTCTGGTGAAGAATTGGCTTGGTAGTTTGGTCTGCCCTGTTCCCATGATGCACTGGGCCAGGGACAGACTAATTTGCATATAGCCAGGTTCTGAGCTGGGATGGGGCAGTGAGATAAATAACGGTGATGGATCAAGCCCTGATCTTTGGACTGGGTAAGAGTGGTCTGCTTAATTCAGACACTCTGTTCATCACCACCCCCTTTTCTGAATCGTTTTTGGCCACTATAGGTGTGGCAGGGTATACTCAGACATGAGTCCCTTTCTCACTGCTCCATCAGGATTCAAGCAAGCCGGGCCGAAGAGGCTGAAATGCCAGAAACCGGTCCCCGGTAGCTTGTCTCCTTTCTGGTGAAGAATTGGCTTGGTAGTTTGGTCTGCCCTGTTCCCATGATGCACTGGGCCAGGGACAGACTAATTTGCATATAGCCAGGTTCTGAGCTGGGATGGGGCAGTGAGATAAATAACGGTGATGGATCAAGCCCTGATCTTTGGACTGGGTAAGAGTGGTCTGCTTAATTCAGACACTCTGTTCATCACCACCCCCTTTTCTGAATCGTTTTTGGCCACTATAGGTGTGGCAGGGTATACTCAGACATGAGTCCCTTTCTCACTGCTCCATCAGGATTCAAGCAAGCCGGGCCGAAGAGGCTGAAATGCCAGAAACCGGTCCCCGGTAGCTTGTCTCCTTTCTGGTGAAGAATTGGCTTGGTAGTTTGGTCTGCCCTGTTCCCATGATGCACTGGGCCAGGGACAGACTAATTTGCATATAGCCAGGTTCTGAGCTGGGATGGGGCAGTGAGATAAATAACGGTGATGGATCAAGCCCTGATCTTTGGACTGGGTAAGAGTGGTCTGCTTAATTCAGACACTCTGTTCATCACCACCCCCTTTTCTGAATCGTTTTTGGCCACTATAGGTGTGGCAGGGTATACTCAGACATGAGTCCCTTTCTCACTGCTCCATCAGGATTCAAGCAAGCCGGGCCGAAGAGGCTGAAATGCCAGAAACCGGTCCCCGGTAGCTTGTCTCCTTTCTGGTGAAGAATTGGCTTGGTAGTTTGGTCTGCCCTGTTCCCATGATGCACTGGGCCAGGGACAGACTAATTTGCATATAGCCAGGTTCTGAGCTGGGATGGGGCAGTGAGATAAATAACGGTGATGGATCAAGCCCTGATCTTTGGACTGGGTAAGAGTGGTCTGCTTAATTCAGACACTCTGTTCATCACCACCCCCTTTTCTGAATCGTTTTTGGCCACTATAGGTGTGGCAGGGTATACTCAGACATGAGTCCCTTTCTCACTGCTCCATCAGGATTCAAGCAAGCCGGGCCGAAGAGGCTGAAATGCCAGAAACCGGTCCCCGGTAGCTTGTCTCCTTTCTGGTGAAGAATTGGCTTGGTAGTTTGGTCTGCCCTGTTCCCATGATGCACTGGGCCAGGGACAGACTAATTTGCATATAGCCAGGTTCTGAGCTGGGATGGGGCAGTGAGATAAATAACGGTGATGGATCAAGCCCTGATCTTTGGACTGGGTAAGAGTGGTCTGCTTAATTCAGACACTCTGTTCATCACCACCCCCTTTTCTGAATCGTTTTTGGCCACTATAGGTGTGGCAGGGTATACTCAGACATGAGTCCCTTTCTCACTGCTCCATCAGGATTCAAGCAAGCCGGGCCGAAGAGGCTGAAATGCCAGAAACCGGTCCCCGGTAGCTTGTCTCCTTTCTGGTGAAGAATTGGCTTGGTAGTTTGGTCTGCCCTGTTCCCATGATGCACTGGGCCAGGGACAGACTAATTTGCATATAGCCAGGTTCTGAGCTGGGATGGGGCAGTGAGATAAATAACGGTGATGGATCAAGCCCTGATCTTTGGACTGGGTAAGAGTGGTCTGCTTAATTCAGACACTCTGTTCATCACCACCCCCTTTTCTGAATCGTTTTTGGCCACTATAGGTGTGGCAGGGTATACTCAGACATGAGTCCCTTTCTCACTGCTCCATCAGGATTCAAGCAAGCCGGGCCGAAGAGGCTGAAATGCCAGAAACCGGTCCCCGGTAGCTTGTCTCCTTTCTGGTGAAGAATTGGCTTGGTAGTTTGGTCTGCCCTGTTCCCATGATGCACTGGGCCAGGGACAGACTAATTTGCATATAGCCAGGTTCTGAGCTGGGATGGGGCAGTGAGATAAATAACGGTGATGGATCAAGCCCTGATCTTTGGACTGGGTAAGAGTGGTCTGCTTAATTCAGACACTCTGTTCATCACCACCCCCTTTTCTGAATCGTTTTTGGCCACTATAGGTGTGGCAGGGTATACTCAGACATGAGTCCCTTTCTCACTGCTCCATCAGGATTCAAGCAAGCCGGGCCGAAGAGGCTGAAATGCCAGAAACCGGTCCCCGGTAGCTTGTCTCCTTTCTGGTGAAGAATTGGCTTGGTAGTTTGGTCTGCCCTGTTCCCATGATGCACTGGGCCAGGGACAGACTAATTTGCACATAGCCAGGTTCTGAGCTGGGATGGGGCAGTGAGATAAATAACGGTGATGGATCAAGCCCTGATCTTTGGACTGGGTAAGAGTGGTCTGCTTAATTCAGACACTCTGTTCATCACCACCCCCTTTTCTGAATCGTTTTTGGCCACTATAGGTGTGGCAGGGTATACTCAGACATGAGTCCCTTTCTCACTGCTCCATCAGGATTCAAGCAAGCCGGGCCGAAGAGGCTGAAATGCCAGAAACCGGTCCCCGGTAGCTTGTCTCCTTTCTGGTGAAGAATTGGCTTGGTAGTTTGGTCTGCCCTGTTCCCATGATGCACTGGGCCAGGGACAGACTAATTTGCATATAGCCAGGTTCTGAGCTGGGATGGAGCAGTGAGATAAATAACGGTGATGGATCAAGCCCTGATCTTTGGACTGGGTAAGAGTGGTCTGCTTAATTCAGACACTCTGTTCATCACCACCCCCTTTTCTGAATCGTTTTTGGCCACTATAGGTGTGGCAGGGTATACTCAGACATGAGTCCCTTTCTCACTGCTCCATCAGGATTCAAGCAAGCCGGGCCGAAGAGGCTGAAATGCCAGAAACCGGTCCCCGGTAGCTTGTCTCCTTTCTGGTGAAGAATTGGCTTGGTAGTTTGGTCTGCCCTGTTCCCATGATGCACTGGGCCAGGGACAGACTAATTTGCATATAGCCAGGTTCTGAGCTGGGATGGGGCAGTGAGATAAATAACGGTGATGGATCAAGCCCTGATCTTTGGACTGGGTAAGAGTGGTCTGCTTAATTCAGACACTCTGTTCATCACCACCCCCTTTTCTGAATCGTTTTTGGCCACTATAGGTGTGGCAGGGTATACTCAGACATGAGTCCCTTTCTCACTGCTCCATCAGGATTCAAGCAAGCCGGGCCGAAGAGGCTGAAATGCCAGAAACCGGTCCCCGGTAGCTTGTCTCCTTTCTGGTGAAGAATTGGCTTGGTAGTTTGGTCTGCCCTGTTCCCATGATGCACTGGGCCAGGGACAGACTAATTTGCATATAGCCAGGTTCTGAGCTGGGATGGGGCAGTGAGATAAATAACGGTGATGGATCAAGCCCTGATCTTTGGACTGGGTAAGAGTGGTCTGCTTAATTCAGACACTCTGTTCATCACCACCCCCTTTTCTGAATCGTTTTTGGCCACTATAGGTGTGGCAGGGTATACTCAGACATGAGTCCCTTTCTCACTGCTCCATCAGGATTCAAGCAAGCCGGGCCGAAGAGGCTGAAATGCCAGAAACCGGTCCCCGGTAGCTTGTCTCCTTTCTGGTGAAGAATTGGCTTGGTAGTTTGGTCTGCCCTGTTCCCATGATGCACTGGGCCAGGGACAGACTAATTTGCATATAGCCAGGTTCTGAGCTGGGATGGGGCAGTGAGATAAATAACGGTGATGGATCAAGCCCTGATCTTTGGACTGGGTAAGAGTGGTCTGCTTAATTCAGACACTCTGTTCATCACCACCCCCTTTTCTGAATCGGCTGATCGTTGGGGCCGGTATTCGGCTGGGCTGCGTGACGTTGTGTGTGGGGTTTGGCTCATCCCACCCTCGTCGCCATTGTCACACCTTTACCCGCCCAAATGATCACAGGACACGGAGCTCTAACAGGGGCACCCTTCTTTATTCCCTGCCAGGAAGTTACTGGCTCACAACCTAAATGCTCCTCCTTTTCCTGTCCTTCTTTCCTCCTCCTCATTGCCTGACCTGTCTCACTGGACAGTCAGGCATAACGACACGACAGTGGTATGGAGCGCTATGTGAAAAACAAGTATTTTTTTAATAAAATGGAAAACAATATCCTCGTTATAGGTCTCACAGTACCGAATATCAGAGCATCTGTTATTGCAGAGGACAACGAGGGTGGACAGAGAGACGCCAGAGTGCCCCCTGCAGGTTGCCGCTGTACTAGACCATTGGTTGATTCTTTGACTCACCGAAGCAGCACAGGGTCTCACAACTGTGAGAATTTAAGATTTACATTGGTTTTTCATACTGCTTGCTCCCACAGCCTCTGGCTTCATGGCAATGACAGTTGTTCCTATGAAAGAACGAAATGCTACTCACTTTGTTGACTTTTGAAGGGCGAAATATTTATCTAGGTTTTTGTTAGAAGGTGAACCTGGATCCTGCGAGCTACATTCCGGTTTTTGCTGCAGATGCATAAACGCAGTGAGCTATCTAATCTGCTATTGATTGGCTACTCTTTGAGAGTTTGTTGTGTGTCTTACTTTTAGATGTATAAACTGCAGCAGGCATAGATAACTGTTTACTCAATCAAATATCGAACACAGACTAGGGATTGCATTGCCAGGGCAACCCATCACAGTTCTACATGAATAATAATGATGGGCCATATTCACAAGCCCCTATCGCTACCACAACGTCAGTGATGTTGTGGTGGCAATAGGGACCTCGCCTTATTCACAAGGCAGCGTTACACCACTTAACGAGGCTTAACGCTGCCTTGTGAATAGGCCCCCTTTCACGCTGTGTTTAGCAGGAAAGGGGAATGCAGTGGGTGTTGGGGTGAGCGTTCTATCGCAACACCCACTGATATTTACACTGCCCCCTATTCACAAGGGCAGCGTAAATAGGAGCTAACGCCAAGCTTAAGACCAGGAAAACCCTGGTCTTAAGTTGGCGATACAAGGACACATCTATTTCTCCTCGTGCTTGCATTTTCCATGTGTGCTGCCTTTTGCAGCACACATGGAAAATGCAAAAATCCATGGTTTATTTATGTACAGGAAGGTGTCCCTTCCTGTACATGAACAAACCTTTTTTTACAAATGCCGTTTTGTAACTTACATGTGTGCTACATGAAACAGCACACATGTAAGTTACAAACTGGAATTTTGGATTGTGTATATGCAGGAAGGGACACCTTCCTGTACATAAAGAAACCTCCATGCTTGCAGACACTCTTGCACTCTGGTGCAAGGGTGCCTGCTTTGACGTTAAGTTGTGAAATTTAGCGCCATCTCAGAGGGAAAAGCAAAGCTGCAACATGTCTTTGTGAATATGGTGCAGCCTTTCTTTTCAGAAGTGGCGGAGAGAAGCGTTATGCCAAGAAGGCTAACGCCTCTCTTCGCCACTTCCTTGTGAATATTCTCCAATGTCTTTCCGGAGCCAGTGTGTAATCTCTGCTGGGCAATTAAATCCTTGCATCGCAAATCTGCAAAGCCCAGGGATAAAACCGCAAGTTAGAAATAAACCGAAGTTGGATATGTTACATGCAGCCATCAGTTCTTTCTCCGTCTTTCAGGGGGGAATATAAACAAGCATTTGAAATGCAATAGGTCTCGTATTTGCATGTGTTTCAGCTATTGGCATTGTAAATGACAATGCCTTTTTTATGAGTTGGTTTTTAAAACAGATAAATTAAAAGCATTGTCATTTACAATGCCATTAGCTTCACCTCTCAAAAATGCGAAACCTATTACATTGCAAATGCTTGTTACACTTGTAATCCAGCATTCAGGTGCCAGATTACAATGTCAAAACATGTTGAATAATTTCACTAGACGCAGACCAATTTGAGAGATCCTTCTCTGGTGCCCTCAAGCTGACCATCAATAGTATAGACCCTCTGCTCTCAGAAGCGTCTTTGTATTACTGGGGTTCGTGCTTGACCTTTGCAGCGTGTGCGCTGGTAGATAGATAGATAATTATACTTTTATTTGATTTGTTAAAATCATAAAAAGTGTGGAACTTACCACCATAGTATAAACAACAGAACTCAAATACACAAAATAAAATGACAATACAATTCTTTTTGTAGTTGTGACCCTCGGGTTGTATGGTGCCAAAGTGCAACAATTTGTTATAAGCAGCGTTGTTAACATATCCATGTCTTTCATTTTGCAAGTAAAGTGCTTGTGGTAGTGGGGGGAGTGAGCAGAGAAAAGTGCAAAACGATCATAGGGGGTTTAACCCAGCTGCGAATAACCTTCTTTCCAGATTCTTAAGTCACTAAGGCTTACTATCCATGATCGTTTACTAATATGAGCGTGACTATGCCTCCTATTTCACATGTAATGCATGTCGTAAAAGAGAGCTTTAAAGAAGGAGAGGGCAAAAAAGTTCTAAAAAGGACTCTGTCCGGCTGCTTTATGCCCTTCTTTCCAAGTTCCTAATTCACTGTTTCTTTCTCGTCAGGTTCTTGTGCTGCTAGTGTTAAGAATTTGTCTTACAAGGCAGTTGGACTGAGGAACCACTGTGGCATTCTGTGACGGCCGCTCTGCAGGTCCTGATTTGAGTTTCTCCTAGAATTGGCCTTAACAGTGACGTCCTTAAAGTATAAAATACTGGGCAGATGCATAATAGATGTATAAGCGACTCTGCTCCGTTACCACAGAGGCGGCAGTCCAGGGTTGGCCAAGTCCGTAGCCGTTTAGGGGTAAAATCTTTGTTAGAAAAAGACCCCAATCTCAGTTAAGTCAATTTCCTCGTGTAGTGGTCTCTGAAGCATTCTTGCAAGTAGGGTTGTGCTTTTAGTTGCTTGTAGGTTGGCATCAACGACCAAGTGTGACTTGTACCAGCCAGTATGGCTTTTACAGTTTGTAGCGATGATTTTTTGATTGATTTATTGGTGATTTTTATGAAAGCAGGATATGACATAGGTATATGCCAGGATTCCTCCAGATTTAGCTGTAGAAGTGCTTGTTTTAAAATTTGGCATATAGAGTTGTGCTGCCTTGATTGTTTTTCAACCTCCTCCCTGCAGTGGTGAGCTAGCGTGTTGTCTTCGGTTGCCCTCGTTCACCAGTAATATTTAACCAGGACTCCTTATCTGGTCTGTATTTGGTTAGTTAGTCCGCATTCCAGACATATTTATGCCTGAGAGAGATATGACGCGGGATTAAAAACAGTTTTTTAAATCATCTGGACTGGGCTAGATTTAGCGTTGAGGAGTCCTTTGTGTTCAGCATTTCCGAGCTGTATATTATTGATGGTAACATTTTTGCAGCCACTACCTTTAATCCGTTCGATGCGTCCGAAATAATGAGTGGGTGTGGGTCGGCAGCCCCCGGCTGTCCTCCACACACGCCCACCATTACGTTGGACATCCGGGGGCCGTCCAAACCACGCCCACTCATTATTTCACCCGCACCGTGGCGGAATTCATGCAGCGGTCAACGGGTTAAGAGGTGGTTTGTTGAACTGCCACTTAGGCTTTTCTGTAAGGGTTAAGAGCAGCGTTTGCACTAGTTAGTCTCTGAGAAACGTGCATGGCTGCTGCTTGATCTGTACTTGATGTGTGTGTGCATGAGTAACTTATGGCAGATATACTAGGGACAAATGAAAATAGGTTAGACACACAACAGCACATGATGATGAGCAGGGCCGGACTGGGAACCAAAACCGGCCCTGGCAAAGTGCTCGGCCGGCCCCCCTCCCCTCCCGTCGGGGGAGGGGGGGCGGCCGCGCTCTTTGCTAGGGCCGGTTTTCGGCCGATTTTGTTACAGGGCCGTTTTTGCAGCTATGCTGCAAAAACGGCCCTGTAACAAAAACGGCCCCCAGGAGCCCCCAACCAGCCCCCACCCATGCGGCAGACCGGGGGATTGCCCGGTGCCCGCAACGGCCAGTCCGGGCCTGATGATGAGCCTAAAACGATGACACAGAAGTTCAATGCTGAAGGGCTGGTGACTCAGTAAGGGCACGCAAGCAGCCGGAGCTGGAGAAAGTTGGTGTTCACGTGCAGGGGACAGAAAGATTAACCCATACTTAGGTGAATGACACAAGCATTGCACATGCAGATGATCAAATTAACCACAGACTGACTAATCGCCTACGTAGGTAGCGCCCAGACAAGTAATTACGAGTGTTTTCCATTACTGTTAGTTTGCTAAGCTGTAATTATCATAGTTTTCTGCTTCTTGACTTTTACCTAATTGTGTCAGCGTACGCCAGTAGTATGTACAAGGGATAGGCTCCTTTTGCAGGGGCGGCTGGTGACATTTGAAAGTGGTGAGGCGTAAACTAATTTGCATATTGCACCGCAGCGAGCACAGCGAGCGAGCGCAGCGAGCACAGCGAGCGAGCGCAGCGAGCGAGCCCGAACCACCTTGCATCCATCCATACATCATTCATGCATCCACCCATCCATCCATCCACCCACCCATCCTGCATCCTTACATCATTCATTCATTCATGCATCCACCCATCCATCCATCCATCAATTCTGCATCCATCATTCATTCATGCATCCACCCATCCATCCATCCATCCATCCTGCATCCATCATTCATTCATGCATCCACCCATCCATCCATCCTGCATCCATACATCATTCATTCATGCATCCACCCATCCATCCATCCATCATTCATTCATGCATCCACCCATCCATCCATCCATCAATTCTGCATCCATCATTCATTCATGCATCCACCCATCCATCCATCCATCCATCCTGCATCCATCATTCATTCATGCATCCACCCATCCATCCATCATGCATCCATACATCATTCATTCATGCATCCACCCATCCATTCATCCATCATTCATTCATGCATCCACCCATCCATCCATCAACCCATCCATCCATCCATCCTGCATCCATCCTGCATCCATCATTCATTCATGCATACACCCATCCATCCATCCTGCATCCATTCCTGCATCCATTCATCCATTCACCCATCATGCATCCATCATTCATTCATGCATCCATCCATCCTGCATCCATCATTCATTCATGCATCCACCCATCCACCATCCATCCTGCATCCATTCCTGCATCCATTCATCCATCCATTTGTGCATCCATCCATCCTGCATCCATCATTCATTCATGCATGCACCCATCCATCCTGCATCCATCATTCATTCATCCACCCATCCATCCACCCATCCATCATCCATCCTGCATCCATTCCTGCATCCATTCATCCATTCACCCATCCATCATCCATCCTGCATCCATTCATCCATTCACCCATCCATCCATCCTGCATCCATCATTCATTCATGCATCCACCCATCCATCCACCCATCCATCATCCACCATTCATTCATGCATCTACCCATCCACCCATCCTGCATCCATCATCCATCCATCCACCCATCCATCCTGCATCCTTTCCTGCATCCATTCACCCATCCATCCATCCATTCTGCATCCATCATTCATTCATGCATCCACCCATCCATCATCCACCATTCATTCATGCATCCACCCATCCACCCATCCTGCATCCATCATCCATCCATCCACCCATCCATCCTGCATCCTTTCCTGCATCCATTCACCCAGCCATTCATCCATCCATCCATCCTGCATCCATCCATCCATCCTGCATCCATCATTCATTCATGCATCCACCCATCTGTATGCGTGTAGTTACACACATACAGATGGGTGACGTAAATGCTACTATTTCCTCAGAAACCCACATTCTTTTTCTGTTTTATTTTAAGTTCCGTGATTTATTGAAGCGTAAATCTTTGCTCAAACTGAGCTCTATTTGTCTTGGTAAATCGGGCAGACTCCTGCTTATAAAGTCCAATAAGAGTAACATGGTGAATGAATAAAATGGCTTTGACAAGAGTGTGAACATCCTTCCGACTACAGCGTGACAGTGATAACCGGCCTCAATTCATACGTCTGATTTCCACCTGAACTTCTTTTCTTGCTTTGCTCTCTGAAGCGTCTGCTCTCTGAAGCAGTTCACTGCCGACCACATTTTTAATCCCATTGAATGCTACTTTTCACGATGAAACAATAAGACTTCGAGTTTAAATATGTGCTGACCGGAGTGGTGGATTAATAAGTGACAGGCTCGGCAGTTTGATGGGACATAGACCAGACCAGGCATGTAGCTCTATATCCCTGCTGCTCAGTGAAGGCCCTGGGTCATCTGTGTCTGGATCCAGGTGAACATACCATGTGGCGAAAGTTTTAGCTCGTTAGACAAACAGAATTGCCCCACTGTTTTATACGAATAGGGCCTGAGGGGGTATGAGTATGGGCTATAAAGGGTGGACAGTCTTATGATGGAAACAATTGCTTTGTCATGTGATTTATATCCGTTTACTAAATACTAAGAGCACTAATCATCTGTGTTTGGGTTTATTTATTTATGGCACGGATTCCGAGTGATAACGGGGAGGAACCACATCACGTGGACGGCAAGATACTTGCAGGAATTGGACCGGAGGTTCCGGAACAGGCATGGTCCGGGGGCAAAGGATCTCACAGGTCAAGAATTCAGCTACAGCTATGCGGTCATGTTGCCCTAAGGTGGCAACGTTTTTCCATACTGCATCTAACGGATGTTGGTGACAAACTGCTTTTACTACTGCTATGCTGTCAGGTTGTCCTGTAGTTGCCAAGGGTCACATATTGCTTTTAAACAGGAGTGAGGGGCAATTGTTTAAACGCTGTTTTAACAGAATTTGTCCTTGACAGAAGGTATTTAACAGTCATCGCAAATCAGGGTAAATGTCTTGCCTTCATGACCAAACTGGGGGGAGGGGGAGCCTGCATACATCTGCAGTATCTCGGCGGCCCTTTAGAACGGGTATCTGCCTAAGGGCAATATTTTACTGCACGTGGGCATGCAGGGGCGATTAGCAGTCCCCTGCGACCCAGGGGATAGGTCTGGCCAGCATGCCTAAAAAACTCGGGCGGCGGCGTGCTGAGGCAGCACATTGGCAGCTGGTGAAACAGGTAATAGTTGTGGCCAAATGGTTCAAGGCAATGAACTAGAAATTGATTGGAGTCTCCTCGTGCAGGTTCGATCCTGCTGAATATGGCTTCAGTTGGGTCGGTAGGGGCAAGGGAGTCACTCTTCCAGTAGGCTGGACAGTCACCCCCACACGGGAGGCAGTAGTTTACTGCACTTATGCACGCTGGCGCCATCCATCAGTCCTCTGCGAACCAGGGAATAGGTACTGCCAGCATGCCCAAACTCTGCAATGCTTCAAAAAGCAGAATTTTATAAAGGCAGCCATTTTTAGACGGTCGATCTGGGTCTTGGCTCCCAGCAGTCATGGATTGCAGGGGCGCAGATGGGGGGATACAATGCCCCAAGTCATGTATTAGGTGGGCAGACACGACCCCAATATTGGTGTATAAGGGGTGGGTCCGTCTGGGCTCCGGAAGCATGCTGGTGGTAAAGGCTCTCACAGGACAGGGGTTTCAAATTCTGCCAACGCGGTCATATTATCCTAGGGTGGTAAAGTTTAAAGCAGTGCTTTAAAATTGTGTAAAGTATTACGCTAGCACGGTTAACGCCAGCAAAGGGCCTAGACATGACCTTTCTAGTGGGCAATGGGGGGAGGCCAGATAGTCGATAACTATTCTGGCCTGTGGCAGTAAGGTCATGATTGGTGAGCATAGTTTTGGTTCGTAGCGGGCATCACCAGTTTTCAAATGGGGACGCCTGAGGGGGTGACAGAGGGTCTCACATGGAATTCCAGGGGCAGTTACAGCCGGTCAACAGGCTGAAAGGGTGCGGGGGCCGGGAGTCACTCTTCTAGTAGGCTGCTGCATGCGCACAAGGGTGCAAGGATGCAGATTTGCAGCGCCCTTTTATGGCGTTAAGGCTCAGGGCATAGGGGGCCCCGGGGAAGACATCCATCCAGTATGCTGGACCCCCTACGCAAAGGGGCGGTGACAGCCGGTCTGTAGGCTGTTGTGGTGCAGGGGCTAGGGGAGTCACTCTTCCCAGTAGGCCTGTGGCCACCCTCGCATGCGCACGCGCATGAGCATCAGGGTGCATGTTTGGAGTATTGCAGCCCCGTTAGGGAATTAAGGCTTAGGGAATAGGGGGGGCCCGGGGAATATATCAGTCTAATAAGCTGTACCCCCTACACAGACCCACTCCCGTGGAGTCCCTGTTGTTTTAATGGGATCTGGGGCCACCAGTCATTGACCTTGACGTAGCCTCTAGCGGGGACACGCAGAAAGTAATGTATATACATGTGTAGATTACTATTGGAATTTTATGTATTAGTAACTTGTTAAGGTTAGACAAGTAACCTTGTGTATCGATCAAGGTATCCAGACTTTATGCGTAATTGCACATAATGCAAACAATATCAATGTTTTAATTATGTAATAAATACAGCCTGGTGTTACTCGCCCTAATCCAAAAGAGTGTGGTCTGAAATACTTGCCTTGGAGGAGGGAGGGAGTCCTCTTCCAAGGGGGGTGTTGGGTTTTTAAAGAAAAGGGGACGTAGGCAGTACCAGGCCATATAGGAGCAGTACTATATCTTCCCGATTCCTGTAATTAAGGTTCAGTCTGCAAATCTACAGTACAAGAAACACATCCTACGAGCAGACTCACCCCTTGTCTCTGCCAGCTGCCCCCCTTCAGCAGCTGGCACAGAGCTGACTTCACAGACTGGTAACAACTGCATGGGTAGGCTCTGAGAATCCCTGATAGGGGAGAGGTCCTGCAAAGTTTGAATATTTAACCCACAGTTCAATGTGTATATTCCAATTCTACTTCTACCAACATTAGAAAGTTGAGAGTAACTACTGGTATGTACATTGCACAGAAAGAAAATATGATCCGGCAGTAACACCCAAACACAAGGACCCCTCCAAGACATATGTGGATAAGATGTCTATCTGGCAGCTGATGAACTCAGTAGTGTCACGAGTGCCACCTGCAATGCAGCTGACAAACAGGGTGGCATGGTATAATTATTTTCATTTTTTGTTTCTTGTATATCCATGATTATTTTTTACCTTTAATCGGAGTTGAAAAATAGGTTGGATCTTTCAGGTTTTGAAACTTCTAATTAGCCTATTGACGACATCCCTTGAAATGAGAATACACATCCTTAGGCCTGATGGTGTCATCATAGGAAATCACCTTTCATGTACTGGAGAAATGGATCAGAAGAAAATGGTATCTAGGCTCTGATCCTAATACATCACGAGAAATAAAAGTAATCACATATATAAGGGGCATATGTGAACTGTGCCCTGTTATAGCTATGCTCACTTCATCAGCCAGCAATGCCTGCATGGTATAAGCTGTGCTATGCTGGCCTGAATGTGCACCCATATTTTTCAAAGAGGCCTTTCAAAATCTCTGCACTTTAAACTGTGTTTATGATGCGCGTTCTCAAGTGGTAATAAAAAGATGAACTATAATCGAGGTAAACTGTTCTAGGTTTTTTTTGTTTTACAGATAGATTCTATAACACATACTTTATTTATACAAAGCACAAGTCTATGGTACACGCAGGTAGATGGTGTTTACCACCTCTTTTCACGGGGTGGGCGCCGTCTTCCCTGCCAAGAGGTTGAACCCCACAGACGTATGGTAATCTTGCCCTTGTGTAGTTTTCAGACACTGTGAGGCATTTAGCAGTGCCTGCACATTATCTGCTTTAGTTCTGAGAAGCAATGTGCAGGCAGGAAAGGGGATTATAAGATTCCAACTGGGCTCATAACAAAGTCCAAATTTAAGGGGAAGCAGGCCTCATTTTGTTGGAGTATTCTGTCTGGGGGGTATCGGGAGCCTCACACCTAAACGTAATGGAGAGAAAACAAAGGCACACAGCTTTATCACTTCACAGTTACTTAAAAGAGGCATGCTTTTTACTTTTTTCAGTCCCTGTATATAAGAGATGCACATGCAATGTAAGAATATCAGATGTATTGGTCTGTCCTAATAATTACACAAACAACAGTTTAAATACCATTATTTTGCTTTGTTTCTTTCACAGCGCTACAGTGCTACCCATCCCCTTGCAGTGTCAGAGCACTTTACACCACACTTACACATTATAGATTGACAATAAATCATATGTGTGTAAATGAATGTACAGGATGTGTTACATGGGACACTGAGAGATACAAGGTGTAGGAGCGACATGTTCTTCATAGCTCACTGTGCTATATTAGAAAGATTACAATTTATGAACTGCAAGTAACAAAAGGATTTCCGTGATAAAAGCAGTAATCCACTTACCAATTTACATAAAATAAAAACAAAAACACTTGAGAACCAAGGGGCATATTATCAAGAGCGGCGTTAAAATGATCGCCGGTTTAGCGGCAGAAAACTGTGGCTAAAGCGGCAATAATGGGCTTGATAATATGCCCTTGCGAATTCCTATAGAAGCCCATGTTCACACCAGAACATGAACTTCTATTGGAATCCTCAAGGGCATATTATCAAGCCCATTATCACCGCTTTAGCGGCAGTTTTCTGCAGCTAAACCGGCGATAATTTTTACCGCCGTCCTTGATAATATGCCCCTAAGATCTTTTGTATTCCCTGCACCAACAACATTTTCCTCACAGTCTTGAAGAGGCGTGCACATTTCTTGCACATACTTTAAATAGCATATACATTTTCTTAGATGTAGACAATTACGATGCAATGTTAATGAAACCTAATTGGAATATAAGAGGACGAAATAATCACAAATTATCCATCATCCTAATGGCAATATGTATCAAGCATTTTCGCATTCGCAAAGGCCGAAATTCGCAGAATTTCTGTCTCTGCGAATGCGAAAATGCTCATCGGCATTTATGAATCCAAAACGCATTGAAATTAAGGAATCGCAAAAAATGCGATTCCACCGTTAGCGAGAATTGCCATTCTGCGAATAAATTGCGATATTGCACATTTGCGAATTACAATTTTGCGAAAATCGCAAAATCGCAAATATTAGAAATCGCAGAAAAATCGCAGATCAGCAATTTTCGCAAAAAAAAAAATCGCAATGAGATGTATGAAAAAATCGCAAATAGCGATTTTTGGGAGTTCGCAAAATACAGAATAGCAATTACCACCAAGTAGGAGCAGGTGGTAACCAGGTGCAAACTATTTAAGCAGCAACAGAATTCAAAAAACTGTTTACCACAATGGCGGGCCTTTACATCATAGCAAGGAGGATGCGTTTGAGAGCTGCTGCACAGAGGAAGCTACAGCAGGAGAGGATATTCCGTTTGCGCGTGACCATCTCCCAGCGCCTTGAGGAGGAGCTCTACACACATTATAGGCTTGAGGAAGACAGCATAAATGATTTAATAGCAGAACTCAGACCCTACCTTGAACACCCCACACGCAGGACAAATGTCATCTCCACAGAAATACAGGTCCTGTGTTCATTACACTTGTTGGCATCTGGAAGTTTTCAGGGGGTGATTGCCTCAGCAGGAGGGGTGTCACAAAGTGCCCTATCGCGATTCTTCCATGCCTTCCTAGATGCCATGGTTCAGAGGATGCCACATCACATTTACTTCCCCAGCACACCACAGGCAATAGCACAGACAAAGCAGGACTTTTATCAAATCTCACATTTCCCACACGTGATAGGATGCATAGATGGGAAACATGTTGCTATATCCCCCCCCTCAAGCAATGAATACATCTTCAGAAACCGTAAATGCTACCACTCACTGAACATTCAGGTGGTGTGTGATGCACAACACATCATCACAGACATCGTAGCAAAGTACCCTGGCAGCACACATGATGCATTCATCTTCCGACACAGTGGGATAAATCGTAGACTCTCAAGAGGGGAGTTTGGCGAGGGATACCTACTCGGTAAATACCTTCAGACATAGGGGTCATTAATACCAACTACCATGTGCATGTCACAGGCTAACATATTTTTATCTAATCCACAGGTGACAGTGCTTATGCAGTACGGGATTTCAACTTGCATCCCTACCTCAATCCCAACAATGCAAGTGAACGCAGGTACAACAGGGCACACATTGCTACCAGAGGCACCATCGAACGGACATTTGGGATCCTGAAAAGCAGATTCCGGTGCCTCCATAAAAGTGGAGGTGCACTCCAATACAGCCCCAATACGTGCTGTAAAATAGTGGTGGCTTGTGCCATGCTCCATAATATTGCAACGAAAAAAGGGACACCAGTGGAGCTGAGTGACTCAGGATCCTCTGATGTGGAGGGGCCTGGACCTGGACGTATGGTAGCTGGTAGAGCTGTTGCAGCGGCTGGGGTGATGAGATTACGCGCAACTATTTCTAGGTAAGGACAAACGGCACAATACCAAGTCATGTAAGTGTGAATGTATTTTTTAATCCTTAATAGCAGGATATGTATCAAGTCTAAGCGTACAGTAGTCAAACAAGATATATTTAGCACATGTTACATTCACAGTGCTCAAAACAGTAAAGGTGTGCCTCACAAGTTGGATGATGCACAGGCTAATGTTCAGTGGAAGGTGTAGCCCTATTGGTTCTGCCACTACGGCGTCTCTCTAAGGCTGGCGGTGGTGTGGTGCTGCTCCTAACTGACTGATTGTCTTCTTCGCTTGGAGTCAGTACTCCCGACCCAGTTGCGCGTACTTGGCGCAACTCATCCACAGCAGTGGTCACTTGTGTGAGCGCATTTGCTATGTCTTGTGCAGCATGGCTGAATTGCCGCTGCATCTCAATGCTGCGCCTGGCCTGGATGCTACATGTAGCCGCCAGGCGGTTGATGGCCCGGGTGTACCTGTCTTGGCATTGCTAACCTCTGCGCCTAGCACTACCCTCAGAACGCAATTCTTCACATACGGCCTGTAGGCCATCCTTCATGCCATTCCTTAGTGCACGGAAGCCCTCCCTCACCTCCCTTTGTAAGAGTTTTATGTTTTTTGCCTGCAGGCGCTGCACCTGCAACATTATGAGTTCCAGTCCTGCATATACTGATTCATCGCCTCGCTCATCAAAAAGGTTGGCCGTGCGATGTCTGCGCCTGGCTGCACTCCGTGGGACATGCTGTTGTGTTGCTGGTCCCTGTTGCTCTGGCTGTGTGTCCACATTTGGTACATTTCCCCCACTTTCTTCTGCGTCATCCTGAATTGGCGCTAGAGGTCTGGCTATGTGTCTCCTTCTTCATCTGTGACTGGTCACAGGGCTGTCCTCCCCTTCTGTGTCGACGTCTTGGCCTGCTTCTCCTGACTCAGTAACTGTCACACTGGCTGAGGGCAGTGTCGAAGATGGTGCTGTGGACAGAACAGCACACATTAATTAATTTCACTGACTTGCACTGTATGAATAACATTTTCACACCTCTTACAAGTACATTGGTGTCTTGTTTCACTCTCAAGCCTGGCAGAATACATGTTTGACTATTTTAGCTGCAAATTTTAAACTTTGATTTACATGTGACTACAACTCCCATGATGCATTGCTGGGTCTGCCTGTGTGCCTGCTCTGGACTACCTATCTTGTATCTTGACCCTGGCTCACTGCTGGGGGGTGTTAAGGGTGTTAGGGCATGGTTCTTACCTTTTGAAGATGCTGGCTGCTCAGAGCTGTCCAAATCAGCCACTCATCCCACACTCTCTGGTTGCAGGGTCCCCTCCACCAGTTCCTCCAAGGGTGTGGAATCAGAAACAGATGATGTCCCACCACCTGTTAGCCTGCACTGCTCCAGCCTGGCAGCTAGTTTTTCCTTGGAGCGCAGCCGCAGGTCGTACCATCGCTTTCGGAGGTCCTCAACACTCCGGGGTGTCACACCCACAGCATTCACCTTGTGCTGTATGTCTTCCCAGATCCTCCTTTTGAGACTCTCTGGCACCTCCCTGGATTTCCTTCCAAAAAGTAATTTGTTGTTTGTCACCATTTCATGGATCAGAGCCTCCAATTCAGCCTCAGAAAACTTTTGTTTTCTTTTCCTTGAGCTTTCACTCTCCTGCTGCTGGGATTCCTGCCTGGGCGTGGCTCCACTCTCAGCCATGGTTCTCCAGGTGACTGCACTGTTCCAAACACACCTTCACTCTGCCTCTGAATCAGGTAGTCAGGTGCAGCATGGGTAGTCAATCACTTCCTGGTTGTGATGTCATCATGCTGCACCTGAGTTCCTGATTGGAACATTCTAGAAAATCGCAAAATTGCCAATTTTCGTTCTTTTTTGCAATTTTTCGCTAAAATTTCGATTTTCCAAAGCGAATTCGCATATTATGCGATTCCTACATGTTAAGGAATCACATATGGGGAAATCGCTAATAAATAGCGATTTTTAAGAAATCGCTATTTATTAGCGATTTCTTTCATACATTTCGATTTGCGATCCTGAATGGGCGATTCGGTAAATTTCGCAGATTCACAATCGCAATTCTGTACTTTCATACATATCGCCCTAAATCACCTAAGTAGGCAATGCAGAGTCCTGCTAATGGGAATTTGCTGAGGTGATCTGCACCCATTAAGGCGACATAGCACAGGTCTGGGCTAGGACCTCTCGGCTAGCACTACTGGTATACTGGTATTCTGATTTGGGCATTTTGAAATCCTACTGAGTGTCTGACCAGTGTCTGGTTTTCCTGTCTTGAATGGTCAGAAAAGTAAAAATGTATGCCATTCAAAGAATTTCTGGAGTCTCTAGTGAATAACATAAATCCTCCCACACTTATCCTGATGAAAACAGTACCCAACTTGCAGCTATGTCTGATGCCTGGGGAAAGAGACATGCAAAAACGCACTTTTGAAATATCAAGAATTTTACTTTGAGCTTTTATTGATATTTGGTATCTGTGAAGTTGATATATGTTTAAGCCTGGGTCAGAGAGCACACCAGGAAACCTGCCAACCCAAGAAAGTTTTGAAAACTAGACATGCAGGGAAGTCCAGGGAGGTGTAGGTTATATCGATATCACCACATTGTTTTGCCTAGAATGCACAAAAAATGTCAATCCAAACTTTGGGTGAAATCATAGAAATCCCTCACAATTCTTTGAGGAATAGATCTACAGTCTGTTGAGAATGAAAAGGAGTCATAAAACCAAACATTCCCACACTTCTGATTAAAACAGTACCATATCTGTGTTGCTTGGCCTATCACCAGGAAATTAATGACCCAAAAAGGAACTTTGGAATTATCAGGAATTTTGTCTACATTGAGATAGCTGTGGTATTTGGGCATTGGGGTAAACCTGCTCATTGCAGTCATTTCTGACAACTAAATTACCAATGGATGTTTACAGGTATTCTATGTGACTAAGCCTGTTGAGATCCATGCTAGTTTCAATGCCCTAGGTTCCCACGGGTTTCTAGATTTCAGAAATGCCTAGGGCTTGTAGGGTTTGACCTCAGTCCCAAATGAGACAACTATCTCTTTTGGAATGTGAGAGGATTTGCGTGTTTTAAATGATCTGGACCCACTTTCCAAAGTAAATTCTTTGAGATTCAAACATCACATCAATAAAGTGATGGCAACTGCCTTACAATTTTTTATAAAGCGACTAATAACAATCTGCTATTTTATTCCCTAATAATGCAAGAAAGTGTTGTTCTATTTCAGGCAACCGTGTTATAAAGGTTAGATTATATGTGCTGATACAGTGCATTGCTGCAAGGATTCACCACCCACAAAGCATTAGAGACAGAGAGTAGCATATGCCATGCCCTGCAAAAAACATTTGCTGGACAAGAATGGTTTTCATCATAATTATGACATCCCCCTAACCGATCTGCAGAACTTTACCATTGCTAAGACCCAATTGTGCACATTACCCATTTGAGCTAGAAACATAAGTGGTCAATTGTGTGTCAAATGTAGTCAATCCATAATTATGGGGTAAATAGTGCAGCCATAGAATCACATAATTGCACTGATCATTATCCATTGCTGTTGCCACAATCTATTCACAAAGCAGGCCCTACACATTTGAATTAGTGTTTTCCCATAGTTAGCTGTACCTTAAAGAGAACAGCTTAAACAATATCTGCCTTCTATCTACAGAAAGTGTTTTTTTAACAATCGATGGAATCTATTTCGTTCTTAACTCTATAATTCAGTGCTGTTCTCATATTTTTACTGCAGACAACTAAAGAATTAAGTCCACTGTTTCACTTACTGTTTTCAACACTCATTTCTCTGTTTCAAAAAACAAAGTTTTTAAAGCAACGGAAATAAGCATGTAATGTAGAAATATGCAAATGGTAACATGTAATATGGTCCTATATCACCATCAGTGTTCTAGTGACATGTACAAACAACTCTACCTTTAGACTATTTGTTTATGATAGCCATATTGGACCACATTAAGTGGTTGACCATTATGTATCCTATAATACATGGTAGCCTGCAATCTGTTGCTACTTTTCTCGCTACAGTCTTGATGGGACATCAGTAGTTACCTCTAAACTGAAAGTGATGTAGCAGTTCATCTGGAACCTATTCGACTGCAACCACCCTGACATTGCCTTCCTCATGGAAACCTGGATGAACTCCACCTCTGCCCCGGACATCGCTCAGCCATGCCAGACGGCTACAAGATCATTCACAAATACTGCATCAATAAACCAGGTGGAGGCATCGCCATCGTACACAAAATCATCCTTCGCCTCACCACCCACTCAGACGACCACGCAGCCAACATGGAGCACTTCACATCCAGGTCCAGATCAAACCAAACACCTTTGGGATGACTCCTGGTGGCCTGCAAATCTTGGACCGCCGCTAACACCCACAGATCATGCAAGAAATCTTGGGATCATCTTGGACTCCTTGCTCAACAAGAACCGCCAGATCAACGCTATGCCCTTATCAAAAGATCTTCAAGTGCTACCCCACCGAGTCCAGAACGACGGTCACCTACGCACGCATCTGCAGCAGACTCGGCTACGACAGCGCACTCTACATCGACACCACCCAGACACTCCTCAAGAAACTGCAAAGCATCCAGAATGCCTCCGCTAAACTCATCCTCAACATCACCTGCTGTAGCCACATCACCACCCACCTGAGAGACCTCCACTAGCTCCCAGTCAACAAAAGGATCATCTACAAGCTCGTCACACATGCTTACAAAGACCTACATGACACAGGACCAGCACAACTCAACCACCGCCTCTCATTCCACGCACCCACCAGAGACCTCCAGTCCGCTCAACTGGCCCTAGATGCCATCCCAAGTATGCTCAAGACCACAGACGGAGGAAGATCCTTCTCCTACCTTGCAGCAAAGACCTGGAACACCCTGCCTCTCTCCCTTAGGTAATCACCATTACTGCTCCAATTCAGGAAGGACCTCAAGACCTGGCTCTTCGACTGAACCACAGAACTAAACAACATATTAAGAATGTGCATTTCATGAAATTACAGTTGTTCATTTGTCAAATATGTGGCTAAGACGCATTTCATATTCAAGTAAGAAGCCCGAGGAGGGAAAACAAAACGTTTACAACAAGTAAACACAGTTAGATAAGATATTACTCCAATAGACACTATTGTCAATTCAGATAATACAAATAGTAAAGATTCCAGATAGAATCCTACTCTTAAGCAAAAAACTTCATCCAAACATATTTACAGAAGTAACATGGGGATAACAACAAAATAGGCGATGATTTCTTGTGAGATCTTTTTTGTGGCCCTGGGGCAGTCACGGGTTACTGGGAAGTGAACGTTGTGGCTTCTCTCATTCACCACTGTTGTAGATATATGTTGCAACTAGTAGGATCTCTATTTTGACTTTATTTATGTTAAAACAGATTCTTTCAGTGGAGTTTCAATTGATAGGAATACTCCCTCCACTGTTCTGAGATCTTTACCTGGGTCTGATGATAAGTGGAAAATTGCCTGAGTGTCTTCTTCTTGGTCATAGAAACCTACCTTCATGGTTGTCATCTCATCATAGAGATGGTAGATTTGTATGTTGTGAAGAAATGCCTGTATAATTGAACCTGAGGATCTGCATATAGTACTCAAACTGGAAGAGACACCTCCTGGATAAACCCAGAACTCACCTGTGGGTTACTGAGCAAAGAGATAAACCACCTACCATATTGTGCCTAGGCCTCCACTACTTCTCACATTTTTTCCAAGAGGTAGGAGCTGGCAAAGGTGTTGAATGCTTCCAGGATGTCCAAGAGCATCAGGAGTGCTTTGTTTCCCTTATAAAGATATGAAGAAGAAATTTGGCTGTCTATGACAACTTTTCAATCTTCTCTCCAGACAAAATCCTGATTGCAATGCCCACAAATATTTTGGAATCAAATTAAGGCTCAACTTTCGAAGAATTGTTAGCAGAAAGTGCATCTTAGAAGTAGGTCAAAAGATTTTAGTATGTATCTGGTGTCCTGTGTGGAAAAAAGCAAGATCCTCACTTCATTCTTTGGTTACAATAGAGGACAGCAAGGTAGGATTCAGGATTGTTATACTGATAAACACCTACCTCACTGTGATATCATGAAAAAACTATAAGAAAAGGTCAAAACGTTTGCCATCACTTCTGTAAGCAATTGGGTTACTGGTTGAATGGGGTGTGAGCCCTGGCCAAGCAGCACGCAATCCTGGTCAAGCTAAGGCACAATCAGGCCCCATATTAACTTCTACTCAACCCTGTTAACGTCGCACAGAGTGGTCAGCCTAATTCAGAGCAATATTTGAAGTATTTGTGCAGCACTTCAAACATTAAAACAGTGAAAACACTACACAAAAAGATCCCGCACCAGGTTAGAAAAATAGAGATGAATTTAATAAATAAACAAGACCAACATGACAAAAAAACAATCAATAGAACCAGACTTAATTTTTTAAGAATGAAATGTAAATTAACACCTAAAAGCAGAAATCACCAACTGCAGTTACCTGGTCACGCTGAACAGGGTAAAAGACAACATTTCAGCCCAACCACATTCAAGAGCGGGTCAGAGACAGTCCCAGATTAGTCCCACTAAAGTTCAATCTTCCCAAATTTTTGTAGCAAGAGTCCCGTTCATGTTGGAGAGGGTCGCAAGGAGCGTGTCGCAGGTGGCAGGTCGCATGCAACATGGTCTGATGAGCATGCCTGGGCATCATGGATGGGCAGGGTGAAGCTTTGCGTTAGTGGTATCCAGTGGGCTGTCATCCCGGCTAGTGGAGGCTTGTACTAAATATTGCTGCAAGCAGTGCAATCTTGGTGCAAATGGGATCATTTGCACAGAGGCCAAAAGCGTGATTTTAAAGCTTATTTAAAAAGCTTGTGAGCCACACGAGTGGTCCAGGACCTTAAGGGCACCACTTGGGGGGGTGTCAGGAAATCTCTGCAGCTGGGTCTAGGAGCTGGTTGGGGAGCCATTTCTGTCCACTGACTCATTGTCAGTGAGGTTGCTCTCCCACCCTCGCAGCTCCACCATTAAGTGAGGTGCCCCTGCCCCTGCACTCTTGAGTGTTGGTGATCGAGGCCCTCCTCCACCCGCAGGTTTCCCTGCGCCTCATCCCTGGTGGTCCAGTGGACCTCTGTCTCCTTTCTTTCTTTCTGCTCCTTCACTCGTTTTTCTCCCCTTTCTATCTTTCACCTTTCTGCACCTCTGTTCTTTTGCGCCTTATTTCTGCCCATTTCCCTTTCTCTCCCTCTGCTCCTTCACTCGTTTTCACTCGTTTTTCCCCCCTTTCTATCTTTCACCTTTCTGCACCTCTGCTCTTTTGTGCCTTATTTTTGCCCACATTCCCTTTCTCTCCCTCTGCTCCTGCTCTCGTTTTCACTCGTTTTTTTACCCTTTCTATCTTTCACCTTTCTGCTCTTTTCTGCATCTCTGCTCTTTTGTGCCTTATTTCTGCCTATTTTCCCTTTTTTCTTTATCCCTTCTTTCCTCCCTTTACCTTTCCCCGCCGCTGCTGCCCCTGCGGCCCCTCCCCCCCCCAGCACGACCGGCCCAATCCAGCTCCCCTCCCCGCTCCCGCCTCCCAGCTGTCCAGCCCTCCCCGACCCCTACTTAATGGCGGCCACTGCGGGGACAGGCGAGCAAGACCACTGACTCATTGTCAGTGAGGTTGCTCTCCCACCCTCGCAGCTCCACCATTAAGTGAGGTGCCCCTGCCCCTGCACTCTTGAGTGTTGGTGATCGAGGCCCTCCTCCACCCGCAGGTTTCCCTGCGCCTCATCCCTGGTGGTCCAGTGGACCTCTGTCTCCTTTCTTTCTTTCTGCTCCTTCACTCGTTTTTCTCCCCTTTCTATCTTTCACCTTTCTGCACCTCTGTTCTTTTGCGCCTTATTTCTGCCCATTTCCCTTTCTCTCCCTTGCTCCTTCACTCGTTTTCACTCGTTTTTTTCCCCCTTTCTATCTTTCACCTTTCTGCACCTCTGCTCTTTTGTGCCTTATTTTGCCCACTTTCCCTTTCTCTCCCTCTGCTCCTTCTCTCGTTTTCACTCGTTTTTTTACCCTTTCTATCTTTCACCTTTCTGCTCTTTTCTGCATCTCTGCTCTTTTGTGCCTTATTTCTGCCTATTTTCCCTTTTTTCTTTATCCCTTCTTTCCTTCCTTTACCTTTCCCCGCCGCTGCTGCCCCCGCGGCCCCTCCCCCCCCAGCACGACCGGCCCAATCCAGCTCCCCTCCCCGCTCCCGCCTCCCAGCTGTCCAGCCCTCCCCAACCCCTACTTAATGGCGGCCACTACGCGGCAGCTGTGCGGCCGCGGGCTGCGGGCGCGCCGCTGGTGCACCGAAGGCGCATCAAAGGCAAGCACGTCTGCGCCCGTCTGCGACCCGTCCGCGACCAGCACCAGGAACCCTGGACCTCCGCCCCGCCAACGCTACGACCCAGCAGCACTCCACGCACTCAACCCAGGCTGCAACAACAACTGCAAGCTAGCATCACCAGCCGACACCCATGGACCCTTCAGCTGTCACCGCTGCCGGCACACCTGCAGCACCGCCAAGAACACGGATCCAGCACAACCCGCCCACAAGAACACAACCGAACTGAAGACCCTGCAATGCATCCTCCTCAACGTCCGATCCCTCCACAAACACACCACAGAAATCTGGGACCTCCTCGACAGCACAACCCCAGACGTAGCATTCTTCACCGAAACCTGGACCAACACCACCTCGGGACCGGACATCGCCATCGCCATCCCCCAAGGATACAAGATCTCCAGGAAGGACCGCCCCATCCACCCAGGAGGAGGAATCGCCATCGTCCACAAATCCAGCCTCCGCCTGAGCACTCTCCCTGACGAGTCCACAGAACTGATGGAACACCTTCACTTCAAGATACTGGCCAGTCCCACCGCCGCCCTTCGAGGAACCCTCATCTACCGACCCCCTGGACCCCGCGGACCCTTCGCCAACTCCATCACGGACATTATCTCCCCGCAGGCCATCGCATCCACCAACTACACCCTGCTGGGAGACCTCAACTTCCACCTCGACAATCAACTGGACCCCAACACCACATCCCTCCTGGACAACCTCCACAACATTGGACTCCGCCAGATCGTGACCGAGCCCACGCACTCAGCAGGACACACCCTCGAACCCCTCTTCACTACAGGAAACTCCATCACCTTCAGCCACACCACCGAACTCCCATGGACCGACCATCGTTGCGTCCACTTCACCTTCAGAACACCCACCATCCACAGACACCAGCACCTGCTTCCACAAAGAAACTGGACCAAAATCACCGATGACCAGCTCACCTCCTCACTCAACAACTCCACCCCAACCATCGCGGAAAACGACGACCCCAACACCGCAGCCCGAACCCTGCATAGATGGATCTCGGACAGCACCAACACCATAGCCCCCCTCAAGAAAAACAACAATACCCATGCCAAGAAAGCCAGATGGTTTACCACCGAACTTCGAGAGTCCAGGCGCACATGCCGCCGCCTCGAAAAGGCCTGGAGAAACACCAAATCCACAGAAGCCCACAACAACTTCAGAGCCGCCACCAACGCCCACCATCAACTCATCGGAGAAACGAGGAAAAAAGCGATTGAAGACAGAATCTCCACCCACGCACACAACAGCAAGGAACTCTTCAGCATCATCAAGGAGTTCGCCCAACCCACCAGCGAGTCTACCGACATCCCTCCCTCACAAGACCTCTGCGACAAACTCAGCATCTTTTTCCACCACAAAATCAAGAGCATCTACGACAACTTCGACGAAGACAACCAACACACTGAACCCTCACCAACCACCCCCGACACCCGGAAACCAGCGATTGATGACTGGACAGCCCTCACCACCGAAGACACACTGAAGACAATGAAGTCAATCCACTCAGGGGCCCCCACGGACCCCTGCCCCCACCACATCTTCAACAGAGCCGCCAACACCATCGCACCCATGCTCCGCCAAACCATCAACCGCTCCCTGGCGACCGCCTCATTCCCCGATGACTGGAAACACGCCGAGGTCAACCCCCTCCTAAAGAAACCCTCAGCGGACCCCACCGACCTCAAAAACTACAGACCCATCTCCCTGCTCCCGTTCCCAGCGAAAGTCATCGAGAAAGCCATCAACAGCCAACTCGCCACATTCATTGAAGAACATAACATCCTCGACTCCTCCCAATCCGGCTTCAGAAAAAACCACAGTACAGAAACCGCCCTCCTCGCCGCAACAGACGACATCCGCACCTTACTGGACAAAGGAGAAACAGTAGCCCTCATCCTCCTCGACCTATCAGCGGCGTTCGACACAGTCTCCCACCGCACCCTAATACGCAGACTCTACGATGCAGGAATCCAGGACAAGGCCCTCGACTGGATCTGCTCCTTCCTCTCCAGCAGAACGCAGCGGGTCAGACTCCCCCCTTTCCTCTCGGACCCCACACCTATCACCTGCGGAGTCCCCCAGGGCTCCTCCCTCAGCCCGACGCTCTTCAACGTCTACATGGCTCCACTTACCCCCATCGTCAGAACCTACGGACTCAACATCGTGTCATATGCAGACGACACCCAGCTCATCCTCTCCCTATCCAACGAGCCCAACACCGCCAGACGCAACTTTCGAGAAGGCATGGAAGCCGTCGCCAAATGGATGAAAAACAGCTGCCTACAACTAAACACCAACAAAACAGAAGTACTCATCATGGGCCCAAACCCCGACGCCTGGAGTGACACCTGGTGGCCCACCGCCCTCGGAAACCCGCCAACCCCCACAGACCACGCACGCAACCTGGGAATCATCCTGGACTCCGAGCTCAAAATGGACCGCCAGATCAACTCTGTCTCATCTTCCTGCTTCCACACCCTCCGCCTCCTTCGTAAGACCTTCAAATGGATCCCCCTCGAACACCGAAAGACAGTCACTCACGCCCTGGTCACCAGCAGACTCGACTACGGCAACGCACTCTATGCCGGAATAAACAAAAACCTCATTCGCAAGCTACAGAACATCCAGAACGCCGCCGCAAGACTGGTCATCAACCTGCCAAAACACTGCCACATCTCCCAGCACCTGCGCACACTCCACTGGCTCCCCGTCGAGGCGAGAATCACCTTTAAGATGCTCACCCACGCACACAAGGCCCTCCACGGCACCGGACCAGCATACCTGAACAGCCGACTCAAATTCCACGCACCCCAAAGGACCCTACGTTCAGCCCAGCTTTCCTACGCTGTGGTCCCCCGCACCAGAAAGACCAGATCGGGAGGCCGCTCCTTCTCCTTCCTCGCGGCCAAAGCATGGAACGCCCTTCCGCTCCACCTCAGACAGACAACATCGCTCCCCATCTTCGCAAGAAACCTCAAAACCTGGCTCTTCGACAGACCCCCTCCTTGATGGAATGGAACCTGCACCCCCCAACACCCCCACCCCTAGCGCCTTGAGACCCTTACGGGTGAGTAGTCGCGCTTTAACAAACTCCTGATTGATTGATTGATTGTCCATGAGGCTCAGATTAGGAGGCCAGCAGACTAGCCCTTTGAGTCATTCTGGGGTCCTAAATTAACATGAAGTTGCAGGTCCAGTTCGTCCCCAAGCAAGAGGGAAGCAGGCAGAGGTCAGAACAGAAGGGCAGCAGTTCCTTAATAGCAGCACCTCAGCTGAGTGGCAGTGCTTGTAGCAGCAGCACGAAAGGGGGTGATGATGGACCAGCAGCAGCACAGCAGTCCTTTTTCAACGCAGAATATCCAAAGGTCCATAAGTGCACTGAAGAGTTGGTGTCTGAGGTCCTTCTTTTATACACAGCCTTGCCTTTGAAGTGGTGAGAAGCTTCTAAAACAGTGTTTTTCAAACTTGTTAAGGCTACAACCCCCCTCAGTGGTGAAAGAGAAATAACCAGGGCTCCTCCTCAATTTTTCACAATTGTTCTGTTAAACTGAAAATGTTTGAAGTGTACATGTGCCCTGCCTTCCTGGCCCTGGCTCCAGTCTGACTACAGTAGGTACACAGCCCTTTGTGAAGACACAGCCTATTCAAGTGTAATTGAGGCTGTGCCCAGCTCTTTCCTCCCATCCTGCCCATTCAGTCACACCTACGCTCCCATTGTGTATGTCTATCTAAGAGCACTAGACAAAGCCTGACTGTCACCCACATCCATTCATATAATCCAGAGACAGGCTGCCTTGATTTGGCTTGCTATGTTAGAGGTGTTGCATGAAGAACAACTTGATATATATACACACTGACAGGTCTCAATAGATCCTTCTTCATGAAACCATAATGCAGTTCTGCATGGGTTATCCATGCCACTTCAGTGGAAAGATGTATAAAATGCCATTTATTGTGCTGAAAAGCAACAAATTGACTTCCATATTGTAGAATCTTGATGTTATGAGCATTAGGACCCTCGTGGTTCTAAGAGGACCTCAAACTGAAATTACCTAAGCTGCTGAGAGGTGTTATAGTGTGGTTATGAAAGTCAAGATGTAATGCGTTGGTTGGTTTTGTGGTATTGTTTCCTGAAGAAAAAAGACTTCCATTACAGAACTCCGTGGGTGGTGTGTTTCATTTACGTGCTTCCAGGCTGGGGAGGATGCAACAATTGGTGATGAGTAGGGGATCCTCCCCCTGAGCTTTTACAATGATGTAGTAAACTGCTTGTGCATGCACATGTTCCCCAGATCGATGCAAAGCAATCTGCGGTCTGCATGTGTGGAGTCCAAAGAAGGTGAATGCAGAGGAGCACATTCGAAATGCCCACCAGAATCAGATCATAAGGCTGAATAAAGAGATATTGACGTGCTATCATCCATGCAAAGCAAATGCTAAAGGCAGTCACAACCTGGTACACAAAAGCAGAACTCTACTTGCAAATAGAGTGAACTGCCGTACGACCTCTGATCGGAACTGGTGACCCACGCGCAAGCAAAATGGCAGTGCTTGCAGAAGTTGCTGAAGCCGCATGGTACAGTAAAAGCTATCTGAACTGCATGTGCTCTTACCGGCAGAAAAGGAGAGTATGAAAAACAATACAGCCATGTTCCTGAAATCACCACAGTCATTCAACATGGCAAAGAAACAGAAAATTAGTGCCAGGTAGGATGCATGGGTCAAAACATTGGATGAGGTCATAGATGCACAAGAAGAAGAAAATGACAAGAAGATTATTAAATATTTAAAGAATCTTGCTGGTGATGGAGTGAAAGAAGTGATAAAGAAAGTTTTACCAACTGAAGCAAAATCATGTCAAAAGGTAAAAGAGGTATTGGAAATCAACTTCAACCCAATACTGAACATCGACTATGAAACATACATCTTCAGCCAAGCACGACCATGGGTTGGTGAAACTATGGATGAGTTTGTTGAAAGACTTGAGACACTCATTAAACACTGCAAGTTCTGTGATTTCACCAAAGAAGAAGCCATGTGGCTCAGAATTATAGATGGCTACCTTTACGACTCGTTTAGAAGATGCATGCTGAGAGAAACACACAGTCTGGAGAAAATGGCAATAGCTGCAAGATTGAAGAGGAAGCAGATTGACAAGTTACTTAAATAGATGTGGAAACCTCTGGGCTTGCAGTCAAGTTTGAATATCCCACCTGGTTAGACTTTATCAGACGTCTAGGGGGGTGATTTGCTTGCAAGAAAATAGGCTAGCTCAAAACACTATTTCCTTGAGGGCTATAAAACCTTTTTCATCCACGCCATTGATACTCGGGCTGGCAGAGCAAAAGGTCCCTGATTGTTTTTGTTTCTCTGGTGGTTAAGTAAAGGCTTGAGGTCCTCCCATCAGGATCCCCAACTTTTCAGGTTTCAGTATCTTCTATTGTTGGTGTTCCAAAGCTATTGCTGTTGAATTTTTATAATGCTAAGTCAGTTGAGCACGATAACTGTCATATTCTAATGTTGGTCTCCTTTTTGAGGAAATCAAAAGTGTCTAAATGATCGGGGGCTAATGTAATATTGGATGGAGACTTTAATGTACATCTATGTGGGACCCAAGGGAAGTGGACAATACCTTTGTGTGCATGTTTCTACCTGGTTCACCCATGGATCACTCAATTCAAGGTTTAAATGTAAACACACTTATGACCTAAACTAACCTAGTGTTATCCCTCGATAAGCTTATTTTCTCCAAAGCAAGCGTTATCAACACTACGTTTACTGGGAGGGGGGAGTGAATCATTAATTGATTTCATTAATGTCTCTTTGCCACTATTTTCGTATGTAACAGAGACTGAGATACCGTCAAGCCTCCTTAGTAACCATACCTGCCCCTGCATATCTGTGGAGTAAAACCTATTTAGGTCAGTGTGTTCATCATCTGAAGAGATTAACATATATTTATACCAACATGGACAAATTATTGTTGCATGTTTCCGATCTGTTTAACACAAATGCTGTAGTCCGTCTTCGATTGACGAGATGTGGATTAACTACAATTGAAAACTACAATGATGGCGGATTTGAGGGATAAAGATTCCTCGACACAATACACCTGTTGCCTATTAACCAAATTAATTGATGGCTTGAAGGGTATAAAAACTATGTGGTTCAGCAGCACTTTATCGTACTCGGGAAACCAGGGAGACCGGGAAGGAGGTCTGCTGCCGCATTTACTGAAGGTGAGGGAATTGCGTTAGGAAACATACGCCGTCAGGGAAGCGGGATGTTGACTCGCTTCCACGAGGGCTTACTTAAGGGAGGCGGGATGTTTACTCGCTTTTACGAGGGTGTACCTAAGAACCCCTACCTAGGTTTTGCACAAAATGTTTAATGTAGAGATAGATTTTTGTAAAGAATAAGCTTGAGTTTATAAGGATGTGCTATTGATCCACATATAATTATTATCGAAGACGTGTAACACGAGATAGTGTCGACCCTTTAAAATAATGTGATTAAGTACTAGATCCTGTTTATTGTCCATGGGAATATGGCGATAATACTTGACCTTTAGGTACCTCCGGGAGAGCGGATTTATGATGTAGATACCGTCTGTTATCGCATAACTCTGACTGCCCAATAAAATAAAAGTGCTCTAGTTGGCCAGAATATGGACACATTATCTAGTCTATCAAGAGAGACAAGTGGCTGTTACTCGAGCAAAATACAAGTGGCTGAGTTAGCCAGAATATGGAGAAAGCTATCTAGTCTATCAAGAAAGACATGTGGCAGGTACTCTAGTCTCACTATAATTCCAGAGAGACCTCTAAAATCTATTTAAAATAAAAGAGGCCTCATGAGTATGTTCCAAGCATAAGATATTCTAAGAGATGTAACAAAAATAAACAAAGAATTATATAAACTTTTACTGTAACCATAAGTAAAAGGTAGAGCCTGACTGATATTATGTACTTCGCGATCCAGGCATACAGGATCCACTCAAAGCAAAACGAGGGATAACTGTGGACACAACAGAGGAGGAAAAATACCCCCTGCCATCAAAGGCAAGAACTGATAAAGCCTGAGAAATTGGAAGAAACTGTGTAGTCTAAAGTAAAACACGGCATACTTTGTATCGAGTAAGTGTACAAGGGGATCAATAGCTCCACACTCTATATAAAGTAATAAAATTTGTGATTATAATAGCTTATTATTTTCTATACAGATTCTCTGATGGAATAGAGAATTGGATGTAAGGTTCTTCATCTATTGTGACCCCAGGGATATTCATCTGGTACCCAAAAGATTATAAGAAATAAGAAGTAAGATCTGTTTAATACCAGTTACACCAATAGCCTGTTAGATTGAATAAAATTCTGTAATAATGGGAATATTAATGGTATGTATTTATTTTAGAAAGAAGACTTGATGTGTTTAAATCATACTGTCCTGAGGAAGGTGTTCTATAAAAACGAAGCACCGAAACGCGTCGACATACGGACCTTCTTATATGTACAGAAAATTCTTCTTAGAATGATGTGTATTGTGAAAAATGTATTGATTTAATATAAAATGTATGAGAATTGAATATAATGTTGTCATTGCAAATAACATGTGTAATTGATTTTAATGTATTGTGAACAAATATGCATCTATTTTAAACGTACATTTTTTTAAATAAAAATTACTAAGATACATACACGTTCATGTTGTGATTAGAATGTTTATATAGGGCTGTGTATAGATTGGTACTGGTCTAAACAAATGGTTTTCTGTAATTAATTTGAACATAAGAGTTTAAACACACAGAAAGGAATTTCTTTTTTTGACTGCCAGGGAGAGGGTCAGTTTTAGGCCCCTGCGGGGCCGTTTTTGTTACCGGGATTGGCAATATCTGCCCCCTGTAACAAAATCGTCCGAAACCGCCCTAACAAACAGCTCAGCGGCACCCCCCAATCCTCTCCAGGGGGACTGGCCGAGCTGTTTTCCAGGGGCAGTTTCTGTTCCCAGTCCGGCCCTGGTGGTTTTTGAAGTCATGACGTAGTGCGTACCATTGGGGTTGTGTGATGCTGAAGAATAAATAAGTCTGTTACAGAGCTCCATATGTGCCATGTTTTTCATTTTCGTGCTCCGAGGCTGAGGGGCATGCGACAAACATTTTCTTCATATACTGACTTTGTAAGGTGCACTGCTTCATCATGGATGGGCAGAGGCCGCTTTCTGACAGTGAAATCAATGGCATTTGTTAAGATACGATTCAGCAGTATAAACACCTAGACAAAAGTTGTAGAATGTGAAGACTAAAGAGTGATTTGGTCTCCTTATGGTCAGATGGCAGAAGCCAACTTATACTCACTGCCCTCGACAATGTAATGCAAGTTACTTTCAGATATTTTGCTGCTTTGTAAACCTCATCTCTGTGCCTTGCACTGAGAGCCTATTAATCAGAATTTTTTTGTGATGACTGTGACACTTCGAAAACAGCGTTAATTAGAAGGAAGGAAAACTACTTGCAAAGATGGTGTTTGGTTGATTTAAATATTAATCCCAGGCACACATTCCCCGAGTGCTAAAGTTGATAGTCTGCAAACTGCTGACTGCTAGGGTAACGTGCTTATTTAAAGTCATCATAGGTTTATTTGTGAGAAACTGTCACCTCATTAAGCCCCTTAAAAGTATGTTTTAAAAGGCTGCTCCCTGTAAGAGGAAAACATAATTCGAGATTCTCTGTCATATATTATACCGGTCCAGCTTAGATATTTGTTTTTCCACAAATGAATTACGAGAACAAAGCTGTTTTTTTACTATGAGAAATGTAACTCTCTTAGGCAACTAAGCGAGGGAAGGAATATTTATTTTAATTTATTTTACTTGATTTCATAGGTGCAGGAAGTAAGGGTGTGGGGGGGCTGCAGCAACCAAAATAATCATGTTCAGGTTCAAATGGTGAATGGGCAATAAAGATGAGTCCTTATCTTGATTCATTCCCTGTGCATTCAAAGATCAAGGTCATATGTCAGGCTACATTTCCTGTCAAATGCTGCTTATTCTTTTACCAAAGAGATTGGTGTTTATTCTTCTTCGAAGCTTGAGTGGCTTCCGTAAACTGAACTATGTGGCAATCTTGCTGTTACAAGATTAGCGTATGATGTTAATGTTTTAACACACAACAAAATTGAAATATCTGTAAATGAACTGCACAAATATTTCAAAGTAAGATAAGCAATTAGGAGAGCAAAAATGAAGCACCTTAGAAAAACACATTTTAATAAGATCAAAGACACAATTACTTGGTGATACCCAAATAATAAATATTCGCTGAAACCCAAATTCCACATATTAACATTTGAGCTCTAAATAGTTTTATCAGTACAACTGTATGGCTATGCAAACTTAGTGTCTATTTTAACTGAAAATGCCCTGCCTGTAAATGACAGTGCACTATCACACCCTGCGTCAGTAATATATTTGCGACAATGTGCTCCAAAATGAACCACCAGGGGTTATTATAATTGTATTTTTCTTTGCGACTCCAGCCAGGTCAGGCGGGGCTGGGCTTCCCTCCATCAAAGGGAACAGGAGTGGTTTCCACTCCCTCCCTAAGTGCTCATGACAGCTTGGTCGGCCCTCTGGGGCCGACTAAACAATCATGCGCACTTGTAATGTTTTTCATTGGTCTGTGTTGCACAGCCCAGTGGAGAACATGCCCAGCCTCCCAGGTATTGCCTGAGTGGCCAAACAAGCCATTCAAACCAATCACAACGCTGCTCATGTAGCGTAGTAATTGGTTGGGAGAGTCCGGGAACCTGGGTCCTTCCGGTGCAGCGGAGAAAAAGAAGGAAGAGAGACGTGTGGCGGCGTAGAACAAGAATAAGGTACGTTTAATTTTTATTTTTTTTCATCCTTTCGCCCATCCTCCCACTACCTCTGTTCTGAGACAGCCGCCACTACACCACCATCACCACCAGCAGTACTAAACCTACTCTTAGGGGGATATTCACAAGGACTTATCTCCGATTTATCTCCGATTTATCTCCACCTTAACACATCAAGAGTGGAGATAGATCTAACACCCCATTCACAAGCTGGTGCAAACTTCAGACATCGCCTGTATTCTCGCGATAACTGCCCCCAAATTTAACTCCACGGTGGACACCACCAACTATCCCTAATGAGATGCAGAGAAGGCGTTCCCGTGCAAAATCACACGAAAAAACCACAACACCACTTTCACAACGAACTGCCAGGTCTGCGGTGCCAAACAAAAACAGGCGATAAGCTGCGGTAGCAACAGGGATTTATCACCTGCCTTTTGCTGGTGCTAAGCAGGACAACTACCCACAGCATGAAAGGGAGCCCAGCCAAGAGCCACACCTGAAGGCCTACAGATGACGCACAGTGCCAAAATGAATACACACATCTGTGGCCAGAAGAACGAGAAACAGTCACACAGCACTGAAGTAAAAACCAGAAACTTTATTGAAACACAACACAAAACAGCAATGCGGAAGACTCCTGTCGGGTCCGTCAGGGACAATCTCGACGTCACAGCCTGGAAAAGAAAGCACAAAATCAGGACGTGTGTCAGGCGCACATAAAAGGAGCGAAACACAGAGAAACAGAGAAGGAAAGTGAGCCAGAGAGAGAAAGAGAGGGAAGGAAAGGAAGGGAGAGAGAGAGAGAGAGAGAGAGAGGGGGGAAGGGAGAGAGAGTGAGAGAGAGAAGTAAAGAGAGAGAGAGAGAGAGAGAAACACTGATGCTCCTGCGCACACAGGCCCCACTGTTCACCTGCTGCCACCGGTGTGTCCATCAGAAGGCACACCATGTGCTTATGCGAGCTCCAGGCCCCGGTCATGCCACCATGGCATGGTCCACATCATGCGGGCCCACCCTTCGGCCCAGCAGGTTCCAGCCATGATGCTGAGTCCTGAGTCATCAATGGCGGAGACCACATCAGTGCACACGTCATCATCGCAGGCTGCACACCCGCTCAGCAATTACATGTGCAACTAACCCTGTGCAACGCCAATCAGTGCCACATGGTGGTAGGCCTGTGACTGCCGCAAGGCCTTGGGTGCCACTAACCCTGTGCAACGACAATCAGCGCCTTCTGGTGGTAGACCTGTGAAGGCCACAAGACCTCAGGTGCCACTAACCCTGTGCGCAACAACTCATGGGCCCTTTACGATTGAGCACCATGAAGCGTCCGTCATCCAGTCACTACCGGCAGAGGGGAATGTGGCGTTGTCGGCCCCTTATATTTGCGGAGTCACATGGCCTGTGGAAGGGTGGGGGGTGTGTGCAAACATGCCCTCAGGGAGTGGCCGTGAAAGGCTGACAACTAGACCAGTGACCTGCACACCACCAGCGAGTACGCCTGCGACAAGTAGCTAGTAGCTATGTGGGGCACCCGCCGGCGTAGCGTAAGCAGAGTGGTCTGGCCTGGTGTACGCAGGACCAGCACAGGGCTTACAACAATGACTCGGGGCTCTGGGCATGGTTCAGTCCATGTCCGGACAAGGAAGTGACTAATGCATGTGTCCCTGTTGCAGTGTCCACGGCACCCGGAACACAATAGGCAATGCAGCATATGGTGACTGGCATTCCACTAGATGAGCATCATTGACATAAGGGAAATTACTGTCCCTACATTCATCCACACATCCATACGTGAATGATAAAAGACATGACACAGCAGTGTGTCACTGGATTTTTATTGCACATACAGTGGAGTTTTGCAGCAGGAGCGGCACAGAGCCATGCCAAGCACACCACACAACAATGGCCCATGGAGGGCCAGCCAGAGACCATCCGGAGATGACAGCCACTGCGGAGGAGGAAGGGTACAGTCCGCAGTCTGGTCGCCGTGTCATTGGTCATCAAACAGGATATGGCAGTCCATGTTGCGGACCAAGGTGAGTGCAGCAGAGAGTATCAGGGGTCAGTTGAACGTCATGAGGCCATGTGTGGCACCAAGCGGAAACAGGCCAGGTAGTGGAAATGAATGCTAGTGCCTCCTTCTGAACACAATGCCCACCACGTCATTGTCCTTGGATGATCAAGGTTGTCGTGGTTCAAGGTTGCCAGAAACTAATCTCTCCCCGATAAGAAGAGATTTTAGTGGCACTGTGAGCTAGCTAATGCAAATAGGCTAACATACACAGTGGGGGTGCTCAGAGTAGTCTGCCACCAATCCTACAGTTTATGGTATCAAAACGCGCAGGTCCTGCATGGGTGATATAGGAACTACACGACACGGTCAATGCACAGCACGTTTCCCAGTCCTCCCAAACCAATTGTCTATTAAAATTAACGAGGGAGGTAGAGTATGTTACAGATTTTTCTCTTTGGGAAGCGTTAGAAATGGGATTTCTCATTGGCTACGGCTTGCGCCTAAACCAGGCAGAATACACCACTCTAGTCATGGCAAGGGAGTTACACGCTGAAGATAACCCCTACTCGCCCCCATGGTAGCTTGGCACGGGCAGTCAGGCTTATCCCAGAGGCAACAATGTGTAAAGCATTTGTGCAACACACACACACAGCAGCAACACACTAGGCACAGAACAAAAGGAACTCCACACAAGTTTATATACAAAAATAGGCTTTGTATTATCATAAACACATAAGAAACGTAATCACACATTTACACTGTGCCAGCGTGCACGGGCAACATTCACAGGGGAATTATATACAGGACCAGGCCAATCGGACCACGGTCAGCACCATCACAACAGGTAAGTAAGTATAAACCACAACCAGTAACTACTGGTACCATAATGACCTAAGCATTATCATATTAGACATAAACCCACACTAGGCCCAAACCTCCTCAGCATAAACAGATTACGCAATGGGCCTCACTAGCATAAACACATTATGCACTAACCCCATAAGCATAAACACATTACGCAAATAGGTACTACCTCGAAACATCACAACATGACATTAGGCATCAAAAGCATAAACACATTATGCAATATTCACATTAGGCATACTCCTGTATCAGTGCACCCATAAATCATATTATGCCATAGGTATCACATTAGGCATATACATCCCCTAACTGTCCCCAGGCCAACTGGCCTTCCTCCTGGGGCTCACAAAAAGAGGGAGGTACCCTACTATTGAGAAAAGGGACTGAGTAAACTCAGAAAACAAGACAGAGGTGTCCCAGAATTGTAGGCACAAATGTACGGATGTGTTACACAACAAGAACTAATTATATTGCACCCATTATTAACATTATGTGACCAAGAGGATTAAGTACGTCAGCAAACACTAAATAATACAAATCAAAAACAATATATATGATGTATAAATGACAGATTCAGAAAACTGAGTGTAATTTTGTAGTGTCATTATGAAATATTTTTATGGATGAATTGTTTTTAAACTGTGGATTTAATAAATTGATAATCTGTCATTTATACATCATATATATTGAATTACCGATTAAAGAAATATTATAATATTAATAATCAAAAAACAAATGAAAACTCATAAAAATGATTACACTTCCCGCACTTTATCCCTATAATCCCCACAAACCATAGCTGAAAATAAACTGTAAAAACTTAATTACACAATTACAATAAAAAACTAATAGTATTTAACAACTAATTATAAAGTAATGAACATATATTTACTCACAACACTACCGCTATTACAATAAAACCCACACACAAAAAATATAAACAAATACAAAAATTAAACTTACATTTTATTAATGAATAATAATGATCAGCTAATTTTTAATTAAGCAAAAATTACCTCCCACCCTTTACCCATATAAACCCCACAACCCACATCTAAAATTAATATTGAGTAAGTGCCTTCTGTGAATACCAAAATGAGTAAGTGCACTTACTCATTTTGGTATTCACAGAAGGCACTTGCTCATCAATGAGTAAGTGCCTTTTTGTGAATACCAAAATGAGTAAGTGCCTTTGGTGAATACCAAAATGAGTAAATGGTAGTAAGTTTAGGATTTTGTCTGAAATTAGTTCTGTGAATACGGCCCGATATTTCTCACCTTAAATTCGATATTACCGTGAGGTGCCTGCCACCATGTCCATGACAATGCAGGGGGGTACCATGATCACCCCCCACTCCCCCAGTACCCTGGGGGCCCGCAACAGAACCCCGAAAGAAACATCCGCATGCCTTTCAATGGCAGCAACACCGCTACGGAAAGGCTGCTTCCAGCTCCCATGCTAAATGCTAATATGGATGGCGGTGTCTAGCAGACACCGCCACCATATATAGCCCCTTTTCCGGCCGGTCTACTGGCCAACTGGCGGAAAACCAGCGGGCGGTCTTTCCGTCCACCCACGTCCCCCCGCCATACTAATATGGCGAGGGGAAATGGATGGTGACGGGGTAGGATGTAGGTTGGATTGCCACCGCCATGCGGGCAGTGGCGATCCGCCCTACATCCTATTAGACCCCTAAGTGCTAACAAGGCAAAGGGCAATGCATAACAAGGATCTGTAAACACTCAGTCATTTGCTGGCAAAATGTTGTCATATTTATTATATATAAAAATATATTTTATACTTTTTTTGTTATCTTTTGTTTAAAATTGTATAATAAATAGCAGTTATATATAAAGGATAAATGATAAATACGTTACAGATATTAATGCAGGTTATTATTGTTGATACTTTGGAATGAATTCAATCAATACATATTACATATTATAAGTACATGTTTTGGTTCAGATGTTTAGATTCTGGACATGAAATCATTTCAGAAAAGCTTCTAAATACTCATTTCATAAATGATAGAATACATTATATTTAGAAAAAACTGTCGGTAAGTTGGAACGACACGCGTTTCGGCGAAGCCTTCTTTAGGATTCCATCTCTGTTACCACAGAATTTTAGATCTGTTAGAGGAAAATATATCTATAAAGAAACACCACGAATGACAAGTTAACAATAGAAAATGGGTTTATTACAATACTGTAGTGAGGATCAGTCACTACAGGAGAGATCAGTTCACCTCAAGGGAGATACAACTCGATGTCCCTGCCCCAGGTTAGAATCAGCGGAATTTATTCCTCCAAACCACAAGAGAAAAAAGATACAAGCATAGGATGTACGTCACAAATGAGTAGATTAAAATCAGCAGAAACAACAATTTCCTGAAAACAAATCACATATAGATATGGGCCACATGGCCTTCGCATCTCATATTGGTGGAAACCTCCTCTGGGTTTTCCTGTTGTCAGACTTAAAACGTTATTAACAACTTTTTACACACATCTGTTTTCCTGTGAAGCAAGTGATTATCTTTTTGATTAACGTTTTTTGCCCACCTTATCTGACCTGTGGTTTTATCATTCAATCCTAGCACCGACTAAGTGTGACATGTGGTTTTCAACTGAAGCAACATCCATGTATTATGAGCAGTGGCAAGGATTGCACCTGGGCCAGTTCATCCTCTGTGCGTGCTTAATCTATGTGTGCATGCATTAGTAACACAGTTGCAAAAGACATGATTGACACCTTCCAGCTCAGTCCCTCCAGCAGATGGACTTCTGGTTTGTGGTTTTTGTATTTCCAACTTTTAAAACACTACTGGTCGCCTGAGTCTGGAAGAAGATATGATCTACGCTTCATTCAGTAGCTTATCTTTGTGACTGCAGGCCATTTCCTGGACTTTCAACAAACTCTGTGACCAGTTCAGTTAAACTCAATGTCCTTTGTAACATGCATTTTTCTAACCTATTTCTCGTGCAGAGGCCTGGGCCTGTTTTTCTACTGAGGCCTAAAGCTGCTTTTATCTTGAAACTTCTGCATAGAAGTTGCAGGCCTTAACTCTGTGTGTTGGTACAAAATGTATCCTATTTTTCCCTATATCAGATCATATGTTTTGCTGTCACGTTAAAAATAGTAAAGTTGCAATTCCAATGCAGTGAGGATTGGATTATCCTTATTTTCTGTAGAATGACAGAATGTGTGAGATCAGTAATGGATCTCAGCTTAAAAATGAAAGATTTCGAGCGCTGAGCATGATGATGGTCCTAACGGCAGAAGATGAGGCCAAGGAAACTAAGAAGGACTATGGCATCCGGTGCAAGCATATAATTAAACTTGTCCTGAATGAACGTATTCATGCACTGAGAGAAACTCAAGGATCAAGTCCTAATCGCTAGTCAAAGTCCAAACGCGATGCACCCTCCGGGCAGCGTGACAGAGAGATTGAGTAAGATCAGGGCTGCGGTGTGTCCGTGATCGATGGGCATTCGGGTGTCATCTGTGGCGGTGAGTAGGGCAGTCTCGGTGCTCTGGTTGCTGCGGTATCCAGATTGGCAGGAGTTGAGGATGGATTTCTCTTCTATGAATTTTGTTAGGAGTTGATGATCTTTTCGGTGACTTTGGCCGTGAAGCGGAGGTGAGAGATGGGTCGGAGTTCCTGAGGTACATTGGGTTTGCTGAGGGCTTCTTGAGGAGGGGCTTGACTTCCACATGCTTCCAGTCGTTGGGGAAAATGCCAGTTTCGAGGAAGGTTTGGATGGTGCGTCGTAGCTCCAGTGCGATGGTGGCGGCAGCTCTGTGGAAGATGTGCGGTGGGCAGGGTTCTGGGGGGCTCCTGAGTGGATTCCGTTCATGGTCGATGCAGTGTCTTCGGTGGTGACTGGGGTCCAGGAGGAGATGGTAGGCTGACTTTCGTTGCCGGGGGGGCAGAGTGGTTTCAGTGTCCTGTGTCTGTTTGTCAAAGTTGTCATGGAGGAATCTTATTTTCAGGTGAAAGTAGGAGCCGAGTGACATCCGTGACTTCGCTGGGTGGCTTGATAAAATCCAGGATGATGTTGAAGAGTTCTTTGGCGTTGCTGGTGTTGATGTGGATTTTGTTACGGATGACAGTCCTCTTTGTGGATCTGATGAGTTTAGTGATCCCTGCACTAGACAGAATGCTCAGTGCCCTACGCTCCTACGCCACCGAAATACCGGGGGTGTGCAGCAATAGGCATTGCTGGTGCGTACAAACACTCACATACTGCACAGGCGCCCATGGCCTCCACACTTTAATAGTACATTTAACCGTGTCTATCTATTCCCTATTCCCCTCCTTTCCAGTGTGCGATACCATAGCAGTCAGTGGGATTGGGTGAGCATTATCCTCCTCTACAGCTACGTGTGGTAGGTAGCGCTGAGGAAAGAACCAGTAGTGTGTAAATTGAGCTTGCTCACAAAGGTGATACAATTGTAAATCCGGGGGCTTAAGACCTCCCATTTCAAATGGTTGTGTATGAGTGTCCCAGCTACATGTCGGCTGTTTACTGTTTACAGCCTGGCACCCTGTTTATCATGGTTCACCGACATGTGGTCCATCCACAGAGTTAAGGCATCAATTTGTCCCCAGTTGAACTAGCTCTGTCCCAGGAAATGCACGTGGGCACCAAGCATTCTTGTATGGACCTACTGGGCCACTATTCGACCACACCAGAGCTACTACATCAAACCGGGTCCAGTCTACACATTTGGGAGCACTTCCAGGCCCACGCTAGCTCCCAAACAGGGCCTGCACTGTCGGACCTGCGAACAGTGCCACAGTAGGATCTTGAGTATTTTATGATTCCTGTTCTCCTTTACTTCATTTATTTTTTGTGTAGTTCCCCATTGGGAAACAGGGTCTCATAGACTTGTCCCCCCCATGCAGGTGGCCTCAGCCACAGGCCCCACAAGGTTGAGTAAGTTCATAAAAGACTGTCAGCCTCCAATGCACCACGTTGCTCTCCCTCATCTGCCTCAGAGTCTACAAAGCAGTACTAATGTGTCACAAGACACTGCAAGGCTGGGCACAAGCAGTACATCCGCATACAAGTCACCGTTCACAAGAGCATTAGCAGCTCAAGCAGTTGTCCGCTGCGCTGGATCCCAACTGCAGGCCCAGACCTTGACATAATGCCGGTCTGAACAATGAATGTCCCATGCAGCGAGGCACACATCTTACAGGCAGCCCAATTTGCACACTCATACAGGTTCTCAAGCGGCCCTTCAGCCACAGCACTTCGGGCCGCTGTGAATTGTTGCCGCTTGTTCGTAATAATTATCCCCAGCACTTGAGATCCCAGCAGGCATCTGGCATCAGCCACGTTCTCGCAGCACAGCCACTGGCGTAACAAAAATTGAGGGGACCTCCCTGCACGGTACAAAGAGGGGCCCCTCCAGGCTCAATCAGGAGTTCTCTGGCCATAGTGCAGTGCCTGAGCACAGCATCTCTCCTGTCCGCTCAAACCTGCAGGGCGTCCCAGCAGCAGCTCAATCAGAGTCCCACTGCAGCCCATTGCCGCCATGATGCCTCAGGCCCTGCGGCAGGGCAGATCGTTTAGCTCAGAGTTTGGGACCCTCTGGCACTCTGGTGCACTGCTAAACAGTTTGATGATCAGGTAGGCACGCTGGATTAAGGATTATTGGCGGGTGATGTTTGGCCAGCAGAGCGGCACTGCGGCACAGCCATCTTGCTGTGCGTCCTCTAGCACCCCCAAGTCATGTCAATGTTAAGAGGAAAAAGAAAAGATGGCAGCCAAGCAGATACAGTTAGCATCAGTACATGCATGGATTGCAATTGTTTATATATGTGACTCTCACTGCAGGAAAATGCAGTCACCGACTATCACTTTTGATTAAGACAATGCACACAATTTAATATTGTTATCACACAATGAGTATGAGTAATGTATAAATGTCAGGAGCAGTAAGATACTCTGTCCCACAGTCCTGCACTACAATATGCCGTTGAGGACATCATAGCATGAAGTCTCACTTTCATTAAATTTCTTAATGAGGAGTTTAGCCTTGCTAGGCGTTACTGACATTGAATGCTGCAGAACAATGCGAATGGTAAAATACTGAAGCATTGGTTACAGCATGATGACAACCTCTGTTGCAGTCCATAGGCTCTGGACAGTGCAAGTGTCAAAGACATGCACAAGGAGGCTTGCTGCACCTCGTCAAAGCTGCACAGTATGTTTCTTTCTCTTTTTTATTTCTATTTATCAGTCTTCATTTTAGCAGAACTAACTTATCTATTTTGAACAAGATCATCTCTTTTTATGTAGCCCCCCAACAGGGGCATAGATAGAGCTTGTGGCGCCCGGGGCTACTCCTCAGATTGCCGCCGCTTGGTGGGGTGGGAGGGGTGCTGGGGAAAAGGGACGGTGAGCACTTGAAAGATGTCTGAGTCGCCGAGGAGAGACACGAAGTATTGCTGCTAACAGTTACCTCGATCATGCAAGTTACATGCACATACATGACACGGTCAAAGGCTAGACAGCTGAATACACCGGTGACTGGCAGTACAAAAGAGCACACATATAGACTGCATGATGTATCTGGGGACTCAGAAAAACCATATGTGACATCCATCAGAGAGCTGTGTGAACAATTACCCCTCAGCACAAAGCAAACATGCACATACATGACACTGTTCAGGGATCCATCATCTACAGCTGACATTAAATGACCATACATCATAGTCCCCCCATTAAATCAGTGGGGACCTGCACTAACGTGATGTGCTCTCGGGACCCAAAACCAACTTAACAGTGTCGAAGCCTTTCACTCTTGGGCCTCAAGGTCACCATAGCTCTAGTGTGACCTGTCCGAGAGGTCTCCAGCAGTAACAACAGAGGATGGGCACCGAGCACAAGCTGACGCCCAGCTAGAGTAGAGACTCACCCCCACCCTCAGGTCACGTGCTCCCCTGGGAGTTCACAGGTAGATCCCACCCATATAGTGTCCTCAGTGCTGTCCAATTGCCTCGGCTCGGCCTCCCTGCAGTCCAAACAGTCAGTGCCGGCCCGCGCGGCCGCGGCCACCTCAGGCCAAAAGGTGCCGCATCAAAAAAGGTGCCGCCTGGGGCGGACCGCCCCCCACTCATCCCCCTAGCTACGCGGCTGGGCATATTTGTCAAAAAATCAAGGAGCGTACTGCAGCAAGCCACCTGGCAGTCTTGCACTGTGCGATAGGGAAAGGGCCAGAATGCACCGTACTTAACATTGTATGGTGCATTCCTGCCTTTTCTCTGTGCTGGTGCACAATGTGCTGCCTGATGCCAACACGGGCACCCTTGCTCCATGGTGCAAGAGTGTCTGCGCTATAAGCAGGATTGTTTTTGTGCAGGAAGGGGCACCTTCCTGCACATAAAGAATACATAAAGAAATTTCTCCCCATTACACCTCACCTAGGAAGGCGTAGCATTTTGGTGCATTCCCAGGTCTGCCACTAATGGTAAATCTAGGACTGGGCCAAAATCCATGGGTGGATGGGTGGGAACACCCATACTCCACCCATGGAATGCCTTCCCAGGCAGAGTAACACAACGCAGAGATTTGTGCTGTGTTGCTTTACTCTTGATTTATCAATCCACGCAAGGTGGCCTTGTGTGGCTTGATAAATCTTATTTAGTAGTTGCGCCACCCTAACGCCACATTGCGTGATGTAAGGCTGAAGCAACTGCTTAATAAATATGCCCCACTATATACAGTACAGAGAATAAAGGCAGTTTTTCCTGTACATACCATGCTAACCTGCTCCTGTACAAAACGTTTCATCAAAGTAAGAGTACAAAAACAACTTGTCTAGCAGCTGAAAATGTGGAAAACTGGTATTGTACATTGACTATCTATTTGGATAACACATTTTTTTAAAGTGGTTGTTACTGAAAATTTCAGGCTGGGTAATCTATCCAATTTTGTGAAGGGCGGTTGACTGCTGCCCCTGAGTGCTGTTCATACAGTCACACATTAGACGACGGTGAAGACAAGAGTTTAGGGCTATCTGATGATGTCAGTGGACTTGAAGGTTTATTCAATCTATCCCCCTCTTGTCTCAGCAGTTCTCTCCACTGATGTGTTTGTCTCACTAGATGAGCATTGCTAACCTATCACCGAATCCCTCCATGCAGCCAATCTCCACAACATTTTCAGGAAATTGGTTTCAGAATCCAATTACCCTCCATGTAATACATCCCTATGCACCTACTGACCCCTCCTATGGAGAGTTAGTACTGACCATCTACCAGCCTTGCCCTGTATTGCTGGAGAATGCATTAAAGGATCTGATGTTCTCATATCATTTCCAACAACTTAAGTACATGAGAAACTTGTGAAACACACTCTTTTCTAAATAGAAAAAAGTATATCTCACTTGCAGCTCAGAAAGCACGACTAACTATACCTTCACATGTATGTTGACCTCATGTGGTCTTTATTTTAAAACAAGGACGGCCTATGCTCCGTGAAAGTCTGCCACGAGAAAGGTCAACTAGTGACGCAAAAAAGGAAGACCAATACTTGGACAGAACCAGTTCAGGTTAATTTAAAACAAGAATTTCTACTTTTGCCATGTATGTTTATTTTTTAAAGGCATCACTTTTCTTTGCAGTTGAAATCACTTTACCTTTTACACACTTTAAATTTACTGGGTGTCACTCATAACAAGCAGGTCCTTGCCGAGTTCAGGAAGACTGCGGATGTTTAGTTTAGCTTTCTTCCAGTTTTTCGTTTGGAAAGGGATAATCTGAATAAACAATGTCAGGCACTTTTAACGGACAAAAGACAATGGATTTGTCTAAGCACTACAGGATTTAATGCGTTGCAAAAACACTGTTCCTTCCTTTTTCGGTTCTCCTTTGTCCGCTTTAAAACAGGCTTATAGGTGTGTGCTTCTCAGGTACCTCACCTCTTTATAGGAAGAATTATCGGTATTCATTTGGCTTGCCACAACCCCACACCTGCACTAGCCCGATGGGACTGTTTTTAACTCTATTTTAAACTGTCGCTTCCCTTTAACGTGCTAGTTTATTTTTCAATTTTTTTTACCTTTTGGTTGCTTCTCAGCCTTTTCGAAAAGAAAGCAAGCATCAACTTTTCTGTTAAGACTTGCCACCTCATAAATTATTTAGGGACATATTAGCAAGGGCTGGCGATAATATTATCGCTGCTTTAGCGTCCGTTTTCGGGCGAAAAGCGGTGATAATATTATCGCTCTATCTACAAGGACACACTAGAGTGTGCTTCCTTGCATTAGCGCCCGTATTCTTGCCGCCTCACCTCGCATCCCTAATGAAATGCAAGGTGGGCGTGCCTCAAGAAACTTCGTTGTGAAATATCGCTAGCGGGGCTTCGCGATATTTACAACGCAGGCCTGTCCGGTGTAGCGATATTCTTTTCAGCGCTAATTTGCTTAACGCTGCTTCCAGACGTCTGCAAAAAACAGGAGTTATGTATGTTTTACATTGGGGTGGATTATGGTGATACGACCACAGGGTCGTATCGGCAAGGTTATCGCTGAATTCAGGAGATCAATGCTGGTTTTCCAGCGATGTTTTTGCCATTTCCCTCCTATCGCTGGAATGTTATCGCCGTGGAGAAACACGTTGTTAATAGCGCGCTAACCGGGCGATAAATTCAAGCAATAGATGCCGATAAATATAAAAGCGATAACCATGGTTTCCGATATTTATAGCTGTCTATTGTTGATATGCCCAAAAGACCTTAATTTGTGCACATGATTGCTGGTTGACCTCACTAGCACTTATGTCGCAGACTTGGTACTCTTTACTGCCTGCCTCACTGTCCTGTTCTAACCCAATTCAAAAGTGTGTCTCTGTTGCCTGATTGGACTGTGTATCAAAGGTGGAGGTATGAACAAACATTGGTTATGAGACAATGACTTCTTCAGTGGTACCTGGACTTCTAGAATGCCCCAACTATTTCTTCTACATTTTTAACATACTGTGGAAATAAAAGATTTTGCCTCTTTTGACCTATGAAATGTATTACAGATTCATGTACTTGTAACGCTCCAAACAACAAGTAAACTACTTAAATCGAGAACATTTTGGAGTGTCTCTAGGCTTCTTCTAACAAATGGTGCTACTTACTCATGAATGATAGTATACACTGGGACTAGTTTGTTAACTACTCAGACTGAAATTGCATTTAGAAATTGAGGGAAAATTGATGAAGAATAGATCAGTAATCATTTTTTATTTCTCAATTTCTAAATGCAACCATGCTATTATGAAATCCCTTCTTATGGCTACCTCAAGCCAACACTTCTACCAAAGAAAGGACCTTTCGACAAAAGCCTGCAAACTAATTACTACTACATGCCAGCAACCATACCTAAAATCCTCTAATCCACACACCGTTCTTGATACCATCCAGCAGAGAATATCATCATTTCCAAGCATAACGTCCTTCCCCTAATAGCTCAAATTATGCAAATAATTTTTAAAATCGAAAAATACATCGTTCAATCGTAACACTAGGAGTATATTGATTCTTCTTCCAATGAATAGTTTACAGTGTTTAAAAATATACGGTTAACACTCCCTTACTGAAGAAACCATTGAGAAGTCCTCATAACCTAGCACCTACTGACCTATGCCAAATCTGCCCTTTAATGGTACAGTCATAAAAGGGGCAGCAACAAACAAACTACAAAAAATGTGTACTAACAAAAAATATTCCCCATATAGACGACCAGGGCTCAGACTGGGTAGAGGTTGTGAATCAGCAATAATGAATATAAAAGAAGGCTTGCTCCCCTCCTTGGACAGGGTAGACTCAGAAAGCCTGATCCTGCTCGACCTATTAATGACATATGAAGTGAAGAATCATAACATAATACAGGAGTACCTGGATAACTCCACTTCATTCACTAACAAGGTGATCCTCTGGCTCAAATCATTCTTATCAAACATAAAAAGAAGCTAACAATCAGATCATCTTCATTAACAGTCAATGAGATCATGTATGGATCAATAAAATCAGGCTCCCCTAGGGACCCTACTACACCCAGGCGCCTGATGGCCAGTCTGCACGTATTAGAGCCGTATATCCGCCACCTCCTGGACATCTCTTTTGGGACCCATACTGTCCCTGATGCCTGGAAACGGGCGGTGGTCCTTCCTCTCCAAAAGAAACCCAATATCAGCTATGACAGGTTAGACAATCTTCGACCCATTTCTCTTTTGCCATACATGGCGAAGGTTGCTGAGAAAGCGGTGAACCTCCAGCTGTTGGGCTTTGTGGAAGAGGCTTCCCTACTCCACGACTCTCAGTTTGGCTTCCGTCCACGGCACTCGACGGAGTCAGCATTGCTCATGGCAGTAGAGTCCATACGGCAGGGAGTGGATGAAGGCCAAACTAAGGCCCTGACCTCTTGGACCTAAGCGCAGCATTTGACACTGTAGCTCATTCCACCTTGCTACAGTGTCTGAATGATGGAGGGGTATCAGGAGCTGCGCTTAGATGGATCCGGTCTTTCCTGACAGGTAGATGCTTTCAAGTCCGCCAGGGAGAATGTTATTCTAAGGAGATTAGGTTGGGCCAGGGCGTGCCGCAGGGCTCGTCCCTGAGCCCAACTCTGTTCAATCTGTATGTCTCCCCGCTGGCGGCTATAGTTGAAAGCTATGGCTTGCGCCTCGTGTCCTATGCCGACGACACGCAGCTGGTCATATCCCTCTCACGTGTGCCTGGTCTTGTGGCGGACAATTAGTTTGCATGCAAGAACTGGCAACCTGGATGTCCGCCAACTGCTTGAAACTCAATGGCAGTAAGACCGAGGTGGTCGTGGTGGGGGGAGGGCCATCTGTATGGTCGTCGGCATGGTGGCCACCCTGTCTAGGAGAAACACCTGTTCCTTTTCAGGAAGTAAAGAGTCTTGGGGTATGGTTGGACGTTGACCATGCCTTTGGCCCCCAGATTGGCCGAGTGGTGGAGGCATGCTTCGGAGTTTTAAAAACTCTGAGGAAGGTCTTGGATCTTCTGCCCATTACAGTTCGCCGGACGCTGGTTCATGCCCTAGTCACCTCGCGCCTAGATTACGGCAATTTGCTGTATCTGGGTGCCACGGGAAGGGTCTTCAACTGCCTCCAAGAGCTGCAAAATGCAGCTGCTCGCCTAATTTTGAGGCTCCCTAGAAGATCATCCTCAAAGGCAGCGCTCCTGGCCCTGCACTGGCTTCCTGTCAGGAGCAGGGTGGAGTTCAAGGTCTTTCAGATATCTGGCTGCTAAGCAGTGGAATGACCTACCATTAGAGTTATGTTTGGAGCTTTGCAGAATCCATGTTCAGAAGGAAACTCAAGACTCACCTATTTGGAAGGTAGGCGGCTGTGATGGCTGCTAGGACTGCTTACCCCACTTACCATAGCGCGGGGACACGCCGGTGTGCGTAAACCAGGCGCTTTACAAATTTCCCTACTAATAATAATAATAATATGGGGTTCTGCCCTCCCACCTTTGTTCTTCAACATCTACATGAGACCTCCGACTCAGATATTATTAAAACACCATCTACAGTTACAAATGTATGCATATGACATCCAATTACTAATTTGGTTGAACATGTTAAATGACTTCAACAAAATCATCACCTTGTTCCTAACACAGGCATACCATTGGATGAAGGAATTCTTCATGTGCCTGAAGGAACCCCAAAATGTCCCAGCTGGGATATTACATAGAAGGGATGTGTGTGTGCTAAATCTCTACCAGTTGATTCATCTCCTCATGATAATGAGTGCTGTGAGGCTACATTTCATCAATGATAGAAGAATATTTTCACCTTATTGATAACACTGTGTGTGGGTCAGAATGCTGTTCTGTAGTGCTAGTGATCTGGGATACCTGTATAATTCCTGAGTCTATGAATATATGTTCGCTGCTTTTAAGAACTATATGTACCCACTACTGTAAAACAAAAAATGGTTTGTGTGTCATAAACTATTTGTAAAGTTTTGATTCCCATTAATCGTTTATAACTAAAGTTACGTACATGTAAAAGGGGTACAATGGCATACCATGGCTCATGTGTTTGATGACACAAGAGACTGCCGCCATATTGACTGGGCAACCCTAATCGCAGCCACCACCCCTTTGATTCCCATGTAAATGCTACTGGTGCTTTTGTGTTATTGTCAATTGAACTTGAGAAAATGAAAATGGAGCATGAGAGAATGTTGAGGGAGATAGAGATCAGGGCAAGGAGTGTCCCGGTCTCCCCCTCCGGTGGCAGAATACCTTTAGTAACTCCTGAGAGTAGAGTTTATATGCCTAAAGATTTCATTAACAATTTTCACAAGAGTGAGGATATTGGGTAATGGTTTGTCGCATGTGAGATAGCAATGGTGTCCCACTGGGTCCCTGAGAAGGACTGGGGAGCGGGGTTGTGGGGACACTTTGTGAGTGATGGTAGGGATACCCTGTTGGACCTGCCTGAGGAGAGCAGGATGGTGTATGCCCATATGAAGGAAGTTCTGCTGACACGTTATGGTTTGACCCCAGACATGTACAGACAGAGGTTTAGAACCTGTAAGAAGTTAGAGGGTACCACATGGGTTGAATATGTGTCTTATTTCTGTGACGTCCTGGGTCACATAATCGGATTGTGTGTTTACAGCGGGCGTGAGGCAAATGTCCGGTACAGAACGCGGTGGATTACGAGAAGCGCACTGAATAAGACGTTTTCGGTCTATTGCCTTGTGGGAAAGAATTACTGAACAGACTACGGTCACCAGAATATTTCACAAGAGATCCAATATTCACAACATAAGCGTGATCCTGATAACTCAGAAATTCCCTGTTGTCTTCGCATAGGAGATATGTATAGATGATGCCCCTGAGGAATTGACACGTTGGTCCCGAAATGCATTGGGCTTAAATCATCTGTAGTTTGTAAATGTTATGTCATGAAGGAAAAATTTATGAATTATTTAATGTATTATATAACTACATACAATGAATGAGGATCATCTATGCTTATAATTATCTCTTGTTAGGTAAATAGCATATTCCAAAAATAATATTTGTATGAATATCATTTAAATGCAAATAAAAACTGTTTTGAGCGAATGTTTACCATACAGAGTTGTGCATGCTTGAGTCCAGCAGGCAGGCTAGCGAGCTGCTCCCCCCCTTATATGTTATGTAGGTGTTAGTAGGTATAGCACACTGATCAATCTCATAGTCTAAACAGGTATTATCAGTCAAAAGGTGTGCACAGCCCCCACTCAGTTATCTTATTTCTGCAGAGCAATGGATCGCTGGGTGAAAGGTAGCAAGGGGGAAACTTTTGAGCAGTTGTACAATTTGTTTGCATGGGAGCATTTTTCTAGTAACTGTTTTCCGGAGCAATGCGAGCACCTGAATGATAGCAAGCTGACTAACACTAGGAGCTTGCTGAGGAGGTGGACCCTGGGTGAGCACCTGGGTCCCCAAATGTTTTGTGGGAATCTTTGCCAAAGGTGGGCAGGGTCGTCAGCACAGAAGTGGGGTGGACAAGGGTAAGCCGAGGGAGTTCCAGAAAGTGCCCCAAAGTAGTTCTCAAGAGAACCAAGCAGTGGTGTCCCAGCCTCCCCTTGAGAAGAAGCCAGTGTCCCGACAGGTAGGCCTGTTCAGAGGGGACCACTTACATCAAGTGGTCCACCGGTATTATGATCCCGGTGTCCCCAGAGGGACCCCAATGCACCCCATCGTGCACTACCCGTGCACCATCCAGCCAGATTGCCAGTGTAGCCCTGGGGGGGAGGAGATGGTGGTCCAAGGTGGTTGGGATCCCATAGAGTTGATCCTTGTCACGCTAGGAGACTTTGAGAAGAGGTGTGGTGCCACGGCTAGGGCGACTTACGCAAGGACGCTGCGGATCACGGTTAAATCCCTGGCTCCGGCGGCAGGGGTCTGCTCAGCACTATGCGACTCTGGGCAATAGCTCACTTAATCTTCCCAACGGCCCCCACCGCTGAGATACCCCTTCGGGGGTGATTTCTGCGCTATACAAGTACTGGATTTACATTTTTTATTTACTTTTTACACTGCCTAATAACACTAAGAAGTACCAGCAGTGGGTGACCATCAATGGCCATAGGGTGGAGGCTCTCAGGGACGCAGTAGCTAGTGTGACTGCTTTCAGCTGCCGGTTGGTGTCCAAAGAGCAGATTGTCCCCCATGCGTTCTGTCCCATAGTGTCAGCAGACAAATCAGAGAGCCAATGTGAGGTGACTCAGGTTTCCTCTGAGTGGAGGGGTCTCAGGAACTCTTCAGGTGGCTGTGAGGCTCGCCATGCCTGTAGACTGTCTGTTGGACAATGATCTAGGGAACTCCCCGTGTGCTACGGTGGAGAGAAAGTCTCATTTAGAAATGTTGGGCCTGCCTGAGTGGGCGTGTGCAACCACTCGGTCCATGACAGCTCAGAAGGGTGTTCAGGAGGTTCTGGAGCGTGAAATTATGGTCCAGACCCCAGCCTTGAAGAGAAAGGGTAAGGGGCATGGGAAACCGTCCCTCGCGGTTCCCACAGTCCTGGAGGGAGAAGAGCCTGAAGGTAATGCCCTGGAACCTACAGGGGAACAAGTGGCTGAACTGGGGAACCTACCAGAGCTGACCCATTGGCAGCAGGAAGGGGGGGGCCTCCAGGGAGGAATTTTGCGAGCAACAAAGAACCTGCCCTTCTCTTGAGGGATTGCGGCGACAGGACGCCGTCCAGGCAGCAGGTGATAAGACTGGGTCACATTGGATCCATTGGGAGAAGACCTCCTTTACAGCGAGCCTAAGGTTTCTGAACCTGGGTCAGCCTGTGTGCTGGTGGTACCCCAGAGCTTCAGGACCTTCCTACTGGTGTTGGTTCATGATGTGCCATTGGCCAGACATCTGGGGCAGACCAAGACCGTTGAGAGGCTGCTCACACACTTCTATTGGCCCCAGATGCGCCAGAGCTCAGATGCTCACTGCAGAACGTGTGAGACTTGCCAGGCAAGTGGGAAGAGGGGGAAAGATTAAGGCCCCACTACAGCCCTTCCCTGTTGTGAGAACCTCATTCGAGAGAGTAGACATTGATATTGTGGGGCCTCTGGATCCCAAGACAGCCATGGTCATCAGGTGCATCCTGGTCTTGGTGGACCATGCCACCCAGTACCCTGAGGCCATCCTGCTCAGGACAGTGATGGCCCCAGTGGTGGGACGGGCACTGATGGGGATTTTCTCCCATGTGGGATTCCCCAGAGAGGTTGTGTCCGATAGGAGAATTAATTTCATCTTCAAGTACATGAAGTAGCTGTGGGAGGAGTGTGGGGTTACGAATAAATTTACCACTCCTTACCACCCCCAGGGTAATGAGCTGGTTGAGAGATTTAACCGGACCCTTAAGGGCATGATTATAGGCCTAGGCAAGCCCATGAGGCATAAGTGGGTTGTCCTCTTGTCATGCCTGTTGTTTGCCTACCGTGAGGTGCCACAGAAGTCCTTAAGGTTGAGTCCCTTTGAGCTGCTCTATGGGCACCCGGTAAGAGGGCCTCTGAGTCTGGTGAGGAAAGGCTGGGAGCAATCTCCCAGGAAACCTCCCCAGGATGTGTGTAGTTACATGCTGGCCTTCACAAACCAGACTCAGCGTTTAAGGAAACTTGCTGAGGCAAACCTGGAAGCCAGCCAGGAAGAGATGAAATGCTGGCAGTATCAGAATGCCACTCTGATCGAGTTTCAGCCTGGACAAAAGGTTTGGGTCATGGCCCCAGTGGAGCCCTGTGTGCTCCAGAATAGGCGGACCAGCCCCTTTGAGGTGTTGGAGCGCAAAAGTCCTGTTATCTACATGGTGGACTTGCAATCTCCCTGGAACCCCTTGCGGGTCCTACATGTTAACCACCTGAAGCCCCACTTTGAGAGGTCTGAAGTGGGCATGCTCCTGGCCACAGATGCTAGGATGGAGGAGGAGAGCGAGCCACTTCCTGACCCCCTGTGTGTAGGGGAGCGAGATGGGTTAGTAGAGGGTGTGGTCCTCTCCCCCACACTGACTCCTGAGCAGCAGGGTGATTGTCGCCAACTATTGGGCCAATTCAGTGATCTGTTTTCCCTGGAGTGCATTTGAGCGTGAGGCATTTGCTGTGGTCTGGGCGCTGATGAACTTGAGACCATACCAGTTTGGAACTCACTTCCAGGTTCAGACACAGACCACAGGCCCCTTAGATGGTTGATGCAGATGAGGGGTGAGAATCCCAAGTTGTTGAGGTGGGCCATTTCCCTACAGGGAATGAATTTCATGGTGGAGCACCGCCCTGGTACAGAACATGCCAATGCTGATGGTCTGTCCAGATTTTTCCGCCTTAGTGATGAGAACACCCGAGGCGATGGTTAGTTCTCCCCACATTTCAGCTGGAGGGGATGCGTGTTAGACCTGGTATCATTGGTGTAGGTCTCCCTTCCCCTCTGCTCTTCTTGTCTTGTATGTTGGCTGAATGTAGACGTTTTGGGCACCGTGCCACTGCTAATCAGTGCCACAGCGAGAATGCTCCCTGTCTATAGAATGACTGTCTGAATAAGGATTACCCTAATGCCTACATCTGTGTAGCCAGTTTGCTAAGGATTATTTTCTATCACCCTATCCGGTTCTAGGAACCTCGAGTTTGATATGCTTATGCTCAGGACATTAAGGGCCACCTTTTAATAAGGACTGTTTATATATCACATGTTTTGAAATGCCTTCCCTGAAATTGCGGTAGTTTCTTGCCTAAAGCTTTACTGCCGGCTGTTGCGAGTAGCAGGGCCAGCGGGGTCAGACCTGGCTGTAGAGAGAGATCAGTATGTAGAGTGTGAGGAGGGGTGACTCTTTGATCCAAATAGGGCAGTGCCTGTCAAGGTGAATGATAGCTTCACCTCCCACTGGGTGTCTGACAGCAGGCCCCCTCATTCCCAAAGGGCAGGATGTCGCCTTGTAAACTAATTGCTCCCCAACCCCACCAAACTGGTTCTGACTGGAGTCAGTGATATGTGACCTTAGAGAACAAAGACTTTTTAGGCATAAAGTGCTGCGCTGAAACTGTGGCCAAGGGTGTTTCTTCTGGATGTCAAGATGAAACTCTGTCCGTGTGAACAGAGGAAAGGACTTTGAAACTTTCACCAAGCTTGCCGAAACAACTACCCATAGCACCTAAATCGAGAGTGCCTCCTGCAGAAGTCTCAGGGACATTGGACTTCACCCGGTTAGCCGTCGGAATTCCTGTGCGAGTAAATTCTACTTGTGTAAGCCTCTAGTCCTACTGTGAGGACTGCGGACTGGGAACCTTTGAATCCTTTGCTAAACCTGTGCGGGCCTCTGCAGCTAAGAGAGAGTTTCCACCGCTGAGAACCCACCTAACTCTGAACCTTTGAATCCTTTGCTAAACCTGTACATGCCGCTGCAGCTCAAAGAGAGTTGCCACCGCTGAGAGCCCGCCTAACTCTGAACCTTTAAATCCTTTGCTAAACCTATGCTGGTCGCTGCAGCTAAGAGAGAGTTGCAGCCGCTGAGAGCCCGCCTAACTCTAAACCTTTGAACCTTTTGCTAAACCTGTGTGAGCCGCTGCAGTGAAAAGAGAGCTGCCACCGCTGAGAGCCTACCAGAATCTGCACCTTTGAGTCCTTCGCTCAACCTGGGTGGACTGCTGCAACTAAGAAAGAGCTATAGCAGCCGAGCGTCCACCATTGTGCCAACCGGGCCGATAAAATTCTCTGTCGTGTGGGCCGCTGCAATCAAGAAAGAGCTGTAGCTGCTGAATGCCCGCACCCTTTGCTACTTTTCATCATCGTGATTTGCTCAGTGGGCCGCCGCAGCCAATAGAGAGCTGTAACCACTGAGTGCCCGTACCCTTTGTTACTATGCATCTTTGTGATTTGCCCCGTGAGCCACTGCAGCCAAGAGGGAGCTGTAGCCGTTGAGTGCCTACACCCTTTGCTACTTTGCAACACCGTGATTTGCCCCGTGGGCCAACGCAGCCAAGAGAGAGCTGTAGCCATTGAGTGCCTACACCCTTTGCTACTTTGCATCATTGTGATTTGTTTCATGAGCCTCCGCAGTTAAGAGAGAGCTGTGGTCGCAGAGTGCCCCCACATGTGGCAACTTTGCATCCTTGGGATTTGTCCTGTGGGCCGCCGCAGCTGAAGGAGAGCTGCTGCCGCTGTACGCCTCCACCTTGTCACCCTTGTTGAGGATTGTCACTATCGTTCTGTGTGCCGCTGCAGCTAAGAAAGAGCTGCTGCCACCGTGAACCCACCACTAAGCTGCACAATAAGAGTCATCGCCACCACCAGCCCGGGCCGCCGCAGCCGTGTGCTGCTGCCGCTGAGCGCCTGCCTGTCCCCGAGTGCCTGAATCATTGTGGGTGCACACTGCAGACCTCAGCCTCCGAGACTTGTGGTCGATGGGAGTCCGCCTGTCACCGTCTCCGCTTCTTGGAGAAGCTGCGTTCTGTGTCCCCTCTCACTGACAAGTGTCTGGTGTGCACTGGGTCACGTAGACCCCGGTCCTGAACTCAGTGTCACGCTTTAGTGAATACGCTACTGTCTTTTTGAGTTCCTACGGGTTGACGTGAATTGTAGTTGTTGACACGCTTTGAGAGTTTTTAGTTAAACTGTTAGATAAACATATTATTTTTCTATACCTACCTGAGTTGTGTCCTTTTGTGGTGTCATTACTGCCTTATGGTACGTGGTCATTAATGCTTCACACACTGCTTCTGAGATAGGCCTAATTGCTCGTGCTACGTTACCACAGGGTTAAGCAGGGGTTGTCAAAGGGAGTGGTCCACTTGCCCTGACTTAGGAAGAAGGGTCCCTATTTGGATAGTGGTGCCAGCCATTGCCAACTAGATATCTCCATTTCTAACAATGACCAAACAGCCCATGAGGCAAAAAAATGAATTTGTATATAGGAAGGCATAGCAATTACTTTATAGGTTGATACATAAAATAACTAAACCTAATACAAAATAATTCAAAATAAATATGGCGACGGGGCACATGTCCTATGAAATGGAAAGTTTAGCGCCATTATTCTTTAAAAAGTAATCAGTGTAGAAAGTAAAGAAAGAGTAGGAGCCCCTACTTTTGGTGGATCAAATTTAGCGACATTTTTGATATGTCACAACATTTCCCAGCGGGGAGAGAAATACCCTTTACCCTCAACCAGGATAAGCATAATTTTCGCCTGACAGCAGGCAGCCATTTTCTATGCAATACCTTATATAGTTTTTATTTAACCTGTAATATATGTTCTATACATTGCGCTGAAAGTGTATGAAATAAAAACACATATGGAAACCTCGCCAAAATATATCTTTCCTAGTGGAACAGTCTTAATATCCATTAGTTATGTGTGCATCTGTGTCAACTGTGGTACTACACTACTGCATACAAGTAGATGAGATATATTGACCCTACAAAGGCAATCCCTCTTGCACAAGGCCATTATACTGAATGATATATGACACTTGCCAAGGGTATATACATTTCATGATTGTTTGTTTGTTTCCGTTCATAGACTGTTTCCTTTTCACCTATTTTCTCAAATGTCCAATTAGTTGCTTCTCTATCTACTTTCTGTCCTAAGTTTGTTTCTGAAGTGTGTCCTATTGAGTTGTTGCTAACCCAACATGGAGGTCAGTCATGCCTTTCCTCTGCAGTTTTCCTCTGTGATATTTTTAGTTAGCAACGATTATTGACAATCTGGGCTAGCAAAAGGACGTTGCCTGATGTCAAAGGGTTGTTTCAGTTCTGTGGAGATTCTGATGCAGTGGTCGGGCACAGATAGCATGGATGCAATAACCAATAAAAAGTGGGCCTGGGGTCACCATGTTGATTTAGGCAATAAATATCTTTGGATGGCCATTGATGGTTTAGGTCCAAGTAACATTCTTTTTGATAGATGTACCGCTGTTTCTTGTCTGTTGCATCATAGAAAGCAATATGTGATTATTATAGGCCAGTTCATAAACACCATTCCAAGATCACTGTCTCAAAACAGCACTATCGTGATTAAAAAAATATTGTGTTAAAAATATAGATATAAATATATTGTTTCCCGTGACTTATAATGGTGAGTACAAAATATCAGAACAAAATATGGTTGCACACTAATAGCATTAACAACATACACAATTATAGTTTTTTAATAAAGCTATAGTTTAAAATTGTCAAATTTTAATATTTTATTATGTAACATTAACATTATGTAAGTGAAATACATTTAAATAATATTTAATACTACATATAAATATATACTCATGGAAACAAATATATACGTGTGTATATGAATATATACATATATAATGTATTTTTTAATCTACTATGATAAAGAGCATATATGTGTGTGTGTTTATATATATATATGTGTGTATGTATATATATATATATATATATATATATGTAAGCTCCAAGTTTCCCCTCCGGAATAAGAATCACTCTAACCAAGGCGTGCTGAAAGCATATTTATTGGTATGGCCACAGGTCCGCCTCTCGATACTCTTATGAGACAGCCACTCCGTTATTGCCTGACGCGTTTCATCTTTCGACTTCTTCAGAGGCTGACGGAGATGGTGCGTAATCCGAGCTGCCTCCCTTTGAAATGCTTTTGCGCGCTCTGAATAGGGCGGTTACCTCAAGGCAAAGAATTGTGGGAGATGCAGTCTCGGTAATTAGTTCTCCTGTATGGATGCGCAGAATTTAACTGTCAAAGTTCATTTCAAAACCCTGGATGGGCCTCAATCAGCAGACTGTCGCCTAAATCCATCGACTTGGCTCCACAATGAAGCTCCGTAGTTACCGACCCTCGTGGCCCCTCTCCAACTTTGGGTCGGGTGGTGCATTCTTCGACAGCAGGGCTGCTGCCGTGATATGTAAGCTCCAAGTTTCCCCTCCGGAATAAGAATCACTCTAACCAAGGCGTGCTGAAAGCATATTTATTGGTATGGCCACAGGTCCGCTTCTCGATACTCTTATGAGACAGCCACTCTGTTATTGCCTGACGCGTTTCATCTTTGGACTTCTTCAGAGGCTGACGGAGATGGTGCGTAATCCGAGCTGCCTCCCTTTGAAATGCTTTTGCGCGCTCTGAATAGGGCGGTTACCTCAAGGCAAAGCATTGTGGGAGATGCAGTCTCGGTAATTAGTTCTCCTGTATGGATGCGCAGAATTTAACTGTCAAAGTTCATTTCAAAACCCTGGATGGGCCTCAATCAGCAGACTGTCGCCTAAATCCATCGACTTGGCTCCACAATGAAGCTCCGTAGTTACCGAGCCTCGTGGCCCCTCTCCAACTTTGGGTCGGGTGGTGCATTCTTCGACAGCAGGGCTGCTGCCGTGATATGTAAGCTCCAAGTTTCCCCTCCGGAATAAGAATCACTCTAACCAAGGCGTGCTGAAAGCATATTTATTGGTATGGCCACAGGTCCGCTTCTCGATACTCTTATGAGACAGCCACTCCGTTATTGCCTGACGCGTTTCATCTTTCGACTTCTTCAGAGGCTGACGGAGATGGTGCGTAATCCGAGCTGCCTCCCTTTGAAATGCTTTTGCGCGCTCTGAATAGGGCGGTTACCTCAAGGCAAAGCATTGTGGGAGATGCAGTCTCGGTAATTAGTTCTCCTGTATGGATGCGCAGAATTTAACTGTCAAAGTTCATTTCAAAACCCTGGATGGGCCTCAATCAGCAGACTGTCGCCTAAATCCATCGACTTGGCTCCACAATGAAGCTCCGTAGTTACCGAGCCTCGTGGCCCCTCTCCAACTTTGGGTCGGGTGGTGCATTCTTCGACAGCAGGGCTGCTGCCGTGATATGTAAGCTCCAAGTTTCCCCTCCGGAATAAGAATCACTCTAACCAAGGCGTGCTGAAAGCATATTTATTGGTATGGCCACAGGTCCGCTTCTCGATACTCTTATGAGACAGCCACTCCGTTATTGCCTGACGCGTTTCATCTTTCGACTTCTTCAGAGGCTGACGGAGATGGTGCGTAATCCGAGCTGCCTCCCTTTGAAATGCTTTTGCGCGCTCTGAATAGGGCGGTTACCTCAAGGCAAAGCATTGTGGGAGATGCAGTCTCGGTAATTAGTTCTCCTGTATGGATGCGCAGAATTTAACTGTCAAAGTTCACTTCAAAACCCTGGATGGGCCTCAATCAGCAGACTGTCGCCTAAATCCATCGACTTGGCTCCACAATGAAGCTCCGTAGTTACCGAGCCTCGTGGCCCCTCTCCAACTTTGGGTCGGGTGGTGCATTCTTCGACAGCAGGGCTGCTGCCGTGATATGTAAGCTCCAAGTTTCCCCTCCGGAATAAGAATCACTCTAACCAAGGCGTGCTGAAAGCATATTTATTGGTATGGCCACAGGTCCGCTTCTCGATACTCTTATGAGACAGCCACTCCGTTATTGCCTGACGCGTTTCATCTTTCGACTTCTTCAGAGGCTGACGGAGATGGTGCGTAATCCGAGCTGCCTCCCTTTGAAATGCTTTTGCGCGCTCTGAATAGGGCGGTTACCTCAAGGCAAAGCATTGTGGGAGATGCAGTCTCGGTAATTAGTTCTCCTGTATGGATGCGCAGAATTTAACTGTCAAAGTTCATTTCAAAACCCTGGATGGGCCTAAATCAGCAGACTGTCGCCTAAATCCATCGACTTGGCTCCACAATGAAGCTCCGTAGTTACCGAGCCTCGTGGCCCCTCTCCAACTTTGGGTCGGGTGGTGCATTCTTCGACAGCAGGGCTGCTGCCGTGATATGTAAGCTCCAAGTTTCCCCTCCGGAATAAGAATCACTCTAACCAAGGCGTGCTGAAAGCATATTTATTGGTATGGCCACAGGTCCGCTTCTCGATACTCTTATGAGACAGCCACTCCGTTATTGCCTGACGCGTTTCATCTTTCGACTTCTTCAGAGGCTGACGGAGATGGTGCGTAATCCGAGCTGCCTCCCTTTGAAATGCTTTTGCGCGCTCTGAATAGGGCGGTTACCTCAAGGCAAAGCATTGTGGGAGATGCAGTCTCGGTAATTAGTTCTCCTGTATGGATGCGCAGAATTTAACTGTCATAGTTCATTTCAAAACCCTGGATGGGCCTCAATCAGCAGACTGTCGCCTAAATCCATCGACTTGGCTCCACAATGAAGCTCCGTAGTTACCGAGCCTCGTGGCCCCTCTCCAACTTTGGGTCGGGTGGTGCATTCTTCGACAGCAGGGCTGCTGCCGTGATATGTAAGCTCCAAGTTTCCCCTCCGGAATAAGAATCACTCTAACCAAGGCGTGCTGAAAGCATATTTATTGGTATGGCCACAGGTCCGCTTCTCGATACTCTTATGAGACAGCCACTCCGTTATTGCCTGACGCGTTTCATCTTTCGACTTCTTCAGAGGCTGACGGAGATGGTGCGTAATCCGAGCTGCCTCCCTTTGAAATTCTTTTGCGCGCTCTGAATAGGGCGGTTACCTCAAGGCAAAGCATTGTGGGAGATGCAGTCTCGGTAATTAGTTCTCCTGTATGGATGCGCAGAATTTAACTGTCAAAGTTCATTTCAAAACCCTGGATGGGCCTCAATCAGCAGACTGTCGCCTAAATCCATCGACTTGGCTCCACAATGAAGCTCCGTAGTTACCGAGCCTCGTGGCCCCTCTCCAACTTTGGGTCGGGTGGTGCATTCTTCGACAGCAGGGCTGCTGCCGTGATATGTAAGCTCCAAGTTTCCCCTCCGGAATAAGAATCACTCTAACCAAGGCGTGCTGAAAGCATATTTATTGGTATGGCCACAGGTCCGCTTCTCGATACTCTTATGAGACAGCCACTCCGTTATTGCCTGACGCGTTTCATCTTTCGACTTCTTCAGAGGCTGACGGAGATGGTGCGTAATCCGAGCTGCCTCCCTTTGAAATGCTTTTGCGCGCTCTGAATAGGGCGGTTACCTCAAGGCAAAGCATTGTGGGAGATGCAGTCTCGGTAATTAGTTCTCCTGTATGGATGCGCAGAATTTAACTGTCAAAGTTAATTTCAAAACGCGCAAAAGCATTTCAAAGGGAGGCAGCTCGGATTGCGCACCATCTCCGTCAGCCTCTGAAGAAGTCGAAAGATGAAACGCGTCAGGCAATAACGGAGTGGCTGTCTCATAAGAGTATCGAGAAGCGGACCTGTGGCCATACCAATAAATATGCTTTCAGCACGCCTTGGTTAGAGTGATTCTTATTCCGGAGGGGAAACTTGGAGCTTACATATCACGGCAGCAGCCCTGCTGTCGAAGAATGCACCACCCGACCCAAAGTTGGAGAGGGGCCACGAGGCTCGGTAACTACGGAGCTTCATTGTGGAGCCAAGTCGATGGATTTAGGCGACAGTCTGCTGATTGAGGCCCATCCAGGGTTTTGAAATGAACTTTGACAGTTAAATTCTGCGCATCCATACAGGAGAACTAATTACCGAGACTGCATCTCCCACAATGCTTTGCCTTCAGGTAACCGCCCTATTCAGAGCGCGCAAAAGCATTTCAAAGGGAGGCAGCTCGGATTACGCACCATCTCCGTCAGCCTCTGAAGAAGTCGAAAGATGAAACGCGTCAGGCAATAACGGAGTGGCTGTCTCATAAGAGTATCGAGAAGCGGACCTGTGGCCATACCAATAAATATGCTTTCAGCACGCCTTGGTTAGAGTGATTCTTATTCCGGAGGGGAAACTTGGAGCTTACATATCACGGCAGCAGCCCTGCTGTCGAAGAATGCACCACCCGACCCAAAGTTGGAGAGGGGCCACGAGGCTCGGTAACTACGGAGCTTCATTGTGGAGCCAAGTCGATGGATTTAGGCGACAGTCTGCTGATTGAGGCCCATCCAGGGTTTTGAAATGAACTTTGACAGTTAAATTCTGCGCATCCATACAGGAGAACTAATTACCGAGACAGCATCTCCCACAATGCTTTGCCTTGAGGTAACCGCCCTATTCAGAGCGCGCAAAAGCATTTCAAAGGGAGCAGCTCGGATTACGCACCATCTCCGTCAGCCTCTGAAGAAGTCGAAAGATGAAACGCGTCAGGAAATAACGGAGTGGCTGTCTCATAAGAGTATCGAGAAGCGGACCTGTGGCCATACCAATAAATATGCTTTCAGCACGCCTTGGTTAGAGTGATTCTTATTCCGGAGGGGAAACTTGGAGCTTACATATCACAGCAGCAGCCCTGCTGTCGAAGAATGCACCACCCGACCCAAAGTTGGAGAGGGGCCACGAGGCTCGGTAACTACGGAGCTTCATTGTGGAGCCAAGTCGATGGATTTAGGCGACAGTCTGCTGATTGAGGCCCATCCAGGGTTTTGAAATGAACTTTGACAGTTAAATTCTGCGCATCCATACAGGAGAACTAATTACCGAGACTGCATCTCCCACAATGCTTTGCCTTGAGGTAACCGCCCTATTCAGAGCGCGCAAAAGCATTTCAAAGGGAGGCAGCTCGGATTACGCACCATCTCCGTCAGCCTCTGAAGAAGTCGAAAGATGAAACGCGTCAGGCAATAACGGAGTGGCTGTCTCATAAGAGTATCGAGAAGCGGACCTGTGGCCATACCAATAAATATGCTTTCAGCACGCCTTGGTTAGAGTGATTCTTATTCCGGAGGGGAAACTTGGAGCTTACATATATATATATATATATATATATATATATATTCACTGAAAAAACCATAGGTTATAGACCATATATAGTTAGGAATTAGCATTTACAAAACCTTGAAAATTCACTGAAAAAACCATAGGTTATAGACCATATATAGTTAGGTATTAGCATTTAGAAAACCTTATTTTACTCACACAAAACCATTGAAATTCCATATATAGTTAGTTGCACTAACTATATATCGCGCACCCGCAATCCACTGCTGATGATGTCACATATTACATCATTCATGACATGGTCAGTGACATCACTGATGACATCACTGATGACATCATCTAGTGTCTGTGTGTTTTTGTAAAGTTTAAATACGTTTTACATATTAAAGAATGACTGGATGGATGGAAGACTGAGTGTGTGTGTGGCTGGCTGGGAGGTGTGTGACGCTGTGCATATCAATGTGTACTTGTATCAGTGATTGTATAAGAGAGTAAGTATGTGTTAGTATATGTGTGAAAAGTATGGTGTTCTGTGTTTAACTATAGATGAGGAAATCGAAGTGTGATTGATTCTTCACAGGACTGACTAGGTGTATGAGTGCATATGATAGTGTTCTAATAATAACTGACTGTATGTATGAGTAATTGTATGGGTGAATGAGTGAATGTGTTTGTAGACATACGAATCAGTGAGTGCGTATGTAGTAACTGGTATTGGTGTGTCATGATGTCATCAGTGATGTCATTTGAGATGTCATCAGTGATGTCATTTCAGATGTCATTAGTGATGTCATCAGTGATGTCACTGAAGTATGGTGTTCTGTGTTTAACTATATAGACGAAGAAATGGAAGTGTGATTGATTCTTTACAGGACTGACTTGGTGTGTGAGTAACTCCATGGATGAGTGGCAGTGTGTGACTGTCTGCATAGGTGTATGAGTGCATATGATAGTGTTGTAATAATGAGTGACTGTATGTATGAGTGATTGTATGGGTGAATGAGTGAATGTGTGTGTAGACGTAGGAATCAGTGAGTGCGTATGTAGTAACTGGTATTGGTGTGTCATGATGTCATCAGTGATGTCATTTGAGATGTCATCAGTGATGTCATCAGTGATGTCATTTGAGATGTCATCAGTGATGTCATCAGTGATGTCACTGACCATGTCATGAATGATGTAATATGTGACATCATCAGCAGTGGATTGCGGGTGCGCGATATATAGTTAGTGCAACTAACTATATATGGAATTTCAATGGTTTTGTGTGAGTAAAATAAGGTTTTCTAAATTCTAATTCCTAACTATATATGGTCTATAACCTATGGTTTTTTCAGTGAATTTTCAAGGTTTTGTAAATGCTAATTCCTAACTATATATGGTCTATAACCTATGGTTTTTTCAGTGAATTTCATTGGTTTTTTAACAGCTAATATCTGTAGCTGTAAAATGTATTCTTCTTTAAATCCAAAAATATATTTTATATGTTTATTAATAATTTTTTTTTTAAATATTTTTTTTTCTTCGTTCCCGCTTCGCGAATCGGGAAGCTTCCCGTTAGCTGACCTTGATGCCGCGAAATAGACCGCGAGCCGGTAAACGTTTCTTTACCGCAACTGCCGCGTTAGAAAACAACATCGTGACGCCTCCCGTCCGCATGACGTTTCGCGTTGTCGCGTGATACGTCATATGACGTGCTACGTTAGCGAACTGGTACGCTTACCGAGTCGCAAAGCACAGGTTTCTGGAAGCAAACCGGGAGGCCCTGCAAAGCGCTTAACGTAAACACAGCAGGTCATGTGACTTGGTAATAACACTTTTCATTGGTTCATTTCACTTTTGGTTTCCTAATTATGTAAGACTAGGTCATATAATCTAAAATGAACACTTTTCATTGGTTGAGAACTATTGTTTTTCCCAAATGATGAAAATCCCTCCTTCTTTCCTCACTCTGACTTTCATCATTGTAAGAGAAAGACCCTTTGTTACCAGTGAGCAATGGCTTCTTTAGTAGCTTCAGCTGGTGCTTCCCCACCACCTCCACCACATCCAAGGAAGAGTGGACCACCTGCTTAAGTTATAATTCAGCAAGAAGAGGAAGAAGAGGAACAGGACGACGAGCACGAAGAGAGGCACTTTTTGCCTGAGGAGCCCAGGACGTCTCACCGGAAAGAAAACTTCATTTGGCAATTTTTTTAAATTCCCAAAGGTCAGAAAAAAGTAAATGCAAGATACGTAACTTGCCTTATATGTCAAGATAGACTGTCCAGAGGGACCGACAAAATATACAGTTTCGGAAACTACACAATGCATCGCCATATGACTAGGTGGCATCCTAACAACTACAGTGCTGCACAGTTTCCTAACGACCTAGATAATCTCCCTATTATGGCCAGAAGATCTGTTGTACCGGAAGTAACGGGACCAGAGGGCAGGGAGATGGTGCCAAATATTCAAACGAGATTTCATGAAGTAAAACACGTCTGCGTACATTGCAATGGATTCATTTGCTACGGAGAAAGAAGCATCACTCTGATCAACAGAGCTATTGACTATCATATGCAAGTTTGTACGAAACGCCCCAAATAATAAATACTTTTTTTTGTTTTGTTGCTCCTGTTGAGCCCTTTACAATGAATCGTTTTCATTGCCCCCTGCAAGAAAAACCCCCAAAAATATAAAACTGTTCAGAAAAATTCAAAAAAAGTAAAAAAATGTTCAGAAAAATAATAAAAAAAATATAAAACAACAAAAACAATAAAAAAAAAGTTCTTTTCAGAACTACCTCCCCGTTATTAAAAAATTGGTACAATATTTGGAACTGTGCCAAACTCTATTTCTCGTAGTTCGCTTCCCAGTTCGCTCGCCGGTACGCGAACCGGAAGTGAACCAACATTTTTTTTTTTTAAAAAGAACAGTAAGTATAAGGGAAGGAAACAGACACTTATGTTAAAAGAAAGACAGCTATAGGGGAGTAAACTAGAGATACTATTACCCGTAATCCACTGCTGATGATGTCACATATTACATCATTCATGACATGCTCAGTGACATCATCAGCAGAGGATTGCGGGTTTTTTGGCAACGTGCCTTATCCACGGTTTAATAACGCTGCCTTTTGCTTTATATAAGTTTTCAAATTGTATGAAATATATACCAATAGGTCGTTATGAACCTTTAGGTAGTGCTTTTCTTCATGAGGTCTGGTCGCTTCCATACACATACAGATGTTTCAAAGATGATCAAGAAGTTTATCTGAATGGAGAGGAATGCACTGAGACGCCAGATCATTCACTAATGTGTAGGCACATACAGTTACACCGTTCATGCAACAAACACCGACCAAATATGGCTTGCGTGTTGCAAGGCACGCCAGTTCCTGCTATCATCCCCGCGTTCAAGTTGTTGGAAAATGGTAGTTATTTGATGCTCAATAATGAAGATTGTTCTGGGTTAATTAAAAGTATTCCTTTTATCGTAACAGTAAGTGAATGGGTTATTTGCTGCAGAAATGTTCTATTTCCTCCCACACATGAACATAGGGAGTTTTCAATCTGGCCACAAATACCAACCTTGGGAGCAGATTTCAACGGCATGGCAAGAATAAGAGCTCTTTTGTCTCAAAGAGAGGTGGCCTTGAGTTCGGCCCGTGAAACTTTCGTGCTTCACATAGCGAACACCCGTACAGAGGTGCAGACCCTTTTCAATACAGATTCGCCTTTCCATTTCAGCAAGATGGTTCGGACTATCTTTAACGCGTCCTCCACAAAGGGCCTGGCGCACTTTTTTAAAGATGTTACCAGTGGTCTCGTGACTTCATTTGAGAAAATCTTTGGAGTCATCCCTGCTTTCTTTCATTCTATTTTTTTCCACTGTGCTTCGTGGATTCCCATTTTTACTTGCATTACCAGCGGACGCTCTTGTGCTTTTTTACATTTTTAAATATGGATGTCCCTCCTGTGCAAGCTCCCGCCCTGCAGCTGCTGACACTGTTCCGCAATCGCATGCTAGAATATTATGGCACAATGCCGTTGGCGATATTAAGCACGGCATATGGATTATCTTTTCGATTCTCCTACTTCACCTGTGTCCAGCCTGTATTTCACTGCCTGACCTGTGATTTCGATTGGGCCATTGATTTGTGTCTCTGCGGACCGGTTTCTCCTGACGTCGACTTTAATCAGCTGATGACTCCTATCATTACTCACGAGTTGGTTTGTCCTGGCGAAAGGATTATGGCTGTGGCATTGATGCATGGACTAATTGGTCCCTGGAATTTACTGGCGGCAACACAGTCTTTCTTGGAACAGAGCTTTCTTGAAAACCCACCGAGCTGTCCTCTGATGGTGATAGAGGATCCGGTGCTGGGAGAGCACGTATGTTCTTTTCCGCTTTTAAATTGGATGGCTGAACTCTTTTCGGATGAAGACGGTGACTTCCTATTGGAGGCTGTTGCAGCTTATTTTGCATACACAGTTATGTCATAGACCTTTTTCATGTTTGATATGCTGAGTACTAGCATTTCATTGACAATTCATTGACTTATTTGTCAAGTTTTTATTATTTAGCTTGCCTATTGGCTTAAGACTCGATAAAGTACTTGGCTGTTTTATTTTTCTTTAGCATTAAATTTTCCTAGTTTGTAATGTTTTACCTTGCGGACCGTCCACATATAAAGTTGCAATCTGCTCTCATGAGATGGCACTTCTATTATCTTATTCAGTTCGTTTCCGGATCATGGGGAGGTGTCATCTAGGTCCTGGATATCTTTACACCGTGTTAAGTTAGCATGGGCTCATTACCGGTTTAAACGCCATTTTTCCTTTTTTGCAACTTCTGCACACGACACTTAGTTGTTGCTTTAGCTTTCAACCTAGTAGTTCATCGTGGTTTACATGAGAATAATATATTATTGCTCTACTATCTGCTTTGCTTGTTAAACTATATCTGTACAGCGAGTGCTGAAGTTTCAAGAACAACACGATACAGAATTGTTATGAGGTCTGATCTCCACGACTTCATACTCATAACATAAGTGCAGCTTCTGCCAATTCTGGGCATGAGGCGGGTTTTATATTGCTTTGCCGAACACACATACACAACAGTTGATGCGGTTCACATGAAGAGAGAGCTGGTGTATGCTGATGTGATTCCTTCAAATCTAAGACACTAAAGTATGGGCACGCCCTAAACCAACACAAACAGACCTTCTTAGCAAATAATATAATATGTGTATTAGGGAGGGTGAGATATAAGCAGCCGCGGGCCGTGGAGGGAGTTACGGTGGGGCAGGGAGGCGGGGAGGGGGAGAAGGCAGGGTGGAGCCCTCTCCACCCTGCCCCTCCCCCTCCCCGCCTCCCTGCCCCACCGTAACTCCCTCCACGGCCCGTGGCTGCTTATAAGTGTTGCTAACTCTTATTCATTTACAGCATGTTAACATACTGTCACCATTCGCTTTTTATGTACTAGTAACTATGCTGGTAATTTTGCTACTGATAATATGTGTACTTGTATTATCTAAGATACTACGCCTGAGAAGACGGCATTAGTAAATAAACATTTCAAATACACATGTGTTCTTCTTAACTCCATGTTCTGGTTTCTAAGAAATATATAACGACCGACTGTTCATGAGTTTCACGTATCCTGAGGTACTATAAGTTCATATTCTGGATTGTCTAAACATTGAGAGTTTGTTATATCCAATGTGACACTGTACCTAGCTTGCTAAGGGGTTTTTGATTACTAACGTGAGTTTTGGGACACCCTAATTCGCCGAGGTTCCAATCCTCTGTCCACAGTTCTGTGTGAGAACAGAAACCCTGCGACAGGGGCACCCCCGACCCTTGCTGGAGCTTCATCACACTTGCGATACAACTCCAGCAATGCGCCAACTTTACGGCACAGATACATCACGCATCTGTGCTGTTTTTGCCCCATGATGCGCCGCATTGTAAATGCAGCACACCATAGGTGACGGAACAGCGGCACAGAATGACTAACACATCCCTGGTGATGCGCCAGTCATCATAAATCTATCCCTATGCTTCTTATCTTGTTAGAGATGAACCGCCATATGTATCATCAAAGTTTTTTGCATTTCCTAAATAGCGAACTTTAAGGAATAAATAGCGATTCTTTACCATTCCTAGTTTGCGATGAGCTATTTGCTAATTACAAATTACCCATTCATTTCCTTCATTTCCATAGGGCGGTTGGACTCACTTTTAGCTCGAACGGCTGAATGGATTTCCACGAAACTTGGCAAAATTGTAGGGACTGGTAGCCCGATGTGCCTTTGCTATGTCTCAAGATATATGCTCCAGTGGTTTTTACGAAAATTAACTTTGAAAAATATATATTGGGCTACATTGGCCTATATATATGTTGGAGCCCAAATGTAGCCCAATGTAGCCCAATGAAGCCCAATGAAGCCCAATGTAGCCCAATGTAGCCCAAAGATGGCCGCCAGAGACAAAAAAAACAAATGTAGCCCAAATATCAGCCAGATGTAGCCCAACTATAGCCCAGTGACAGAATGACCAATCAGCTTCGCAAACCTCCGTTACGCGAAGCGGAGCGCTGTTACAGATATATATCTTTTTTTGAACGTTAATTTCTCAAAATCCACTGGAGCACATATATTGAGACCTAGCAAAGGCACATCGGGCTACCAGTCCCTAATATTTTACCAAGTTTCGTGCAAATCCATTCAGCCGTTCGATTATTATTATTTTTTTTTTTTTTTGCCCCGCGGGGCCCTTTTAAAACCTCCACATCAAACCTAGGGGGTCAGCGAGGATCTACTATGCCCCCTTATGGTCATTTGCCCCTTCGCTTTGGCCTCCTCTTGTCTCTCGATCCTACCGAGAGACAAGATGGCGGCCGCTACGGACTGTTTGGAATGTTTACAGACGCCGGAGAACCAATCAGCTTCGCTTCACAAAGCTCCGTTGCGCGAAAAGTACGCGTACTGGAGCGCTGCCCGGTCCGCTGTTACAGATATATATCTTTTTTTAAACGTTAATTTCTCAAAATCCACTGTAGCACATATATTGAGACCTACAAAAGGCACATCGGGCTACCAGTCCCTACAATTTTGCCAAGTTTCGTGCAAATCCATTCAGCCGTTCGGGCTAAAAGTGAGGCCAACCGCCCTATGGAAAACTCAATGTTAAAAACACGTTTTGGGACCCCCCCTTTTTCTCGACCCCCCCTGGACGAACCCCCCCCCCCCCCAATTTTCAGGGGCTGCTCAGAAACAAAATGTGCCATTTTCCTGAAAATTTCAGCCAATTCCGTCCACAAACGCCAAAGTTATTTGACATAGAATTTTCAAAAATCCCATAGAGAAAAAATCCTAACTATATATACCTACTGGCGACCGCCAGTAGGTAATATATATATATATATATAAAACATATTTATTAATGTTTCCCAGTTGATTTGTCAATATCTGTTATGTTTCATACATATATATATATATATTCACTGAAAAAACCATAGGTTATAGACCATATATAGTTAGGAATTAGCATTTACAAAACCTTGAAAATTCACTGAAAAAACCATAGGTTATAGACCATATATAGTTAGGAATTAGCATTTACAAAACCTTATTTTACTCACACAAAACCATTGAAATTCCATATATAGTTAGTTGCACTAACTATATATCGCGCATCCGCAATCCACTGCTGATGATGTCACATATTACATCATTCATGACATGGTCAGTGACATCACTGATGACATCTCAAATGACATCTCAAATGACATCACTGATGACAACATCCAGTGACTGTATGTTTCTGTAAAGTTAAAATATGTTTTACATATTGAAGAATGAGTAGATGTATAAGTGTCTGAATGAAGGTTTTAGTAGGTGCGTGGTTGACTGTATGAGTGAGTGATTAAATGCGTCCTACTGAATGCATAGGTTAGTGACTAAACTGTGTGAAACTTTGCATCAGTATGTCTGTTGTTGTGCAAGCTGCTGCATGTGTTGATCAGTAGCTATATGAGTGGCTATATGGGTTATTGATTGGTTGGCCAAGTATTTGTATGGGAGACTGAGTGTGTGTGTGGCTGGTTGGGAGGTGTGTGACTCTGTGCAGATCAATGTGTACTTGTATCAGTGATTGTATAAGAGAGTAAGTATGTGTTAGTATATGTTTGAAAATGTAAGGTGCTCTATGTTTAACTGTCTAGATTAGAAAATGGAGGTGTGATTGATTCTTTGCATGACTGACTAGGTGTGTGAGTAACTCCATGGATGAGCAACAGAGTGTAAATGTCTGTATAGGTGTATGAGTGCATATGATAGTGTTGTAAAGATGAGTGATTGTATGTTTGAATGATTGTATGGATGAATGAGTGAATGTGTGTGTAGACGTAGGAATCAGTGAGTGCGTATGTAGTAACTAGTATTGGTGTGTCAATGGTTTCAAAAATTATACTCTGTATTTAACACTGGTTGTAACAGAGGTTATATTAAAATGTGAGGAGATGCATTGTATTGTCACATGAATGATATCATCAGTGATGTGGTCATTGATGTCAAATGAGATGTCATCAGTGATGTCATTTGAGATGTCATCAGTGATGTCATCAGTGATGTCACTGACCATGTCATGAATGATGTAATATGTGACATCATCAGCAGTGGATTGCGGATGCGCGATATATAGTTAGTGCAACTAACTATATATGGAATTTCAATGGTTTTGTGTGAGTAAAATAAGGTTTTGTAAATGCTAATTCCTAACTATATATGGTCTATAACCTATGGTTTTTTCAGTGAATTTTCAAGGTTTTGTAAATGCTAATTCCTAACTATATATGGTCTATAACCTATGGTTTTTTCAGTGAATTTCATTGGTTTTTTAACAGCTAATATCTGTAGCTGTAAAATGTATTCTTCTTTAAATCCAAAAATATATTTTATATGTTTATGAATAATTTTTTTTTAAAATATTTTTTTTTCTTCGTTCCCGCTTCGCGAATCGGGAAGCTTCCCGTTAGCTGACCTTCATGCCGCGAAATAGACCGCGAGCCGGTAAACGTTTCTTTACCGCAAGTGCCGCGTTAGAAAACAACATCGTGACGCCTCCCGTCCGCATGACGTTTCACGTTGTCGCGTGATACGTCATATGACGTGCTACGTTAGCGAACTGGTACGCGAAGCGAGTCGCAAAGCGCAGGTTTCTGGAAGCAAACCGGGAGGCCCTGCAAAGCGCTTAACGTAAACACAGCAGGTCATGTGACTTGGTAATAACACTTTTCATTGGTTCATTTCACTTTTGGTTTCCTAATGATGTAAGACTAGGTCATATAATCTAAAATGAACACTTTTCATTGGTTGAGAACTCTTGTTTTTCCCAAATGATGAAAATCCCTCCTTCTTTCCTCACTCTGACTTTCATCATTGTGAGAGAAAGACCCTTTGTGATCACTGAGCAATGGCTTCTTTAGTAGCTTCAGCTGGTGCTTCCCCACCACCTCCACCACATCCAAGGAAGAGTGGACCACCTGCTCAAGTTATAATTCAGCAAGAAGAGGAAGAAGAGGAAGACGAGGAAGAGCAGGAAGAGAGGCAGTTTTTGCCTGAGGAGCCCAGGACGTCTCACCGGAAAGAAAACTTAATTTGGCAATTTTTTAAAATTCCCAAAGGTCAGAAAAAAGTAAATGCAAGATACGTAACTTGCCTTATATGTCAAGATAGACTGTCCAGAGGAACCGAGAAAAAATACAGTTTCGGAAACTACACAATGCATCGCCATATGACTAGGTGGCCTCCTAACAACTACAGTGCTGCACAGTTTCGGAACGACCTAGATAATCTCCCTATTATGGCCAGAAGATCTGTTGTACCGGAAGTAACGGGACCAGAGGGCAGGGAGATGGTGCCAAATATACAAATGAGATTTGGTGAAGTAAAACACATCTGCGTATTTTGCGATGGATTCATTTGCTACGGAGAAAGAAGCATCACTCTGATCAACAGAGCTATTGACTATCATATGCAAGTTTGTACGAAACGCCCAAAATAATAAATACTTTTTTTTTGTTTTGTTGCTCCTGTTGAGCCCTTTACAATGAATCGTTTTCATTGCCCCCTCCAAGAAAAACCCCAAAAAATATAAAACTGTTCAGAAAAATTCCAAAAAAGTAAAAAAAAATTCCGAAAAATAATAAAAAAAATATAAAACAACAAAAACAATAAAAAAAAAAGTTCTTTTCAGAACTACCTCCCCGTTATTAAAAAATTGGTACAATATTTGGAACTGTGCCAACCTCTATTTCTCTTAGTTCGCTTCCCAGTTCGCTCGCCGGTACGCGAACTGGAAGCGAACCAAAAACAGTAAGTATAAGGGAAGGAAACAGACACTTATGTTAAAAGAAAGACAGCTATAGGGGAGTAAACTAGAGATACTATTACCCGTAATCCACTGCTGATGATGTCACATATTACATCATTCATGACATGCTCAGTGACATCATCAGCAGAGGATTGCGGGTTTTTTGGCAACGTGCCTTATCCACGGTTTAATAACGCTGCCTTTTGCTTTATATAAGTTTTCAAATTGTATGAAATATATACCAATAGGTCGTTATGAACCTTTAGGTAGTGCTTTTCTTCATGAGGTCTGGTCGCTTCCATACACATACAGATGTTTCAAAGATGATCAAGAAGTTTATCTGAATGGAGAGGAATGCACTGAGACGCCAGATCATTCACTAATGTGTAGGCACATACAGTTACACGGTTCATGCAACAAACACCGACCAAATATGGCTTGCGTGTTGCAAGGCACGCCAGTTCCTGCTATCATCCCCACGTTCAAATTGTTGGAAAATGGTAGTTATTTGATGCTCAATAATGAAGATTGTTCTGGGTTAATTAAAAGTATTCCTTTTATCGTAACAGTAAGTGAACGGGTTATTTGCTGCAGAAATGTTCTATTTCCTCCCACACATGAACATAGGGAGTTTTCAATCTGGCCACAAATACCAACCTTGGGAGCAGATTTCAACGGCATGGCAAGAATAAGAGCTCTTTTGTCTCAGAGAGAGGTGGCCTTGAGTTCGGCCCGTGAAACTTTCGTGCTTCACATAGCGAACACCCGTACAGAGGTGCAGACCCTTTTCAATTCAGATTTGCCTTTCAATTTCAGCAAGATGGTTCGGACTATCTTTAACGCATCCTCCACAAAGGCCCTGGCGCACTTTTTTAAAGTTGTTACCAGTGGTCTCGTGACTTCATTTGAGAAAATCTTTGGAGTCATCCCTGCTTTCTTTCATTCTATTTTCTCCACTCTGCTTCGTGGATTGCCATTTTTACTTGCATTACCAGCGGACGCTCTTGTGCTTTTTACATTTTTAAATATGGATGTCCCTCCTATGCAACCTCCCGCCCTGCAGCTGCTGACACTGTTCCGCAATCGCATGCTAGAATATTATGGCACAATGCCGTTGGCGATATTAAGCACGGCATATGGATTATCTTTTCGATTCTCCTACTTCACCTGTGTCCAGCCTGTATTTCACTGCCTGACCTGTGATTTCGATTGGGCCATTGATTTGTGTCTCTGCGGACCGGTTTCTCCTGACGTCGACTTTAATCAGCTGATGACTCCTATCATTACTCACGAGTTGGTTTGTCCTGGCGAAAGGATTATGGCTGTGGCATTGATGCATGGACTAATTGGTCCCTGGAATTTACTGGCGGCAGCACAGTCTTTCTTGGAACAGAGCTTTGTTGAAAACCCACCGAGCTGTCCTCTGATGGTGATAGAGGATCCGGTGCTGGGAGAGCACGTATGTTCTTTTCCGCTTTTAAATTGGATGGCTGAACTGTTTTCAGATGAAGACGGTGACTTCCTATTGGAGGCTGTTGCAGCTTATTTTGCATACACAGTTATGTCATAGACCTTTTTCATGTTTGATATGCTGAGTACTAGCATTTCATTGACAATTCATCGACTTATTTGTCAAGTTTTTATTATTTACCTTGCCTATTGGCTTAAGACTCGATAAAGTACTTGGCTGTTTTATTTTTCTTTAGCATTAAATTTTCCTAGTTTTTAATGCTTTACCTTGCGGACCGTCCACATATAAACTTGCAATCTGCTCTCATGAGATGGCACTTCTATTATCTTATTCAGTTCGTTTCCGGATCATGGGGAGGTGTCATCTAGGTCCTGGATATCTTTACACCGTGTTAAGTTAGCATGGGCTCATTACCGGTTTAAACGCCATTTTTCCTTTTTTGCAACTTCTGCACACGACACTTAGTTGTTGCTTTAGCTTTCAACCTAGTAGTTCATCGTGGTTTACATGAGAATAATATGTTATTGCTCTACTATCTGCTTTGCTTGTTAAACTATATCTGTACAGCGAGTGCTAAAGTTTCAAGAACAACACGATACAGAATTGTTATGAGGTCTGATCTCCACGACTTCATACTCATAACATAAGTGCAACTTCTGCCAATTCTGGGCATGAGGCGGGTTTTATAGTACTTTGCCAAACACACATACACAACACTTGATGCGGTTCACATGAAGAGAGAGCTGGTGTATGCTGATGTGATTCCTTCAAATCTAAGACACTAAAGTATGGGCACGCCCTAAACCAACACAAAGAGACCTTCTTAGCAAATAATATAATATGTGTATTAGGGAGGGTGAGATATAAGCAGCCGCGGGCCGTGGAGGGAGTTACGGTGAGGCAGGGAGGCGGGGAGGGGGAGAAGCAGGGTGGAGCCCTCTCCACCCTGCCCCTCCCCCTCCCCGCCTCCCTGCCCCACCGTAACTCCCTCCACGGCCCGCGGCTGCTTATAAGTGTTGCTAACTCTTATTCATTTACAGCATGTTAACATACTATCACCATTCGCTTTTTATGTACTAGTAACTATGCTGGTAATTTTGCTACTGATAATATGTGTACTTGTATTCTCCACCCTGCTTCTCCCCCTCCCCGCCTCCCTGCCTCACCGTAACTCCCTCCACGGCCCGCGGCTGCTTATAAGTGTTGCTAACTCTTATTCATTTACAGCATGTTAACATACTATCACCATTCGCTTTTTATGTACTAGAAACTATGCTGGTAATTTTGCTACTGATAATATGTGTACTTGTATTATCTAAGATACTACGCCTGAGAAGACGGCATTAGTAAATAAACATTTCAAATACACATGTGTTCTTCTTAACTCCATGTTCTGGTTTCTAAGAAATATATAACGACCGACTGTTCATGAGTTCCACGTATCCTGAGGTACTATAAGTTCATATTCTGGATTGTCTAAACATTGAGAGTTTGTTATATCCAATGTGACACTGTACCTAGCTTGCTAAGGGGTTTTTGATTACTAACGTGAGTTTTGGGACACCCTAATTCGCCGAGGTTCCAATCCTCTGTCCACAGTTCTGTGTGAGAACAGAAACCCTGCGACAGGGGCACCCCCGACCCTTGCTGGAGCTTCATCACACTTGCGATACAACTCCAGCAATGCGCCACCTTTACGGCACAGATACATCACGCATCTGTGCTGTTTTTGCCCCATGATGCGCCGCATTGTAAATGCAGCACACCATAGGTGACGGAACAGCGGCACAGAATGACTAACACATCCCTGGTGATGCGCCAGTCATCATAAATCTATCCCTATGCTTCTTATCTTGTTAGAGATGAACCGCCATATGTATCATCAAAGTTTTTTGCATTTCCTAAATAGCGAACTTTAAGGAATAAATAGCGATTCTTTACCATTCCTAGTTTGCGATTAGCTATTTGCTAATTACAAATTACCCATTCATTTCCTTCATTTCCATAGGGCGGTTGGACTCACTTTTAGCTCGAACGGCTGAATGGATTTCCACGAAACTTGGCAAAATTGTAGGGACTGGTAGCCCGATGTGCCTTTGCTATGTCTCAAGATATATGCTCCAGTGGTTTTTACAAAAATTAACTTTGAAAAATATATATTGGGCTACATTGGCCTATATATATGTTGGAGCCCAAATGTAGCCCAATGTAGCCCAATGAAGCCCAATGTAGCCCAATGTAGCCCAAAGATGGCCGCCAGAGACAAAAAAAACAAATGTAGCCCAAATATCAGCCAGACGTAGCCCAACTATAGCCCAGTGACAGAATGACCAATCAGCTTCGCAAACCTCCGTTACGCGAAGCGGAGCGCTGTTACAGATATATATCTTTTTTTGAACGTTAATTTCTCAAAATCCACTGGAGCACATATATTGAGACCTAGCAAAGGCACATCGGGCTACCAGTCCCTAATATTTTGCCAAGTTTCGTGCAAATCCATTCAGCCGTTCGATTATTATTATTATTATTATTTTTTGCCCCGCGGGGCCCTTTTAAAACCTCCACATCAAACCTAGGGGGTCAGCGAGGATCTACTATGCCCCCTTATAGTTATTTCCCCCTTTGTTTTGGCCTCCTCTTGTCTCTCGATCCTACCGAGAGACAAGATGGCGGCCGCTACGGACTTTTTGGAATGTTGACAGACGCCAGAGAACCAATCAGCTTCGCTTCACAAAGCTCCGTTGCGCGAAAAGTACGCGTCCTGGGACGCTGCCAGGTCCGCTGTTACAGATATATATCTTTTTTTAAACGTTAATTTCTCAAAATCCACTGGAGCACATATATTGAGACCTACAAAAGGCACATCGGGCTACCAGTCCCTACAATTTTGCCAAGTTTCGTGCAAATCCATTCAGCCGTTCGGGCTAAAAGTGAGGCCAACCGCCCTATGGAAAACTCAATGTTAAAAACACGTTTTGGGACCCCCCTTTTTTCTCGGCCCCCCCTTGACGAACCCCCCCCAAATTTTCAAGGGCTGCTCAGAAACAAAATGTGCCATTTTCCTGAAAATTTCAGCCAATTCCGTCCACAAACGCCAAAGTTATTAGACATAGAATTTTCAAAAATCCCATAGAGAAAAAATCCTAACTATATATACCTACTGGCGACCGCCAGTAGGTAATATATATATATATTATATATATACACATATATATATAATATATATGTATGAAACATAACAAATATTGACAAATCAACTGGGAAACATTAATAAATTACCAAATGTATTCAATCTAAAAAAGTATAAAATCCAAATAAGACATTTACTAAAAACAGTATACATTGTTTTAAAAATATATATATACTGGGAGAAAACATATACCATTAAAAAAAATTAACAAATAATAATAGATACATTTAAACAATATTAAGAAATTATTGATGTCCGGGAATAACAGAGATACTATTCCCATTCCTGTATATGCAATAGGATAGAAAGCATTGATCTTCAGAGGAACAAGATTTTCTATTCCCACTCTAGTCTGTGTATTGGTAGGAAAATCAGTGGCCATCTGAGGGATTACATTTAGTATTCCCACTCCAATCTTTGCAATAGTAATTAAGGCGTTGGACTTGAGATGGGTTAAATGTACTATTCTCACTCCAGGCTGTGCAACAGTAGGAAAAGCATTGGACTTTGGAAGGGTAAGATTTACAATTCCCACTCCACTCTGTGCAACAGCAGTGAAAGCATTGGACTTCGATAGGTTATGATTTACTATTCCTAATCCAGCCAGTCTGGAACAGTAGGGAAATTGTTTAACTTCGGAACTGTAGGATTCATTATTCCCAACCCAGTCTGTGCAACAGTAGGGAAAGCTTTGGACTTTGGAAGAGTAAGATTTATTATTCCCACTCCAGTCTGTGCAACAGTAGGGAAAGCTTTGGACTTCAGAAGAGTAAAATGTACTATTCCCACTGCAGTCTGTTCAGCAGAAAAAAAAGTGTTGGACTTCAGAAGTGAGACCTTTTATATATTTCCACACCAAGTCGGTGCAGCAGTAGGAAAAGTGTTGGACTTTGGAGAAGTAAGATTTACTATTTTCACTCCAGTCTGTGAAACAGTATGAAAAGTGATGAACTTCATAGGCGTAAGGTGTACTATTCCCACTCCAGTCTTTGCTACGGTACAGAAAGCATTGGACTTTGGAGGGGTAAGATTTAATATTCCATCTCTAGTCTGTGCAACTGTAGGGAAAGCGTTGGACTTCAGAGGGGTAATATTTTCTATTCCCACTCCAGTCTGTGCAACAGTAGGGAAAGTACTTCACTTCAAACACGTTACATATTTGAATAACCACATTAATTTAGAACTAATATAAAACATTTCAGGATCGCTTTAGGACCTCTTTGTGTTGCTTTTGCCTTACACTTTCATCGAATTTCACACACTGATTGGTCAACTGAAAATATAAATGGAAGGAGGAGCCATGGTCAACCGCGGACCACAGTATTACCTGCCCTAAAAAAGGCCAGTGGGAAAAATAATAGTGGCTGGCCTGAAATGCTTCCCCTATTGGAAAGCAGGCAGGTAGAGGATCTCAGAATTGTGATCTTCTAAACAAAGTGTTTTTACTGAAACTAAAAGCAGTCCAGTGAGTCCCTCTCTGAGAGGTGTTTGATGCTCCAGAAGCGCTGGGATTATTCTCAAGTCTATGAAAAATACTAACAAGTGTCAGAAAAAGCAGAAGCAGCAAAACAAATAACTGCAAATAAATAAAATAAATTGAGGTTCTTTTGAAAATCACTTTAATAACGGCTTAATTGGCTTCTTGGAAATACATTTCATCGGACGCTTCCAAGTTAATAACTTGGTTGAAATAATTGCGCCTTTCATCATGGAATTGGGTACACGAGTTTACAATAGGGACTTCGTCATTGCAAATAACCACGTCAAAATTGCTGCCTTCACAATGCTCACAGCTTCCTAATAATCACTCTGCTCTCCAGTTATGATTTCAGACAATAAGGAAAGTTCATCAGTCTATGACCTCAAGAAGAAACATGACCTACTTTGAAGAGGCGTCTATAAATGTAGGTAGTAGATGGGAGAATAAATAATTGATGCTGTATACATTCTTTTCTATTTCAATTTTTCATTTCAGTTTTATAGACATGTAGCGGAGAAGCTGAGTATTAATGCAACAGTACCTGCATCCAAGAAACAACAGATGCCAGTGATGCAAGGGTGGCCAGATCTAAAAACTAAAATCCAGACATTTCACAATACGGGAATTAGAGCCACAATTCATTGTGCACAAAATGATTTTTTTGACTGTGCTCACCTACATGAAGACACAGACAACGAGGCACGAAAGGAAATTAAATGAACTTTCACAAAAGTATCACCTGGGTTAACTCAATTGCTTTCGGTTAGGAGTTGCTAACTAATTCTATAGAAGGACATATGAAAATGAGCCTCCTCTTTGTTCACTCGCCACTCTATGAAAGCCCGGATGTGGGAAATGTACTGAGTTTGTTGGGAAAGACTGGGTCTGACTACAAATCCCAGATGGCTTCTCATCCTAGTGGTACAAAAGGGGGTGGTGATGGACGGAGCATCTGAACCAATCAAACACTCACACCCAGTCAACAGATCAGGGTTTAATCCATAACCGTTCTTTAGCCCACTCTGCCACCCCAGTTCAGACATGGCCATATGGAAATCAGTCTGACCCTGTGCCTCATGGGAACAGTCCAGCCCTAACTGCCAAGCCATGCCTTCCCTTGACCGGAAACAAGCTTCCGAGGACCGGTTTCTGGCATTTCAGCCGTCGTCAGCCCAGCTTGCTTGAATCCAGAGGCAAAGTGAGCAAGGGACTCACGTCTGAGCATACCCTGCCAACTTATGGCGAACAAAGTGGTACAAAAGGGGGTGGTGATGGACGGGCAATAAGACATACAGCATGGTGTCTCTTGATGCTACATTGGCATATTAACAACCAATGCATATAGAGGGAATTCAAGCGCAGACAATGGGATTGGCTCCAATTGTAGAGAAAGGTAGTCGGTGACGAAGGACACATAAGGAGATAGAGAAATACAGAGTTGCATCCTCACACTTGACGATCAAGAGATAGATCATTATGAAATGATTGAGTGATAAGAGTGTTTGAAGGCTATGGGGGGGGGAATATGTCCTCGGTGTCAATCATGACCCCAAATGTTCCAGAGGGTTTTGCCATATTTTCCAGAAGGTTGTCAATTAGTCAGTGACCCTGCAGCTAAAGTATTTATGGAATGCGATTTGCATTAGTTGTGTAAGTTGTTCACAGCAGATGGGTACAGTCCGCTTCCTCCAAGTGTCTGAAGATGTAAATCTTTAGACCATCAGAGAATTCACCAGCCACCTTACCCTATGTCATGCACCCACAATCTGCACCCACAATCTGCAACCACAATGTGTGAGTGGCGTTGCGTGTGTGAGTGGCGTTGCGTGTGTGAGTGGCGTTGCGTGTGTGAGTGGCGTTGCGTGTGTGACTGGCGTTGCGTGTGTGTGGTGTTGCGTGTGGGAGTGGTGTTGCGTGTGTGAGTGGCGTTGCGTGTGTGAGTGGCGTTGCGTGTGTGAGTGGCGTTGCGTGTGTGAGTGGCGTTGCGTGTGTGAGTGGCGTTGCATGTGTGAGTGGCATTGCGTGTGTGAGTGGCGTTGCGTGTGTGAGCGGCATTGCGTGTGTGAGTGGCGTTGCGTGTGTGAGTGGCGTTGCGTGTGTGAGCGGCGTTGCGTGTGTGAGCGGCGTTGCATATGTGAGTGGCGTTGCGTGTGTGAGTGGCGTTGCGTGTGTGAGTGGCGTTGCGTGTGTGAGTGGCGTTGCGTGTGTGAGTGGCGTTGCGTGTGTGAGTGGCGTTGCTTGGGTGAGTGGCGTTGCGTGGGTGAGTGTGGTGTTGCGTGGATTATAGTGGGCTTGCGTGGGTGTGAGTGGCGTTGCGTGTCTGTAAGTGTTGCTGTGTGGGTGAAAGTGGCACAGAGCCTTTGAGGTGGCCTGGCGCAGGAGAAATGCTGCTGCTGCTAATTAAATACAAGAGCGGCCGGGAAGCGGCCGGGAAACACAAGTACGGCCGGCCATATAATTAGGGGAGGAGAAGCCGCACAGCACACGCTGGGAGAAGCCCTTTGATGTGCTGTGCGGCCGCGATGCGCGCTCTGTGCTGGGGGAGGGCCATTAGCCTGAACTCGCGGCAAGATCAAACGAAGGGTGGGAGGGACATTGAGGAACAGATGGCCATGAAAGTGTATGGGCCAAAAGCGCTTGCCTGTGGCCACGTGCACTTGAAGAAAACGCCACGAAAAAATGCGGTGGTTTGACAATCAGTTCGAGCACTTGAATTTTGCCATTTCCCATTCCTTCGGAATGGTAAAGGACGAGACCTAAAAACTAAAAAGCCGGTGGTCACTCAGGAATCCTAGCTAAGTCCCGCAGCCGCGTTTGCCCCCCCCCCTGCGCTGCAGACAGTTAAAAAAATTAAAAAGCCAGTGGTCACTCAGGCGGCCTAGCTCTAAGTCCCGCAGCCGCGTTTGCCCCCCCCCCTGCGCTGCAGAGAGTTAAAAAAACTTAAAAGCCGGTGGTCACTCAGGCGGCCTAGCTAAGTCCCGCAGCCGTGTTTGCCCCCCCCCTGCGCTGCTGACAGTTAAAAAAAACTTAAAAGTCGGTGGTCAATCAGGCGGCCTAGCTAAGTCCCGCAGCCGCGTTTGCCCCCCACCCAGTCCGTCCCAGCCTCGCTCAGAGAAGTCCTCCAGGGCCGTCAATCAGCGCGAGTGCCACCAATGACGGCCCTGTATGGACATTTTTGGCCAGCCCTCGCCGAGTCGCGATCAGAACGTAGCAGTGACGCGTTACGTGCTCACTGCTACGCTCTCGTCGTGTGACTCGTGGTGTCGGAGCCTTGTTAATTCTGGCCTGGGGGCGCCGGCGGGCACTGGGCTGTGCCTTATTATTTCAGGCGGCAGAGGCAGCTTTCAGACTGAGAAGAAGAAGAGGTGAGTGAGAGATCATTTACGTGCATTCGGCAAGCTCATGATTGTTGTTCCCAATCCCTTGAAATGAATGATGATGAATTAAAATCATTGCCCTTCCAGTACCAGCTTCACCTTGGTGCTGCCTAGAAAGTTTCGAAGATGTTTTAAAGATTGCAGATTGTCCGGACCATGATTCACCCGCTCAGATCTGCCTTTTCACTCTAAAAGAATTCAAAGACCTCAACTGTTGAAAAACTGCGAAAAACGTCTGGGAGAAAATGAATTACTCTCTGTTGTGTTCTGGGGTCTTAGATCTGCTAGCTAAGGGAAGTGTAATCAACTCTTCCAGCCAAGCTGTTCAAAAGATTAACCTCTTTAACAACTGTATCAGGGAAAAATAGCAAAATAAAAGAATATATGAAAAGATCCAGATTTATCAAAACATATTTCATATTTGGATTCCATACCCAATAATTCACATACAAGACAGCGACTCTGACCTTTGTTTTGTATTCCGGTCGAGGCTGACTGCCATAATCGGTGTGCACAGAGCATGTATTGAACGACAGATGTGCTGTGCTGGTATTTGATGCAGTTCTTCAGGGAATTATAGGAGTGGGAGTCGTTGACGCAGTGATTTAAATTTAACTAGGGTTGGGCAAGAACTGTCAGGTGCTGAAAACCTGCACTACTTTTAGAAAGGGAGAGTGCCGGGACTTCTTAGCGGAGGGTCAGTATATTAACTGTGAGACTAGTAGCAGTACTTTAGTAAACAGGTGCCTGGGATAATGAGCAGCAATATTACGTGTCTCTCGGACATCTTTCAAGTGCTCACCGTCCTTTTTCCCCAGCTCTAGCTATGCCGAGTTTGTAATCATGTAACCGCTCTGAATGGGTGTCATTTCTGTGGTGCCAACCTAAGGATACGTTGACGAGAGTTGACCACAAAGTAAAATTTGTACTTTCAGAAGCATAGCACTTCAAAGACCCGCAAACCATCAATTTATGCAAAATGTCTTGTTTCAACAAAACTCTCAATTTTTTTATTCTTCATCATAATGAACCTATACACAACCACTGCATTGTTCCAAATTGCTCCAAATTGGTACAGACTGGTGCAACAATGGTCGACCTGGAATTATCTATCCATGTTATGAACTTTGACAAGATCACAGGGTATGTGGTAGGGTTTGTATTTGGACAAGGAGATCGGGGCTCGTTTGCCACCAGTAAGTTCCCTTTCAATGTGTATCCTCCCAGTCTTGCGCTCAGCCCCAGAGGCGTAGGTTGTCCTCCACCATTTTGTCCTGTTACCTTTTGATCAGCATCCCAGATACTTCCACTCTCTGACCTCATGTCATAGTCCTGAATGCAAGATCTGATGGACACTTGTGTCAGGGCTAATACCCAGTGCTTAAACTGAGCTGGTGGTTATGGGTGGGGCCTGACACAACTGACTTTGATCCAGAGAAACAGAAAGAAAAACAATGAGGGAAAAGTAGGAATAAAAGAAAGTCAGAAAAAATGTACAATAGGATAAATTGGAGGTAAAAAGAAATACCTGTACAAGAAAGATAAAGACGCAGGGAGTGTCATGGTGCATTAAAAAGGCATGGGGTGAAATCTAGGCTATGCAGCTTAGTATTCTGCATCCAGACCTTTATTAGCACCAGTTCTGGGCAATACATTGGTCCCACAAACTTATTCTTTTACAAATGTATCAGAGCGGGCAATATTAAGTTATCTTCAAATGCTTTGACATAGAAATGCTGCAAATCGCATTCAGAAGGCAAATCCTAAAATCCTTTTTCCTGGTTTCTAAAACAGGTGTCCTTTACTTCATAAACAGCTATATTTGCTACGTACAGTACAATGGAGCATGTGGCAAATAATAGTTCATTGTCTAAATGTGCTAAATTGGTATTGTTTTGGCAAGTAGAAGACTTGGTACAAACAGTGTGCTTGTTCGCTTTTTTATTAAATAGCCCTGAACCTAAGGTAATATGATGTTGCATCACAGCACTGCAGACACGCATAAAAAACGACCAAAGATGGTTGTAATCATAAGCACGATTACCAAAGTATTTATATAGCACAAGGTGGATCGATCAATAGCCTCTTTAGTTATCAGAACGTACTGTAAGAAGTATACAAGTCCTTTCAGTGCAGCATTGATGGTGTTCTGCTTGTGGGTTAAAGGTGACCACCTGATTAATTAACGCAAAATTACCAAAACGTTGAAAAAAGAGCATGCAGCAGGTTTTAGCCAATTAATTGCTGCTCAAATATGCATTCAAGTTTCACTGATGTCCCCCAAAAAATGATAAAGCTATTTCTCCTATCACTAATGACAAGTCGCTTTGACTCATCCTTTATATCAATCCTATCACCATAACTGCCATTTCAAGAAAATATAATATTATTGTTTTCACCAGGTTGATTAACAACTGCAGATCGAAAATACAGAAGGTCAGATCAGAGACCCTCGTGCATATCTAAAGTAGGATGTGGCATAAACCTGTCCCTACACCTCTTCCTCAAGTATTTAATGCCCTTGGCCTTTTCTAAGGCCTATTTGGCCCTTGCACATTCCAGATTAGTAATTTGTATTTAGTCACCATGGTTACCATAGAAATCTTATGTAGATGACCAGTTCCACCCAGTGTGTGACAATGACAAAGATCCTGTCCGACTGCACCACTAGGCGATGGAAGCTTCACAATATATCAAAACAACAAAGTCCAACATTACCCAATGCAAACCCCTCATAACCCTCCCTCAGGCAGATCATGCACAACTTTCCTGACTCAACCTTTGCCCAAAGGCGCATCGAACCCCGCTAGGCGTCCCACCCCTCTCTATACCCCTATATGTTATAATGTTATAAAGAGATTTATACCGCGCACTGATACTCAAGAGTGTCCTGGTGCGTAGGAGAACAGTGACAGAGGTGAGCAAAAGAATTAGTGGCCCGATGTAGGTAAATCTTTTTTACCACTTCTTAAATACCGATTCATACCGAATCGGTATTAAAGAAGTGGTAAAAAAGAGGAGGGGAGATGTAGGTATTTCAGATTCGGTAAATACCGAATCGTTAAGATTCGGTATTTACTGATTCTGTAAATACCGAATCGGTAATGCCCATTGATTCCTTTGGGCATTGAAGCCCATAGGAATCATGGGCAATACCGATTCTGTAATTACAGAATCGGTAAATACCGAATTTTGCAAGGGCGCAGGGGGTGTCACTTTGACACCCTCTGGCACCCCAAAAATAGGCATGTGCGCCATGTGGCAGCATGTCTGTCTGTCACATGGCTAGGTGTGCATGCACACATGTGCATACACACCTGAATTCGGTATTTTAACACCCAATTGGATTGGGTGTTAAAATACCGAATCTGAAAGGCCTGCGGCACTCAAAGATGTGCTACCTACATGGGCTTTTACAGACTCTGTATTTTTGCCGAGTCTGTATTTACCGAATCGGTAATTTTACCGAATCTGTAAATACAGATTCGGTAAAATACCGATTCTGTAAAGCATGCTCCTACATTAGAAAACCATAATACCGGTCGGATACGGCCGAAATTGGCCGTTTCCGACCGGTATTAGGGCTCCTACATCGGGCCCTAGATCAGCTCATTGAACAGGAAAGTTTTAAGAAGTTTTTTAAAAATAGGAAGCTCCTTGGAATGCCGGAGGTCAGCTGGCAGAGCATTCCACAGTGTGGTTGCTTTTACCACAAAGGACTGCCCCCAAGCGGCGGAACCTAGGGACCACCAGCCGACGTTGGAGGGCGGAGCGAAGAGGTCGCCTGGGTAGATAGAAAGCGAACCGCGAACTAATGTAGGCAGGGCCAGGGCCGTGAAGAGCCTTATGAGTCATGGCACAAACTTTGAAGCGAACTCGCTGGGCAACGGGAAGCCAATGCAAATCGCTTAGCTGCTGACGTACGTTCATTCTCCTAGGGATATTAGACAGGAGCCTGGCAACTGCGTTTTGAATAACCTGCAGTTTTCCTAGGAGAAACCCAGGGTGCCAATGTAGAGGGCGTTAGCATAGTCGAGGCGTGATAGAATGAGCGCCCGAGCGACCGTCTCCCTGGCAGTGCGGGGGAGCAGAGGAAAAAACCTCCTCAAGGCTTTGAGCAAGCCAAAGCAAACCCCTGAGAGTCTTTTGATCTGCTCATGGAAGCCCAAGTCTTCCCCGAACCATATTCCTAGGTTCTTGGCAGCGCCACCATCCGCCTTAGGGCACTGATAATCAGGCGGCCAGAGAGATTTTCTAAAAGTGGGGGGAAACTGGTCATAGAATAGCACCTCAGACTTGTCTTCATTGCACTTAAGGCTGGCCTGCGCCAGCCAGGAAAATACTGAAGACAGGCACTGATGGGCAGTGTCAGTTTGGAGATCAGAGCCCTTCCAGGTGAAAAGGAGCTGAGTGTCATCGGCGTAAGTCATTATTTTGGCACCCAGCTCCTCTGCCAAATAAATCAGGGGTGTCAGGTAAATATTGAAAAGTAGAGGGCTCAGCGTGGACCCCTGAGGGACCCCCGTTGACAGTTTGCGGTTATCCAAAAAGGATTTGACCCAGTCCCAGGCCACGCCCGTGGCAGACAGACGGGAGAGAAGCTGGTGATGGGGTACCGTGTCGAAGGTGGCAGGGAGGTCCAATAAAATCGGAGCCGCCCTGCCTCCCGCGTCCAGGCACTCCCTAATTGCCTCCGTAATCTCCACCAGCGCTGTCTCGGTGCTGAAAGATGTCCTAAACCCAGATTGGGCCGGGTGGAGAGCACCAGAAGATTCCATGAATCCCTCCAGTTGCCTAAAGGCCACCTTTTCACACACCTTAGCCAAGGCCGGTAAAAGGGAAATGGGGCGATAGTTAGAAAGGATAGAGTGATCAGCAGAAGGCTTCTTGAGGAGAGGGAGGAGTTTGGCGTGCTTCCATTGCAGGGGGACTATGCCTGATTGAAGTGAACCATTAACAAGCGCTGCTGCCTCAAGAAAAACTATCTCGGCTACCCCGCCCAGAACTCTCGCCTGACAAGGGTCCGCAGGGGAGCCTGATTTCAAAGATTTCAGGATGGCTAAAACGTCCCTCCCCTCCGCCGGCTTAAAGTGTGAAAAGTGCTGGCTGGGTGTAATAGTGCTCGGGAGAGGGGAAAAAAGCAGAGAACACTGATCATGGCGGGTGGTCCCTAGACTATCTTGGATCCTTTGGATCTTAGCAATGAAGAAAGTGGATAGATCTTCGCACCATTGAGAGGAGATAGGGAGGGTGGTTTGTTCGGCAGCAGGTGACAGAAAGCTACGGACGATGGAGAATATTTCTTTACTGTTGTTATTAGCTTTGGAGATTCTTTCTGCAACGAAGTTGCCTTTAGTTCTTTAATGGCTGCGTAGTAATCCCTCTGGGCGGCGCGAGGGCAGTACCCGCAACGCCAGCATCTCTAAAGTCTTTTACATCCCAGCTTAAGTGCTTTTAGGGAGTCCGTAAACCAAGGTTTAGAGGGAGAGACGCGCGGTTGGCATCTCGAGGAGGGCTTAGGCAAAGAGTTGACCTCCTGGCTGATCCAGGCTGAGAACCTCTCCATGGCTCCATCGAGATAGAGGGCTTCGCTCGGGGGGGCTGATGACAGCGCTTTAGACAAAGCCGGAATATTAATCTTCTTTGGGGGATGTCCCATTGCCAAGCCGGAGGGTGGAAGAGGATTGCCAATGTCCCATGAGAACCTGATCAAAAAATGGTCCGACCATGTGAGAGGCCAGGGATTCGACCCGGAGAGATCAAAGTTGGAACAGACTATGTCGATCAAATGACCACATTTGTGTGTAGTGTCACTGACCCGCTGGGTAAAGTGGGTAAGATTAAATATGTCCAACAGGTCTCTCGTCCCTGGAGCTTCCAGATTCTCCAAATGAACATTGAAGTTACCTAACAACAGAAACTTGGAGAAACGAATCGCCCGCGAGGCAATAACATCATCAAGAGATTTGAGGAAAGTGCCCGGTGGGCCCGGGGGGCGGTAAACCAAGATGCCGCACAGCGTAAAGTGGGGGGACATGGCCAGCGATAACTCCAGAGCTTCGCCGTCCACAAGCTCCCCGAAGAGCTCCTTGGAAAGAGACCATATATCCCTAGAAACCACAGCGACGCCTCCCCCTCTGCCTGACTTGCGATGTACTCTGGCTATTTTGTAACCCCGTGGAATAGCTAATTCAACCACTGGAGAGCAGGAATCGTTCAGCCATGTCTCCATGATAAACAGGAGATCTAGTTGTTCATCTATGATCAACTCATGCACATCCGAGGCATGCTTGGCCAAAGACTGCGCATTGATAAGAGCCGCCCGAATATTAGTCTTTCGTGCTGTGTGAGAAGGGAGAGCGGGCTGCATGGTCTGAAAGCGAAAGTGACAGGAGGGACAGCTCCTCGACATACTATGTAGGACCTCCCAATGCCTACCATTATTACATGGAGTTGTGTCAAGCCTTAATAGTGTCTCCCGGTTAAAAGATTTGCTATCTGTCCCATCCCTGCTCATAATGCGGCCAGCATTTCTGGCGCGGTGTGCTTCCGGGGCGCGGACGGGCACAGAGGGGCTTACCTTTGGCACGCATGTTGCACGCACAAGGACACATGTGAGTTTTATAGCGTGCTCCCACGACCAGCTGGACCTCTAACTTCGGTGCATCTGCACTTCGGGACACCCCAAAGATGGCGCCCCGCCCTCCACACAATTGGCACAAACAGCCGCGGTGGACCGGGGCAGGGGAGACCACAGAAAAGAGGTATGAAATAAGATGGCAAATTTTATTTTAACAACGGAGCTTCACAAAGTGCAAATCGTAATTATTTAAAAGAAATCGGCGCCTGCATAGTAGTCATGCAGGAGCAGTCAGCGAAATTCCAACTGTGCATAAAATATCGTAAAGACAGAAAATAATAATGCCCCATGCTGTCCCAGTGCCCCCAGCGGGAATCAGGAACTGCCACCACCTGATCTGACCGCATCGAGCCCTGAACAGTCTGCCGCTATATGGCGTGCTCCCACGACCAGCTGGACCGCTAACTTCCGTCCAACCGCGCTTCGGGACACACCAAAGATGGCGGCCCACCCTCCACACAATCAGCACAAACAGCCGCGGTGGACAGGGGCAGGGGAGACCACAGAAAAGAGGTAAGAAATAAGATGGCAAATTTTATTTTAAAAACGGAGCTTCACAAAGTGCAAATCGTAATTATTTAAAAGAAATCGGCGCCTGCATAGTAGTCATGCAGGAGCTGTCAGCAGAATTCCAACAGTGCATAAAATATCGTAAAGACAGAAAATAATAATGCCCCACGCTGTCACAGTACCCCCAGCTGGAATCAGGATCTGCCACCACCTGATCTGACTATAACATGTCTAGATTTAGCTACTGACCGCGTCGCCAGGACCTTTACGAATGGCAGACCAGAGAAGGCACTCATCATTCTAGAGGATATTGTTATCTCAGCCTCTCCCAACCATGTAGTAGAAACCAGTGGTGTAGCAAGGTCAGGTGGTACCCGGTGCAGAAAATTTATTGTCACCCCCGACTTGAAAAAATTGCAAAAATATGTGTTTTAAACACCTATTTTTGCCATTTTGTCACCCCCCCCTCAGTGATGACATCCGGGGCGGCCCGCACCCACGGCACCCCCCTTCCTGCGCCACTGGTAGAAACATAGCAAATTCTTCAAATAAGAGAATATAACAAGATGCCCCAAAATAGAGAAGGCAAAGAAACTGTCCTCCCCAACAGTCCATACAGTCTACAAAATAGTCTTTACCTTTTACCCAGCACAAACCCAACAGCCAACTTTGCACCACAACTGTCTACCCAGCATCGGTAGTAATTCAGGGGATCTGGAACCATACGTATTTGAGAAAAAGAGTTCTGGGTCACCAAATCTTTCCATTTACTTTGTGGGGTTTCATCTGGGCAGACCAGGACACGGTCCCCGCCCTCAGCATTAGTGGAATTAGAAAGTTTTGTTGATGCCACTTTTTTGCTATTTGAGCAGCTCACTCCCCATCGTAGTTCTTGTCATTCACCACTCTGCTGGTCTTGGCTCAGTCCCAGAGATGCTAGCCATTCTATTGTTGCTGTGGCGATTCATAGAAATGAACCCGGCCAATATATTGGATCTGGAGTTTAGCAGAAAACATCAAACTGTATTTAATATTATGCTCCTGAATCAATCAGCTTTTTGATCATCATAATGTTCTTGGGGAGAACCTGGAACCACCATGTATAGTCAGGAAAAATAAAGATATGTTTGTCCTCATATCTTGAAGGACTATGTAAACACACATCCTGGAGGATCACATCGCAATTTCTATAATTGAACAACTGGGCTTTTACTGGTCTAGGGTGTGCACCCGAGGGCAGCATAGCTCCCAATGCTCTGTGTGCATGTTCGATCCTGAAGAATGTATAGTGTCATTTGGGCTTGAGTGTGCTAACGATCTTGCCTTCTAAGAAAATTTCCACAGAGAGGCCCTTTATCTGCTCTGGGCCTCCCATGAGAGGTATATTGTTCCTTATAGAGTGCTCCTCAGAATCCTCAATACGCTCCTCCATATGCATTGCACTACATTTAAGACCTGCCACAGTGGCCAGAAGTTACATGATTTCCTTCTTGAGGGTGACGACATCCTCCTCAGTACATGTAACTCTGATCACAACTTGGGGATGGATCTTGCTGGGCTCGGAAATGGCCACACCTTGAGTGAGCCCAGGCGGCCGCACATCTATTCGGAATAATTCTGATACCTAAAGACTGTCAATCGTCACTGGCCCACCCTGCACTGCGTTCCCCTGTATAAGAACATCTAAATATTTGGCATCGGGATTGTACACCCATTGGAAACTGCCACTATAGGTATCACAGCCTAGGTGGGCCTGATATCCTGACTAGGAAAGGGGAGTAGGCTCAGCCTCGCACTGGTGTGTGCGAGAGAAATTGTCTTGAGACTGCCCGTAGCCAAACGGACCTCACTGGCGGTGACAAGAGGGCTTGACTGCCGAGGCTGAGGCTTGACGCTATGCCGGTGTGTGAGCATGGAGAAGAGGCGCTCTACGGCGGGGTCCGTCTAGAGTGACTTATGCAGTGGGGTGGTCTGCCACAAATCTGGGTGGGGATTTCAATTATGTTCTGAAGCTTGATAGCTCCAAGGGCCCTTCTAGAAGACCTTCAGTGGCAGTGCTGGCTCTCATTATCATTGCAGCTAGAGAGGGCCTATTAGATGTTAGGGCCCACAGGTCTTCCACAGGGGCGGAAAATACACATTATTCCTCAGCACAAGACATTTATATCAGCGTAGATTTCTGGCTCATGTCACGGGGTTGGGTAATCTGGTCCAGTGTTGTGAGTCAATGAATCCAAAAAGCACAAAGCAGCAGACAAAGGTCAAGCACAATGGTTCCATGTATTAACAGTATTAGGTGGTGCAGCCACTTCCAACATCCGCTGCTCAGAGATGTGTGAATTACAACAATAAAAAGACCAAAAGGGGAAGGTGCAGTCAAATGAAGTCAACAGAACAAAAATTATTTTGTGAGTATCTTCTTCTTTATTCAGAATATTGGTTTTCTGTGAGCAAAGGCACAGCCAACGCGTTTCGTTCCCTTTGTGCCGTGGGAACTTCGTCAGGGCATGAATGTATAAATTCGCGAAACGCAGACAATCAAAGTAGCCGATAGAGATGGATGATCTGGTTAAGAACGTCCTTGGTTACAAGATTCTTAAATGAAATCCTAGCGGCACCTCGTCCTTGTTTCGCCAGGGGCTCCAAGGTAAGGTAAGGTTGCTTATAGCCCAAGCACAGGTTATCCGCGAAAGTGTAAGATTCTCTGATAAGGTCCTAAACAACTTCTCAAATTCCAATTTAAGCTATCACGATATTCATAATCGGTTTGAAGAGAATAAAAATTAGCTAGTAAACCTCCGAAAAAGAATCTCGCTTTAAATCAGGCGACAGTATGAACAGCAATATAACCAATCAATGTCACTGAGTAGTAAAATTATTAAAGGTCCAAATACGACCTAGGGTGGACATGAGCCAGAAGTGCAGCACCTGTAATAGGGCGCCGGCAACGAGGATCACCGTGAAGTAGAGCGAGTGTTGTGAGTCACTGCCATTGACACACTCTGATCAATCAACAGTAGAGCTGGAGTGATGGTCCAAAAGGGCTACAGTTTTTACTTGCCATTTCCCCCAGTATTTCTTGTAGGATTCTGCGTTCTGAGCTGACTGAGCCCAGGCCATTGAAGAGCTTTTCTGTATTAACGTGGGAACAGTTGATAGGATTGCGATAGTCTGGGAAGCCTTCAAGTTCTACATCAGAGGTGTAACATTATCTAAACATGCAGGGGTCCTCAAATTGCTCAGTGTGAGGTTGTAACACATTGAAAGGGAGATTATCGATTTTGGGTGGAGATACCAGTTTATGGCTGGGTGATTTTAAAGCAAAAATGTATGAGTTTCATGAGATGGCCCAAAGTGAGGTTAACCCCTTAGGGAAATAAGCCATAGTAGGTGCTTATGGGGAGGGGGAAATACTAGTGCTACACTGGCTTCATTACTGTGCCCCACCACAACTTCGAATCGATGCTTGAAGAACAAAATGAACAGGGACAATTGCTAAGCGATACCGAACACAGTGCAGAACAATTTTGCACATACATGCATCGATCACGATTCCTACACGACGGTACCACTACCACAGATTATCTAGCTCATATAACCATGACCTGGCTCAACAAGGGGCACAGGGAACACTTAATGGTGCCCTTGCAGCCTGAGGAGATACGAGCAGCGCTTAAGGGCATACAGGCACTTAAGACACCAGGTACTGACGGGCTTACTGTGGCCTTTTACAAGTCATATCAGGAACTACTCATTCAGCATTTGGTCACAGCATAAGAGAGAATGGTGGAAACAGGTTCTATGCCTGCCGCTATGCATGAGGCATTAATATTAATGCTCCTGAAGTCTGTCTAACAGCAATTCCTCTGTTCATCTTAGATACTACTGTATTTACTAAATGAAGACACCAAGGTTTATGCCAAGGTATTAGCTAACATGCTGGCTCTGTTGCTGCCTGGAGTGTTGTAGCCTGAACAGGTTGGATTTGGACCCGTGCGTAGTCTCACCTTTAACCTGAGAAAGCTGTTTGGTGCCACGCATCTCATTGACCCGAAGATGAAGGCAGCCACAGTATTTCTGGATGCAGAAACCCATGCAATTCATTTGAGTGGGGCTTTGTGCTAGCTGTTTTGCATTGCATCAGTGTCAGGGAGGTATTCCTGTGTGTGGTGTTTGTACTGTATACTTCACCCACTGCTAGAGTGTGAGTCAATGGTGTTGTGTCTGCTCCCATCGCCATCTCTAGGGGAACCAGGCAGGGTTGCTCCTTGTCCCCCTCTGCTGTACGCATTGATGGCCGAACCGCTAGCGTGCTCACTTCATGAGAATCATAGCCAAACGAGGCCTGTGCTTCCCAAGCTGCAACCTAATAATCTTGGCATATGCTGCTGTCTATACAACAAGAGTGTAATCATACCCCAGTACTGCGTGAGGTGGTACAGTTTGGGGGGTTGTCTTGCCTTCATGTGAATTGGGATAACTCAGTCTTATTCCTAATTGCCCCAGAAATGACACAAATGCCACTGGAATACTCATGGAAGTGATTGACTGATTCAGTGTGTTATCTGGGAATACAAGCACACACTGCCTTTGTGGTGGTACTACTAGACAACTATGGCAGAGCATTTCAGTGGCTCTCAGAGTCAGTCGACTGCTGGATTAGATTGCCACTCTTGCTGACTAGGCTCATTTCAATCATGAAAATTGTAGTATTACGTTGATTCCTCTTCTTATTCCAAAATATTCCAATGTTTCTGTCTCCCTCAGTGTTTCACAACCTGTGTTCTCTCATAATAAAATTGGTTTGGCTGGTAAGCAGCTGAGTGTGACATGGGTCAGCAATGTGGGGGAAAACAGCTTGGTTTTTCTCATCTTGCTTTGTTCTGTCTTGACATACTTAAGTTTTGGAGGTCAGTGTTTTGTGAACTAGAGGTTATCACTGGGTTCGCTTTGGAGTTTGCCCCAATGCTTGCGCTGTTAGGGTATGATAAGGACATCGATGCAGAGATTTGATGTTGGTTGCTATTGGGCTGCTGCTTGCCAGACGGTGAGTGGTTATGCAATGGGCATGAGGTTCAATCCGGACTTTGAAGGACTGGAACACAGACATGGTCTATTATAATACACAATCTGATACATATAATGAACTCCTCCTGTCCCCAGAGCTGCCTCAAGGAGCATTGGGAACTTTATCAGACTTATCTACGAGGCAAGGAGAAAGATGAGGTAACGGGTGAGGATGGTTCAGAGGTGTGAAATGAAAGAGGGGAGAGAAGAGCTACTCTGCTAGGTATGTTCACTATTTACACTTGAAGGCTGGTTGGTCCCTGCATGCCTCTTTCACTGTAAGCATGCCACACTCTAGACAAACTTGAACCACCTGTTGCTTTGCTAGTCTCTCTGACATATAATGTACTACCTTGTTGTATTCATTGACATTTTGTAATCATGATGATGCCTGTATATTTATTGCTGTGTCCAGCGGTCTTGTATCTTATTTAGCAAAAGGAATTTTTAAAAAGAGAAACAAAACCTCTGTCCGCAACTTTGCGGACATCCAAGCAGAAGTGTTGACTTCAATGGCCATTTTGTTCATTTTATTCTCAATTGATGCTCTGGACCCCCGTATTGCAGCCAGGATTTCCACCGTTCCTGCATCTGTTCTTAGAGCACTGGACTGGATCCTCCCTCTGGCCCTGACTCCTATCGGCCATGGTGTTGATCAATTTTATTTGACTGCACCGCTTTTGCACCTTTCTCTTTGCCCATCATGTATCCAGCACCAAAAGGCCAATGCCAGCTTGGCCCCAAACTGTCAATGCAAGGGCAGTCTGGGAGATTTCAGGAATGGGCACACGGGCACCACTGGCCCATCCATAACCTCAGGGTTCCCACCACCAGCCACGTAAAGCTCCTTGGTCATTACAGCCCAGGGACAAGATTATGGTACGCAAAGGAAATCTCTACCTCCTCAAAAGACGAACTGCAGATCGCGCTCTGGGCTCCAGCAAAGATAGAACACAGTGTGCAATATCTTCACCACTACCAGTGCCCCCTCATGAATGCAACAGCAGTGTCCAAGCATCGGTTATCTTGTTGTTTCGTTGCAATGATCAACCCAGGGGGTGGGTCCGAAGCTCCCCTCACCAACCGCTCTCCCACAGCCTCTCTACCCTTGCAGGTACCGGAGGTAGCTCAACCCATTGTCTCTCAGGCACAAGGGAACCATATTGTGGCACTCATCTGTAGGGAAGTCCAGATTTCCCCCCAATGCCTCCAATCACTCAGGCCAGGTGACACCATGAAACTGCAGGCACCTGATTGTGGAAAATGGATATTTTTTGTTATTTATGTTCCATTATACACCCTCTCTTTCACGTTCCGAGCTCATCATGATGGTAACTAGAAAAACCCGGACACATCAACGTAAGGTTGCCCACAAACACATCTCTTCCTCAAACTGCAACTGCACATTCTTATGGTCAAGCCGATTCCAAGAAACGAGCCCCTGTTGTAACAACCCCCGCTTATGGTCAGGACGATTCCGAGAAATAAGACCCCGTTTGCCAAGACACGACAACTAATTCCGAGAAACCAGCTCCTGTTTGCTAACACATGACACCAGGCATTCTGTCACGACCATTTCTCCTTTTCTTATCTAAGGAACCAGCCTAGGGTTATTTCTCAACTCTCTACCTCTGCCATGATTTCTATATGATTGCCACATTTTGTAACCGAACATTGCTAAAGGGAAGCTCCTTCCTCTTTTCTGTATATATAAGCTGTATTTTCTTTGATTAAAGTAGAGACTGTTCCCGAGCCTCCTTAGGTGACGGAGCTCTCCTTAACTCGAGTTACTGAATAAAGACCCTGAATTCTAACCACCACGGACTCTGCTCTTCATGCTTGACCTTATTGATATTATAGAAATTCCGATCAAGGTAAATTACTAAAATATTTACCACAGTAAATTGGCGCCCGAATAGGTACTTCCCTTTCTCCCCACGCGCCGGTGATGTGGACCCCGAACCTGTCTCTCCAGACACCGACGGACTTCAAAGTGCACACTGCAGGGTGTTCCTGCATGAACTCCTTCGTGTCGAAGAGGGACCGTGCCGCGGCCTGACCATCCATACGAGGCGGTGAGGACGACAGCGGAAGTCTTGACCCGGAGCCCGAACCTTGTGAAGTTGCCGAGTCCGAGGTCTTCAGAACCCCGACAAGTCCCTGATCAAGAGCGCAGTGTAACTAGTCCAGTGACAAGGTCTTCAAGGTCTTCAAGGTCTTCAAGTTTTCTGCACCTCGGTGAGTACTGCTGGGGGTGTATCAAAACGGGTTCTAGGTTTCTAGAAAACGGTATGTTTGTACTCTAATACTCAGGGTATATCAAGTTATCAAGTGTACATTTTTTATATATTGACGCAATGCCTTTGTTTTCTAAACTGTGTAAACTGGGTACCCAGAAGGGGTTACTGGAACAACCTGTACCAGTCCCCCCGAAGGATACTCCTGGTTACTTCATGTATACGAAATATGGAATTGGTGCCACCTTGTATTTGAATCTTTGGGAAGGTTACATTAAAGATTTAGAAATTGCGATCAGATGGCCAAAGAGTGGCACATGGGATTTAAATTGTATCATGGCAGTTGAAAAGAAATGTTGGGAAAAGAAAGCAAGACCCTCGATGTTAGAGAGTGTCGGAATATGGCGAAAGGAAGCACATCGAAGGAAACAGAAAGAGCAAGGGAAAGTGGAGAAAGCAAAGAGAATGTCAGAAGAAAGTAAGATGAGAAAGTTACAGGATCAGAATGATGATATTCATTTTGAACAAAAGAAAAGGGAGTTCTCGGCCTCCGTGACGGGTATATATCCCGTCCTCTAGCAAAAGACAGGGTCCGATGGTAGTTCAGACCCTAACATCCCCACAGCACCTCCATGTCCTAAGGTTCCTTCCGTGCCGGAAGACTTCATTACCACCTATCTAATGGAACCACCTCCTGCTTTTACTAATCAAATAGTGGCCAGACGAGTAGTTACCCAGACGGAACCCATCCCTGACACTTCGGGTGGTGTTCTACCTATGTTAGAATGTGAGTATGACCCGACTCCAGGGGAAGGTCCACAAGCAGATGTCTCCTATCGCTTATGGGAAGCTCTAGAAAGCATACGGGAGGTACAAAATATCACAAGTTGTCTGAATAAAATTTACGAGACTCTCCGAACAGGAGAATATTTAGAAGTCCTACAAGAGGCTATTAAAAATAGACCTATCGCTCATAGAAAATGCCTCTCACGATTTATGATTACCTGTTTCATCCGTATGATCTCAAGTACAGGGAAAACGGTTCCCGACGACCTACTTCAGCTAGATCAAGCAGTAGTAGCGGGAAATTATAATAAAATAAAAGAATTAGATCTCTTCATCCCTCTCTTTACCAGTAAGGTTTCCGACTCACACCAGAAAAATGCCCCTACCCAGGAGACCGCGAATGAGGGTACAGACGAAGACAGGGAAGAAGGAACTGCTTTTCAAGGAGCAGTACGTTCCCGTATTCCTCGTTCCCGAGGTAGCGGACAATTCAGGAGTAAGACTAAAAAATTGTCAGCTTCGTCAGATAGACTATTCCAACAAACACAAGAAGCCTTGGATGATTGGATGGACAACGAACCTCCACTCACCACACAAGAAAAAGTACTCGCTCGATCAAGCACCTATTGGGTGTCCCAATACTCTATATACGGCCCTGACATAGTCGCTCAAATGTTTTTATCCCTCCCTATGACATCTCAAAGACTAGCCAGCATATATATGGTTCAACACCTCATTACATTGTGCGAGGACACTGGCTACCCGCCCAAAATGTTACATCCTCTCTTACGAGATTGTCTAGAAGGGAGGTGGGTGGCAAGGGGACAAGAATTCCTCAACATTTTCCTGGATCAGCAACAACGCTATGTGACATAGCGTTGTTGCTGATCCAGGAAAATGTTGAGGCCTATGTCCAATACCTTTCTGATATTTATGACTCAAATCCCCCTCAGTACGGCCAAGGTCAATTTCCCCTCCGAGAAGTAAACCCCGTTGTAGAATCTGCAGGAAAGTTACAACAAGCATTTGTCTATACTCCCTTAACAAAACTAGAAATATTAGAGATGAAGAAAATGGTCCCTTCTCATGAAAAATATCCTACAGGATTCCATAGGGAACTCAAGGATATTCTTCAAATCGGCTCCTTTACTTATAAGGATCTCAATATTCTCCTCAAAGTCCTGCTGCCTCAAGGAATATACGACAAACTAAAGGGAAAGGATTGGGAGGTTGAAGGGAAAAAGGTAGTATGGACAGCTTTGGAGACAGAAGAAACCACTCGTGATCTTGGACAAGGCCTGGGACCTCTGGTTCTGGAACTCCCTCGCCTTCTCCCGAAAATACTCTCCCAGTTGTTGGCCACTAAAAAGGAAGATTGGGATGCTATCTCTGCATGCAAACAAAAAACAGATGAGGATATAGGGGACTATTATACAAGATTAGAGAAATGTTTTCTTATCAATAGCGGTCTCTCCTCAAGTGGAGACGCCTATAGTCGATTGTTTGTCTCAAAATTTTTAGAAAATGCCTTACCTATGATCAAAAATAGAGTATTAAAAGTTGAAAGCACTTGGCAAGCTAGTTCCCCTTCACAAGCACTTCAAATGCTCCAGTACCATCAAAACAGAATTAGGGACGAACAAGAACAAGAGAAAAGGACAAAAGAATCTAAAATGAAGGTATTGGTAGCACAGACCAATACAATTCCTCAGACCCATAAGCAACCTCCAATACCACAAGAAAGGGTAACCTGTAATTATTGCAAAAAGCCTGGCCACTTTGTACGTGACTGTCCAGTCTTACAACACAATATTGCTACTGGAAAGACACAACCTCGCACCTATACCACTCGTCCCTCTAATCCAACATCAACTACCCCAGCTGGTACTAAATTAGCCACACAACTCTATCAGTATCCAGTATCATCCTATCCTGAATTCCCCACGATTTCATGAGACAGCTGGGAGGAACACGATAGTCGACCACTGATCCCGGTCCCGGTCGACCAACAGGGTCCCTATGTACATGCTAAACTCCTAGGTAAAGAAACAAAATTTCTGATTGACACCGGGCCAGTAGGACGACAGTACAACACAACGAAGTTCCCAAGGCACCCCTCTCTGGCTCAAATAGTATCTCCTTGGGTTTTTCAGGTACACCAGTCATCAACAAAGTTTCTGAACCAGTGTCACTTCAGGTTGGCCCTCTTACAGCTTCCACCGATTTGGTACTTACTAAGTCCTGTCCCGAAAATCTACTTGGCATCCAGACATTAAAGGAACTGGGTGCTGTGATATGCTGTTCCCCGGAAGAGGTCCGACTATTCCTCCGAGATTTCAAAGGTCATTTCACCATACGAGAGTTAGATGTCAGATTAAGGGACATTCCTGCTACATTATGGGCCACTGATCCAACTGACGTAGGATTCATGGATATTACACCACACATAGTCACGTTAAAAGAAGGTGTTGTCCTACCTCGTATCCGCCAATACAAGTTACCTCCAGATGCGGAACAAGACCTTATCCAGATTATCGATGACTTGATTCAAAAAGGAGTAGTCAGAGAGGTACCTTCCAACATATGTAATTCACCAGTTTTGCCAGTGCGAAAGAAAACAGATGGCGGTGCACCACCAGTTTACAGACTTGTGGTTGACTTACGTGAGCTTAATAAATGTGTGGTACCACAATACCCTGTGGTCTCAGACATCAGTACTCTGCTAACAGCTATAGATCCTGATGCCACACATTTTACCGTCATTGACCTTAAAAATGCTTTCTTCAGTATACCCATTCATCCAGACAGTCAGTACCTATTCGGATTCTCACTACAAGGTCGTAGTTTCTGTTTCACAAGAGCTCCTCAAGGGTATACAGAAAGTCCCAGTATCTACAGTCAGGCACTTAAAAGACAGTTGGATGACATTGTTCTGCCCTCCAATACGACATTGTTACAATATGTCGACGACTTACTGATCACCGCACATTCCGAACCGGAATGCGAACAAGCCTCACGAATTGTCCTAATGTTTCTTGCACAACATGGCCACAAAGTATCACCTTCTAAATTGCAATTGTGTTTACAGCGGGTGGCATACTTAGGACACCTGCTGTCAAAGGAGGGTAGGGCACCCACACCTGAAAGAATCCAACTCAGTTTTAACATTCCTGTCCCTAAGACACAGAAAGATGTCCATGCCTTTATTGGCCTCACTTCCTATTGTAGGCAGTGGATCCCCCAGTTCGCCTATTTGGCCAAACCCCTGATACAATTAACGACCTCTGATTTTGCCACCTCTTCTCCATTGCCATGGACACCTGATCATACCTTTGCTTTTGACACCCTTAAACAAGCATTATGCTCTGCACCTGTCCTAGCCACACCAGATTATGCCAAACCTTTTGTCCTCTTCGCCACGGAACGGGAAGGTACAGCCCTATCAGTGCTCACTAATAAACATCGTCCCTGTGCTTATTTCTCCAGTACTCTCAACCCTGTTGCACAACACTTGCCTGCCTGTTTAAAATCCGTTGCAGCTACGGCTCTGGCAATTCGACAAAGTGACTCCATTGTGCTAGGACATCCTCTTGAAGTGCAAGTCCCACATGCAGTAGAATTACTTTTGAATAGGACACAGACACAACACTTGACCATAGCTCGTCTCACAGGTTATGAAGTTACATTATTCCAACCCCACATTATCATCAAACGATGCAATATCCTCAACCCAGCTACGATACTGCCCTCTGTTCCAGTAGACAACCAAACCCACGACTGCTTAGAGATAGTCGAACTAGTCACAAAGCCCCGGTCTGATCTTGTAGATGTAGCTTTAAGTGCACCAGAACACACACTGTTCGTAGATGGTTCATGTATGCGCCTCCAAACAGGCGAACTTTCAGCAGCCTATGCTGTCACTACAGAAAATACAGTCCTCCTGGCAGCCAGAATACCCGTACATTCAGCCCAAGCAGCAGAACTTATAGCTCTTACACAAGCATGCGAGTGGTCAAAAGGAAAACGGGTTAACATCCACACCGATTCGCAATATGCGTTCGGGGTAGTCCACAACTTTGGAATTTTGTGGAAGGAGAGAGGTTTTCTGACCTCTCATGGAACTAAGATATAGCATAGGGATCTTATTATTCAGCTACTAGAATCAATACACAGGCCCGCAGAGGTAGCTATACTGAAATGCAAAGCACACACAAAAGTCATAGACTCTGTCACCAGAGGTAATGCTCTGGCGAATGCCACAGCTAAACAGGCTGCTCAGACAGGAACACTGAACACTAAAAGTTCCATCAGGACTGTTTATCCAGGTATCGATCCTACCAAAGATGTAGTAGACATCCAAAACCAAGCTACAGTGACCAAAAAGAGGAAATGGGAAGAAGAGGGAGGTTCTCACACAGATCAGGGTTGGATAACAAAGGATAGGTCCAAATGGTTTCTCCCTGACATAATGCTTCCTGTAATCATAGAAACTGCCCACGGTCCTGCACATCTCGGAGAAAAAGGGATGTTGGACAGTCTAAATTTGGTATGGCATAACAAACATCTGCGCTCAGCGGCCAAACAAAAAGTACGAACCTGTATGATTTGCTGTCAGTTCAACCCGGGGAAAAGTGTATCGGTTGAACAAGGAGGGTTCCATCCCCCAAATTACCCCTTTCAAGTCCTCCAAATGGACTACATACAAATGGAAAGATGTCGGGGACATAAGTATGTCCTCGTAGTAGTCTGTACCTTAACCCGATGGACTGAAGAATACCCCGTCCCAGACTATGGTGCCAGATGACAGCTAAACAATTGGTGAGGGAATTTTTTCCTCGATATGGGTTACCAAGAGTCATATACTCTGACAACGGACAACCATTCTCCTCCAAACTAATGGAGGCTGTCTCCTTACTGTTAGGTTACACCTGGAAATTCCACTGTGTTCGACACCCCCAAGCGGCAGGCCTAGTCAAACGACATAATCAGACTCTAAAGACCAAACTAGCTAAAATATGTGCTGACAAACAAATAGACTGGGATACAGCTCTTCCGGTTGCTCTCTTCTACATGCGAATGGTGGCACATTCCCGGACGCGTCTGTCGCCCTATGAGGTCACATATGGTAGACCTCCGAATATCTGGGGTGTCCCATCCCCTAAAAAGTTAACTGATATTGATTCTAATGTTCTGACAGATTACCTAGCTTCCTTGATGTCTGCACTACGTTCTTGTCGTTCACAGGTGGCTGCAGCCTTTCCAGACAAAACAACACCCGAGGAACACGCCATCCAACCTGGGGACTGGATCCTGATTCGGAACTTTGACCGCACCAGTCCCCTGGAAAGAAGGTGGACGTCTCCCAAGCCGGTGCTACTCACGACGAGAACTGCAGTCAAGGTGGAAGGAAGAAAAGGGTGGCTCCATGCCAGCCATTGTAAAAAATTCTTCGGACCAAATCCTACTGACATTGTTGCTGATCCCGAGAATATAGACACTGAAACGACAGACTTTATTTCACCCCTTCCTGAACTTTCCCCTCAAGAAGAGTACAGATCGCGGCTGCGATTCCATCAGAAACAAGCTAGAAACATTGCATCTGGCCACGACCTACCGGTGGCTAATTAAGTCCAAGACGTAGTTTTGGTGAAGCGGTTGCTGGGAAGTGTCCGGTCATGTATGCATAATTGACTCAGACTAGCAGCCAAAAATGTAAAATATGTCTAAATGTGTAACATTATTGCATAACAGAGTTTCGATCTTTCTATCCCTGATGATTTTTATTTTTTGTATCACGGCTTGCCTAGGTTGGTTCCTTCATCTAGCTTTCCCACCTTCTCCCCCCACGCTTTCGAACAACACAGCTATGCATTCACATGTAGATCTTCCTCCACATCTCTAAAATGGAAGAAAAGAATTTTTCAATAACACATTTATCTCCACACTCCACCAACACCAAATGGTTATTAACAAAACCAACTGTTGGGTCTGTGGTTTAATGCCACATTCCGTACATGGAGGAATGCCTTTTATCCCTCTCCCTTTCGGCTATGCTGGATCTACCTATGCATTTTCTATGATATTCTCCGCTTCTGTTAGGAACATTCCTGAGACCAAGGCCAAGAACACTAGTACATGGAACGAGATAAAAACAAAGACAGTACGAGCTGTTGAAAAGATGGTGACCCTCCGACCGTAATTAATAGACGGCGAAGGGGGGCCATAGATGCTGAAGATACAGCGGACCAAGAGGCTGGCAATTTCTTTAAAGGAATCATCCCTTTCTGGGGGCCCATGATCAACAGCCGCCACATAAGGCAACTGACTCGTGTAGTCCAGGGAGCCATAAACGAAACAGCTGGTGCATTAAGCAACATCACAGCTGAGATGGCTGCCGATAGACTCATGACGTTGCAGAACCGCATGGTTCTAGATATTATATTGGCCGATCGTGGTGGCGTATGTGAATTGATCGGATCCAGCTGTTGTATATATATTTCAGATAATGCACCTTCGGTGTATTCCGCTATTTCCCGCCTTCATGTACTCTCCAGAAAACTAGATACAGACACTGATGCCTGGTCCCTGAGGGGATGGTTCTGGGGCCTCCTGTCCTCATGGGGATGGAAGGCCCTTACAATCATAGGTCTCGCTCTAGTCATTCTCTTCACCTGTTGCCTCTGTATTCAGTGTATTCACTGCCTGCATTCCCAGACCCCAAACTAGAAAGAAAGAGAAGGAAAGGATCATGTTACATGAACAAGTGGACAACCTAATGAACATAGAGGTAGATTGAGAAAGACAATCTTAAAAGGGTATATTATGGGACAAGGAGGGAATGTGGAAAATTGATATTTTTCGGTATTTATGTCCCATTATACACCCTCTCTTTCACGTTCCGAGCTCATCATGATGGTAACTAGAAAAACCCGGACACATCAACGTAAGGTTGCCCACAAACACATCTCTTCCTCAAACTGCAACTGCACATTCCTATGGTCAAGCCTATTCTGAGAAACGAGCCCCCGTTGTAACCACCCCCGCTTATGGTCAGGACGATTCCGAGAAATAAGCCCCCGTTTACCAAGACACGACAACTAATTCCGAGAAACCAGCTCCTGTTTGCTAACACATGACACCAGACATCCTGTCACGACCATTTCTCCTTTTCTTATCTAAGGAACCAGCCTAGGGTTATTTCTCAACTCTCTACCTCTGCCATGATTTCTGTATGATTGTCACATTTTGTAACCGAACATTGCTAAAGGGAAGCTCCTTCCTCTTTTCTGTATATATAAACTGTATTTTCTTTGATTAAAGTAGAGGCTATTCCCGAGCCTCCTTAGGTGACGGAGCTCTCCCTTAACTCGAGTTACTGAATAAACACCCTGAATTCTAACCACCACGGACTCTGCTCTTCATGCTTGACCTTATTGATATTATAGAAATTACGATCAAGGTAAATTACTAAAATATTTACCACATGATGGAGCAGGATTTTTGCATCAGTAACAGGCCCAGTATTCACACTCCTTCAATCGCACTCTCCAGCTCATTGGACTGCCCCGCGGTCTCAATCCAGGTTCAGTAATTCAAAGTGGCGCAGGAGTCCAGGGGCTTAAATCGTCACAGTCAGGAGCTCCAGCTCCATCGCACAAGAGCACCACCACAGCCTGCAGTTTCAAAGGGGCACTCCCAATGATTAGCATTTATTGGTACTGCAGCTCAACTGCCACGTCTCAGTGCTGGAGCACTGTCTACCCCACTGTGTATGTGTATATGTCTTGCCGGGTCTCTGACATTCAATCTGCTACAACACTTGACATTACTTTTTAGAGGAAAGACTGTGGGCACAGGAACTGCCGGTCTGGCAGGCACTTCGCAATGGTCTAAAAGCTCACTATGGTAAGCTCATACACTCATGCTAGACCATATGCATGCCGTAGCCCCGAGCTCTATTATTGGCCAATTGTCTTGGCAAGCACGCCTAGTCGGCCATCTTAGCTGGCCAACCCGCCAAGTACTTCTTTTGTTTGCCATTTAAGATGAACTCTTTGAATATAAAGATATTTAAGAATTCTTTAGAGAAATTAAATGCTGTCAGTTTTGTTTGATTATAGAAACACAGGTCCTGAGGCACACAAATGTAGTAAATCTGTGCCCACATATTTACGTATGCATGAGTGGCAAAACGTAATATTCTTGGTCACTGTGAGACCTGGTGCCATTGGCGTGAGTCTTTCTTCCAATGTTCTCTACTGTCTCCTCTGTTTTTATATGTTTTGCTGGTTTACATGCTTTGGTCACTGTGCCACTGCTATTCAGTGCCACACTGCAAGTGATTCCTATTGTAAATTGCCGTAATGGATTAGTGACTCCATGATTGGCTTATTTGATTTACTTGTCAGACCCTAGTACTGTCCACCATGTGTGTACAGGGCCTGCCGATCAAAAGCAGATTTTTACTTGTGTCACCCTCTTACTACATGTTATTCTCCCAGGTTCCTTGATTCCCCGTCCTGAGGAAGACCCGCAGCCGAGGAGTCTATTTACCTTTTGTCAACAGGGTCGAAACGGCGACAATCCCCCCAGGGGCCTACACCCAACATTCACTCCCCCTACCACTGCCATTAGAGATCAAGGGCCAGATGTAGGTGGCCCAAAACTGGTTGGTAATGGCCGAAATTACAGAATTTCGGCCATTACCGACCGGTATTGGGCATTTGGGATGTAGATGGCCTAAATTGCAAATTCTGTAATTTACCGATTCGGTATTTTAAGGAATCTGTAAATTACCGATTCCTTAAAATACCGAATCGGTAAAGTACCGAATTTGCAATGTAGGGAGCACTCAAATGAGTGCTTTTCCCATTTTAGGATTCATTATTTACCACCAACTCTAAGTTGGTGGTAAATAAGGAATACCTTTGAAAATGCAAATCAGTGCATTTTCAACTGTGCCATGTGGCAGACATGCATGCCGTTAGGGCATGTATGTGTGCCACATCTGCACACAAGCATGGTTCAGGGGTGCAACAGGGTGTCAAAGTGACACCCTGGCACCCTTGTATGTGTCCCCCATTTTACCGAATCAGTATTTACCGATATACTGGCAGATGCATCAACGTAGCCTTTTGCTATTCCTAAATAGCGATTTTTAAGGAATCACTATTTAGGAATAGCAAAAGCCTATGCACATATGTTGCACAGGCCGCCCGGTTGGTCTTCAAAATCCCCAAATGGCAGTCGGCCCAACCTTTATTACGCCATCTTCATTGGTTACCAGTGAACGAAAGAATTACGTTCAAGGTCCACTGTCTGATCTTTAAAGCTCTCACTGGCCCTGCCCCTGCTTTCCTTAAATCTCTTATCACTCCCTATTGCCCTCCCCGCACCCTGAGGTCTACCCATCTCTCGCTCCTTGTTGTTCCCCGTTTCAAACTCGCAAGATCTGGTGGCCGCAGCTTTTCCTGCTTAGCCCCTAAGCTGTGGAACTCCCTCCCTCTCGCACTCAAGTCATCTCGTTCCCTCCTTTCTTTCAGGAAATCCTTAAAAACAATACTCTTCCCTCATTAAAATCTCCGCTCCCCTTCTTCTTCCCCTCTTTTCCAATCCAATCAGCGCCAGGAAACCTCCGGTGACAGTGCGCTCAAGAAATCCATAATAACATAACATAACATAACATAACATAACATAACATAACATAACATAACATAACATAACATAACATGCATGTAGGAATCGCTATTAAAATAGCGATTCCTAAACAGTCCTTAATTGCTACTCGCAAATTGCTAGTCGCAATTAAGGAATGCTGTACCATTCATTCCTAAGGGCCTAAAGGAATGAATTGGAGATTGCATGAGCAATTTGCGAGTACCAGTAGGTACTCGCAAATTGCTCATGCAATTTCAAGGGTGCAAGGGTGTCAAAATGACAACCTGTTGCACCCCTGAAATTGATCTCTGCACATATGTTGCACACACACATGCCCTTGTGCAACATGAAACTTTGAAAAATGCACAAAAGTGCTTTTTTAAAAGTTTTAGCAAAATACCATGAAGTTCAACTTCATGGTAATGTGCTACTCCTATTAGCCAATTCGCTATTTTTTTGACTTGCATTTAAGGAATCTCAATTTGGGATTCCTTAAATTGCGATTTTTGCATTTGAGATGATGCATCCCAAATGCAAAAATACCGGTCGCAAAGGGGCAGATTCTCAGAATCCGGTATTTACTTTGATGCATATTCCTGATGGTAATTGCCATTCATTCCTATGGGCCTTTAGGCCCATAGAAATGAATGGCAATTACAGAATACGAAAATACCGATTCAGCAAATACCGAATCTTACCGATTCGTTAATTTTTACAGATTTTTTGCCAAGGAAAGGAACCAAGGAAGCTGAAGGATTTGACTGCTCTTGTGCCATTGTGCTATTTTCTGGGGTTGGTCTGCATTGGTTACTTATTTGCCAAGGAAAGGAGAAGGAACTTTTAATGAACTTTCATCATCTTGAAGAAGAATCTCCAAAAGCTTGAAGTGTGCTTGCCTCCTGCTGATGTCTCGGGTTTACAAGACTTCACCACCAGCCCCCCCCCCCCCCTGAATTTCATTGCTGGGAATTCTGTCTGCAGAAGCCTGCGTATCGTTGGGAGCTGGAAGCGCGATGCAATGAGAAGAAGCATGTTGCCGCCGCAGCTGTTGCCGTAGCATCACTGTAGAAGCGTGTCTCTGTCGCAGCTGTTTGGTGTCGTCAACGCAAGGGTCGCCATTGCATCGCCGGAGAAGCGTGTCGCAGGGCCTGTCACGGCTCGGAAGGTCCTGAGTCGCCGCACGGCCGTCAGGCGTTCACACATCACCTTCACGTCGTCACACCGCATCAAAGACGCCATCTTGTCGAATCGCACCAGAACGTCGCATTGCGGCGCCATCTGGTCGCATCGCAATCAGAATGCTATACGAGATTGGCGCATCACCTCCTCTCCAGTAAGGAACAGACGCAAGGCCTACTTTGTAACAAGCATTGAGGAAGAGACGCATCTCCTCCCCCTAAGCAAGGAACCGGCGCATCGTCCTCCCTGCAAACCTTTTGTTTATCTTGCGTTATTCATCCAAAGGTACTTTTTGAGAAACATGTCGCATTTACCATCACCTTTGAACTAAGCTATTTTTATCATTTAAAAGTCATTTTCCTAATACTGTACTGTGGATTTTTGTCATTTGGGTCTTGTGTTAAGTCTATATAAAGAACACTTATTTATATAAAACCTGTCTGGTGTCCATCTGTAGTGGTTTCACTGTATTAATGTATTTGTTCACAAATGTTTTACACACTGCCTCTGAGATAAGTCTACCTGCTCGTGCCAAACTACCACAGGGTTGGGCAGGGGTTATTTTAGGAGTGTAGACCCCTTACCCTGACTAGAAGCAAAGGTCCCTATTTGGGCAAAGGTGCAAACCATTGCCAACTAGAGACCCCCAGTTCTAACAGTCACCACTAGTCCCTTCTACAGTCCCACCAAAGGTGGGACAGATCTGTTCCACTTCCCTTGTAGGAAACAGAGTTACACTGGCTCTGGAGTATATATTAGGATAAAAAAGGGTCATACTGAACGTTGGCAATGCCAAAAAATGTACATGATCGTATGTGTCTCCAAACTTCCAAGACAAACCATGCATTGGAATGAACTCGTGGCTATGTCCACATTTCTAAAAATGTTTATGTCAACCAGGATCCCTTTGTGGATTCCTGGAGGCATACATCATACACTTACAATAATGATTGAATTTACCTCTGTGAATTGGGCCCAAGGTGGTGATTAACTATAACTATATAGCTATTTCTTAAACAAAAACTAAATATTGTGAATAATGTGTATTTTTTAGGATATTCTTATATACTATTGTGACCCCACATTCAGTGTGTATCTGTCTTCAAAATCTAATAATGGTACACATCTCAGTGATTGCAACAGATAGCATGGGACCAGATACTTTATCTTAGTTTGAGAAACTGCTAATAGATTTTGAAGTGAGAGATTGACTTTGGTGTATTTTGTGTTTAATACACTTTAATTTCTTTTATTCATTGCTTTGCCTAATGATGTTATAAAGCTTCATGGCCTTTTTGTCCATTGTTTGGCTTTGATGCCATTTAATGTGTAGCTGAGTGTGGTACGTTCAAGTTAACATTTTCTGCATGGCTGATGTGAGAAAGTGGATTATTAGTATGGGTGTAGCATGGTACACCAAAAGTAATATTATTACTATCAATGTTAGATCAAGTATTTGTCAGGTAATTATGGCAAAGAGCAGACAGGCGTACATTTAAAAAATGTGAAAAGCATTTCAAAGTATAAAAACTGTTAAAATGTTAAAAGCACAACACAATCAAACTTTCACTACAATTCATAATAAAAGAGCATAATTTAATCAACAACATGACACCAAATTGTTCATTATCCAATAAGGAGAACCAGAGATATGATTGTTTAAAGTTGTACATGAAAAGAGCACCAAAGAGCTTGAAGCTCCAGTTGTGGTCATCTAGTTAAAGTTGACAGATACCCCAAGACAATTTAAGGCCGACTCTGATGGCACACGGGTTGGCTACAAAAATCAGGTCCATCTCGGTTGGAAGTTTTACCTTCTGACTTGGTCTCTGAAATTGAAGTAAAAATCCTCAGAAGGACAGGGTAGCAGGCTGTGGCTAAGAAGGACTCCCTGAGGTCAGGTAGCCATTGGATGAGGCCCAGGTAAAGCCGTTGACTTTTAGCGGGACAGCTTAGAGTGGGAGCAATTCAAAATTCATGCCCAAGAAAGGAGGTCGCATCTTAGACGGTTACTTTTGGTGCCTTTGCCCGGAGAAAAATTCTACATTCTGATTTACTCTTTGATTTTATCTTGCACCCCTGCCTAGTGGGGCAGGGTTGCAAGCTTTAGCTGAACAGGGCTGCATGAGATTAGATACCCTCTCCGCGATGTCCCGCTGAAATAGATGTGCTGCTCTGGAAAAACTCAGAGCTGAAGCAACCTGAATCGTTGACCCAGCAGCAACCTCCCTTTGTCGGATTGATAAAGCAGGTTTATCCCAGTCCTCTGGCGGGCTTTGGAGCCAAAAAGTTGGTTGCAGGTTTCTTAAGATGTTATTTGGGGTACACTTTGACACAGGCAAATGTCAAAGGGATTTAGCACTTGAGGGTAAATACTGACTCCAGCAGAGATGTCTAGCAGGGTCCAGAGCAGCTCCATTTCGAACTGGCCAGCTGGACTCTTCAGGGAAAAGGCTTCTAACAACTTCTAACAACTTGTTGTGCCTCTGCAGGACACATGACAACTGAAGCTTGCAATCCACTTTTTTGCCCTGGGTACTAGTGGGGGAAGATTAGCTTTTCTCAGGCCTCCTCATTAGCCTCAACAGCAGATATAGTTGTTCTTCTGTCTAGCACAACCACAGTAATGTTCTGAAAGGGTGTCTAAATATGCCTGGTAAGCCTGTGGGTGGTCCCTCCCTAAAAAATTAGGAAAAATATACCAGGGGCAACTCTAATCACTTTTAAAGGAGGTCCTTTGTGGACTACTGCAAATAAGCCCCCAGTGCCCCTCTCTACCTTAATCCAACATGGCAGAACCTTTCTTCTGTTTTGCATAACTCCTGTGCCAGCCCTAATGGTTTGGCCACAATACCTCCTCTGTATTTACCTATACCCAGTTTTAAAGCTACCTCTTCTTCTACAGGGAATGGTGCCTGTCTGGCTGGAAGAACAAAGGAGGGGACTGGTTTAGGTGTTTGCTGCTGTTGCCTGTGACAAGGTAAACCTCTTTTGAAGTTAATGAAGTTCTTGGGCATGGCCCAGATGGTCATCCTGCCAGAGAAACTAAACAGCTCTCCACACCCAATGTCGTTCTTTAAGCTATAAAAGCAAAATCACATCTCTTCAAAGGGCCTTGCCAACTCCTGGGTAACACTTAAATGTATCCGCAAATGGGCTTCTAGATCCTCTAGGGAAGGGAGAGCAGACTTTCTAAACGTACCTCTTGCAAGATATTTGTTGCAAATCTCAGTCAATGAGATTTGCAACAAATAATGGTATAATGGATACTTCAGTCCACTAGTGGCATTTAACCTACAGATCTTGGTTTCACTTTGTGCCATATACTGGGGATGGGGATAAATGAAACATTTAGTTCGGACTGTGCTGGGGGTGCTCTCTGACCTACAATACGGTTTCAGAGAGAAACGAGGTACAATAGAGCAGTGTTTGAACCTCCACATGCTGGTCAGTAAATACACTATGGCAAAGGAGGGCCATTTATATTTGGCCTTTATGGACCTCTCCTCGGCCTTTGACTTGGTCAATAGGGCCAAGTTATGGGCCATACTGGCTGGCATTGGGATTGACCCCCCTCTGGTAGACTTTCTGGCCGCACTACATGCAGATCTATCAGCAACCATTAGAACGAATCGTGAATGCAGCACCACCAGACCCAGAAGAGGTGTGAGGCAGGGCTGTATTTTAGCCCCACTTCTTTTCACCCTTTACATTAATTCCCTAGACAAAGCCTTGGAGGGGTCCACGCCTGACATCCCCTATGTGGGGGGTCCGCAGTACCCGTACTCCTCTACGCAGACGATGCGGTGTTTTTAGCACGCACAGGGGTGGGGCTACAGAGGCTTCTCGAGGCATTCGGCCTCTTCATGTCTTCGTTAGACCTCTTAGTCAACAACAAAAAATTACATATTATGCTAGCAGGGAGGCGACCTAGGCCAAAAAAGTTGAAATCCTTTAGTTGCTGCGAAGAGAGGATCTCGAGGGTACAAGTGTTTACCTATCTGGGTGTGATATTTGAAGAGAAGGGCTCATGGGCCCCACAGGTGGATGCGAAATCTCTAGCTGTTACTAGATCCACTTCCGCACTTTTGAGTTTCGCTAAGCGTCTTGGGTCCCGACCGATGGAGGCATTATTGAAGGTTTACAAAACCAAATGCTTATCTATAGCCTCCTATGGAGCCCCACTGTGGGGCCACTCTCACTGTGGTAAACTCCAAATAGTAGAAAATCACTTTCTTAGGTCCTTATTGGGTGTTCCACAATCTACACCAGTCCTATCAATACACACCGAGTTAGGATTGGGATATATTACTGACCTGCTCCAATTAGCGCCCCTAATATGTTGGACCAAAACATGGCTGAACAAGGACATCACACTAAACCACACTATTCTTAGGGACTGTATGTCCCTGGATAATGCCTCAAAGATTCCGTGGCTGAAATACGTAAAGGGGGAGATGGGCAAACTTGGCAGGCCTGACCTTTTTAGTCACCCTAATACTATACAGAGGGAAGACCTGAAATGGATTAAAGAAAATTTTATGAGGAGGGCAACCCAAACAAGGGAGGAGAAAGAATTAACTAAACCTAGAGCTAGAGCCAACTTCCTCCTCCTGACAACGCCCCAAATTGAACCTTATCTAAAAATTGTGAGCAGACCATTCCATCGTCATTTGCTCATTAGATTTAGGTTCAATATAATCCAATACTCCCTGGGTGATTTCCCTATGTGGGGTGTTTCTGATGAGTCTACCCCATGTAGCTGCGATAATTTCTCTGAGCAGACCCTTATGCATTTCGTCATTTTATTTATTTATTTATTTATTTTTATACACTTATATAGCGCGGCTGTCACTCCAGGGAGTATATTGGCGCTTATAGCCCGTAGCCTAGATGACAGGCCGGAAAAAAATCAGCTCGCAACATCCATCTTGTCCATGCTGAAACACTCTGGCTAAACCAGTGTCATACAGACCGTATCTGAGAGGTTAAAAATCCAAGTTTTCAGAGCCTTGCGGAAGTCTTTCTCAATGGAGATCAGACGCAAATTGGGTGGGAGTTTATTCCAGGCCTTAGCACCCAAGGTAACGAGGGATTTACCTCCTCTTGTTGAAAGTCTGAATTTGGGTATCTGTAATAGGTTCATATTAGCTGATCTGAGGGAACGTGTGGGTGCATACAGTTTGAACCAAGGGAGAAAGTATTTGGGTCCTTGTCGATGGTAGGCTCTGAAGGTAATCACGAGGATTTTGAACAGTATGCGTTTGTGGATGGGTAGCCAGTGTAGGGCCTTGAGAGCGGCCGAGGCCGATGACCTCCTCGGCCATTTCAGGACCAGACGGGCAGCGGCATTTTGGACAACCTGCAGCCTATGCAGGACAGATCGATTTAGTCCTGCATATAGGCTATTGCAGTAGTCCAAACGAGATGTTACAAGTGCCACTGTCACCGTCTTCCTGGCAGTCAGAGGCAGAAAGTCAAAAAACTTTCTAAGTCCTCTGATGATGTTAAAGCAAGACCCAGCCACTGCCCCTGCCTGCTGTTTAAAAGATAGGGCACTGTCAAACCTGATCCCTAGGTTTCGGGCCGTAGCAATGGTATCTGGGGGGGACTCCACATCCAATGGCCACCAGAGACTGGGGGAAAAGGGGTTTTGGGGGCCGAAAGGAATAATTTCGGTCTTCCCGGTGTTACATTTGAGATGGTTCTCACGCATCCAAATAAAGGTGGCAGTGAGGCAGTCTTTTAGATTTTCCTCTGCCTTTCCGTTTTCCCCGTCTAGTACCAAGATGAGCTGAGTATCGTCAGCGTAAGAAATGGTACTGATGTTAAAGGACGAGATCAGCTCAATCAAGGGGGTCATGTACAGGTTAAACAGTACCGGGCTCAGAGTGGAGCCCTGGGGCACTCCTGTTTGTATACTTTTTTCCTCTGAGCGGTGTTCTCCCAACACCGTGACCTGTCTACGGTGATCAAGGAAGTTCTTCAACCAATCCAGCACAGTGCCTGCTATCCCTGCTACCACCAGACGACTGATCAGTATTGAGTGGGACACCGTATCGAAAGCCGCCGATAGATCAAGCAAGACAAGGACGGCCTTCTTCCCTTGATCCATGGCGGCCTTCAATGTCTCCACGGTGTACAAGAGGGCAGACTCAGTGGAGTGTGAGGCCCGAAACCCAGATTGATTAGGGTGCAGGATATCCTCATCCTCCAGGAATTTAGTCAGCTGTTTGTTCACCACTGATTCAGTCATTTTAGAAAGCAGCGGCAGCAAGGAGATAGGGCGGAGGTTGGAGAGTGTGGTGGGATCGGGCAATGATTTTTTTTGCAGTGGCTTTACTGCCGCCAGCTTCCATTCCAATGGAATCATGGCAGAGGACAGGGATGAGTTTATAATACTATTTATGGTAGGGTTAACCGTATCTACCAGGGCATGTATCAGCATGGGGGGACAGGGATCAAAGGGGGAACCTGATTTAGTTGACAAAATCAGTTGACGTGAGACTTCTAAGCTAATAGGTAGAAAATCCCGGAGTCATGTTTTGTAGTCACTACAAAGAGAGTAGAACGCGGTTCTTGGCACCCATTTTAAGAGACGCAGGTTTTGTCCAGGTACGCCCTGCTCTACTTTACCTACAGTTATTAGGTAGCACCAGGACAATCCTCGGGGTTGCTAGCTTCCTGGTCGCAGCTATGCGCAAGAGGTCCAGGATGCTATCCCCGAGGCAACTGGAAGGGTGATCTCACTATTTTATATTTGCTGCTACTTGTTTTAATTATATTTAATCTTTTTATAATGCGTATGAACTATATTGGTGTGAATTGCTTTTATATTTATGTATATCGGAAATTGTTACAGATTTTGACCCAGAATGTCTTTTAACTTCCTGAACTTGATACATTGTAATAAATTTTAAATTTATGTTGCCTTGTTGCTTTTATGATTTTAAATGTAATCGAATAAAGCTTATTTTGACTGACTGAGTTCGGACTGGACTGTTCCCATGAGGCACAGGGTCAGGGCTGATTTGCATATAGCCAGTGTCTAACCCAGGGTGGTGTGGAGTGCAAAAAAACGATGGATTTAGGCCCAGATCCTTGTACTGGGGTGAATGTATGACATTGTTCTACATTCTGTCCATCAACTGTGTTTTTTGCAATTTTCACCCCGAGTGGGCTGGGTATGCTCAGACGTGAGTTCCAGGTTCTCCACACCACTGGAGTCAAGCTATCCAGGCTGATGAAGGCTGACAGCCAGAAACCGGTCCTTGGATGCTTGATTCCGGTCTGGGAAAGACATGGCTTGGTAGTTCGGACTGGACTGTTCCCATGAGGCACAGGGTCAGAGCTGATTTGCATCATAGCCAGTGTCTAACCCAGGGTGGTGTGGAGTGCAAAAAAATGATGGATTTAGGCCCAGATCCTTGTACTGGGGTGAATGTATGACATTGTTCTACATTCTGTCCATCAACTGTGTTTTTTGCAATTTTCACCCCGAGTGGGCTGGGTATGCTCAGACGTGAATCCCAGGCTCTCCACACCACTGGAGTCAAGCTATCCAGGCTGATGAAGGCTGATAGCCAGAAACCGGTCCTTGGATGCTTGATTCCGGTCTGGGAAAGACATGGCTTGGTAGTTCGGACTGGACTGTTCCCATGAGGCACAGGGCCAGAGCTGATTTGCATATAGCCAGTGTCTAACCCATGGTGGTGTGGAGTGCAAAAAAATGATGGATTTAGGCCCAGATCCTTGTACTGGGGTGTATGTATGACATTGTTCTACATTCTGTCCATCAACTGTGTTTTTTGCAATTGTCACCCAGAGTGGGCTGGGTATGCTCAGACGTGAGTCCCAGGCTCTCCCCACCACTGGAGTCAAGCTATCCAGGCTGATGAAGGCTGACAGCCAGAAACCGGTCCTTGGATGCTTGATTCCGGTCTGGGAAAGACATGGCTTGGTAGTTCGGACTGGACTGTTCCCATGAGGCACAGGGTCAGAGCTGATTTGCATCATAGCCAGTGTCTAACCCAGGGTGGTGTGGAGTGCAAAAAAATGATGGATTTAGGCCCAGATCTTTGTACTGGGGTGAATGTATGACATTGTTCTACATTCTGTCCATCAACTGTGTTTTTTGCAATTTTCACCCCGAGTGGGCTGGGTATGCTCAGACGTGAATCCCAGGCTCTCCACACCACTGGAGTCAAGCTATCCAGGCTGATGAAGGCTGATAGCCAGAAACCGATCCTTGGATGCTTGATTCCGGTCTGGGAAAGACATGGCTTGGTAGTTCAGACTGGACTGTTCCCATGAGGCACAGGGTCAGAGCTGATTTGCATATAGCCAGTGTCTAACCCAGGGTGGTGTGGAGTGCAAAAAAACGATGGATTTAGGCCAGATCCTTGTACTGGGATGAATGTATGACATTTTTCTACATTCTGTCCATCAACTGTGTTTTTTGCACTTTTCACCCGAGTGGGCTGGGTATGCTTACACGTGAGGCCCAGGCTCTCCACACCACTGGAGTCAAGCTATCCAGGCTGATGAAGGCTGATAGCCAGAAACCGGTCCTTGGATGCTTGATTCCGGTCTGGGAAAGACATGGCTTGGTAGTTCGGACTGGACTGCTCCCATGAGGCACAGGGTCAGAGCTGATTTGCATATAGCCAGTGTCTAACTCAGGGTGGTGTGGAGTGCAGAAAAACAATGGATTTAGGCCCAGATCCTTGTACTGGGGTGAATTTATGACATTGTTCTACATTCTGTCCATCAACTGTGTTTTTTGCAATTTTCACCCGAGTGGGCTGGGTATGCTTACACGTGAGGCCCAGGCTCTCCACACCACTGGAGTCAAGCTATCCAGGCTGATGAAGGCTGATAGCCAGAAACCGGTCCTTGGATGCTTGATTCCGGTCTGGGAAAGACATGGCTTGGTAGTTCGGACTGGACTGTTCCCATGAGGCACAGGGTCAGAGCTGATTTGCATATAGCCAGTGTCTAACTCAGGGTGGTGTGGAGTGCAGAAAAACAATGGATTTAGGCCCAGATCCTTGTACTGGGGTGAATTTATGACATTGTTCTACATTCTGTCCATCAACTGTGTTTTTTGCAATTTTCACCCGAGTGGGCTGGGTATGCTTACACGTGAGGCCCAGGCTCTCCACACCACTGGAGTCAAGCTATCCAGGCTGATGAAGGCTGATAGCCAGAAACCGGTCCTTGGATGCTTGATTCCGGTCTGGGAAAGACATGGCTTGGTAGTTCGGACTGGACTGTTCCCATGAGGCACAGGGTCAGAGCTGATTTGCATATAGCCAGTGTCTAACCCAGGGTGGTGTGGAGTGCAAAAAAACAATGGATTTAGGCCCAGATCCTTGTAGTGGGGTGAATGTATGACATTGTTCTACATTCTGTCCAACAACTGTGTTTTTTGCAATTTTCACCCCGAGTGGGCTGGGTATGCTCAGACGTGAGTCCCAGGCTCTCCACACCACTGGAGTCAAGCTATCCAGGCTGATGAAGGCTGATAGCCAGAAACCGGTCCTTGGATGCTTGATTCCGGTCTGGGAAAGACATGGCTTGGTAGTACGGACTGGACTGTTCCCATGAGGCACAGGGTCAGAGCTGATTTGCATATAGCCAGTGTCTAACCCAGGGTGGTGTGGATTGCAAAACAATTATGGATTTAGGCCCAGATCCTTATACTGGGGTGAATGTATGACATTGTTCTACATTCTGTCCATCAACTGTGTTTTTTGCAATTTTCACCCCGAGTGGGCTGGGTATGCTCAGAGGTGAGTCCCAGGCTCTCCACACCACTGGAGTCAAGCTGTCCAGGCTGATGAAGGATGATAGCCAGAAACCGGTACTTGGATGCTTGATTCCGGTCTGGGAAAGACATGGCTTGGTAGTTCGGACAGGACTGTTCCCATGAGGCACAGGGTCAGAGCTGATTTGCATATAGCCGGTGTCTAACCCAGGGTGGTGTGAAGTGCAAAAAGACAATGGATTGAGGCCCAGATCCTTGTACTGGGGTGAATGTATGACATTGTTCTCCGGGCTCGACAAATCCACTCGCCCGCTCGCATTTGCGAGGGGGAATGGATGAGGACAAGCTATTTTTAGGTCCTACTCGCCCTTTCTGGCGAGTAGGAAATCAAACTAACTTTTGTCTTCTGTCTTTAAAAACAGAGCAAAAGTGACAAGATAACACGATTTAAAGGCATTTTTATTGCTCACAAAGGAAATGAGCAATAAACATGCCTTTAAATCTTGTTATCTTGTCACTTTTGCTCCGTTTTCAGAGACGGAGGTCAAGTGGGTTGGAGTCAGGTCGAGGGGATTTTCCATGGTACTAGACCTGCAGGACTAGTACCATTTTTCGGATTTGTCGAGCCCTGGTTCTACATTCTGTCCATCAACTGTGTATTTTTGCAACATGTGTGTTGGAAATTACCTTTTTGCAGGGTTATCCTCAAACTTTTTGCTTCTTCCTCCTATTTTTTCCTGACCTGCTGTTGTTGGCTTTAGGACTCAGGCCACTGCTAATCAGCGCAAGCTGTCTGTGTAAATTGTTATTATGATTAGTTTTCCCTGATTGGCTTATTTGATTAACTAGTAGGTCCCTAGTAAAGTGCACTACGTGTGCCAGGGCTGGTAAATCAAATGCTACAAGTGGGCCTGCAGCACTGATTGTGCCACCCACATGAGTGGCCCTGAAAAGATATCTCAGGCTTGCCACTGCAGTGCCTGCACGTGGTTTGTTAACTGCACGCACTTGCCAGGCCCTAACCTTCCCTTTTCTTACATGTTAGTCACCCCTAAGGTAGTCCCAAGGTACCCCTGTGTGCAGGGTGTAGTGTATGTGAAAGGTAGTACCTGCCCTGATGTGTGTGGCATGTCCTGATAGTGAAATACTGCCAATTTTGTTTTCCACTATTCTAAGACTATCTGTTCCAATAGGATAGAATGGGGAGCTTGCTTATACCATCTTATCAGCATAACTGCCCCTGTGAACCAGATAGGAACATAAAGTTTGGCATGCCCGAACTCATAATGTTCAATTGCTTCTTTTAGTGAGGGTGATTTTTACACTTATAGAAAGTAGTTATTTTCTTGCTTAGCCATCCAGTGTGCTACTTCTAGGGCGCATATTGACTGTCTGGCTTTGGATTGACAGAGGCAGAGGATGGGCAGTGGCTCCAGTGAGTCTGGATGAGTCAGCTTAGGCTCAATAGTCCTGGTCTTCATTTGGAGTGATGGGAGGAGTAGCACCTGTACCTGATTAGGGCTGTGCCTGCCTTCCACAATGATGTCTCCGCCGCTCTGTGGTATGTCTGGAGCCAGGGCTCACACTGACAATGGAGGTTGTTGTGCCCTTGAAAAGTACCCCCCTGAACTGGTTTGGACTGGGCTCAGTGCTCTGGGCCAGGAGAGAACAACAAGATTTACTGTCTACAAAGAGGGGCCCAGACCCCAGACTTTTATATCATCCCTGGAATTCAAGAGAACCTTTTTTCGGAGGAGAACAGATGGGGAGATCGAGGAGAAGTACTGCCCCTTTGCTGTGTGGGGTTGGCCTGCAGTTGCTGTTTCTGCCAAGGAAAGGAGAAGGACTTTTCTGTGTGCTGTGGCCCCTGCTTGAAGGAGATCTCCAAGGGCCTGTGTGTGCTGGCCTCCTGTTCTGAAGTCTCAGGGACACAACAATTTCACCCCCAGCTCCCTTGACCTCTTATGCTGTTAGTTCGTACCTGCCAGGTGGTGCCTAAGCCAGTATTGGACCTCTGGAGGTTGTTGCTGCTGTTTGGGAGCTGGAAGAGAGAAGGAACTTGAAGAACTACAAAAACGACACATCGGTCTTCGTGCAGCAGTTTTTCTGGCACATCTCCACGGCATGAGAAGAATTGCCATGCTGCTACCAAAACCAATGCAGCGCCTGTCACCACTGCAGGAATCAATGCATCGAGAGGTCACAGCTCAAGAAAACTGACGCAGCGCCGCTGCCGCATCGATTACAGACTTATCCCGGATTTCAACACATCGAACCTGTGCGACAAGTCTTTCTGTCTCATCACCTGTGGACCGGAACCGTCACGAAGAATCAATGCATCCCTTCCCCCTACAGACCAGATTCAATGCATCACTTCTCCTGCGTGCAGCATAACTGTCTCATCACCTCCCCAAGGTCTCAGAAAATTACGCATCTCTCTGTTTTCAGCACTTCTTCACTCTGGGTCTGTTTTGCCTTGTGAATTTTGATGCAACTACAGGTACTTTTTTGAAAAGTCATGCATCCATAGTTTTCTAAGGTACATTTTCTTGAAACCTTTTGAAAAGTCATTTTTTTAACTGTGTATGTTGGATTTTTGGCGATTTGGTCTTGTTAAGTTTAGATAAAGATATTTTATTTTTCTAAACTGGTGTGGTGTCCCTTTGTGGTGTTTTCACTATGTTACTGTGAGTGTTGGTACTAATACTTTACACTTTGGGATAAGCCTGTCTGCTTGTGTCAAGCTACCCAGAGGGTAAACAGGGGTTACCTAAAGTGTGTATCCCCTTTACCTTGAACAGAAGAAAAGAACCCTATTTGGACAAAGGTACCTACCTCTGCCAACTAAAGACCCCCATTTCTAACAATGTCATTTAGTAGTATAGCCAAATGTGAAATGTTTCGGGGTTAGACACATGCACTTGAGTCTGTTTTGCATAGTTCCAGTGCACAAAGTGAAAAAAACATCAGTCCAAAAACAATTGGAATGATTATGCAAAAAGAGGCATTTCCAACAACTGATATGTAGATTAATGAAATTATACAGATGAAGCCAGGGTATGTTAGTGTCACATGTGGTGTGGTGCGATGTCTACTTTTCTTATATCACAACAAGTAAGCATAACATGATCTGGTAGTGAAATTGAGGTGGTAGCAGCTGAGCCAACTAGATGGCTTTAGGCTGGCTATTTTGCGCTCATGAAAGTGCCACAAATCCTGACTCATATTTATTACTGTTGTTGAGTGATCTGTTAGTACTGGTTGATACAGGTGTCAAAAAGAGGATAACCTTCAAACTCCTCACTCAAGCACACAAGGCACTCCACAACACCTGACCAATGTACCTCCACAGCCAACTCAGCCTCTACACCCCCACCGCCAGCTCCGCTCCGCAGACTGCGCTCTAGCCACCGTCCCCCGCATCCGAAGAATGACTGCCGGCGGCAGATCATTCTCCCATCTCGCCGCCAAGACATGGAACTCCCTCCCCATTCGCCGGCAGCATACCGATGACCTTCAGAAGACTCCTCAACACCTGGCTCTTCGAACAGTAGCAGCTCCCCCCTAGTGCCTTGATCCCTCGCGGGTATGTAGTGCGCTTTACAAATGCAATGATTGATTGATTGATTGAGTTGGAAACAGTTCACTAACTTATTGGCTTTGAGCTATGTTGTTTCAAGGATATTTGCCAGAGTTATAAAGTGTACTGGTCAAAAGATGAAGGTGTTCTTCTAATGAATATACATAACAAACCAAGGCTGCCCTATTTTAGGGCTGCCTCCCAGGACCAGAGATCACTATGGGGCAGCGGTTAGAGACGTATACCTGAATGGCAGTGGTGTTGGGATTATGATATCCCTTTTTGACAGCCTTTTCATGGTGAGAAAACTGCTAAGACACGGCTGTTGGAAAGTAATATGGGGTCCCCGAACTGGGCCACCATCTGTCGTGGCCCACTGTGAAGTGGCTCTGGGGCCACATGTAGTGCACCCACTCACCTCCATGCACTGTGTGCCATGCACAACATGGTGCATAGCACACAGTTCACGGATGTGCAGGAGGTACTCCTTGCCATGGTGGCTTGTGCTGCAGCTCTTTTCCTTAGTCGCTGCACAAGCCGTCATGATAGGGAGCACTTTCCGACCGTCAGCACTGTGGTCATATTGAAATGCAGCGGTGGGACCGACGCCTGCTTGTGGGGCGGTCTCCCGACTGTCGCAATAGTGCCATGCGGTCCGACTGATTAGCCTCTATGTCGATATTTATGATGGTTTATGGTATATGCCTCCTTCAACTTATCAGACATTTCCGTTTCTATGTTCTCCTGTATGGAATTGGTAAAGATTACAAAAATCAAAGCAAGATATATACACCATTCTTCACAAGGAAGGATGAACATAGTGTACATATTTCCAGTTTCAAGGGCGGGGGCATATATCATGATATGTATATGGCCCCTTTTAACATAGAAAGGAAAGAATGAAGTAGTCCATCAAGCAGAGTTCGCCACTATCTCTACATTATAATCTGTCTGCGCTAACGTGTATCTTATCACTGAATGTATTTTCCTCTAACTAGGGCTACATAGGAGGTGGTGTATTCACTACCTTCTTAACCACATGTATACTGCGGTCCAAACTCCACTTATGCTGCTTCTGAAGACTTACCACCAAAACAATGCAATCCATTGACTTTAAAGTGAGAATGAAAAATTACTCAGCAGAATTATGTTGTTAGCCTGGCAGTTATTTAGGAAGCAGAGAAATGACTTAAGATGAACCATGAGGTTTCTCTCCGTACTCTTGTAGATGTTTTAAAGACATATGCTGACTCTGACGGAGGAATCAGGAAATATTTGTGCTTGGTTTGGTAAGCAGGTGAGAATGGAAGGGCATCTACATCTCTCTTGAAGAGTTATGAGTACAGGACTGAAATATGTTGATAAGAAGGAGCCATATACTCCATAACAGTAAAGAACATTCTATATATGTTGTGTGGTGACTGACGAAGACTTGGGGTATGAGGGAACTTCTTATTTTTGGGGCTTTTACACAAACAATGTGTGTATTTTTGAGGTTCCTATTTGGTTTAATTGAATTAGTTACAATTATGTGCGTGATATCGATGATTGTAAATCAAACAGCCTGTACTAACAAAATGCTGACTTTTAATTGGCTCCCCGCCAATGTATTTCTATTCACGAGATTCAAAGTTAATGCCTGAGACATACCTAATTATAGCATGATCCCATGTAACAATACCACCTTTTCCCTTACCAGCTGCTTGTGAAGATTACAGAGTTTGAATAAGGAACTAGACTGTCCACAAAGCTTAGAGAATGTGCCTACACTTGAAGACATGTTTACTAAAGAAGAAAACTTTACAGCCATTCACTTTCCTGTGCAGAAGACTGATTTATGTATTTGAAAATGGTTTCCATCATTGTCCTTCTACAGAGTGTTTAAAGAAATGAAACGTGTGTGCTATATTTTAAATTAGTTTCCAGTTTATGGACATGATGTAGTTCGTGACAATTTTAACATAGTTGCCTGATCGTTGTGACTGATTTTCAATATTACTTATTTGAAAATTATTTATTTCGCTTGGAATTATTTTGTCATTTACAAGCTGTACAGAGAGGCGTTTAATGGGCAATAAATAATTATTTAATCTTGGTGTATTCATTTCTCATATTTAACTCGCAATAAGAAATGTTTTGAAGGCAGTGCATGTTGATTTGTGGAAATGTAACAACTATCAAATTAAACTGGGGAAAAGTAAAATGAAATGTCAAACGTGGAACTTATTCCATGAGTGTCCCTAGCCCTACAAACATAAATGCATCAATTTTAAATAAGAGATATATGTACCAATAGCTTTCTGCACCCCTAAAAAGTCTACTCACATACATTTAAAAGGAAGAATAAAAAATATCAAGATGGCATTCTTTTACAATTAAGATGGTATTATGTGACAGAGAGTGTGGATAGTTTGGGGAAACAGATGTGGAAATGGGATGGTGGATATAGGTAGTGATCTGTCATTAATGAGGTTTTGCCCTTTGTAGATTATGCCCTAAATGACAACAAACCAAAACTTACCTCTCGTTTTTTAGACATATGGGGGTATATTTACAAACCCCTATCCCACCACAAGGTCACTTTTAGGGACCATGTGGTGGCTTCGCTTTATTTACAAGGCAGCATTGGCTTAAAGCTGCCATGTAAATAAGGCACCCTTTCACGCTGTACTTAGGGTGAAAGGGAAGGGAAATGGGTGGTGTGGTGGGTGTACCACCGCAACACCCATTGTTTTTTACCCTGCCCCCTATTCACAAGTGTGGCGTACATAGAAGGCAGCGCCAAGATTAAGACCTGGAAAAACCAGGTCTTAAACAGGCTAAACGAGGAGAAATGCTTTATTTCTCATTGTTTTTGCTGTTTCTATGTGTGCTGCATTGTGCAGCACAGAATGGAAACAGCAAAACACCATTGATTGTTTATGTGCAGGAAGGGCATATTGTTGTAAATATGGTGCCGCCCTGCAAATGTGTAGTGGCGGAGGACATCGTTAAGCCGTGGAGGCCAACGCCACACTCCGCCACCTCGTTATAAATATGTCCCTTGGTTTCATATTTCATATTTGTTTTGAACCCCCAATGTGCTTTTACTACTGCCTGCTGCATAGTAAAGGATTTTAATCTACCAGCTTGCATTTCAGCAATATGACGGTCAGGAGTTTCTCACATTTATCATAAATTGAGACTGTTAGCACGCTAGTTGATCAATAGAATTTTGTGGTAGATCTATAGATGTACACTTCGTACCAACTTTTAGAAGTGCACTCTGTATGTCAGGCTTTTTTGTCACATGGAAAAGATAGGTATTTGAAAATGTATAGAAAATGTATCCTCATTTTACCTTCCTGGAGCACTCACAATAATTTCCAGAGCAAAATAACCCCGCCCCCATTTTGTTTATTTAGTGCAGTCCCCTTCAAAGGGAACATATTCAATTCTACAGCTTCCATTTCATTAACAAGGTGTACAGGGGACGTTAACATCTGCCATTACTGCAGACACTGGAGGCCTTGTTCTTCACTAGAACTCAGTATTGAAGCTACAGTATAGCACTAGGGAATCATCTAACAAACTGCTGCTCATGTTTTAGTCAGCTTGTTAAAGGCATTCCTCACATGGATGAGGAAGATATTTGTCAGTTTATTGAAAGTGTGCCCCCATTTAAGCTCTGGAGCACTAATCCTAATTTCCATGGGAAAATAGTGAGAGAAAACCGTTTTCTTTCAGATGTGGTTCTTCAAATCACAGTACAGCCCCAGCATTTTTCACAGGGTCAAATCTCCTTAGAACATCGTACACTTCTATAAAATGAATATGGCACTACCAATAAGATATATATTGTGAGTAAAATCTATTATCTCCCTTTCTACATGCTCCATTTTTGTGACCCTCAAACTCAGGAGTTCCTCAATACCAGTCGCGGCCAGCATGACTCGCGGGTGGGGGGCAGGTGGGAGGATCACACGGAGGTTCGCACCGGGGGGAAGGGGAATGATTTAAAAAAATAATAGGAAGAAACTTACCGGGCCCGCCGCATCTCAGCTCCCGGCCGGGCCCCGCTTTTCCTGGAACAGGAAGCAGGCTGAGCAGGCAGCCTCCCTCTCCTCATCTAAGCCAATCACAATGCATTGGCTGGGAAACAAACCTCACAGGCGTCTATGGGGAGTCCATTTTCTCCATGTAGGCTGCATGCAGCCTACATGTAGAAAATGTAGAGTGCGTATGATTGGTTTGGTCCATCCTGGGGCCGACCAAAAAGTCTGCGCCCTCAGAGTGGGCAACCCGCTTCTCCCCTGGACTCCAGCAGAGCCGCCCACCCACCAGCCCCCAATCAAACCCATCTGCTTTCTCACAGTGCGAGAAGCAGAAACATTAAATGGTAGTTTTACCATTTTATCTTTCTGCTTTTCGCACTGCGAGAAAGAAGTGGAGCAACGCTCTTCTCCCTAATGGTGGAGCCACCCCTTCCCAATACAACATTGACTTATACCTAAGTAGTATATATTTATTTTCTTTAAACCTAAATGTTAATGGTCTGATTTATGAAAGCTATATTGATGATGAATAATCCTAGGTGGTTATTTACCAGACCTGAGAAGGGCCCTGGCAAAGGTGCGCCCCAGTAATGCATCTGTAACATATATAACATATGGTTAGAAAAAAAAACACATTTCAAAATAGACACACAAGAAAAGAAATGGGCATACAAAGGGAAAATCTCCTGGACCAGCATTGGTATGAAGAGGCATCCATGAGGGGGAATTGCAAAACTCATACTTAGGGCATGGATAAGAGCGGAACCCATGCTGAAGAGCAGACAGATGTGTATGCCTGTATCAAAAAGTTTAAGTGCAATTTATCAGCAATCACAATTATTTATATTCACTAGACTTTGTTGAACTTTGTAGAGCTAGGCATTGTTTTCAAAAGATGAGAAGAAGACTAGAATAATAAAAGGACGTCAGTGCGTGTTTTAATTATAAACGTGATATCTCACCTTGAAAAAATGTGAGAATTTTTTTTTTTAATAATTGTACTCGTTTGTGTCCAGCTGAGTACTGCTGTGCGTACAAACTGTTTCAATTGTGAAATTATATTGCAGATGTGTGAAAAATACAAGCTCTCAAAATTAGACAAACAGTTCCACAATTTGAAGAGAATATGTAAATTAAGAAATACATATCACACATGAATTTATTTTAAAAGCAGCACCTCATGTAACAGCCCATGGTCTAATTTAGGATACAAATTTGTTTTCTGTGCTTTACAGTTGTTTTCGTTATGCCTGCGATTTAACTCAAACTGTTCCACAACTGATTTATCATCTGTTAGACCTGACATCATTGGGTGAGTCTCCCTTCCATTTTTTGACAGATTGCCTCCTCTGTTTTGATATGTTATTGGTGGATTTATGCTTTGGGCACTGTGCCATTGCTAATCAGTGCCACAGTGCCAGTGCTCCCTATGTTAAATTGATATACTGTTTGGATTCCATGATTGGGTTATTTGATTTATCTGTCAGCCCCCAGTACAGTGCACCATGTGTCCCCAGGGCTTGTAAATCAAATTCTGCTGGTGGGCTTGCAGCACTGGTTGTGCCACCCACAGAAGCAGCTTGTAAAGTGTGTCTCAGGCCTGCCATTGCAAGGCCTATGTGCAGTCTAGCACTGCCATGTCGACTTGGCCAAGTGCACCCACTTGCCAGTCCCTAAACCTTCGCTTTGCTTCATATTAGACACCCCTATGGTAGGCCCAAGGGCAGGTTGCATTGTAAGTATAAAGTAGGACATGCTCTGATGTTTGTAGCATGTTCTAATAGTGAATTACAGCCATTTTCGTTTTTCACTATTGAAGGCTACCTGTTCTCATAGGCCAGAATGGCCAGTTAACATTATTATATTCTTATAATACTAACTGACTCAGGGAACATGGTAGAAATTCGAATTTAGTATGCCAGAACTCAGAATAATAAAATAACTCTTTTAGTAAAGTTTATTTTAATAATCTGTGTTTGCAAATACCACTTTTAGAAAGTAGGTGTTTGCTTGCCTAACCATTTGAGCCTGCCTCTGCTGGTTTAGTGTATTCCTTGTCTGGGTTTGTGTGTGACAGGGCTGGGGAAATTCCAGGAGACAGTCTGGGACAGTCCAGTGGTGAATAAAGAGATTTACATCCAAATGGTAGGGAGGAGTACACCTGGGACCTGAATAGGGCTGGGCCTTCCCTCTACAATGCCGGCTCCACCCCCTGTGGCTTGTCTGATGTCTCTGCCCTGCACAGTGAAAGGAGAAGAGGAATCCGGTCAAAAGAGTGCTCCAGAGCTGTATCTTCCCTCCTCTGTGCTGGCTCCACCTCCTGTGGGGCGGCTGATGTCTCTGACCTGCATTGTGAAAGAAAGAGAAGAGTCATGTCAACAAAGTGCTCAGGAAATGGTTTGAACTAGGCAGAGGCCTCTCTGCCTTCAGAGAACAAAGAATTTTGGGGTATAAATATTGGGACCCTGATCCCAAGAAATTAGATTACTTCTGGAACAAGAAAACTTTCTGCCAAGGAGAAGCACCAAGGAAGCTGCAGGAGTTTGGACTGCCCCTCTGCCAGTGTGCTGTTTGCTGGGTTGGCCTGCAGTAGTTGCTTCATTGCCAAGGGAAAGGAGAAGGAACTTTGTAAAGGACTTTCATCTATAGAATATTCTCCAAGGACTTGAATTGTGCTTGCCTCCTGCTGAAGTCTCAGGGACAAAAGACTTCACCTCCCTCCTGAATTTCCTTGCTGGGAATTCTGACTCCAGTCACTTGCGCTCTTATGGGAGCTGGCAGCGCGACGCATCGAGAAGAAGCGTGTCGCCGCCGCAGTTGAAATCATCTCAACGCTGGAAAAGCGAGCCTTTGTCGCATCTCCCTGGAAGCGTGTGTTCATCTAAGCTGTCTGCTGTCGCATCACCGGAGAAGCGTGACGCCATCGTGAGAGTCGCCATCGCATCACCGGAGAAGCGTGTCGCAGGGCCTGTTGCGGCTCCAAAGTACAGAGTCGTCGCAAGGCTGCCAGTGCGTCATCGCATCGTCATCGCATCGCCGCATCAAGGGCGCCATCTTCTCGCATCGCAACTGGAATTTGAATTTGAATTTAAAAACATTTGTATAGCGCACTTCTACCGTGCGGTTTCTTGGCGCTTTTGGATTGCAAGGAGACAAACAGGAACAGAGGGAGTCTAGACATTATAGGCTTGGGAGAAAAGCAGAGTTTTAAGACCTTTCCGGAACTCGATGTAAGAGGGCGTCATACGGAGTTCCGTCGGGAGGGAGTTCCAGAACACAGGAGCGAGAACTGCAAATTTTGTTCCCCAACTGGATCATCGCATCGCACCAAGGCGCCATCTTGCGCACCGCAACGGGACCGCAAGCCGAGAATCTATATATCACCTCCGCTGGTAAGGCTCACGATGAGTCCCCTACTCTGCGCGGATCACAGAAGCGACGCATCTCCCCTTTTGCAAGCCTTTTGTTCACTTTGCTTTACGCATCCAGGTACTTTGTTGAGAACTGTGTCGCATCTGACAGCAACTTGATCTAAGAGACTTTTATCATATTTTAAGTAATCTTAAGTGTAGTATTGTGGATTTTTGTCGTTTGTGGTCTTGTGTTTAAGTCTATATAAAGAATACTTGTTTTTCTAAAACCAGTGTTGTATCTGTAGTGTTATCACTGTATTACTGTGTATATTCACAAATGCTTAACACACTGCCTCTGAGATAAGCCTGTCTGCTCGGACCAAGCTACCAAGGGGGTGAGCAGGGGTTATTAAGGAGTGTAATCCCCTTATCCTGACTTAGAAGTAAGGGTCCCTATTTGGACAAAGGTGATAACCATTGCCAACTAGAGACCCCCAGATCTAACGTCATCAATAATCTATAATTGTAATGTAATGTAATGTACAAATATTAGCGTGACAATTTCATGCTACAGTGGCTTCTTGTGAAGCCCCTTTCCCCCAACCAGTCACCCATGAGCAGCTGGTGAGTGGGCTGCTTTAAAGCTAAAGTGCATCACACCTGATGCAGTAGTTGCTGAGACCAGAGGTGCGACTAGAGCCACATTTCGGAGGGAGGTGGGCTACTAAAAATTTCGGGTGGGGGGCCTAAATCTTCCAGTGATAGTTAGTGTGGAGAAACATGGGCTCTAAGAAGAGGTGAAAAAACACCAAAGCCTTGTTAGCAAGTACATGGATTTTTAAAGACCTGTGAAGTAGTACTTGAGTGCAGCTATGTGTGTGCCCAGTAAACTGTTTCAGTATGGGCTGACACACAGGATGGGTAGGAGGGGTGGGGGGGGTGGGTGGCGGCTGAAGCCCTTTCAGCCCAATGGGCGTTGCACGCCTCGCTGTGACTGTCTCACTTGTTTACTTCCTCAGACTGAGGTATAGGGCCTGGGCACTCACTCATGCATGTGCAATGCATGTGTGAGTGAGTGGGGTGCCCCCTTGCGCATCATCTGTTCTCCAGTTGCTAAAGACCGCACATGTTCTTACGTTCCTTGCTCATTTTTGTAGCCTAGAAATGCACTAGTTTTCTTACTGGTAAAAAAACTCCTCACTTACGTAAACAACGTGTTGCAGGTTGTCAAGTATTGGGGTGAGGCAAACTTGACAGTTTTTTAATCTGCCTACTATGAGCTACACCTGCCCCCTACCATGACCAATAAGTAAAAACAATGCTAAAATACATACGTTGCTTCACTCTAATACGTGCATATGTTCAACACTCACAGGTGTGCAACAGTTGTGGTTCCTGCTCTGGGTGGAGGGAAGCTTGCATTAGTGTCCTGCAGAGGCTGTTCCGTCTATGAAGAAGCTTTAACTGATAATGCCGACTGTGTGTGAGCTGATCTTTTACTGCTTGTGCCCGTGCAGTATCTTATTGTGAAGAATGTATGGTTGCCACTGAAATGTCAGCAGTCAGTGAGCGATGATTACAGTGCTGATAGCACAGTCTTGTGGGAGGCATTTGAGTATCTGTGCCATTTTGGTGCAAGGATGCACAGCTGCTATCTGGGTAGAATGCTTTTTCAGTGAATGAAGGGGGTTTGGATTAAAGGTTCCAGCGCAGTGTCCGTTCTGTGTCCCGTCTGCACTTCTGTGCTCTTTTGTGAGTGGTGAACTTTGTGCTGTTCAGTCTTTGAGGGATGTTTTCTTGCACGTTGGATGCTTGCTGTCTTACATCCATGATGGTGTCTGATCTGTGAGGGATGCTTTAGTTCTGATCTCTTTGACATCTTTGTTTTCTCTGAGAGATAACTTCCCTTTTGGCGGCAACGCTATTCCAGGAGGAAGACTTTGAAAGCAGTTCTGTTTGAACTCTCCTCTTCCTCTGCAGAGGTTTCTATGTTTGACCGATGTTTGGCCTCCTGTTATCTGTGTTTCATGTAATCGTGTTGCTGCAGCTCCCATGCACTATCTGTCATGAGGGAAACGTGTGCAACTGCTGCTGACAGTGCAGTTCACATTTTGTGAAGGAATGCTGCACCGAGGTATCCGTGCTGTGTTCTTTTACTAAGGCAAGATCAAGGGGCCCATTAGGATGATGCGCCACCCCATCGTAGAAAGGGACCGCCTTGGTTGCAGCACATGGTCCAGTACCCAGGGTATTGGTACTGTGAGGATCCTAGAGGGTCCAGCGTCTCATTACTCGCTGGGGAGATAGGGTTGACCTCCTAGAGCCTTACTGACATCCTCCTGGTGAGATGCTCCTTCGGTGGGCCAGGTGGCCAGCTAAACAGAATACTGGACAAGTGCAGAGAGTGTCTACAGATACAGGGGAATGGCTCCTCCAACCCAAGGGAGATGCTGTGACAAGTCAGGTCTTTGCAATTGATTGTTGGGACAGCAGCAGCCAGGCACAGTTTGGCACTCATTTCTGGAATGGTCCACAGTTCTTGTAAGGTTGGCTCTTCTTATTCCTTCTTCAGTACTCGGGTGGAAAAATCGGAATATCTCGTGTCAGGTGGACCCCTAAATACTGATTTTAGGGGTGTTTAGGATAGTGCAGGGGAGTGGCAAATAAGCTACTTATCCCTGGGGGGACTACAACCCCTATAGGACCACTTCCTGTGGAGAGTGGGCAAAATCCTCACCAAGAGTTCCTAGTTTCAAAAACGGTGAAAACATTTCCTGGCTGTCCACTTCAGGTGGCCCACCTTAGGGGTGTACCTAGCCTGAAAGTGCAACACGCCTACTATCTAAAATTCCACCTGCTCTGGTGCCAAATGGGCCCTGGACAGGAGGCGGCGTACCAAGCTCTGGGGGGAAGCTGTTGTTGCATATCAAAAGCGGCAGAGGACCTCTGAGAGCATAAGCCGTCACGTATAGGGGGTCAGAAACTTGTCTGTGGTGGCAGGCTGAACGATACCAGACAGCCAACACACTAGAGAACTAGTAGGATTATCAGGGGGCATCTTATATAATAATAATAATAATATCCACATTTGTAAAGCGCACAATTACCCGTTAGGGTCTCTAGGCGCTGGGGGCCGTCGGGAAGATTAAGCAAGCTATTGCCCAGTCACATGGTGCTGGGCTAATCTGCCGCCGGTGCCGGGGATCGAACCGTGATCCCCAGATTCCGGAGTCAGTCGCCCTGGCCGCGGCGCCACACCTCTTCCTATGTGCCCCCTGGGTGCATGTCACAATAATTATGATACTAGCATCAGTATAGATTAATTGAGACAAGGTGTTTGATACCAAACACAATCATTTTCAACAAAGCCATTATGTAGCTGGGTAACTCGTAATGGCCAGTGTTCACTACATATACTTAAGATGGCTTCCTGATCACTTGCAATCTGTTAGTAATGGAACTAGACATGGTGCAGATGTGCCCTCACATGTACTATAATACAAACTGCTTTAGGGCTCTAAGGCCTGCTGTAGGGGTGATGTACATATAAGACGTGCAGTGTACTTGGGCATTGCACATAGGGTGTGTGCAATGTTGTGTGTTTCAGAAGGTCTTGCTCTCTTTTCACATATCCTGCAATGGCAGTCTGCATGCAGTTTTTGTGGGGGTCCTTTTGGATGACATAATACTTGCTGCAGTCCATGGGGACCCTCTTCAGTACTCATACCCTGGGTACCATAGGTACCATTTTTCCAGAGACTCACAGGGCTACAAAAGTCCTTGCCAAATGGTGTATAATTTAGTATGCTGCTATTTTTCGGGGAAGAGCACTGACACTGAAGTCTGCTTAGGTGTGACCCAGTGCACATCCAGTCAAGAACATCAGTAACAGTGAGCAAAAAGTGAGGGTAACGATGTCAAAAATCGGCACCTTCCTATTCTCTTCTTTTACCTTCCACCCTTAAAATAATTGTATTTTTCTCATGCCAAAGGCTAGAAAAACTCCCTTGCCAGGGTAGCAAAATCGTCCGGTAGTTGGCAGGGACCACTGGGTCCAGAGAAGGTTTTTTAAGAAGAGGACGCAATTTAGCCTGTTTCCATTGGGCTGGAACCAAGGAGGTCTGAAGGGAGAGATTCACGATGTCAGCTACTGCTATGCAGACCTGCTTGGCTACCCCAGCTAATACCCATGCCGGGTATGGATCGGCTGGTGAGCCAGACTTTAGGGAACTAAGGATGGCCTGAATGTCTGCCTTGTATGGTGGTAAAAATGAGGTGAACTGATGGGAGGCCGCACACAACGTGGAGGGGGACCCTAGGGGATAAGGCTCCTCAATTCTAGGATGCGAGCCGACACTGTCCTGAATCTTTAATATCTTGTCCACAAAAAAGTTGATAACTCCTCACACCATTGTTGTGAAACGGGAAGCGCCCTTTGTTCAGCGCCGGGGGATAGAAAGCTCTTAACGATAGCAAAGATTTCCTTGCTGTTCTGAGCCAACGCAATCGCCCCGGCGAAGTAGTTGCTCTTAGCTAACTTAATGGCTGTGTAGCAGTCCCTCTGAGCCAAATGCAGTGTTCTCTTGGCCAACGGGCAGTACTTCTGACGCCACTTATGTTCAAGCTTTTTGCATAATCAACAACAAAACGGATTCAGGGAGGGTCCAAGGGATATAAGGTTTAAAGACCCGTACATGGTTATTATCCCCAGCAACTTCTATATGTATAACACAGAAAACACAGAGGGTCTTTCAGCTTAATTATATAGCTGGACTGTCAGTCCGAGTCACCAGGATCTCGGGGTGTATAAATCACATGAAGACAGCATAATTCAATATACGGTGAACACCATGGGGTCGATTCCGATCCGGTAAAAAGCGCTCCGAATCGTCGTACGGAGCATTTTTTTCCGTACGAATCGTACCCGTAACCGTCCCCGTACGAACAACGTAGTACGATCCACACCCGATGCAGCTATCCGTCCGAATCGTACCATGGACCGTACGAATGAAATTCCCGTACGAATCGCCCTCGGAAGCACCTGTACGCGACGTTCATACGTTTCGCGGCTGCTTTTTACGACCCGGCAAGTACGATCCGTGTTGTGTACGCTCCGTACGACCCTTTTTCTAAGGGAGCTGGAAACTGTCGTACAGTCAGAGTTCACCCCGAAACAGGTACGGAACGGCCCCCCCCGGGTACGGCGCGTACCCCCCATGACCCCACGTCGATTCGTACGGAAAAGCGTACGATCACCTACACACCGTACGGCGCGTACCCCCCATGATCGCAGGGGTACGTGCCGTACCCCTGCGATCATGGGGGTACGTGCCGTACACCCAGCGTACATGGGGTACGTGCCGTACCCCATGTATGCTGGGTGTACGGCACGTACCCCCCATTTACGCTGGGTGTACGACACGTACCCCCATGATCGCAGGGGTACGGCACGTACCCCTGCGATCATGGGGGGTACGCGCCGTACGGTGTGTAGGTGATCGTACGCTTTTCCGTACGAATCGACGTGGACCGTACGAATGGCGTACGGGTCGCCCGATCGGGATTGGAATCGTCCGGTCGTACGGCGTCCATACGAGTCGTACGGAAACGGCTCCGTATGCGAGTCGTACGGACGGTGATTTTACTGGATCGGAATCGACCCCTATGTGTATAGGAAAAGCCAACACAGCGCAGATCATTCATACATGGCTGACAAATCCAGAACTATTAGTGAAGGGTTTCCATCAAATAGACTCAGTGATCAGGCCTCCCCCAAGTCTCAGATGGAAGCTTGAGGTACCGATGGATAGCGCGGGGCCTCGTACAACCTGAGCAAGGTCCAGGTGAGGTGAGGTCCTTCTCCCTACCATGGAGGAATTTGTATTTCCTTATTGACATGGAGGGCTAATGTCTGCGGTTGTTACAGGTTGTACCGTATTCAACCTTTCTAATTTTTTATTTCCCTCACTTTGGTGGTGTGGTGTTTCTTTTGTTTCACTTCTACTTGTGCAACTATTGAAAGAACAGAGGCCCTGACAAATGGCATGGGATTTTATACCCGATAGGCAGAAACATGTTGGCCCGTTATCAGACAGATATTTGTTTGACTGTCTCTCTTGCACTGTTCTTGGTTTTTAACTAGGAGGTGTGGTTGGTCCGCAGAATAAAGTTATTAGTAGGAGGACACTCCATCCTATTTTAAAGTCACTATTTCTTTGTTGCACTGCTATTCACTTGACCATCAAGGATCAGCCATCACTGACGGTTCGCGTATGTTGGTGGACCAAATCCTTAACCAGCAATAGATGGTGCGGTGTTTGCTGTCCCAATGATCAAGGGACCAGACTGACATGCACTTGGGTTTGGCCAAATGATAGGACTGATCACTGAGTCTATTTGATGGAAACCCTTCACTAATTGTTCTGGATTTGTCAGCCATGTATGAATGATCTGCGCTGTGTTGGCTTTTCCTATACACATGGTGTTCACCGCATATTGAATTATGCTGTCTTCATGTGATTCATACACCCCGAGATCCGGGTGACTCGGACTGACAGTCCAGCTATATAATTAGGCTGATAGACCCTCCAAGCTTTTTGCATGCCAGTTTTTAAATCCCTGAGCTGATTAGAGAACCATGGCTGTGAGGGGAGAGAACGCTGGTTGCGACTTTGAGTGGTTTTAGAACTGGCGCTGACCCCCTGGCTGATCCAGCGCTCGAAGTTATCCACCGCCCCTTCTAAATCGGAGGCGGGTGTTGAACCCGACTGAAGAAGGGCCATCGAGAGAACCGGAAGATTAATCTTCCCAGGGTGAAGGTCAGGCGGCAGGGGCGGGCATCTAACAGGCCTGCCTGAGGACCAAGAGAATCTAATCAAGTGGTGGTCCGACCAGGTCACAGGCTCCGGCTCCTCTACCTTAATAGAAAATTAGAGCAGACCAAATCAATGAGGTGACCGCCCACGTGGGAGGGCGATTTCCCGCATTGAGTCAGCTGCACTACCGCCATCCCGCCTCTTCTCCTGATGCCTGAATCCCCTCTGACAATTTTTATAACCCCTCGGAATTGCGAACTCCACTACCGGGGCACAAGACTCATTGAGCCATGTCTCCGTGATGAAGAGAACGTCCAGTTTGGAGTCGGACAGCAGCTCATATATGTCTGCTGCGTGCTTAACCATTGAGCACGCATTTATTTATTTATTTTGAACGTTTTATATAGCGCGAACAAGATCTTCGCAGATATCAGAGCGCTTTACAGAGAAGGGGAGCATATATACACAGATACATCATAGTGTTAAAAGTACAGTGAAGTGATATCATAAACCATCAAGTAAGTCAATTTCAAAGTCAAACAAAAATGCAAAGGGTTCGAACAAGTAGTACAGATCAGTATCGAGTCTTTGAAGTTGATCCCCAGTAGTGGTTCAAGTGTATTTAGCCATGAGGATACTTCTTTCTTGAAAAGTATGGTAGAGGGGATGAGCCTGGTTTCAGGGGGGAGTGAGTTCCAAATCCTGGGAGCCATTCCTGAGAAAGAGCATTTATACGTTTTTTCCTTGCGGAATCTTTTAGGCTTTAGCAAAAGATTGTTTGTGCCTCTAGTGTTTCTGGAGCCTCCAGAAATCGTCAGCTTCTGAGCGAGGTATCTAGGTGAGCTGAGGTGGACAGCCTTGTGCGTCAAACAAGCGATTTCCAGGTGTATTCTGGCTTCAAAAGGCAGACAGTTCAGGGATTTGAAGTCAGGGGAAATGTGTGAATGTTTTTTCGATCCAGTGATAAGTCTCGCTGCGGCGTTTAAAGAGGCTCTTATGGGTGCCGTAGTAGCTAGGGGGAGACCGCAGAGGGCGGTGCTGCCGTATTCTATTCGAGGTATGACTAGTGATTGTACCGCAGTTTGGAAGTCTTTGGCTGGAAGGAAGGGTTTAAGTTTCCTAAGGGTGTTGATTTGGTAGTTCGCTCCCTTAGTTGCTTTGTTGATGTGTTCCTGCATGCTGAGATTGGTGTCAAGTGTTATGCCCAAAGATTTTGCTGAGTCCACGATGGTGGGTTGAACATTGAGTGCCGTTAGGTGTTTAAGCCACATTTGTGCGGTAGTGATCTTCGCGGGAGGTGAGATCAGAAGGAACTCTGTTTTAAGGGCATTGAGTTTGAGATGATTAGCGGCCAGCCAGGATTGGGTGCTTCTGATCGTTGAGTTCAAGAGCGTGATGTCTTTGGGTGATTGTAGTTTGAGATAAAGTTGGGTGTCATCAGCATACATGTGGAAGTGTACATTGGATTCTTGTAGCAAGGTGGTGAGAGGTTCCATAACTAGGTTGAACAAAGTTGGGGATAGGGAGGATCCTTGTGGTACGCCTAGCGATACAGGTCTTGGCGCGGACATCAAGTTGTTGCTCTTGAATTTCTGCGACATGATATGCAGAAAGGACATGAACCATTTGAGCACAGTTCCAGATAGGCCCATTCTTGTGTTTAATAGTTCAAGTAAATTCTCATGTTTGACGGTGTCAAATGCGGAGGAGAGATCAAGGAGGATGAGGAGGCAGGTATCGTTATGATCTAGGATTTGAAGGGCGTTGTCAATTATGTGAGTCATAGCAGTTTCAGTACTGTGATTTGCTCGGAAGCCTGATTGATGAGAGTTGAGGAGATCAAACTGAGTAATGTGTTTAGTCAATTGTATTTGTGCTCATTTTTCCAGCAGTTTGGCAAGAGTCGGAATGTTGGTAATGGGACGGTAGTTGTTTAGGTCAGAGGGGTCGGCTGTAGGTTTCTTTAGCAAAGGTGTGACCTGTCCAACTTTGAGGGAGTCGGGAATGGTCCCTTGTTGAAGTGAGCTGTTAATGATTTTAGTCCAGAGTGGAAGGAGCGACGGGGTAAGGACTTTGACAGCGTTAGCAGGAAGGGGGTCCGTGAGGTGATTGGATGGTTTCAGAGTGCTGAGCAGTCTGCCAATTTCTTCTTCCGTGTAGGTGACAAAGGTTGACCAAGTGGCATTGTTTTTTGGTTTAGTGGGTGCTATGCAGTGGGGTTTGGGATAGAAGCTTGCGTCCATGAGGAGATCATTCTTTATGTTGTCAGTTTTTTGGTTAAAGAAAGAGGCGAAGTCTTCGCAGGAGGGAGCTTCGCACATAGTGTTGAGAGGTTGGGGTTGTTCTTTGGATTGTGTTCGGATAAGCTCAAACAGCTTTCTCTGACGATTTTTGGCTTGGTCGAGCTGACGGCTGAAGAAGTCTGATTTTGAGCGTTTTATTTTCCTGAAGTAGGCATTTCTCTTTTTCTTCAGGGTTTTTAGGTTCAGTGCAGAGGGAGCTGATCTCCAGGTGCGCTCTGCCATTCGCATGGCGCGTCTATCTTCATTGAGACTCCCGTCGTACCAGGGATTGGAAATTTTTGCGGAGGCTTTTTTTAGCTGCAAGGGTGCGACTTCATTAATTATTGAGGTCATAGTGTTAAGATAGTGATCAGTCAAGGATTGGACGTCCTTAACGCCAGTAGGAGGAAGTAGTAAGTTGCAGCTGTTGGGGGGCAGAGAGTTTGAGTTTAGTTTTTTCATGTCTCTTTTCCAGACTTTGGGCCTGGCGGATTGAACAGGGTTAAATTTAACTTTTTCATTGATGAAGAATGTGATAATATGATGGTCTGACCAGTCACAGGGTTGGATAGATTCGAGTTGGATAGAGGCCTCTTTGGAGATGATAAGGTCGAGGATAGAGCCTTTCTCGTGTGTTGGACTGTTGCAAATTTGAGTGAGGTCAAGGGCGTTAAGGAAATTCTTCAGACCTTTTACCACCGCATCATTATGATCGTTCCAGTGGAGGTTGAAGTCACCAAGGTATATTTGTGTGAGTTGTCGCCCGGAGTTGGTTGAGATCATATCCATGATTTGTTGGGAGAAGGTAAGGTTGTCGCTGGGTGGGTGGTAAACGCCGTGAAGAGTGCAGATCGGTTTGCCCTCACTGATAATATCGAGGCAGATGTATTCACAGGAGGTTGGGGAGGGTAGGGAAGGGGAAGTTACTTTCAAGACAGAGAGGTTGCTCCTGTATATACATGCGATTCCGCCACCTTTTTTATTTCCAGACCTGTCAAGTCTGGTGATGTGGTAGTTGGGGGGAACCAGAATGTCCATTATGGGTGTAGAAGATTCTGTTAGCCATGTTTCAGTCATGATGATTAAGTCAAGATCCAATTTTAGGATGAGATCGGCGATAGCGGAGGAGTGTCTAGCGGCTGATCTGCAGTTGAGGAGAGTGCATTTGAGACGAGGTGTGTCGAGGGTGGAAGGGGGTACTAGAGCAAGGGGGACTTTACTCAGGTTACTATGGATAGCGATTCTCTTGTTCAGTGTGGGGGGTCTAAGGGGATTGGAGTGAATCGTAGGAATGGCAGTGAGAGTGTCGGGTGTGTTGCTATGGGGAGCTGAGTCGTAGGAGCGGAGGAGGGTGATTGTGTCGAGGTCCGAGAGAGGGTTGCAGGAGCGATGGGGGCGGTTTTCGCGGTTGTGAACAGGGATTGAGGTCCAGTGCGGTGGGCGTCGAGTGCGGGAGTTCGCCGCCCGGGTGGAGGACCAGTTGGGAGGGGAGGTGATGGTGAAGGCGCGTGAGGGGTGTCTGGGGTGTGTGCTGAGTAATTGTTTGATGATGTGAATGTCTTGTTTGATCTGGTGGAGGGTGTTGGGTGAGGGGTGACTGGAGTGTGATAGACAGAGTAGTTGTTGTTTGATGATGTGCATGTCTTCTTTGAGCTGGAGGAGGGAGGCCGTAATGTAGTCCAGTGTGGGAAATGAGTTGGAGGTGGGGTCGGGCGTGGATGACATAGGGGAGAGGTTGGTGGTGTGGATGAGAGTATTGGTGGTAGGAGGAGAGTGCAGGGTGGAGCATGGGCGTTTATTAGTGGTGAAGGGGGTGGAGGTTGGGTAGTGGGGGGTGAGACTGGGGGGGGAAGTGGGATTGTAGATGGTTCTTTTTTGAGGGGGTGTAGTTGAGTTGATGGAGTGTTCTGTGTGATTAGTTAATGGGTGGAAGTGGGGGCTGAGAATGGGGGGAATAAAGGGTGGGGTTTGCCTTTGTGTGTGTCGGTCTGATGCTCATCTAGGTTAGGCGGGTTGCGGGTGGGAGCTGTGGTATCAGGGGTGAGAGGAATGGGGATGGGGGCTGGTGTGTAGGGGGAAGGGGTGAGGTGGTTGGTGTATGAGGGAGAGAGATCTCTGTCTGTGCTTGAGGGGTGTGGGGTAGCTACGGTAGGTGGGTGTATGACTAAGGTGCCGGAAGTGAAGGAGAGGTGCATGTCGTTTTAGGTGGGAGCTGTGGTATCAGGGGTGAGAGGAAAGGGGATGAGGGCTGGTGTGTGGGGGGAAGGGGTGAGGTGGTTGGTGTAAGATGGGGAGTGATCTATGACTGTGCTTGAGGGGAGTGGGGTAGCTACAGTAGGTGGGTGAATGACTAGGGTGTCGGGAGTAAAGGAGAGGTGCATGTCTTTTTGGGGCTGGGCTAGGTTAGAATGAATGTAGTTTGAGGCTGTGGTGTCAGGGGTGACAGGAATGGGTGTGGTATGAGAGGAGGACAAGGTGAGGTTGGTGGGGGGGAGGGGGTGCCGCTGGAATGTGTGGGTGAGGGATCTATGTCTGTACATGAGGAGTGCGAGGTAGCTACATTAGGTGGGTGAATGTCTAAGGTGCCGGGGTGGAGGAAAGGTGCGTGTCGTTTTGGGGTTGAGCTAGGTTAGAAGGGTTGTGATTGGGGACAGTGAATTCAAGGGTGATAGGCCTGAGGGTGCTATGAGTGGGGGTCCGATAAATGGCGAGGTGTTGTTTGAACGTGGGGAACAGGTTGTCTAGTAGTTCCAGGTTCTTGTCTGTGGATTGAATTAGGATAATCCCGTTATTGTATATAGTGATGGTGGTTCTGCCCGGGAAGAGTTGGGATGGTGTGATGGAGAGTTTTAGGCCATGCGTGAAATTCCTGGAGGTGGAGATGGTGAGTAAGGTGAGGAACGCTTTTCTCCATTGGGCTCTGCGTGTGGTGTGGAAGATGATATCAATGTTCAGTGAACCATTGACTGGTGAGAAGTAGGTGTCTGTAAAGGGAGTTTCAGGGTGGGACCTCAGGAAGTTGTGTTTAAAGAGTTTAGCGGCTTTTTTAGTGAGTGAGGGTGGGTAGTTGATTCTATATGTGTGCTTGCTGACGGGTTCCATGATGGGCGGACAGTCTAGGTAGGTGTAGTAGGGAGGGTGCACTGTCATAAACAGTTGCGTGGGCCAAAAGTGACAATTAATGAGCGCTGCCAAAATCATAGGGTCACCAAGGTCAGAGGTAGAGGGGTGCGTCAGATTGGTATGAAAATGGAATTTACAGAGTGGGCAGGCTCTTGGGGGACTGTGGCAAACATCCAGCTAAGAACCCTCGCCACAGCTAGTACCCTTTAGTGCTAACAGGTGATCGACGGTATAGGCAATCTTCCTAATGGTCGGATCCAGCACTGCCCGACCAGAGTGGCTGGCGCTGGTCGCTGCTGGGGCGCGGACGGGCTTGCCTTTGGCGCGCCGGTGGCGCGCCTGCTGTGCACGTCTGCTGAGCGTCCAGACAGACATGTGCAGTTTATGCCCAAGCCCCTCCCCCCACAAGCGAATTTAAAAGCAGCTAGCAAGCAGGGAGTAGAAGCAGAAGAGTAATCAAGGCCACAGAATGACTCGCATTCTGCCCCTAACACACGAGCGGATAGCGAGGAGCTGCCACCACCCTCGTTTTACCGCATCGAGCTCCACACTGCCTGTCAATTTATGCCCACGCCCCTCCCACAGTTAGACCACTGCCTACGGTCCCACCGGGATCCGGGACTCACCCAAGATGGTGCCCCGCCCTCCACAACAAACGACACAAAGAGCCGCGGTGGACCGGGGCGGGGGGAGCGCACCTCCAGCACAGGTGAGTGTCAGGGAAGGAAAAACTATTTCAAGATAGTGCACAGTTTTAAAAAAATATAAAAATGTACAAGCAAACTTAAAAGCAGCTAGGAAGCAGGGAGTAGAAGCAGAAGAGTAATCAAGACCACAGAATGACTCGCAGTCTGCCCCAACACACGAGCGGATAGCAAGAAGCTGCCACCACCCTCGTTTTACCGCATCGAGCCCCACACTGCCTGTCAATTTATGCCCAAGCCCCTCCCCCAGCTAGACCATTGCCTACTGTCCCGCCGGCATCCGGGACTCACCAAAGATGGCGCCCTGCCCTCCACAACAAACGGCACAAAGAGCTGCGGTGGACCAGGGCAGGGGGAGTGCACCTCCAGCACAGGTGAGTGTCAGGGAAGGAAAAACTATTTCAAGATAGTGCATAGTTTTTAAAAATATAAAAATGTACAAGCGAATTTAAAAGCAGCTATCAAGCAGGGAGTAGAAGCAGAAGAGTAATCAAGAACACAGAATGACTCGCAGTCTGCCCCCAACACATGAGCGGATAGCGAGGAGCTGCCACCACCCTCGTTTTACCGCATCAAGCCCCACACGGCCAGTTAATTTATGCCCAAGCCCCTCCCCCATCCAGACCGCTGCCTACGGTCCCGCCGGGATCTGGGACTCACCCAAGATGGCGCCCTGCCCTCCACAACAAACGGCACAAAGAGCCGCGGTGGACCGGGGCGGGGGGGAGCGTACCTCCAGCACAGGTGAGTTAGTATTATTAAACAAAATAGTAAACATGTGAGACAAAATGACTAAAAACATAAGAATAAATGTCTAAAACTTTAATTGAAGACATAATCAAATTATTTTTTTAATGAAAAATAAATTTTGCATAAAGTCTTACTCATTCATAAATGTACATGCAAGCCAGCCAGTTTATTGAAACATGAATTCTATAGGCATACATTTTGAAAAGAAACAGACATGAATGTGAACACATGAGTGACAGAGTAACACATACTAAAAAGCAATATTTGTTATGTGCAGATGATACATTAATATGAACAAAAATAAAATACTTAAGGGGACTGTTGCAGATGGAATGTTCCATTACAAATGAAAAAAATATTTTTCCAACGCATTCCAAGCATGTTATTTTATAATGTACTTGGAATTTGACGGATGGAAATTCTGTGATATATATGTTGGTGTATCCCATCTGCAAAACTCAAAATCAGGCAAAAATATTTACTCATTTTTACATTTTTTAAATGCATCATAGTACATTTATTTACTTGTAAATTGCATTTAGATTTTTAGAAATATATATGAATCAATGTATTAAAACATTTACTGTGTTTTGTACCAATGGTTGACTAAACTGAAAGGCAGAATATTTTTTTTCACATAGGTAAAAAAAAACTAAAAATCCATTAAAATATGTTAAAATTCATTTTTTTAAAATATCTGTGCTAAAGTGGATACTGAAATGTATCAAGGCCTATGTATTTACTTTTGCTGTAGAAGTAATATGAAACAAAAAAAGTATTTTTGGATTTCTTTAACAGCATAAGTAAATACATGCTAGGGCATGATCCATTAATAAAGAACTTAAGTACTCATTCAATAATATCAATTCTGACATTAAAAAAAATTGTTAATTGAATTATATGTTACCATTGTAAAATACCCCCCCCCCCAAAAAAAAAAAATACAGGCTTTCACTTTATACAAATACTAGTATAACATATTAAGACACATCAATTTGTATTTTTATTTTTAAACATAAAAACATTAATCACTCACCTCATTATATGTACCCACCCCAACAGACACAAGCAGTACAATCAAACACACACAAAGAATTACAAACACACAAACAACATATACACATTATTGAAACAACACCTTCAAGAACCACAAACACATCACAACCACCACCACACATCCTTAACCACCACAGCCACCCCCACACACCACAACCACCACCACACACCACAACCACCACCGCACCCACAGGCTGGACCTATTATTGACTGTGGTATTATTACTAGCTGAAGATGAATAACTTCACCAACCAATAATTCAGTTACCCAGAGCCTCTAGTAAAGTGGTACCACATGTACCCAGGGCCTGTAAGTTAAATGCTACTACTGACCATGCAGCACATATTGTGCCACCCACTTAAGAAGCCTTTTTAAACATGTCTTCGATCTGTCATTGCAACCTGTGTGCCATTTTAAACTGCCGTTACAACCTGCCAAAATAAACCTTTTGCCAGGCCTAAACCTTCCTTTTTAATATATACAATCCCCCCACTGGTAGGCCCTAAATAGCCAATTAGGTAGTTTTAAACATTTTGGACATGTACTTTTAAGTTTTACATTTCTTGATATTGAAAAACGCCTACTTTTTCACTATTGTAAGGCCTACCTCCCCCCTGTGAGAACATTGAAATATGTTATTACAGTTAATACATAATAACTTTTGTTTGGGAACAGGTAGAAAGATCATTGAAATATGTTATTACAGTTAATACATGATAACTTTTGTTTGGGAACAGGTAGAAAGATCATGTTTGGTTTCAAAAGAATAACTGTTTACTGTACTCTTTAAAGGTAAACCTGAATTCAAAGTCACAAATCCAAATAAAGTGGCAGTCTTTGAAAGTTTTAATTTTTATTGTCCTAGCAATTTGATACCTTCAGCCTGTATCCTGGGTCACATGACTCGGTGTAGTTGGCAATTGGCCTTTGTGTATTTCTACCAGACATTATCACAAAGGTTGCTGGCAAGATGGGCCATCCTATACTGACGGGGGGCAGAGCTGTCACCTACAACACTTGCACTTCAAAGAAGCTGCCTCAGCACACAAATGAAGAGGTTCTGTCAGACCTGACCACTTTAGGGTGTTCTTCTCCAAAACATTTGCCAATTTTGCCTCATATTTTGCAAATTCCTTTTTGTTGGCTTTAGGACTCTGAGCACTTTACCACTGCTAATCAGTGCTAAAGTATATGTCCTCTCTTCCCTAAACATGGTTTGATTGATGCATCAACAATTGGAATGTTTATTTTACTTGTAAGTCCCTTGTAAAGTGCACTCCGTGTGCCAAGGGCCTGCAAATTAAATGCTACTAGAGGGCCTGCAGCACTGATTATGCCACCCACTCAAGAAGCCATATAAACATATCTCAGGCATATAGTTTTAGGGCCTTTTGTGTGATGCTAACACTGCCATGTTGATACTGCATTTAAAATCCCTTGCCAAGCCTTAAACTCTCCTTTTATGACATATGTCACCACTAAGGTATAATCAAATGGTAGGGCATGTAATTTTAAGTTTTGCATTTCCTGCTAGTGAAACACACCGAAATTAATTGTCACTACTGTGAGGCCTACCCCTCTCAGAGGACAACATTGGGGATTACTTATTATAATTCATAAACTATAATCCTGATTGAGAGGCAGTAGATCTCTCATGTTTTATGCCTATGGATTTGTAATGATAAATCATCTTTAAATGTAAAGTCTAATTTATCATTACAACTATGAAAATGGCACTTTAAGTTGCCATTTTCCTGCTATTAGCCCTTTTTGTGCCTGTAGCCTGTCTCTGATCAGTCTGGGCTGTGTATTTTCTCTAGACAGCCACACACAAAGGGAAGTTAGGTGTGACTTGATGTCTCTCCCTCGGAGGATTGGAGGGAGGAGCTGGGCAGTGCCTCACACTTACACCTGAATAGGTTATGTCCCGTCAACACACAAAGGGCTGCATACCCCCTGCAGTTAGTCTAGAGCCAGGGTGGGAAGGGTAGGAAGGAAGGGCCTCTGTTCACTTCAAAGGCCCCTCTTTGAAGTCACTCCCACTTCAAAGGCACAACTGGGTATAAATACAGGGTCTTTGACCCCACCAAGTCGTACGCTTCTGGTTCTGAGGATACCCTGCCAATAAGGAGGACTGCTACTCTAGAAGAACTGCTTTCTGGTGTTCTGACATGCTGCCTGCTGCCCTCTTTCCCTGAGTGAGAAGGGCCAGACCCGCCTCTCTTGTCCCCAAATCCCCAAGTGACTCCAAGGGCTAGTTGGCTAGTTAGAACAAGCACACAGCAATAAGGCTCCTCGACAATCGCACTAGTGCTTATCTGTATTTTTAAGGAATCTTAAAATTGACGCTCAACTGTTTGTGATCCTATTGCCAAAAAATCACTACAAAAAAGTCCTATTGAAGAAGATATCAAAGGAACGTTTGTTATGTTATCTACATATAATATTCATACAAGTAAGCACTTGCATCATAACATTAATGACATCAAAGCCTCACAATTTCACAACAAACATATCTATAATTCATTCAACCCAAGACATCAGGAGTTGGCACTAATCATTCAACAGAGTCACATAGTTTATATTGAAAAGCTTCTTGATTTATTTGTATTCCTTTTGCAGATAAATAAAAATGCTCAGCCCAGCCAACGCGTTTCTTCGTACAAGGACTTCATGAGGGCTGTAATGGTTAAGGAAACAGCACATATAGGAATACTGTTTCAATGATTGTAAAAATGTACCTAGGCAAACACATAGACATTCTTTTTATATAAACATAAAATTAGAAAGTTTTAAATACACAGAATAAATGCAAGAAAAATACAGTGACTCCACCCCTCAAAGTCAATCCTATATACATATGTAAGAGATTTAACCACTTCGGCGCTGATGACGAGCTCAGCTCGTCATCAGTTGCGCCGCTCGCACGCTGATGACGAGCTGAGCTCGTCATGTAACGCGCGTTTTAAAAAAACGCCGCGTACAGCGGGAAAAGCCGCCGCGCGCATGCGGTTAATATCCATGCAGTACACGTTCCTACTTTTATTGGTTAGATTTTTTGCAATTCTTTAGAGATAAAGATGTTCTTACACCTATTATAGGAGTTCTGTAATTCTATGGATTTTATGTCATTCACTCATTTACAAAATTCTTTGCAAACATTGGTCCCTGTTAAGAGGTTTCCCATGATTAACAGAAATTATACATGAGAGACCCATTGTCATAGACAGGTGATACTATTAGGGACGAAATTATGAGAAACTATCTGAAACCGGTCAGTTAGATCACCAGGAATTGGTTACCACCAAAGCCTATTGGATTTTACACTTGCAGGAAATGTATAGTCTGTAGCTATGGATTAAACAAATCCAAAACATTTACCTACAACACATGTATTACTTACAATGTCAAACAGTTTTTCAATTGCAACTCTTGTTTTGTTGTATGTGTCATGAAGTGTAACTGTTCTAAGTTCTATATAGGAAGTACTAAGAGACAGCTTAAACTTAGAATTCAAGAACAGTGCAGATCAGTTTGCAATAAGGATGATCGATCACCACTAGTGAAACATATGATATAGAATCATCCTGTAATTATAGTTTTAAGTTTCATGGTATCCAAAGAGTAGACTAAGACGAAAGGGGGGGGGGTGACATGATTCTTAAGTTAAGGCAGGAAGAGACAAAGTGGATTTGCCATTTGAGGGCTGCTGAGTGGGGAATAAACGTAGAGAATGAATTTCATTATTTTCTTTAACTGGAAAAATTTGTGCATGTTAAGAGGCATTCCCTTTTTCCTCAAATAGGTACTCCTCTATTCGTTATGATCAATAGATTCAATTCAAATACCATATCATCTGATATTACATGGGATTGATAACCATTAGAAGGGATTCCACAACCATGGTCAGATAATTCTAGACACATTGTTAGTCAACGTATGCCTCGTACGGAAAAGCACACAAACACATACACACCGTACGGTTCGTACCCCCATAATCGCAGGGATACGCACCGTACGCCTGCGATCATGGGGTGTACGAGCCGTACCCCCATTGAACGATCGGTGTACGAGCCGTACCCCATGTACGATCGGTGTACGAGCCGTACCCCCATTGTACGATCGGTGTACGAGCCGTACCCCATGTACGATCGGTGTACGAGCCGTACCCCCATTGTACGATCGGTGTGCGAGCCGTACCCCCATTGTACGATCGGTGTACGAGCCGTACCCCATGTACGATCGGTGTATGAGCCGTACCCCATGTACGATCGGTGTACGAGCCATACACCCATTGTACAATGGCGGTACATTGGGGTTGGCCTGAACTTGTGACTAGCTAACAATTAGATGATTGTGAGTGGCACTTTGTACTTTTAGTTGCTATACTTACCTAAATCTTTGAAATTGCATATCTCAGGTCCTACTGATTGGATGTTTGAGGTTTTGGTGTAAATAATTTATTACATGTCACTGTATTTTTCTAAATGTGTGCGGTATTTTTCTTGTGTTCTATTTTCACTTTTCTACTGTCATTGTGGTCCACAAATACTTCACACATTGCCTCTAATTTAAGCCTCACTGATGTTGTGCCAAGCTACCAGATGGTTAAGCACACGTTAATTTACTAACTTTTGTGGTTCACCCGAAAAAGGATTTGTGACCGTGTAGTGGAAGGGTTAATGCCCCCCTTAGCCAACATCCCAATTGCTCACACATTCTCACAATCCCACTCCCTATTTAGTCACACATGTTTTAATGGTTGCAAAAAGCATGCATTTCAAAGTCTGTGCAGTTGTACATATGGAGAAGAACCAGGTAAAATTATTTTTATTCCTTCTTGTTTGCTTGAAATGCTAGAAACTCATAGCATTAATGTGATAATTAGTGGCTAACTCATTTTGAAATAACCTTTAAAAGGCCACTGACTAACAGTAATGTTTATTCAGAAATAGGAATGCAAATGTCAGATATTTCTACTAGAGTTAAAGAATATATTAATCTAACAGTGTCACATTTTTCAAAATGTAATTCATTGATCTTTGCTGTCTCTGCACTGTTGACAGCTTAATCAATTATTAACTCTGCTGTGAATGAGTTGACAAAATGAGCTATGGTTGGTTCAACACATTTCTAATCACACAAGGTACCAGCTAGAACTCTGTTTGAAAAAATATCACTATATGAATACATATTTTACGCATAGAATAAGATTTTTTGTTTTTGATTAGTTAATTCAGTTCTAGGCAAGAGAATTTTGTTTAAATATTTTTGATTGTTTTTAATAACATTTATATTCAGTACTGCATTAAGATGTCCACGTGGGTAAGGGAGTTCATACTTTGTATGATGTAGAGAAAGATATGTGAAAAACTAAAGAATGAGAGCATCCGTGATAGTGGTGTGTTTCATCATCTTTTGAGAAGTAAGTAAGTCTCATGCTGAATTATTTGAAAGGCTGATATGCCTTGATTACAAATCATTTACTCCTAGAGCTAACCTCGAGGTTGATAAGGCAGAGATACTTTTGGTGGCCATGGTCCAGAGTGAAGGGTCTGTTGTGTGAAGGTGGTCTGACCATCCAAGCCAATTGGATTTTTTGCTTTTTGATCACCTGGTTTTTGACCTTTTACTGCGTGGGAGCCTTATAACCTGTGATTCACCCACAGTAAACTCATGTTAAAATGGACTGCACATGTTGATTGCCAGTGTCTGTCTTTTAAGATAAGGCCAAAGTGACGTAGCAAGGCTTAGAGGCACTTGGCTGGTTACATATGAACATGTGCATGTGTGTGAAGACTGCGCATGGGAGTCATCTGTCATTTGCAGCCTGGGAACTGCACAGAGCATGCCTGACACAGAAGGGACCCTAAAGGCTTGGGTATCAACCTGGAATAGGCGTTGTAAGGTTGGTGTACACAGATTGGGAAAGTCAGTGTGGTTTACTGTCTGGCCTGCAATGACCCTCCATTATACACTATGGGGAGGGCTGCCTTAGAGTGCAGCTCTGCTTCCCCTTGGTCTAAAGACGTCAGCGTCATACCAATGTTCATTGTAATGCTGTAAAGTCAAAATTCTGTACACCTTAAGGGTCATCCAGGAATATGCCATATTTATCTGGCTCAGCTCGGGCCAGAGCCCAGGCCTTTTGTCAGCCTGCTGGGCCTCTATCAATTACTTTTTGCTCCAGTAGCGGAAACAAAGGTCTCACCCCACACAGGGAGCAATTAACCTTGATTAGGTCAGCTCCTCAGAAGGAAGTAGTGGGGTTGATTGCTCTGCAGCAATCAGCAAACTGTAATCCTGTGCCAGGAAGAGGGAAGGTCCAAGCCCAATAAACAAACGGATGGAGCCTAGATCCTCAAGCCTAAACCAAGAGGTAGTCTCCTTTGAAGTTTTGTTGTGGCAGGCCACAGCAGTGATGTCAGAGAGGGATGGAGCACATGAGACAAGTGACTCCTTGGTGACACCATCTTGAAGTTTCCCAGAAGGCTGCGCAGGAAGGTTGAAACGTGTGGAGAGGTTATATGGTACCTCAGGATAGGTCAGAGGTGCAGTCCTGCTGGATGCTCCAGCCCACACTGAAGAGGTCTTGCACAGGCGAGAAAGCTCTCTCTTGGTTGTGCTTTTCTGTTGGGCACTGGAACTGTAGGCTTGCGCCATGGACAATTGGAAGGAGGTTTCCCCCAAGAATATAGCCAGTGGGGAAGAGTTTCAAAAGAATGCAGTGCAAGGCTGCTTTAGGAAATACCCAAAAAAGAGAAAGAAGAGGCTCTCCCCAGTGCATTGAGAGCGTTGATGCTATAAAATTAACAGAAAAGTGCCCATTAGGCTTTGCTGGACCTGGCAGCAATTTGATATGAAAAATTACTCGTTTTGGTGTCTGGTAGCCCCAGGAGAGTAAGGGCACCATCAAAATATTGTAAACATGCAGGTGGAGCTGCAGGAGCGGCACAGCCTCCTCCAAAAAAATTCCAGAGTCCCCACCCTAACTTGGGTTGGACTCTACATTGATAACACCCCAGGGTTTCTTTGGATTTTTAAGCATTCCTCAGGCTTGAGCTTTTGCTCTTTAGCGGGGAGTGGTACATTCTCTTGTGGAAAGCCCATGGTTGTAACTTTGGTGGCCTGAAGTGGTTCAATGTGAGAGATCATATTGTGTTGCATAAAGGTTGATAAAGGTTTACATGCTTTCTTGCCAGCATTAAGTGCAATCACCCGAAGGTATGATCAAGTATTGCAGCTGCATACAAGTGAATTTTTAGATGTTTGTTGGCCTAAATATCCCTTTAGGAGGGACAAGAATGATTAAGCAATGTTATCAGAAGTATTTCCATCAGCTTGTGTACATTTGTAAATTGCTGCATATTGAGTAGTGTGTGTATAAGAAATTGATTTTCTCCCTTTTTTCAAAAGAAAAAGCACAGATTGGACAATCATTTATTGAGTGTTATTGTGTATTTGTGAATTGTGATTACTAGCCCACAACACCTCCCTTGAGTAGACCTTGGACTGCTCTGCTTCACTACCCTATGAGGGTCAAGTCCTACAAAAGGATTTTTGGTTCACAGTGGAAGGCAAATGTAGACCAATTGCTTGTGCAGGCCAAACAACTAATCACTCATTTTCTAACGCATATGTTAGACTTAGATTTCAAACAGGGAAAGTAGTATACACACAACCGATAATAAATGACATTGTCAAAGATTACTACTCAATCATGGCATCCCAATAGATTGAAGCATTATTCCTCTGAATAGCAATTTGAGAGATTCAAGAAGCAATAGGACAGATGGGCAGAACTAAACCTCCCTGATCTGATGGCTTACTTTTAAAAGACCACTAAAGGCAATCTTGCCACAGCTTGCTAGATTTATATAATACCAGCGAGAAGAAGAATCTCCTCCACCACAATTGGAGGGTGATAACAGTCCTGCAAAAGTCTGGAAAAGCTAAGCTTAAGAGGATATCTTACAGACATCTCCTTACTCAACCTGGAGTATAGAGCCATGTGCAAATTCTTGGCAAACTGAATGTATTAATTCGCCATGATCAAAACGGCTTTGTGCCATCACATACAACATCATATCAAATCAATGTCTTTTGTTCCCAAGAAAGGTCTATCAATGGCACTGGAAAAGTAATTTCATTCCATGAGTTTCACCTATTTACAGGCAGTGTTGGCAAAGCTAGAATTTGGGCAGCAAAAAAAAAAGTGGATAACCCACCTGTATGCGCACCCCATGGCACAGGTGCATTGGATAGTTGAAAGTGGCTCTAGACAAGGATACAGATTGACCTCAGCACTGTTCCCTCTTAATAAAGGAACCAATGTCACATAGGTTTAAATTTCATGGTATTGGTATGGGACGAAGGATATTGGGGCGCAAATAGGTTATATCCCTACATGTGGACTATTACACAGACGTGACCCTAAAGTACAATTTTGGACGAGAAACTAGATTGGAAGTTAACTGGAGAAAGTTATGTCTCTTATTGCTGAAGGAGATTATGGAGAAGGAAATTGATCCAGCCCCTCTTGGATGGCCCCCTCACATCTTCAAGTATTTGGGACTAGAAGTGTAACACTCAGATAAGGAACTAATAACATTCAATATTTTATAAAGCCTGGAAAATTAGGAATTAGGTAGGATTGTAGAGGAGAGTCCCTCTGGCTTTTATGGTGAGGATTGCCCTCTCTAAGATGACTATTCTTCTATGATTCACCTTTTCATTTGATTAGGATTTTTAGGATAGCTACACCCCATAATATTATTGATAACATATAGCACACACACTCAGGACATCGTAAACCTGTATGCAGTGTATCTACCACTAAGTTGTAATTACTGTAGGGTCCCCATATTTCCAGTTGTAAACCTACACACAATTCTGAAGTCCGTGGGGTTTAATCCATATATTTACTAACTGCTCTGGGTGCTATGGGGGATGAGGAGTGGGAGGGAAGGGAGGGGAACGTTTTTCCCCCTTCCTCCTCCCATTAAAAGAAATAGGCAATGAGGCCTGGCTGCTGCCGGAGTCAGCGTAATGCATTTTTTCCAGCTGAAATCACAGGGCAGAAAAATATGGTGTAGTTCCCGCCACACAGAATAGGTGGATATTGAAGAACTGACTCTGTGGGTGGGTGGAGCGGAATGGGTGTAGCGGAATTACAAGAAAATGGCATTATTGGTGAAACGCATGGCTGGCTTATGTGACATGTGGAAGATTGCAATCAGCTTTACACAACCTTTCATCTCTTAGGGAGTACCTCCAGGCTCTTCCCTAAGCCCAGTCTTGCTTACATCTCTGTGGCACTTCAGATTAATCTAGTCAATTAATTATATTTGAAACTGACATCATACAGGGACAACACAACTTATCAAAATATTGAATTGAGACACTGTTAGACCTGGCTTTTTCGGTGTGGGCTTCCCCTGTATTTTTTTCTCTGCATCATGTATTTTTACTGTGTGTTGGACTCCGTTTTGCGAGTGCTCCCACTGTAAATTGTTGTCATAGATTAGTGGCTCCATAATTGGCTTATTTAATTTACTACTAAGTACTTAGTACAGTGCACTGTGTGTGCCCAAAGCCTATGAAATCAAAAATTGCTAGTGGGTCTGTAGCACTGATTGTGCCACCCACAAAAGCTGCCTTGCTAAGGGTTCTCAGACCTGCCATTTCAGTGTCTGTGTGCAGTTTAGTACTGCCATGTCGACCTGTGAGTCACCCCTAAGGCAGGCTCAATGTACACCTGTCGGCAGGGTGCAGTGAATGTGAATGGTAGGATGCCCTGATGTGTGTGGCATGTCCTGATAGTGAAATCCTGCCAATTTTTTTTTCACTATTGAAAGGCTATCTGTCCTATTGGATAGAATGGGAGTTTATTTATAACATGTCATAAATATAACTTTCCATTGGGACCAGATGGGGAGAGGAGTTGGCCTAATGGCTAGGGTGTTCGACCTCGGACCTGGAGAACTGGGTTTGAGTCTCGGTAACGACGCTGAGCATCCTGTGATTCTGGTCAAATCACTTAATCTCCCTGTACCTAACAAAAATGAATGTGTGTCCTCATGTAACGTAAATGGTGCTATTTAAAGCGCTCCGATACCCGATTCGATTGCGGGTCAAGTTCGTGCTATAAAAAACTCTGCAAAAAAAAGTTAAAGTTTAGTATGCCTGAACTCAGAATCTAAAGATTCATCTTTTAGTAAGCATGATTTTTACATTCTGTGTTTAAAAATATCACTTTTAGAAAGTAGGTAATTTCTTGCTTAGCCATCCTTTGTGCCACTGCTGGTTTGTGGATTGACTGTCTGGCTTTGAAGTGACATGGGCTGGGAATGGGCCTTCACTGTAGACAACTATTTTTCAAGGGGTATTTTCCCAGCGCCGGGACACTCCTTGGAGTATTTGCGCGCTTTATAAATCCCCCATAACATTAACACAACATATTGGGGGGATTGAGGTGTGTCCTGCCTTTCCTGGATGAGTGAGGGCAGGGCTGAATAGACCTGGGCTGCATTAAAAGTAGGGGGAGGAGATTTTCTTTCACCTGAATGGGCCTGGTCTGCTTTAAACAATGCTGTCTCCACCTCCTGCCAGGAAGCTGCACCAGAGAGGACAGAACTGGTTTGGGCCGAGCATAGAGCCTCTCTGCCACAAGAGAACATAGGAATTTTGACTATTATAAGTGGTGCCCATATCCCAGACTTTTAGATCATTTCTGGAATTCAAGATCAACCTTTGTCAAGGAGAAGAGCTGGAGAAACTGAATGAGAAGTACTGCCCCTATGCTTTTTACTGTCTGGGGTTGGCCTGCAGTGGCTGTTTCTGCCAAGGAAATGGCAAGAAAAGCTGTGTGCTGTGTCCCCTGCTTGAGGAAGATCTCCAAGGACTTGAAGTAAAACTTGCCTCTTTATCTGAAGTCTCAGGAACACAAAGAGTTTGTCCTTCTGCATCTGGAACTGCTGTTTCAGCTGCCACAGAGGGAAATTGCAACACCGATACCGGCGAGCGATGGCGCAACCGGCAATGGCGCCATGGGCACCACGCGTGAAGTGCATGACGCACTGCCGTGACTTGCATCGCAGGTCTTCCGCCTGCCGCTGCTGCACCGTGTCAACTCCGATGCAGTCACCGAGGCCGCAAACCCAACCTCATTGATGCCAGTACTTCCTCATCGCAGAGCCGATACTGGACGTGGGTGACTTCCTGAATCTATCTCCATCACACCAGTGTAAGGAATTGATGACTTCCTGCCTCTGCGACCCCACCTCCCCAGCAACAGTAAGGAACCAAAGCCTCAACTCCCCGACAACAGTAAGGAAACGAGGCCTCACCTCCCCTGGGGTCTTAAGGCACCGAAGCATCACCTCCCCTGTGGTTCTAAGGAATCAACGCCTCCCGGCGCCAACGAAGCATCACATGCGCGACACCGTGCACTATCTTTGTTTTCATCGTTTGCCAAGGTACTGTCTTTTGGAGGTCATGTGAATCCACGCCCCAAGCCGGGCATCTAAAAGTCAGCAATGTACTTTGGGAGTTTTATTCTGTCATGACATTGTAATAGCTCCAGTTGAATTTATCTGTTGCTACAAGATTTATTTGTGAGAATAACCTATTTTTGAGGATATCTTGGAATATATATTGTGGATTTGTGTCATGTTGGTCTTGTTTGGTTTACATAAAGATTACTTATTTTTCTAAACTTGTGTGATGTCCATTTATAGTGTTTTCACTGTAGTACTGTATGTGTGCACAAATGCATTACAGACTGCATGTCTGCTGGTGCCAAGCTACCAAGGGAGTGAGCAGGGGTTATTTTTGAAGTGTATACACCTTACTCTAACTAGGAAGAAGGGTTCCTACTTGGACAAAGGTGCAAACCATCGCCAACTAGAGTCCTCCATTTCTAACATTGGTGGTTAGTGGTGAGGATATGGATTTGCATTTGTGCCTTACATACAGTGATTGGTGCACTCTACTAGTATACTGCAGACAGTTACGCAAGTGCATACCACTGGTGAACTTTTTCTTTTGGAATTTTCTGCAAGTTGTGAACTGCCAATTTTCACCATGACAAGACAAGCATCAATTGCATCTGTGGATATTGAATTTGAAAAGGATAGGGTTGAAACCTGCACTGTGCCACAATTGAAAGCCATCAGCAAAAATGTGAAATCTCAGTAAGAGTCCTCATCATAAAGGAGGAATACCAAAAGGTGCTATGGGCCGGGTTGGAATCAAGGAATGCCAGTGAGCATACTGAGGAGCCTATGGTGGAGGCTGAGAATTTATATGGGTAGCAGGATGGGCTATTTGGCCTGCCTGAAAGGAGGTTACCCTCCAGGAGGGGCAGCAGCGTGTCTTCAAAGGGGCAGTCTCCAGAGGAGCTGGAGGAGAGAGAGAGAGAAGCATAGTGCATGAGTTGGAGCTTACAAAGCTCAGGCTGGGGAAGGAGGATAAGGAATTGGAGTGAGAGAGGTAGAAACTGGTCCTGGAAGAAAAGAGGATGCTTAGAGTACAAGAGAGGTTTGAAGGAGCTGGACATAAAGGCCAAGAGTGTGAGGTCCCATTTCAATAGTGGCAGCTTGTCATCAGTGCCTGGAGAAGGAAGGGTGTACATCCCCAAAGAGTTGATTAAAGATTATGTCAAGAGTGAGGATATTTGTCAGTTGTTCAAGGGGTATGAGGTAGCAATGAGGTCCCACAGAATCCCTGAGAGAGACTGGGGAGCGGGGTCGTGGAGCCGTATTGTGGAAGAAGGGAGGTACCCTTTGCTAGCCTTACCAGAGGAGGAAATGATGTCCTATGCTCCTAGGAAGGAAGCCTTGACCATGTGATATTGCTCGAACCTAGAACAGTATAGGCAAAAATGTAGAGCCTATCTTGAATCTAACACTTGGGTAGAGTATGTTTCCTATTTCTGCAGACCACTTAATGGTTGGGTGAAGGGTAGCCAGGTCAATGATTTTCAGGGGCTCTGTGATTTGATGGCATGGGAGCACTTGTCTGGTAAATGTTTTAACCCCTTTCACGCTCATGACGAGCTGAGCTCGTCATGAGTTGCGCCGCTCGCATGCTCATGATGAGCTCAGCTCGTCATGTAACACTGCTTTTTAAAAAAAGCCGCACAGCGCGAAAAAAGCCGCTACACGCATGCGGTTAAAGAGCTATGCAAGCATTTGATTGACAGTAAGCTGACTGACCCAAGGAAGCTTGCTGTGGAGGCGGACTACGGGTCCGTACCAGTTTCCACAAAGGGCATGTGGGAGACTCAGCCAAGGGTGGGCAGGGTCCCCAGCATAAGAGTGAGGGGACAAGGGTAAACAAAAGGAGTCCCAACAAGGGCCACAAAGTAATTATCAAGGGAACCAAGGGAAAACGTTCCCAGTCCCTCGGTGGTAGGAGACAATGGTTCTCTTCGGGTAAGCCTGCAGACAATGGTCCCTGCAAATGTTTTGCTTGTGGTCAGGTGGGTCACTTAGTGGGGGATCCAGAGTGTACCAAAGCAACCACTGCACTCACTGGAACACCGCCCCATGGGTTAACTAGTGTAGCCTTTTTGGAGGAGTTTGGTTTCCAGGAGGTGTTGAAGCCAGCAGGATTGACCCTTGTCTCACTAGGAGACAGTGAGATGGTCCCAAGGACCCACCTGCCTGCTAACACTTGGAAATACGGTGCAGGCTCTGAGAGATATTGGAGCAAGTGTGGCAGCTCTCAGTTGTCGGCTAGTGTCTGAAGAGCAGGTGGTCCCCAATATACTTTGCAGAGTAGTTTCAGCTGACAAAACAGAGTGCCTCTGCAAAGTGGCACTGGTTCCCTTTGAGTGGGGGTATCTCAGGTACCTTGAAAGTAGTTGTGAGACCAGCCATGCCTGTAGACTGTTTGCTAGGGATTGACCTTGAGAGTCCCCATGGGAGAAGGTGGAGCAAAGATCTAATCTGGAGATGTTGGGTCTGCCTGAGTGGGCGTTTGTGAACATTCGGTCTATGGAAGCTTGTAAGGGCAAACAAGAGGCTCTGGAACCTGCAAGAACGGCCCAGGTGCTACCATAATGAAAGGAGCAGGGGGTGCATGAAACCAGCCCTCAAAGTTCCCATGGTCCAGGAGGAGGCAGACCTCGAGGGGGATGCCTTGAAGCCTACAGGGGAGAAAGTGGCCAAACTGGGGAACGTGCCTGAGCTGACCCGTTGGCAGCAGGAAGGGGGCTCCTTCTGGGAGTAATTCTGTCAGAAGTAGCAGGAATGCCCTTGTCTCGTTGGTTTGTGGCAGGAGACTGCAAGCCAGGCAGCAGGTGATCAGTCTGGGCCACACTGGATTTACTGGGAGAATGGTCTCCTGTATAGTGAGCCTAAGGTTGCTGAATCTGGGTCAACCCGTGTGCTGGTGGTACGCCAGCGCTTCAGAGCCTTCCTACTGGGTGTAGCTCACAATGTACCTTTGGCAGGACATTTGGGGCAGGACAAGACCTTTAAAAGGTTTGTCACCCAATTTCACTGGTCGAATGCGCAAGGATTCTGACACTCACTGTAGGACTTGCCAAACTGGCCAGGAAAGTGGTAAGAGTGGGAGGAAGTGCAGAGCTCCTCTCCAAACTTTCTCTGTCATCAGCACCCTTTTTGAAAAGGTGGGCATCGACATTGTGGGGCCATCTGACCCCAATACAGTCATGTCCAACAGGTTAATCCTGGTCTTGGTAGACCATGCCACCCAGTCCCCCGAGGCTATCCCTCTCTGGACTGTGATAGCCCCAGGGGTGGGTCGAGCATTGATGGGGATCATCTCCTGTGTGGGGTTACCCAGAGAGGTGATATCCGAACAGGGAACAAACTTCATATTCAGGTATATGAAGTCACTGTGGCAGGAGTGGGGTGTTACCTACTGGTTCAACACTCGTTACCACCCCCAAGGTAACGGGCTGGTTGAGAGATTTAACCGGGCCCTGAAGGGCATGATTATTGGTCTAGGTGAATCCATGAGTTGTAAGTGGGACATCCTCTTACCATGCCTGTTGTTTGCTTACAGGGAGGTACCCTCCTTAGGGTTCTATCCCTTTGAACTCCTGTATGGGCATCCTGTAAGAGGACCGCTGAGTCTGGTCAAAGAAGGCTGAAAGAAAGCTCCCATTAAACCTCCCCAGGATGTATATAGCTACATGCTGGCCTTCAGGAACTAGACTGAGCGCTTCAGACAAATTACTCAGGTGAATCTGGAAGCCAGCCAGGAAGAGATGAAGCAGTGGTATGATCATAATGCCTCTCTGGTCACGTTTCAACCTGGCCAGAAAGTGTAGGTCATGGCCCCAGTGGAGCCTTGTGCTCTGCAGGACAAGTGGACTGGGCCATTTGAGGTGGTGGAGCACAAGAGTACGGTCACATATCTGGGGAACTTGCAGTCTCCCAGGAACCCTCTGCGGGTCCTATATGTGAATCGACTCAAGCCTCACTTGGAGAGGTCCGAAGTGGGCATGCTCCTAGCGACAGATGATGGAATGGAAGAGCCTCTTCCTGACCTGCTGTCTGCCAAAGATCACAATGGGTCAGTGGACATTGTAAACCTCACCTGCTCTGACTACTGAGCAGCAGAGTGACGCCGCCAACTGTTGGGGCAGTTTGCTGCTTTATTCTCCCTGAACCCTGGTGGCATTCAGTGGTGTGTCCATAATGTGGACACTGGGGACAGTCCTCTTGTAAAATACAAAATGTACAGATTGAGTGACAGGGTAAAATCTAGTATCAAGGAGGAAGTCTCCAAGATATTGGGTCTAGGGCTGATTAAACCCTAAAACAGCCGGACCAAGACCACTGGGCCAGCCCAGTGGCCTTGGTCCCAAAGGTTGCCTCACCCGGAGCCACCCCAGAACTCTGCTTCTGTGTGGACTACTGAGGGCTCAATTCAGTCACGAGGACTGACGCGCACCCCATCCCCAGAGCTGATGAGCTTATATATCTGTTGGAAGCTGCCAAGTACCTCAGTACGATTGACTTAATGTCGGGGTACTAGCAGATTGCCTTAACTGATGGGGCATGGGAGAGGTCTGCATTTTCAACACTAGAGGGGCACTACCAGTGATTCCCTTTGGGTTGAAGAATGTCCCTGCCACCTTTCAGAGGTTGGTCAATCAGGTGTTGGCCGGGCTGGAGCATTTCAGTACCACCTACCTAGATGGTATTGCAGTGTTCAGAGCCACTTGGCAGGAACATCTGCGTCACCTCCAGGGAGTGTTTAAGGTTCTGCAGAGGGCAGCCTCACGATCAAGGCCAGCAAGTGTCAGATCGGGCAGGGATCAGTGGTGTACTTGGGAGACCGGGTAGGGAGTGGTCAGGTGGCACCTCTACAACCAAAGATTGATACCATTCTGACTTGTGAACCCTCTATGACTCAGACAGAGGTGAGAGCCGTTGTAGCCCTCACCTGGTATTACAGAAGGTCTGTTGAGGAATATGGCACCATTGTTGCCCCCTTGACTTCCAGGAAGTAGCCCTGGAAGGTGAACTGTACTGACACCTATCAGCAAGCTTTGGATGCCCTGAAATCTGCCACGTGCATGGCACCCATGCTCAAGGCACCCAACTTTTCACAGGAATTGTGGTGCTTCAGAACATGGTGTGGGAGCTTTACTCTCGAAACTAAATGAGGAGGGCATGGACCAACCCCTAGCATTCATAAGTAGGAGGTTACTTTCCCGGGAACAGTGGAGTGAGAATGAGTGTGAGGCTTATTCTGGGGACTGGGCGCTGAAGAAGCTGAGGTACTACTTGTTTTGGGGCTCACTTCCAGGTTCAGACAGACCACAAGCCCCTCAGATGGTTGATGCAGATGAGATGTGAGAATCCAAACTGTTGAAGTGGTTGATTTCCCTACAGGGGATGGACTTTATGGTGAAACACCCCTGGTACAGAACATGCAAATGCTGATGGTCTGTCCTGATTCTTCCGCCTTCGTGAAGAGAACTCCCAGAAGGGTGGGTAGTACGCCCCACATTTCATCTGGAGGGGACATGTGTTAGACATGGCATCCTTGGCATTTTACTGTATTTCTGCCTCTGCATTATATATTTTTACAGTATGTTGGACTCCATTTTTGTTGGTCTAGATGCTGTGGGCACTTTGTCACTGCTGTTCCAGTGCCAAAGTATGACTACTCCCTCTGTAAATTGTTGTCATGGATTAGTGGTTCCATAATTGGCTTATTTGATTTACTATAATTCCCTAGTACAGTTCAAATGCTGCTAGAGTATCTGTACCACTGATTGAGCCACCCACACAATCAGCCTTGCAAAGAGTTCTCAGACCTGCCATTGCAGTGATTTTGTGCAGTTTAGTACTACCAAGTTCACCTGGTAAGTACACCAACTTGACAGTCCCTAACCTTCCCTTTTCTTACATGTGAGTCACCCCTGATGTAGTCCCAAGGTACCCCTGTGGGCAGGGTTAAGTATATTTGAAAAGTAGGACATGTCCTGATGTTGAGTGAGGCATGTCCTGACAGTGAAAGGCTATTTGCCCTATAGGATAGAATGGGAGTTTATTTGTAACATCTTATAAATATAACATTCCATTGGGACCATATTGGAAGATAAAGAATAATATGCCTGAATTCAACATCTAAAGATGCATCTTTTAGTAAGTATGAATTTTACATTCTCTGACTGAAAATACCACTTTTAGAAAGTCGATAGTTTCATGCTTAGACCGACTGTGTGCCTCTCCTGGTTTGTGGAGTGACTGACTTTGGCGTGACAGGGGCTGGAGATGTGCATTTACTGTAGACAGCCACTGGGGGACTTGAGGTATGTCCTATATTTCTTGGATGAGTCAGGGCAGGGCTGAATAGACCTGGGCTGCATTTGAGCATGGGAAGGAGATTGCATTTTACCTGAATAAGCCTGGTCTGCCTTACACAATGCTGTCTCCAGATCCTGCTGGGAAGCTGCACCAGAGAGGACAGAGCTGGTTTAGACTGAGCACAGACCCGCCTTGCCACAAGAGAACAGAGGAAGTTTGACTGTAAAAAGTGGGGCCCAGACTTTTAGATTATTTCTGGAATTCAAGATGACCCTTTGCCAAGGAGGAGAGCTGAAGAAACTGAAGCAGATGTACTGCCCTTTTGCTGTGTGCTGTCCGGGGTGGCCTGCAGTGGCTGTTTCTGCCAAGGAAAGGACAAGGACTTTGCTGTGTGCTGTGTCCCCTGTTCGAGGAAGATCTCCAAAGGCTTGAAGTAGAGCATGTCTCCTGTTCTGAAGCCTCAGGGACACAAAGACTTTGTTTCCTTTGTCCTTCTGCATCTGGGCCTACTGTTTCAGATGCTACAGAGGGAAATTGCAAGCAAATGATGGACGGAATGCTGACAATGCACACATTCTCCCCTAGTCAAAATATCTGGGTTAAATTCATTGTTCCTTTGCCCACTACGCCACCCCAGTTTGGACCCAGCCATATGCAAATCAGTCTTGACCCTGTGTCCCATGGGAACAGTCCAGACCGAACTGCCAGGCCAGGTCCTCCCTGGACCGGAAAAAGAATCCTGGGACCAGTTTCAGGGTATGTCACCCTTCTTCAGCCAGGCTAGCCTGAATCCAGTGGCACAGTGAGCAAGGGACCCACGTCTGGGCATACCCATCCCACTTAAGGCGAAAAGTGTTACAGCAAACAAATGATGGACGAAATGCTGACAGTCCAAACATTCTCCCCAGTCAAAAGATCTGGGTTAAATCCATCGTTCTTTTGCCCACTACGCCACCCCAGATTTACCCAGCCATATGCAAATCAGTCTTGACCCTGTGCCCTATGGGAACAGTCCACACCGAACTGCCAGGCCATGCTGATGGGCTTGCAGCAGTGATTGCGCCACCCACCGGAGCAGCTTGTAACCTATGGCTCAGGCCTGCCATTGCAGAGCCTGTGTGCAGCCTGCGGCTGCCATGTCGACTTGGCAAGTTCACACACTTGCCAGTCTCCAAGCGTTCCCTTTTCTACATGTTAGACACCCTAAGGTAGGCCCAAAGTACCCCTATGGGCAGGGTGCATTGTATGTAAAATGTAGGACATGCCCTGATGTGTGTGTCATGTCCTGATCTTGAATTACAGCCAATTTTGTTTTTCATACTGCAAGGCTACCTGTTCCCGTAGGCTAGAATGGGCAGTTTGATTATAACATCTTATAATCTTAACTAACTCAGGGAACTAGGTAGAAATTCGATTTTAGTATGCCTGAACTTAGAATGATAAAATAAATATTTCAGTGAAGCTGGGCCAGAGCAACCATTAGGGGCAGGGGCGACACCAGGAGACAGGGTGAGTCAGCACAAGGCTGAATAGACCCATCTGCATTAGGAGTGGTGAGAGGAGTAGCACCCGGGCCGGAATAGAGCTGTGCCTGCCTTCCACAATGCTGGCTCCACCTCCTGTGGTGTGTCTGATGACCCTGGCCCACACTGATAAAGCAAGAAGTTGTGCACTGGCAGAATGTACCCAGAACTTGTTTGGACTAGTTACAGAAACTCTATGCCTTCAGAGATAAAGGATTTTTGTATTATAAAAAGGGGGACCCAGACCCTAGAACGTTAGATCACTTCTAGGAATCAAGACAACCCTTTGCTGAGAAGAAGAATCAGAGAAACTGTGCTGCGTGCTGCTTGGGGGTTGGCCTGTAGTGATTGCTTCATTTCCAAAGTGTTGTGTGTTGATTTAGATTCCGTATGAATTTCCCGATTTATGCCCTTTTATAGGTACAATTCACATTGCCCTTATTTAGGCATAGAAATCCAGCCCTTATTTAGGCATTGCTCATGCTAACCAAATACAGGCATTGCCACCTACATCCGTTCATCTACGTCACAATGAGTTCTTGGAAAACCAGACTCTTAAGCCTTTAGGACTTCCCCTTGCTTGGATATTGATTTCTCCAAGAACTCATTTATAATGCATGAACATCTATTCTTTAGGGGTCCATTCATGACGTTCTTATGCCTGACTTTTAGGTAAATACTGGCATTCCTAAACACTTTCAAGGTATAAATATGCCTTCACTTGCCATGGCAAACCATGGTTCGGTCCACGGTTCGACTGCTTACTTGCACAACGCGGCTCGCCACGGCAAGTTCGGAAGGAAGTCCAGTCCCCAACTGATCTACTGACCAGGCGCTGCCATCCTCCTCGCCGAGAATCCAGCTCCAGTGTTTCTGACTCCCCTTGCGGGGTGTTAGAGATCGAGACCCGGGAAAGAGATTTCAACGTCTCTCATTCTAAGGACTAGACTAGACTAGAACCTAGAGAGACTCTTGGCAACTATAGTTAAACTAAACTATAGCTAAACTAAATTATAGCTGAACAGCACCTACTTCTTCCCTCATACTACACTTAGGTTAGGTACACTGGGGTAGGAATATTTTAGTAGAAGAACCAGATGAGTATTTTAGCCTGTGTTATTTATGTATGTTTTTTTATGAATATATGTCATAGCTACATACCATGCTCTTGCAGTATTATTTGATCCTACTGCTAACACTGTTCGTATTATACTTCACATTCTGTACGATTGTGGCAGTTCATATTTCTTGCATGAGAAATAAGACTGCTCAATAAACCCTTTTTATTGAAACGCCCGTCTATCTATTTCTGTGCAACTCTGTAGACACGAAGCATGCCCGATTAACTGAGTGAAACGGTTATCTATTGTTTCCATGATTCTGAGATTGTTCTGATTCTAAGGGAAACAAAGTTGTCATGGTCATGCGGTTGTCAGAAACTAATCCCTTCTTGTTCTTTCTAGAAGTTTCTAGTGACCTCTAAGTTAGCTGGCACACACAAGTAATTAACTTTAATGTACTCGATAGAGACATACTGACCTCAGTCCTATGTCAAAAATATAGTGTATATTATTCCAATGTGCAGAACCTATCAGGGATACAGGAACTACTCTACATGGCGCCCAACAGTTTGGTAAGGCACTAATTTTGCGCCAGATACTGAAGTAACTCAGACGTGCTTTTCTCAGAGACCCCTACTCATAAAACTCCATAAGACGGCTGGAGTGGGTAGGGATAATATCTGCCATAGCTGAGTAGGATGAAAATCCTATGTATTAGATTTTTGGTTTGTTCAACATTGAAGGATACAGTGTTTCAAAATATTGTGCACCTTATCTTTGTTCCCTTGAAACTTGCTCTGCAAGTTTCATTAAACAATGTCCGAAAACGGCACTAACAATGAGGCTGTACCCGACAATGTCGAGGTAGCTTTTGATTATACAGATTTTAATGAAACCGGTGAAAATGCGATAACTATCGCTCCAAATTTAAGGAGAGCCATCACTCTAAAACTTTTAAAACATGGCATAACATCAAGAGGTGGTAGAGCATTTTTTGTGATAGAGGCACATGAATCTCAACAGACAGAGGTATTCTACTCATGGATAATATTCCCAGAATCAAAACCAGTAACAAAAATGTTTCACTTCTACAAAGAAGATGAAGCACCTGAGGAATATATTCCTTTCGAGGATGTTGAAATTCCACTCACATACCAGGAGCATTAGCTCTGGTTTAAAGGCACCCTAAAACATTTAAATCACATTACCAGGCTCAGTCCACTAGGTAGACCAGGAGCAACATGACTGGTCTTAGCTGGCTATATGCCACATCCTGACATTGAAGAGATGTCGGACGTAGAATTACTCACTCAACTCAAAGAGTTAATCAAAATTTATAGACAATTGGTTCAATATGTCATGCGGACCCTCACAGTCCAACCACCATCAGTTATTCCACAACAAACCCCTCACCAGGGCAATACATTAAAAATCACACCACAGACTTTACACGCAGTCATGGAAAAATTGCCCATAAAACGTGAACAAATTCCGTTGTGGATAGCTCAAAAAATGACTCAAATCAAAGCAGTATTTCCTAATGCCAGCAGAATTCTAAAAATCTCTTTACCAATGGGGATAACACTACATCTGGAAGACTGCACCACTTGGGGCACATACCTTGCTGCTATCTACACTAAAACACATGGCGTTCCATCTATGGTGGTAATACCTGACGTCCTGAAACAGATTCAAAACAAATACGGGGCTGAACCTGCTCTGAATTTAGGTATGAAGTTACTGAAAAATTTCAACTAGGTCTCAACAATAATATTATCTAACATTAAGGGAGAAGCACCATCAGTGGCAATCTGCCAGAAATTAAGGGAATTTGATGTAACAAAACAACCACAAGAACTAGCCAGAATAATTGAAAAATCCTATGAAGAATTAGGCAGAGATAGTTTGAGTGGGAAACCAGTTAAACCACAACTGCCTGAAAGTCCTGAAAAGGCCTTTACTAAAAACACTCCTACCTCATCTAAAAAGAAGTGGGAAAATAACAAACATTCAAAAGAGAAAGATTCTCAAACCCGAGGTAGGTCTCCTCAAAAGGAGCCCTCTGAAAGGATGTATAACCTCAGGAATAGGGATAATTTGTGAAAACCTAACAGGTATCAAGATACTGATACACGTTCCTCTTGTACCTTTCAGACATCATCACAGACATTCAAAAGAAGAGGACGGTCAGATCAAAAAGAAGAACTCGTGAAGTCCAGAGATCGTCAACACTTTCAGAAAAGCGAAGCAAAACCTCAATTCTCCAAGAAGAAAGTAGCAGGTCTTAAGATCAGACATGCCGAGGATTATGAGAACACAGCTCAAGAATGGAGAATGGGCTCAGACAATGTTGGACAGCGCAGCATAAGTATCAATAGTTCGCCAGAACCTGAAGTGACTTCTGGAGACAGTGGACCTGAATGAAGACAATCAAGTTGAGACTGCAGACACCAGGGTTAGTTCTCCACATAGGTTATATGAAATAACACTCCGGATGGAGGGAGACAGACCAAGAAAAGTGAAAGCATTCTTTTGGGAGCGACTTTCAAAGGGTTATGATATACTTCTAGCAGAACGGGACTGGCCACCAGAATTTGTCAGGGAGTGCCCACATGGCGAAGACATCATTATTTCTGAAATGGTACGTGATAGCACGATCACGACCCTACCTGGCGCACAGCTCTAATTTGGTAATATTTCCTCCTGTTCTATAGTTATCCGATTGTTCCAATTATTCCAACATTCCACAGTTTGTTTTAAATTGTTGAATTTATTTTCAAAAAGCCAACTTTCAAGAAAAACGATCTTTTGCATTCAGATTCATTTCATTTTGCTTTATAGCTTTTTTTATATAGTTCATATTTTGTATTTAACTTCATACAAGTGTATATCTGTAAGGATGATCGTTATGTCCTTCAAATACATCCTTCACTTAATTCATTGGCCCGATGCATTTCGGGACCCTTGTCCCTTCCTCAGGGGCCTCTGTAAACAAATTTTTTTTATAAACATTAGTTGTTTCTCACAATTTTTATGTTACTTAGTTTTTAACCTCTAAACATCAGCCACTATTACTTGAGCTCACCTGGCTCATACGTGTACATTATGTTACTAGATGATGGTATATCCAGTTTATATTTCCAAATAAACAACAATATCTGTATGCTATTAATGACATTTTCAATGGTCTATACAGATCCAATCATCAATATCTGGGTATTGGTAGCGTCATTCAATAATCATCAATTCTGTAGCTTTCTCAACCAGCTAGTATTGACATTTTCAATAGTCTATACAGATCCAATCATCAATATCTGGGTATTGGTAACGTCATTAAATAATTACCAATTCTATAACATTCTCATCCTAATGTAAGTGCCTCAATCTGCATGATGCCTGCGGAACATTCTGGTTAGATATAGAGAGTAGTAATGTATTTTCAATGACTCACCGATTTGGTGAAACTTGAGCATGTAGACACTATGTTTTGTGCTTTAAACAAACTTCATGTGGATTAAAAATCTGCGTGAAACATGAAAAGGGTTTGTATCAAAAACCTGTGACAATGATAGAACTTGTGCAAAAACTGGCGCAGCTTCGCTATGAAGTTACCTGCTCTTCGTGAGTGGGGCTTCACCGTTTCTGAAAGGAAACGTGATATTCATGTAAGTATGCGGAAAACGGGCGAGTGATAGAGTTCACTCTAACTTTAACCTATGGGAGCGTGTAGTTCGAATTAAGCTTACCGGGAACAATGCTTTGGCCTTCTTATATCTTCCAGCGCAGTCTGTAGATCTGTGCTCAATGTCGACGATCGAGTGATTGTACCGGGTTCGCGCTGATATTTGCCTCAGCTGAGTTGTTACTAAAACTGAAAGACGGACTGGAGACTCTGGGTGAGAGTGTCCGCCATCTTGTAGTGTCAAAATTCGTGTCTAAATACACAGGATGTTGCCTTTGTGAGTGGAGCTTCACCGTTTCTGAAGGGAAACGTGGTATTAATGTAAATGTGCGGAAAACGTGCGAGTGAAAGAGTTCACTCTAAATTTAAACTGTGGAATCGTATGGGATTACCAGAAACTATGCTTTGAATTTTTATATATATCTTCCAACGGAATCATAAACTACAAAACTACACAGAGAAAGTTTCTGGCAAACTTGAATAAAAGGAGTGCCTACGCCCTATCCCAAATCTAACATTTATCGAAGACATCATTATGCCAGCCTTCTCAAACCATGTTCCAGTACATTTAAAATATACTTATGCCAGGAAATGGGCAGTTGCCCGAGCCTCAGCATTATACAAGAATAATGTAGAATTGGATGAGGACACATCTCACCGCACAATCCAGTTAAGAAATCAGCCAACTGCACAAAGACCGTATCCAATTAAGCAAGAAACTAAAAAACAGGTCAGGGAGATCTTAGATCAACTTGATTACCAAGGGGTGATTGAAACTTGGACCTCATCAATGACCAATCCTTTGTTTCCTGTTTCCAAACCAGACAATATATATCGTCTAGTTTTGGATTACAGACATCTAAAGTCTTGTTGCAGGGAAGGGCTATGTGTAACAACATACGCATTCTTGGGGTGCCCAAAAAATCAGAGGGCCCGGCACCTGACCTATTTGTGGAGGACATAGTCCTTAATCATCTCAAGCCCAAGGGACTGAGTAACCTTTTCACAATCGAGCACCCACAGGGTGCCAGGGGGCAGGCCCGATGATTGCGAGAGTTTTGAACTTCCGAGATAGAGATGTGATTTTACAGGCGGCACGTGCAGGGACCCCCCTTCGATAATAAATGCAATGCTCTCATTTTTCCCAGATTTCACCACCCAGATGGTGCAGAAGCAGCGACAAAGCTTTCTTCGGGTGAAGAAATAAAAAAATAAAAAATCGCCGTTTTATTGGCAGTTTCCTGTCGATAAAACAGCGATAATTTTAACACCGGTCCTTGATAATATGCCCCTAACTCCTTTTAGGTTATGCTAAAGACTGTTTGGTAGTGCACATACACCTAGATTCCTTGGTGGGAAGAAGAAATGACAATCCTTATAACACTATGCTTACATGGAAAATAATCAGATATTTTAGTTTTTTCCTGAATTTCTGATTGAGTGAGAAAAGAGCCAGGAGAAGCTTATTCCACTTTACTGCTACTTTGAAAAGACATGTCTCCAAATGTATTTTGGTGACTTATTAAATAGTCAGAAGATTAAGGCGGAGTTTCTGCAAAGTCTTTCTAGAGCAATTGACGCACAGTTTGGCCAGTGCTTAATTTGAGCCGTGGTTTCTGGTGCTCGGCACCAGCACTTAATTGTCAGCACCTGTTCTAATTACAGTCTGCACATGGTGGCACTATCAGTCGAATTTAGAAATGAGAACAACAGGTGTTTATGAATTAAATATACAATAAAAATAACTAACACCTACCACCAAGGCCGTTTTTATATGCCTGGCACTGTCACACTTTTAAAGTGTAAAATGTCCAGTATTTGTAAAGCGCGAATAATTACCTGAAAGTGTCAAGTCGCTGGGGCTGGCGGGAAGATTAAGCGAACTATTGCCCAGAGTCACATGGTGCTGGGTTTATCTTCTGCCGGCACCGGGGATCGAACCTTGAGCCCCCGAGTTCCAGAGTCAGTTGCCCTGCACGCTGCGCCACACCTCATAAGAATATGCTGATAATTAGCGTGTTGGTGCTATCATTGGCAGCTCTGGTAGAGGCAACGGGTGGTGCAGCTGGAGTGGCATCCTAACCAGTGCACTGACACTTAGGGCCTCATTTATGAGAAGTGGCGCATCGCTGTGTTAAAGCAGCAATGCAACACTTCTCAATGCGCCCTTCTTGCGACACCAATAATGCGTCATATTTACAGTATGACGCATCATGTCGCAAGGAATGACAGATAAGTCAGTATCACTGACGTATCTGTTGGTGCACAAGTGGCGCATTGCTGGAGTTGTGTCGGAAAGCGTGATGCAACTCCAGCAATGTTCCTTTCACGTGGGGCAAGCCCCATGTAAAAGGACCTGCATCACCCTAACGCCTGCAATGAGACAGGCGTCGGGTTTTGATGCATTGGCATCCTAGAAGTGGCACAGCAAAATCTCATTGATTTCACTGTGCCACTCCGACGACCCTTTCTTGCGGTGGAACCCCCACACTGCATACATTATACCTGACACAGGTATAATGTAGAGCAGGGGTTTACGAAGTAACACATCTGCCTAAATGCGTTACTTCATAAATATGGTGCAACATGGTGCATTATTTACGCTGCTGCTGCGTAACTACACAGCGGCAGCGCAAAAGTGACGCAGGCCTTCATAATTAGGGCCCTTATTTTTTTGACAAATTAAGCATGGAGTTTGGCTCATGCGCAGATGTCTAAAATTGCTAGCAATCAACAACCCGAATAGAGACTGACACAGTCATAAGCCCTGGGTCATGAAAAATATGTGGAAAAATTACACTAGTTGATAGTTTCCGAATGGATTGGCCCAACTCAAAAATTGGCCCCTTGTTTTGAAAAACTATCGTCCATGCATACCAGAGTTTCCCCAAGTTTGCATAGGTGCTTGCGCGACGTAACTCAATTGAGCACTGCACATGTGGGTCTTTCCAACTGTAAGTAAATTGACTGTGTGGGTCATTGTTTGCTTTCTTGAAAAAAAATTCAAGCCAATGACCGTGTGTAGTAACTCTTATTTCTCCAATAAAAATGAAGAGACCGGTACAGATAGCACACAATGTGATTCTAACACATTGTAGGTCACTTGTTTATTGGATAACACATAAGTTGTCATTTAGTACATTTCTTCGCCTATTCGTGTTACTACAGTGAAGGGAACAATTTGTTAGCTCAGCTGCTGATACTCTTGTTCCAGGCGTTTTTGGCCTTTTCCTTTCTGGCAACTCCCATATCAAATGCCTTTCAGACGTTTTATTTTCCTTTTCATTAAGTCCGGCATGTTTGAACAAGCGTAAATGGAACAACCGGATTAGATTAGTATTGAAAAAAGTTGGCACGGGATGTTCAGAAATGTCGTTCCAAAGGCCATGGCTTTACATTGCTGACTGGGAAAATAGCTCTTCTTTTATGTTTTTGCATGAAGACGAGAAATCCTAGAAACATGTTTTGGGTACAAAATGTGTCGTTTACGCTAAAATTGGAGCACGAAATGCCACCTTTTATGAATATGTGCTTGTGTGGAGCTTAATTTTATTCATAAATGAGGAAGAAGTTTATGGCTGAGGCCAGTTCAAGAGGTTTGTGTAGTGTCCCTAGTGCGACAGTAGTATACCTCCCATTACTCATGTTTCTGCACTAGGGACCAGATGTAGGAGCCAAAATACCGGTCGGTAACGGCCGATTTCGGCCATTACCGACCGGTATTTAAGAATTGGCATGTAGGGGCCCTATTTTACTGATTCGGTAAATTTACCGAATCGGTAAATTTACCGAATCGGTAAAATACCGAATCGGTATTTTTATCAAATCGGTAACTGCAAGATGTAGTTGGGACTCTTCTGAGTCCCACAGGCCTTACAGATTCGGTATTTTACCACCCAATCCAATTGGGTGGTAAAATACCGAATCCAGGTGTGCATGCACATGTGTGCATGCACACCTATGCCATGTGACAGACAGACATGCCCTTACGGCATGTCTGTGTGCCACATGGCACACATGCCTGTATTCGGGGTGCTGGAGGGTGTCAAAGTGACACCCCCTGCACCCTTGCAAAAATCGGTATTTACTGAATCGGTAAATACCGATTCGGGAATGCCCATTGATTCCTATGGGCTTCAAGGCCCATAGGAATCAATGGGCATTACCGAATCCGTATTTACCGATTCGGTAAATACCGATTTTTACAGATTCGGTAATTCAATTACCGAATTTACCTAAATCTCCCCCCTTCTATTTTACCGATTCATAAATACCGAATCGGTAAAATTCGGTATTTATGAATCGGTAAAATAGAATTACCTACATCTGGCCCTAGGTCTCTTGCTGCCAGTGTGATTACACTTCCGTCTGAGTGTTTATTCCACCCGTTCGGGAGTGTTTGTGCTTAGCAACCTGTGTGTGAGCGGTCTCACTCAGTTTTTTTTCCTAGTAACACTTCCTGGGTGTGGGAGGTGACTAGCTCCCATGTTTTTAGGTCGAGTCTAGAGTCAGCGCGCATGCGCTGCTCCAGGGGTGACTTGTTGTAGTGGAGTATATACTGGAACCTCCACCCACTCTCGGCCCATATTTGCCATTGGCTTGTGTTAGTGTCCTTGTAAATGCTGGTGTCTGATTTGTAAACAGGCTAGCCCCTCCTTAGTACCCCCAAGTTTCCATTTGTAAACACCCATGGCGATTGGCCCCTTTACTTAAACTCGCCTGAAAGGAGGCAGCAGCAGGACGTCCTTATCCAGCTCCCCCATTTTTAGTTGGACGATGGGGGGGGCACAGCTTGGAGGAAGGGGTGGGGACTGACGGACAGATGAGGGTGACAGTAACAGTTGGTTGCGGGCAGGCTGGTGAACTTTTGAAGGGGGTTATGGGTGATCAAATGGGAAGCACCACCTGGGTTTGAAGGGGGATAGAAAGGGCTCTGACTGTCTCTGGAAACGAGCTGCAGTGGTGGGAGGTGCACAGAGTGAGTGAGGGTGGGATGGTCGTGAGGACTTAAGGTTGTGTGTAGTAAAAGGGTGATCAAGTGGGGGAGAAGGCTAGCTGTGTCGAATGTACTGGCCTCAAAAGATGCGAGGTGCCAAGGGGGAGCTGTTTTATAATGGTGGACGAGAGGGCACTGGGGTTGTCCCACAGCTACTCACAAGGTGCTTGGTTTTAAAGGGGCTTGAACATATGGTATGAAAAGGTTTGTTTTTAAGGAATGGTTGATGGTTTATTGGGTGGGGCAAGATCACCTGCTTGGAAACTGCCTTTGCCCCTATAGGCGAGCGGGGTAAGCATGGGGTGCTCCAGCAGGGCCAGAGTGGGGAGCGGCAGTACTGCATCCGCAGGTGTACAGCTCTTTGGGTGGTGGGCTTCTCTAATCCAATGCAAACCCTTAGTCCTGCAGGAGTGGGGACGGCAGGTGTCAGGGTGCCTAGTGATAAACGAGAGGAAGGTTTCATGGTTCTTCGAGAGGGGGTCCTGAGTGGGGGGGTCGACCGTTCCTTGGTTCTACGGGGGAGTCAGTGCTGTTATAGGTGTGGGGGGAGGGGACATCTCGGCTATTCCTTGGTTCTGCAGGTGGGGCTGTTATAAGTGTGGGGGGGCACCTCGGCTGTTCATTGGTTCTGCAGGGGGCTGTGCAGTTATAAATGTGGGGGGCACCTCAGCTGTTCCTTTGTTAGCTCTGCCCGGGGAGGGGGGGTGCAGAGGTGGGAGAGGCAGGGGCTCCTCGGTTGTTTCTTGACTCTGCGGGGTGGGAAGCTCCAGAGGAGGCGGAATTGGTGATACGTGTGTGTGTGGGGGGATCCTGCTACAGGTTGTCGGTTCTGCATGAGGTGGGGCAGCAGGCTCGAGGCTGGGGTGTGGACTGGACAAAGACCACTTTCAGGCGTACAACAGGTATCCGTTCCTGAGCAGGGGGTGGGGCTGGGTGAAGACGAGAGTAGAGATCAGTAAATTTTTATGGAAATTTAATGTAAATTTTAATCTTTTTATTTTTTTATTTTAAATTAATGTTTGCAGAATGCCGTTCTATGAAAATTGTTAAGGTTTTTATTAACTATACAATAAATAAATGTATCCACTAAAAAATTTGAGATCAGTGTGGCTGTGAACTCAGTGCCGAGGGTGACAGGAAGGGGGCGCTTTTGGGGGGGGGGGATGTCTCTTGACCTGCAACAGGTGTTGCAACTGAGAGAGATACAATTGTATATAAAGGGGCCTTCAATCTATGGTGAAGGGGGAGGGGCAGCTTAATGTTCGATGCAGAAAATGGGTTTCAGGGGGACTCTCGAAGGGGAGGCGCTTGTATTTGGGAAAGGGTGCAAGGGGGTCGGGGAACAGGATGGAAGGAATGGCAGCTGCGGCAGGGTGCCTTCGTGGGAGGCGGGGCTGGAGGCTAGCCAAGAGAAAGAAATGGTGTGATTGTGAATGGATTCCACCTGCAGGGGTCACGTCTCCTGCTGTTCAGGTGGAGAGAGGTAGGGCGTGTACTGGGCAGGGTTTTTAGTGCGCCGCTGCATGCACATGTTGCTTTCAGAATAGTGCAGTGTGACTTTAAAAGTGAAACAATGCGATGACTACGTGTTGGGGCGGCTATGGGTGGACTTGGAGCGGATGGGTGATATCTGCGGAGAGGGCTTGAGGCAAGTGCTTCCAGTCAATGGATCCCTTCCCCTTGTTTGCTATATAAGATGTGGCCCATCTTTCCAGCTCCTTATACGAGGGGTCTTCCTTCTTTTCCGGCCTGTGTGAGTGACCAATCTCCGTTTTACTGATGTCAGTGCAAGGAGTAGTCCCCTTTGCCGGTTGTCATGCATTGCCGGTTGTCATGCAAGATGTAGGCTCTCTTTCCCAGTCCTTGTGCAAGATGTACCCTCTTTCCTGATCCCAGTGAAAGACGCAGCTTCCCCTTATTGGTGCTTGTGCAACGTGTACACACACTAATAATCTCTTTTCCTGCTAGGCGTGAAAAACGTAGACCCTCTTTCTGGTCTTCACTTAATGGTCCCCATGTGAGAGGAAGGAAAAGGAACAGATGCTGGGGAAGTCGTACCTTCTGCTCTTTGAATGCATTGTTAAAGGGCTTTGCTCGGACATGCTTCTCCGGCAAAGACAGCTTTTATTGCCCTGCTATGTTGCACATCATAAAGAAAAGAAATACCCTCACTACAGCCGTGAAGCTAATGATCCAGTCCGGATGGGCCGTCCAAAAGGGAGACAGGGCAGTAATCAATAAGCATCCTTTTCAATGGGAAGCCAGCGTTTAGCATAAAGGCTGATGTGGCCCAATAAAAAATGATGGGCGGGACTTTAAGTCCCATTCTGAAATCTCCTCGATCACAATAGCCCTCGCAGAGCGAGCAGCGCATGCGCACTGCCACGCTAGGCGAGACCTAAAAATAAAAACACTTTTTGAGTACACATTGGCATGGAAACGAGGACATGTTATCAGATCTCCTCAAATTAGCCTAGCTATCCAGTGGTGCGGTTTACAGTGCTGCGGCAGCAGTGTTCAGTGCATTGCGTTAACATTTTTAGAACGCCAATCAGATTAACTGAATCTTCGTGTTTTAAGAGTCAGAAATGTTAATTCTGGTTGCAGTGGCACTCATGATATTGATGACAGAAGGGAGGAGGAACGTTGAGTAGAGATCTGAAAGAATGTCATGCAATTTAAGATATTTGCATACCCGCTCGACCAACAGTACTAACATGTGAAAACTGACTGGTCTTTCATTCACAGCAAGTAGTTAATAACATTCCATCACGCGTGCTCTAGTAAAATGGCGCGTGAGCCGCTGACAGTTGGCGGGCAAGCTCAGGATCTCAGACTTTGCTACTAAAGTTTGTTAAACCAAAAAGTGTTGGTGAGAGAAGAACTGCATCCTCTGTAAGCTGTGACACTTTATACCATGTCATCAAAAGCAATTAAACAAGGACATGCAAACCACACAAAACGTTGCTACTTGCTACTTTTCAGCACGTTTACCTGAAGCATGTAGTACACAATAGCATATTACTAGAAAGCTGTGCATTGATACCGTCCTACTTGAAAGTTGGGCAGAGAAGCTCTTCCTGGGGCAGTGGAGTCTTTCACCATCTCAAAGTATAGACCAAGATATCCGGAAACTGCATTAATAATTCAGCACTTGGCACAAGTGAATTTGTATGAACAAGTTTGGTTTGCGGCTCCCCTTTATGAAGGATTAGTGGAGAAAGTGAGAACGGGCTAGTCCTATTTCTCTGTACTGCTTATTTGTGTTGGAGTGAGATAGACCGATACAGAAAGATAGCGTAAGAACGAGAAGGTTCTGGAACCTGCTGCGGTGCTGCCTTTGTGCTTGACAGAGCTCGACAAATACAGGTTGAGAGCTTGACGAGGGGCTTGTGGGACCTGGAGCACTGGTGTTTGTGTGCTTAAGAAACAGACTGCTACAGATGGAGAGCACAGAGCGGAAGGACTCTAGAACATGCAGTATTGCTGAGTGCTTGAGAGGGAGTATGGGGGAATGAATGCTCTGGAACCTGCAGTACTGCCACCTGTGTGCTTTGGGGTGCTAGTGTTGATTCATCCCTCATTCTCACCCCTCCTGCATGTGCTTCACTCACCACAGGTCGTTTAACTAAGTGACCTTGTCCACAGCTTGCCCAGTTAAATCGCTGTGTGCATGGCGAATGAAAACAAAGCCTTCTAGTGAATGTGGAGAATAGAGACTCTACTGCAGGAGTCAAACGTGCAAAGTGTTCACAATTGCGTCCATTGCTCCGCAGAGGCGTTCTCGCTATTGTCAATTGCTTTTCTTCTGCCTTTCTCACCTTTCCTCTCTGTCTATTGCGCTACTTTGCATAGAAGCAGACCTGCGGGCCTCGTTACTGGTTAATGCGTCGACAGTTGTGACTTATTTTTTTGCCCTTTTTCTGTAGGTCTTTTCGAAAGTGTGTTTCTTTTAGCTTTCCTCTTATTTTGTTTTACGTTCTTTGTGACTTTCGTGCATCTTCTACCATTATTTCCAATTAGTCAAACATATTCTTTAGCATGTGACAATTGTTGGGGTTCTGTTGTCTTATGCCTGGGTGATCACCCTTTTTAGGTTGAGCCTGGGCAGCACATACACTGCTGCTAGGCATGCAGTAGTAGAGTATGGCTTTGACACCCTGCCCACTCTCCGCCCACATTTTGAATTGGCTTGTGTCATTGTCCTTCGCAAACGATGGCTTCAGAGTCATTATTAGGGTTGTTGGTCCCTCCTTGGTACTGCCTTGTATGCCATTGTTTCCTCCCATAATGACTGGACCGTTTACTGATGTTGTTACATTGTCTGCCTTATAAGTCGGTGAGCACTATTTTTTTTAATGCTCTTCCCCTATTCCACCCACGACATTGCCGCACCTGTCCGCTTTTATTTTAATAGTAATGTATTTATTCTAATTACTGTGTGGTCAGCATTAACTTTAGCAGCTGCGCTTATTTAATATACGGCATGTTCTGCTTTTACTTTAGCGGGCCACACTTCTTTATTTACCAGCATGGGCCACTTTCACTTTAGCGGCCATGCTACAGAACCTTTTGAAAACATTTTTTTTCACTTTGAGTGAAAGCACTGTACAGCTTTCACTTTAATGTGGGCTGCACCCCTTTGTTTAGACCATGGGTACTCACAAACTTTCTCTCGGGGGCCAAATTTACAGTGTGGTTTGTGGCCGAGGGCCGCACCGGTGGAGGCGGGGTCAGTGGGGGAGGGGGAAGGGGCTAGAAAGAAAAAAACTGTGACCATGAAGTTGAACACAGGCCCCTGCAGCTGACACGTTCATCCACTGAGCCAACAGACCAGCATACACAAACATATCTCTTTCTCTCTCTCTCTCTCTCTCCCTAACTCTCCCTCCCTCTGTCTCCCTCCTTCTATCTCTCTCTCTCGCGCCCTCTTTCCCTCTCTCTCTGTTTCCCTCTGTCTCTCTGTCTCTGTCTCTCTCTGTCTCCCTCCCTCTCTTTCCTTCCCTCTCTCCGTCTCCCTCCATCTGTCTCCCTCTATCTGTTTCCCACTGTCCATCTCCCTCTGTCTCCCTCCCTCCGTCTGCCCTCTGTCTGTCTCCCTCCCTCCCTCTGTTTGTCTCCATCCCTCCCTCTGTCTCCCTCCCTCCCTCCCTCCCTCTGTCTCCCTTCCTCCCTCTGTCTGCCTCCCTTCCTCCCTCTGTCTGTCTCCCTCCCTCTGTCTGTCTCACTCTGTCTTTGTCTACCTCCCTCTGTCTGTCTCCCTCTCTCCCTCTGTCTGTCTCCCTCCCTCTGTCTGTCTCCCTCTGTCTTTCTGTCTCCCTCCCTCTGTCTCTCTCCCTCCCTCTGTCTGTCTGTCTGTCTCTGTCTGTCTGTCTCAGTCTCCCTCTGTCTGTCTCCCTCTGTCTCCCTCCCTCTCTCCCTCTGTCTCCCTCCCTCTGTCTGTCTCCCTCCCTCCCTCTGTCTGTCTTCATCACTCCCTCTGTCTCCCTCCCTCCCTCTGTTTCCCTCCCTCCCTCTGTGTCCCTTCCTCCCTCTGTCTGTCTCCCTCCCTCCCTCTGTCTGTCTCCCTTCCTCTGTCTGTCTCACTCTGTCTTTCTGTCTCCCTCCCTCCCTCCCTCTGTCTGTCTCCCTCCCTCTGTCTGTCTCCCTCTGTCTTTCTGTCTCCCTCCCTCTGTCTGTCTGTCTCCCTCCCTCTGTCTGTCTCCCTCCCTCTGTCTGTCTGTCTCCCTCCCTCTGTCTGTCTCTGTCTCCCTCCCTCTCTCCCTCTGTCTCCCTCCCTCTGTCTATCTCCCTCTGTCTGTCTCCCTCTATCCCTCTGCATCCATGTCTCCCTCCCTCCCTCTGTCTTCCTCCCTCTGTCTCCCTCCCTCCCTCCGTTTCCCTCCCTCCCTCCCTCTGTCTCCCTCCCTCCCACCCTGTCTCCTCCCTCCCTCCCTCTGTCTCCCTCCCTCCCACCCTGTCTCCCTCCCTCCTTCCCTCTGTCGGTCTCCCTCCCTCCGTCTCCCTCTGTCTTTCTGTCTCCCACCCTCTGTCTGTCTGTCTCCCTCCCTCTGTCTGTCTCACTCCCTCTGTCTGTCTCCATCCCTCCCTCCCTCTGTCTGTCTGTCTCCCTTTGTCTGTATCCCTCCCTCTGTCTATTTCCCTCTGTCTGTCTGTTTGTCTCCCTCTGTCTGTATCCCTCCCTCTGTCTATTTCCCTCTGTCTGTCTCCCTCCCTCTGTCTGTCTCCCTCCCTCTATCTGTCTCCCTCCCTTTGTCTGTCTCCCTCTGTCTGTCTCCTTCTCTCCGTCTATCTGTCTCCCTCTCTCCCTCTGTCTCTCTCCCTCTGTCTCTCTCTGTCTGTCTCTCTCTCTGTCTGTCTCTCTCTCTGTCTGTCTCTCTCTCTGTCTGTCTCTATCGCTGTCTGTCTCTATCGCTGTCTGTCTCTGCCTCTATCTGTCTCTGGCTGTCCCTGTCTCTGACCCTATCTAGCTCCGTCTGTCCCGGTCTCTATCTGTCTCTGCCTCTATCTGTCTCTATATGTCTTTATCTGTCTCTATCTCTATCTGTCTCACCTCACCCAGCTCTCACTCCCTGCTGCCCTCTGTCACCTCACCCGGTTCTCATTCCCTGCTGCCCTCCCACCTCACCCAGCTCTAACTCCCTGCTGCCCTCTGTCACCCCACCCGGATCTCACTCCCTACTGCCCTCCACCTCCCTCACCCGGGCTCTCACTCCCTGCTCTGCCCTCCCACCTCCCTCACCCGGGCTCTCACTCCCTGCTCTGCCCTCCAACCTCCCACACCCGGCTCTCACTCCCTGCTCTGCCCTTCACCTCCCTCACCCGGCTCTCATTCCCTGCTCTGCCCTCCACCTCCCTCACCCAGCTCTCACTCCCTGCTCTGCCCTCCACCTCCCTCACCCGGGCTCTCACTCCCTGCTCTGCCCTCCCGCCTCACAGGGCTCTCACTCCCTGCTCTGCCCTCCCACCTCACAGGGCTCTCACTCCCTGCTGCCCTCCACCTTCCTCACCCGAGCTCTCACTCCGTGCTCTGCCCTCCCACCTCACAGGCTCTCACTCCCTGCTCTGCCCTCCACCTCTCTCACCCGGGGCTTTCACTCCCTGCTCTGCCCTCCACCTCCCTCACCCGGCTCTCACTCCCTGCTCTGCCCTCCACCTCCCTCACCCGAGCTCTCACTCCCTGCTCTGCCCTCCACCTCCCTCACCCGGGCTCTCACTCCCTGCTCTGCCCTCCACCTCCCTCACCCGGGCTCTCACTCCCTGCTCTGCCCTCCACCTCCCTCACCCGGGCTCTCACTCCCTGCTCTGCCCTGCCACCTCACAGGGCTCTCACTCACTGCTGCCCTCCACCTCTCTCACCCGGGCTCTCACTCCGTGCTCTGCCCTCCCACCTCACAGGGCTCTCACTCCCTGCTCTCTGCCCTCCACCTCCCTCACCGGAGCTTTCACTCCCTGCTCTGCCCTCCACCTCCCTCACCCGGGCTCTCACTCCCTGCTCTGCCCTCCACCTCCCTCACCCGGGCTCTCACTCCTTGCTCTGCCCTCCATCTCCCTCACCCGGGCTCTCACTCCCTGCTCTGCCCTCCACCTCCCTCACCCGGGCTCTCACTCCCTGCTGCCCTCCACCTCCCTCACCCGGCTCTCACTCCCTGCTCTGTCCTCCCACCTCACCCGGCTCTCAGTTCCTGCTCTGCCCTCCACCTCCCTCACCGAGGCTCTCACTCCCCGTTGCCCTCCACCTCCCTCACCCGGGCTCTCACTCCCTGCTCTGCCCTTCACCTCCCTCACCCGGCTCTCACTCCCTGCTCTGCCCTCCACCTCCCTCACCCGGCTCTCACTCCCTGCTCTGCCCTCCCACTCTCAGTTCCTGCTCTGCCCTCCACCTCCCTCACCTGGTTCTCACTCCCTGCTCTGCCCTCCCACCTCACCACGCTCTCAGTTCCTGCTGTCCTCCCCCCTCCCACCCCCTCTCCCCTGTGCGTCAGCCTGGCTGACACAGCCTCCCGGGCACCCCAGTACTTAACAGGTCTTTAAACGACCATTTGTTTGTTAATGAGGCTCTGTTCACCTCTTAGCGCCCCTGCAGCTCCACTCTTGACTGTGGCTGGAATCGCCCGGGCCCCCACAGAGCAGTGTCTCTGACTCGCACTGCTGCTCGCTCCCCGAGGTGTTTGCTGAAGGTAAAGAAAAAACCACACACAGGTGCGATGTCTAAAGCTCCGAGGGCCGCCACTGAAGGCTTGCCGGGCCGCTACTGGCCCGCGGGCCGTACTTTGAGTACCCCTGGTTTAGACGCTACTCACTGTAACCTGAATATACGAGCAGCGTCTAAAAAAAGGGTTGTGGCCAATATTAAAGTGCTCTCACATTTGTGAGAGTTGGAGCTCTTGGCATTAAAAATTACAATGCCTTTTATATATGTGTTGCTTTTAAAAACACATAAATAAAAAGCATTATCATTTGCAATGCCAATAGCCTAAATGCTTGCAAATGCAAGACCTATTGCACTAAAAATGCTTGTTTTAACTATTGCCCCTTTCCTTTTCCTTGTAGCTCTTACTGTGCTGGGAGGTGTCAGGCTCCCCTCCTTTTAACCTTTTTATTTGAGTGTCTCCTTTTTCGGTGTGCCCCTATCTCTTAGTGACGTGCAGGAGACTAGCTTTCCTGACATTGTGAGGGACTGAGAGGTGTCCACCCTCTGCGGTTTGCCCTGCCCCTTTCCTCGCGATTGGCCGTAGATTCTGACGTCTCTCCTGACGAGGCCTATTTTAATATGGCCGAAGGCATGCCAAAGGCAACCCGTCTGTAGGAGTAAAACGTGCGAAGCAATCTCACCCATGAAAAAGGACATTCGCTTGATCCTATTTTTTCTAACGACCCCTCCATTCAGACCATTGATCCTATCAGAATACCCTGGAACAACCATTTTCTGGTCCCTTTTTTTTCTCCCTCCCAGTTTCTCCCCCTCAAACCCTGCGGCTTCCCCATTACTATTAAGGAAATGGGACAGAGTCACTCCTGAGAATTTTATCACCCCTCTGCTGGCCAAGGATCCAGAAATTGAAATGGAAGATGATCGGAATCTCGCTACTTGCAATTTTGAATCATGGCTAACCAGGGCAATTGATAATATCAAGCCCCTATCTTCCAGATGCAATTTTAGATCCTCTCCTTCCGCACCCTGGTATAATAAACAACTAGCAACTACAAAAATACTCTGTAAACGTCTTCAACGTTAATGGAGAAAAGAACATAATACAAGTAGTCACGCCCTTCTTAAGGAAGCCCTGAAACAATATTACAAGCTTATCAGAGCAACACGTAAATAATATTATGCTCAGAAAATTGACTCAGCCTGTAACCCCACTAAAGAACCATTTTCTTTATTAAAAACGCTTACATCCCCTGAACGAGTCTCTTCCAATGCCACGTCCTCCTCAGAATTTTGTAATGGCATTAGTACTTTCTTCTCAGACAAAGTTACTAAAATCTATGAACATTTCTGAAACTGTACAAAAGGCCAATAACCCATCGATTAGAGAACAACTAGGTGACCATGTCAAACTCGGCATCCCATCCATGGATGAATTGAACTCTCTCTTCTCATCCATCAAATCGGGCTCCCCCTTGACCCATCCTCACTTAAAATCCTTCCTCTAGGGATCACTGCTATTCTTCCTCATTTACATGAACGCCAATTAACCTATGTTCAGTGCCAGAGTCATGGAAACATGCTATGGTATTTCCTATTATGAACAATCTCTCTCTGGATCCCTCTCTTTTAGAAAATCTCAGACCAATCTCCCTTCTCCCTTTCTGATTGAAAATAATCAAGAAACGCATTAACAATTGCTTAACTGACTTCATTAAATCGAAGGAGATATTACATCTCTCTCAATCTGGCTTCAGGGCGCAGTACTGTACTGAGTCAGCCCTCCTCCTATCAGAGGAAGTCCTCAGACAGAACGCTGATAGAGGCCAAACCTCCGCCCTCATATTACTTGACCTAAGCTCTGCCTTTGACACAGTATTCCACAAGATCCTTATTCACAGGCTCCAGGAGTGTGAGATAGGCGGTAAAGAGCTCCATTGGCTCATATCCTTTCTCCAGGACCGTTCATTTCAAGTTACCTCAAAATCAAATGTTTCTGAAAACTTTAGCATAACTAGAGGAGTCCCCCAGGGCACAATCCTGAGCCCACTATTGTTTTATGTTTATATGAGCCCGCTTGCAGATATCATTAAAAAAATACAGTGTTTAAGAGGTGTCATATACCGACAACACCCAAATTATAGCGAACTTATCTGAATCCAATTCTGTCTCGGCAGAACTTTTTATAACCTGCCTAGCAGATGTCGCCCGTGGATGACAAACAGCTATCTAAAATTGAATGCTTACAAGACAGAACTGCTGTTAGTAGGTACAACTCCTTCCATATGGGTGTCTTCCTAGTGGCCAGCAGCCTTGGGTGAACCACCACTACCGAAACAAAAAGTGAAGAACTTAGGAGTTTGGTTCAACTCGAAACTCTCTTTCAAAGACCAAATCAGTAAAACAGCTGGGGAGTGCTTTGGCACCCTCAATGCTCTTAGAATTCTTTTAGATCTAGTTCCTACTACATCCAGAAAACCATTGTACATGCTCTCATCACTTTCCAAATTGATTATGAAAATATACTATATCTCGGAGGCACTAAGGGAAGTATTAAATCGATGCAACAAGTTCAAAACGCTGCAGCGAGGCTTGTACTTCATCTACCCAAAATATCTTCAGCATCTGGCTCACTCAACCAACTACATTGGCTTCCTGTGTCTAAAAGAATTGGGTTTAAAGCATTATGCATTTGCCGTTGAATACTCAGTAACAAAGCCCTAGCTACTTGCATCCTTTGATACAAGCATACATCCCAGGTCGAAATCTTAGATCTTCTGAGCAAAGTTTGCTCGGCTCCCAAAGATCAGGAAAGCCACAATGGGAGCTAAAGCATTCTCCTATCTGGCTACAAAAATGTGGAACTCTCTTCCATATGTTCCTAGAGCATCTCCTTCAGAAACAGACTTCAGAAGTACACTTAAAAAATGGCTGTTCCGCAACCCGATCTAAACTTATCCAAGTGATCTCTTCTCCCCCACATACTGGTCTAGCGCTGGGACACGCTGCTGTGGTTTAACCAAGCGCTTTACAAATTGCATTATTATTATTATTTATTAGGTAATGTACATGGTTTTATAACACAAATGTGTTAATGTTATTGTCATGTATGGTTCTCATAGATAATCTTGATCATTTATTTCAGTTTCTGAACATCATAACCCACTGCTATGAAAGAAGAACAGCTGATACAAAACTGGTTTCCCACTGTTGTGATGTCATAAAGGTTATTGAGGACAGGCTGACAGGCCTGTCTGGGAGCCTGTTTTTGGAGCTCCGACTTTGAATTAAAGCAGAAAGCTAAGCTGGAGGAGGGGAAAGGAAGGCAGGGAAGTTGGTAGGGGTTGGTCATGAATAGCAGGTTAGTTTTTTTTTAACCTTTTGTACAGAAATGCATAACAGAGGCCATCTATGTAGGGCTCCTCCATCTCTCTACCACTCTGTAGCAGATGAAAGCCACACATGAGGGCAAAAAATATAGATGGGTAAACAGTTAATTTCAGGGATTGATGTCACTCGGAACCACTTGATGCAAATCATTCCCACAACTCACTGTTACCCATCTACATTTCTATATGTAATACATTTAATTCCGTTTGCAATAAATAAATAAGAAACTATACAATCCAGCATTTTGCAACAAAGAAGTACAATATAATAAAATGAAAAAATATATTATTCATAAAACAGTTATCTGATTCCAGCTAAATCACATTGTACGATAAAATAACCCCCAATCCTAGATTGTAAACAATTAACATACATACGTATTATAATTTACTGAAGGAAAACAAATGTTAAAGTGTAAATATTTTTTGCGAAAATGTCAGTTAAAATACTATTTTAAAATATAAAAACACTTAAATTCACCAGTGATTGCTCAGTAAAGTAATTATAACTTGCACACTTGTAATGGGGCTGAGCCAAAAATGGCCATGGGGACTGCCAACCCCCAGGTATGGCTCCTGAAAATCCCAGGGTGCCCACCCCGGGACATAGCTGTTTGCTATGGCTTGGTGGGATCTTTTCGTCTCCCACCAAGCCATAGCAAACTGTGCTCCCCTTTGAGCAAGTAAGAACATTTTGCTCATGCTTGCTCAAGGAGGAGCACAATTGCTTTGCCAGAGAGGTAGCTGCATGTTAGCAGCTCTCTCTCTCTGTCAAAGCAAAGCCAGCTCCCGCAGGAGGTGGGGAGCTGGCAGGGACCGCGAGGGACTTAAGGCTTCCCTTGCAGTCTTCAACATTGCGAAGTGGGTGTCCTTGGTGGGACTAGGCATGGGGAGGGTGGCTGTGCTGCCCACCTCCACCTCTTATTCTTTTAAATAATGCGAAGGGCATGCCCGGTGGTGTCCCAGGGCCAAAACTGGGCCAGGGATAGGGGGGTTATGAAGGCCCCCTTCCCAAAAATATAAATAAAAATAATTTAAAAAAAAACTCCAGCCTCACTTCTGGTTGGGGGATGAAGTCCCCTGAGGTCTTGAGGGTCCTTGGGGGCCCGCAACTCTCCTGTTATCTCTGGTAAGTCCCACACAGTGGGATTGCTGAGAGGTGCATGGAGGTCCTCCCCCCTTTCTTCACCACTCTGCAAACGCACCTCTTGGTGCACTGCTGGTTGGGGATGAAGTCCCATTGGATAGCGATGGTCCTGGGGGCCAACAAGCCCTCCTGTTACCTCCAGTACGTACCACACAGCCTGATTGCTGAGAGGACTTCAGAGGCCACGCCCCCTTTCTCCATTACTCTGCAAACATGGCTTCTGGCACACGGCTAGTTGGGGGATGAAGTCGCCTTGGCTGCTGAGGGTCCTTGGGGGCCAACTACCCCTCCTGCTACCTCCAGTAAGTCCCACACTGCAGGATTGCTTTGTTGGAAGCCACATTCCCTTTCTCCACCACTCTGCAAACTTACCTCCTGGCTCACGACTGGTTGGGGATGAAGTCCCCTTAGGTCCATAAGGTCCTTGGGGCCAACAAGCCATCCTGTTACCTCCAGTAAGTCCCACACTGTGGGATTGCTGAGAGGACTTCGGAGACCATGTCCCCTTTCTCCAGCACTCTGCTAACATGCCTCCTGGTGCACTGCTTGTTGGGGGATAAAGTCCCATTGGATGCTGAGGGTCCCTGGTGACCAGCAAGCCCTCCTGTTACCTCCAGTAAGTCCCACAGAGCGGGATTGCTGAGTTGTTGGAGGCTACGCCCCCTTTCCCCACTACTCTGCAAACTTACCTGCTGGCTCACAGCTGGTTGAGGGATGAAGTCCCCTTAGATCAATAGGGTCTTTGGGGGCCATCCAGCCCTCCTGTTACCTCCAGTAAGTCCCACACAATGGGATTGCTGACAGGACTTCGTAGGCCTTCTGACACACTGCTAATTGGGGGATGAAGTTTCTAAGGTTCCAGAGGGTCCCTGGGGGCCAACAAGCCCTCCTGTTACTTCCAGTAAATCCCACACTGTAGGATGGCTGAGAGATTAATTTATTTGTATTTATTTATTTATTTTATGCATGTTTGTATAGCGCAGACTTTACCCGAAGGTGTCAGAACGCTTCACAATAGGAACATTAGTGAAACATGAGGAAAAATTACAAGTCAGCATGTTACAATAGCAAACGTTACATTACATAAGGCAATAATGACAATTGTGCATGTACAAGAGCAAAAAAAAAATAAGAGGTAGCAAACGATACGTTACAAGAGGAAAAAAGTGGCATGTGTGTGTTACAAAGCCGTAGAAAATACAAATAGAGGTATAAAACAGCACTAAATGGCAGATACTCAAAAAACAAGAACAAACGTTATGTTACAGGAGGCAATGGTGGTAATTGTGCATTTATCAAAAGCAAACAAAATACAAGAGGTAGCAAACGATACATTACAAGAGGGAAAGTGACGTGTGCATGTTACAAAGGAGTACACAATACAAGCAGAAGTATAATACTGCCACAAATGGTACACTCTCAAACCACAAGAACACATTGTGAAGGCACTTTGATAGTAATGTAGAACAGAATTTCTTATAATGGAAGGACTTCCTTCAGATAATAGAGAGGGTGTGAATTAAATTTGGAAGTGTCTTTGAAGGAGGAGAGCTTTGAGGTCAGTTTTGAAGGCCTGGGTAGAGGTGGTGGTCCGGAGCTGAGGCGGAAGTGAGTTCCAGATTCTCACCTCATTTTCTGAAAAGGATTGGGCCATCGACCTTTCCTTCTTGAAAGTGGGAGGTTCAAGCAATAGATTTTCTGCATTACGTGATGGTCTAGAACCTCCAGAGAGTTTCAGTTTAGTCGCCAGGTAGCGAGGACAGGAGGAGTGCAAGGCTTTGTGGGTGATACAGGCAGTCTTGTAGCTAGATCTTGCCTCAATGGGAAGCCAACGGAGGGTGGATAAAATGGGTGTGATGTGGTCGCTTCTTTTGGCCCCATATATGAAATGAGCTGCTGAATGGAGAACAGATTTAAGGATGGACAGGTGGGATTTGGGGAGGCCAGTAAGAAGAGAGTTGCAGTAGTCCATTCTGGTGAGAACCAGCGGTTGCACCAGGGTTTTAAGGTCATGCTCCGGGAAGAAGCGACAAATCCCCCAAAGAAGGCACAGTTGGTGTCGAGCAGACTTTGCAATGGAATTTATGTGGGAGAGTAGATTGAGTTTTGTGTCGAGTATGACACCAAGGGATTTTGCGCTGTCGACAATGATGGTGCCATGTTTAAATATCGACAACAAAAATATAGTTAACAAAAATATACATGTAAAAATATCGACTACAAAAATATCGAATCCCTATACTTAAACAGGTAAGTACAACAATATCGACTCAAAAATAGATGTAAAAAATATCGACTTTAAAAAATAATATAACTTAAATTAAATAATTAAATAATATTAATATTATTAACAAAATAAATTAAATTACATTTATATTTTAACTAATTATAACAAATAAACTTAATTTAATGAATATAAACACAATAAATGTGTACATATACATATATTTTCTTAATTACATTTTATTATTATCTTTATTTAATTTATAAACTTTAATAATTATATAAAAATAAACACATATATAAAACATTTTGAATAAAAAATAATATTCTATATTTAATTAACACATGAAAGTATTAAAAAATAATAATACATACATTTAATAACAAAATACAAACATTAGTAGTGAAAACATTTGATAGCAAAGAGGTACAAATTACTATTCCCACTCCAAAGAGTGCAACAGTAGGGAAAGCATTGGATAGCGTAGGGGTAAAAATTACTATTCCCACTCCAGAGAGTGCAACAGTAGGGAAAGCGTTGGATAGCGTAGAGGTAAAAATTACTATTTCCACTCCAAAGGGTGCAACAGTAGGGAAAGCGCTGGATAGCGTAGGGGTGAAAATTACTATTCCCACTCCAGACAGTGCAACAGTAGGGAAAGCGCTGGATAGCGTAGGGGTAAAAATTACTATTCCCACTCCAAAGGGTGCAACAGTAGGGAAAGCGTTGGATAGCGTAGGGGTAAAAATTACTATTCCCACTCCAGTGAAAGCAACAGTAGGGAAAGTGTTGGATAGCGTAGGAGTAAAAATTACTATTCCCACTCCAGAGAGTGCAACAGTAGGGAAAGCGTTGGATAGCGTAGGGGTAAAAATTACTATTCCCACTCCAGAGAGTGCAACAGTAGGGAAAGCGCTGGATAGCGTAGGGGTAAAAATTACTATTCCCACTCCAATGAGTGCAACAGTAGGGAAAGCGTTGGATAGCGTAGGAGTAAAAATTACTATTCCCACTCCAGAGAGTGCAACAGTAGGGAAAACATTGGATAGCGTAGGGGTAAAAATTACTATTCCCACTCCAGAGAGTGCAACAGTAGGGAAAGCGTTGGATAGCGTAGGGGTAAAAATGACTATTCCCACTCCAGAGGGTGCAACAGTAGGGAAAGCGTTGGATAGCGTAGGGGTAAAAATTACTATTCCCACTCCAAAGGGTGCAACAGTATGGAAAGCGCTGGATAGCGTAGGGGTAAAAATTATTATTCCCACTCCAGACAGTGCAACAGTAGGAAAAGCGCTGGATAGCGTAGGGGTAAAAATTACTATTCCCACTCCAGAGAGTGCAACAGTAGGGAAAACATTGGATAGCGTAGGGGTAAAATTTACTATTTCCACTCCAGAGAGTGCAACAGTAGGTAAAGCGTTGGATAGCATATGGGTGAAAATTACTAATCCCACTCCAGAGAGTGCAACAGTAGGGAAAGCGTTGGATAGCGTAGGGGTGAAAATTACTATTCCCACTCCAGAGAGTGCAACAGTAGGGAAAGCGTTGGATAGCATAGGGGTGAAAATTACTATTCCCACTCCAGAGAGTGCAACAGTAGGGAAAGCGTTGGATAACGTAGGGGTAAAAATGACTATTCCCACTCCAGTAAGTACAATAGTAAGGAAAGCGCTGGAACACAAAACAATAAAAAAAACTAACTATCAAATGTTTAATTTAATGTCCACTATAAACATCATTAATATATACATTTAAATATATTATTATTAACAAAGATAATAAAAATTAATTAATTACACATTATGTAAAACTATAATATCCACCACACATACGTAAAATTAATTACACAATTACATTTAATATTTACTAATTAATTAATGATTTTTTAAAAAATTAATTAATTAATTAATTAATTAATTACCAGCTTTCACACCATATACACTTAAAAACACCACAACACACACCTAAAATAATTACACATTTACAATTAATGATTACTAATTAATTAATGGTAATTAATTAAAACATTATTTATTAATTAATCAATAATAAATTAATTAATTAATACCCTCCACACCATTTACACGTATGAACTCCCCAACACTCACCTAAAATTAATTAAACAATTAACATAATTAATTATTAATTGACTAATTGAAATTAATTAACAACTAATTATTACACTATTATTAATTAATTAATTAACACATTAATTAATCAATTAATTTTATATAATTAAATTACTTCCCACCCTATTCCCCTATAAACCCACAACCCGCTACGGAAGTAATAACACAAAATTAAACATAAAAAACATTAATAACTAATACAAAGCCAAAACATATAATAAAATAACAAACAATTCTCATTTAAAACACTAAAATACATAACATTATTAATAAATCGATATTTTTGTAAACTATATTTTTGTAAACGATATTAATTACAACTATATTATTGTTATCGATATTACTTACCTGACAGTTGATATTCTGGTCAAACTATATTTTTGTTGTCTATATTTGTTCTACTCGATATTTCTGCGGAGATATTAATGTCAGGCGATATTTCTACGTCGATATTAGTACTCTGCACCGACAATGATGGGTTTATTGTTAAGTAGATTCAGCTGATCTATCCATGATTGAACCGCGGGAGGAGAAAGTGAGGAGGAATTCAGTTTTAGAGGGATTCAGAATCGGTTGATGAGTTAACATCCAGTTTTGAATGGAGTCATGAGTAGAGCTAAGGATGGAGAGATCGTGAGTGGAGGCAACCTTGAGGTAGATTTGAGAGTCGTCCGCATAGAGGTGATAGTGGATCCCGGATGTACTTAGGAGATTCCCCAATGGTTCTAAATAGAGATTGAACAATGTGGGTGCAAGTATAGAGCCTTGAGGAACACCTTGACCTACCTCCAAAGGAGATGAAAGACTATTCGCTATTTTGATCATTTGGCATCTATCAGAGAGGAAGGACGCAAACCATTTAAGCACAGTGCCCTCCATGCCCATTCTCTGTTGAAGGGTGTTAAGGGGAGTGTTGTGATTGACAGTGTCGCAGGCTGCAGAAAGGTCAAGGAGAATAAGAAGACAAGACTCCCTAGAATTGAGTATCCGGAGCGCGTCATCAATCACCTGCAGCAGGGCTGTTACAGTGCTGCAGTTTTGAATGAAGCCGGACTGGAAATTGTCAAGAAGATCACTGTCCTTGATATAACGAGAGAGTTGTTCCGCTACACATCTTTCTGTTATTTTTGCAAGAAAAGGTAGGTTAGTGATGGGGCGTAAGTTGTTGAGGTTGTTCGCATCAGCAGTGGGTGTTTTATACAGAGGGGTGACCTGCCCTGTTTTGAAGGAAACAGGAAGGGAGCCTTGACAGAGGGAGAGGTTAACCAAAGTGGTCCAATAGGACAGAGAATGGGTATCGAAGTCAATGGTAATGGCACTGGGGATGGGGTCAAGAGAATGGTTGGAGGGGTTTGTTTCAAAGATGCATTTGAGGAGGGCATCTTCGGAGATGGGGGTCAAAGTTCTGCCAAATGGCAAGGATTTGCGCTCCTCCGGAGGGATGGGATGACTGACCTGATCCACAAGTGATTTCACTTTTTCGTCAAAGAATATAGCGAATTCTGCTGCTTTCTTTGTAGAATCCTCCAACTTGGAGGTTGGGGGAGAGCAGTTTGGATTCTTGATGAGATCGAATAGTTTTTTGGGTCTTTTTTTTGGCTGAGTCGAGGAGGGTTCTGAAGGGATTCGCTTTTCCTTGGGGGCCAACTACCCCTCCTGTTACCTTCAGTAAGTCCCACACATTGGGATTGCAAAGGAATTGTTAGAAGCCACACCCCCTTTCTCCACAACTCTGCAAATGCACCTCCTGGTACACTGTTGGTTGGCTCCAGAGGCTCCTTGGGGCCAACTACCCTACCTGTTTCCTCTAGTAAGTTCCACAGAGCGCGATTGGTGTGAGGAGTTTGGAGGCCATGGTCCCTTTCTCCACCACTCTGCAAACGCACCTCCTGGTGCATTGCTGGTTGGGGGATGTAGTACCCTTGGCTCCAGAGGCTCCTTGGGGGCCAACTACCCCACCTGTTTCCTCTAGTAAGTGCCACAGAGCGCGATTGGTGTGAGGAGTTTGAAGGTCATGTTGCCTTTATCCACCACTCTGCAAACACACCTCCTGGGGCAATACAGATTGGGGGATGAAGTCCCCTTACATCTGGATTCCTGAGAGCTGGTAGCAAACGTGACTACTAGTTAAAAAAGCCATGGAAATTCACCTAAAAAACAAACATTGCAGGGATGTTATAGATTTTGCAAAACCTTAAAACTTCACTGAAAAAACAAAGGTTACAGTGACATTATAGTTAAGCTCAGAATTCCCTCGTACAAAACCTGTGAAATTCAGCATTTATTGTTACCTGAGCTAACTATAACTTATGCCCACGCAATGCACTACTTATGACCACACATATTACATAACTCATGACATCTCAAATCCCATATCCTTGAATGTATGGGTGTGCAAGTTGCTGAATGGGTATATAAGTGGAGGGCGTATAAAGAAGATGGCACCGGAGAGGTGGTGGTGACCGGGGTGCGGGGGGTTCTCTGAGGTCCCAATACAATTTAATTTTGGCCCTCGTGGTAGTGGGCCCGGGGCAGTCTGAGAGGCCCCTCCATAAAAATAGTAGTCCAGTGGAAGTTGTGGTCCGTGGAGCACAGGGGGGGTCCAAGAGGTCACTGGATCAATTTGTGGCATGTGGATCCAGGGAGATGGTGGTCCCCGTGGCCTAGTGGGGTTTGAGCAGCCCCTCCATTTATAAATCAATAAGGCCCGGGGAAGTGGAGGTCGCTGGGGCAATAATGAGCCCCAAGAGGAGGGCTGTGTGTCCCCCCCTTCCTTATTATCAGAATGCCCCTGGACCTGGTCTGGCCCACCAAGGGGCCGATAACTAAAGAAGCCATTTTTTTTTCCACCAAGATCCACGGATCATGCAGAATTAATTTTTAAAAAAATGCTTTTTTGACCCTGCAGTGCCTCTGTGGGACCCTCCTCCAAGAACCCTAGAGGGTCAGGGTATTTCTACCCTGCCCCCTTTTCTTTTTTTAAATGTTTTTTCTGGGACTCAGCTCAAGACAAGTATCAAGATGGCTTCCAACCCTTCCTGGTTTAAAGTGTTGGCAGCCAATCAGATCTCAGGATGAGATAGGGAGGGGTCGTAGATCTTCTGCATCCCCAAACATACAAATTTGGATTTTCCTTAATATTTCAAAGACTACTGAATGAATTTACCCCAAATCACAAAAAGGCACTTCCCTGGACCAATATCTTACATCTACCTTTCTGTCAAATTTGATGTAATTCCTTTCAGCAGTTCGGGCTGTAGCCATGTCTTAAGGTCCTATGGGAATTGTCATGGAAAGCGCATGTTTTTTGACCCCTCCTCTCTTTTTCAAAGCCCCTGCTTGACACATCACCCAAAACCTTCCATGCGTCACAAGAATCACCAGGGCACTTTTCCTTTTTCATTTCGTGATGATTCATCCAACGACGCCAAAGATGTAGGCAAGTCAATAACTGCTGTTAATTCCCTAGGAGTCTTGAACACAACTTCAGCCCGAACCACTGAATGGATTTACACTGAATTTGGAAGAAAGATAGATTTGGTTACACAGATCACACTTTCACTTATTTGTTGTATATCTGTTCAGTAGTTGATGAGAAATTAAAGGAAATACAAATTTGTATATCTTTGATCGCAAAGTCTTCGTGAATAATGATATGCCTGTGCAGAGATCTTTAGAGCTCTGATTGTCTGCCAACACTTCAACCAGGAAGTACTGGCAGCCATCTTGGGACTCAGCTTCAAAAAAGCATGAAAAAAGAAAAGGAGGCAGGGTAGGAGTACCCTGACCTCCAAAACAGGGTAAAATAAACACTTTTTGACAAAATATTCCCACAAAATCAAGACAAATTTGCAAATTCACAGCAAACATTTTAAAAAACAAAAGTGGTCTCACATGCTTGTTTATACTAAAGCCCTTGGGTGGGCCAGGTTCCAGGGGCATGTACACACATTTAAAAAGTACCACCTTCCCGGAGCTTATGTTTTTACTATTGAAGGGGGGACACGCAGACCTCCCCAGGCTACCACCCCTATGTAAATCCCAGAAATGGATTACTGTTCCTATGGAGACACGACTAATGCCCAGAGAGAAAACATAAAGTGTGGAAAAGGAGAGTCTAGGTTATGTACACACAAATAGAGACAATCACAGATTTTGTCTCTTGTTGCCAACATCCCAAGGGATGTCATGCTTCATAATTGGGTGTTGCTCCTCGTAGGGTCGGTGCTGCGATGCCCTATGGGTCCGACGAAGGGCCTCTGTGGCAGATATCTTTTTATTGCACCTTAAGATGAGTGAGGGTGTGTGAATTATTAATAGAGGGGTTTGAAAGGTGGGTGGGTGAGTGAGTATTTAAAACTGGCTATGGAGTACCTCAAAGGATTTTTAATGTGTTGGCTCCCCTGTCAGATTAAAAAACCTATAGGTTATTGTTACTAATGCGATACTCATGTACCCTAGCAACTATACGGTCAACATGTTTCGCGTCCCACAATGGTCAAAATGATCCTTTGTGCTTAATCAGGACCAAAAAGGATAATATTTAGTTGTGAAATCAAAAACATTATAATAAATAATTGCTGTATTCGAGGCGGTAGAGCGGTCCCCCTTGTGTAGTGTATAGGGTGGCGCCAGCTGGTTGAAACCACTCGTGTTATGACCTAGAAGAACCAAGAAAATATAAACAGCACACTGATGATACACAGATAGACATGAAAACATAGTTATTGTTTTGTTGTCAGTAATGAGATGATTGATAGCATCTTACCCAAACTATGTACTCTCCTGCAAAGCAGGAGAGAGGTGCTGTTGGCGCCAGGTTAGGGTGTAGACTATGTGCGCCAAATACATTCACTATTTGCACACACTCACTGTTGTGGGCCAGCGTAGGGCTCTAGATCAGAGTACAGGCTCACTTAATCAGTTGGCGGCATATACAATCCTAATCAACGGTTGTCGAAAAGGTGGATTACACACTTCTTGAAACATTAAATTCAATGCATTCTTACCTATCGGTAATGTTCAATAGGCTCCAAAGGCTATCGCATGGCCGCCCGCACCATTATAGGCTGTCATTATCAATGGGGAGAAGGGGGAACAGGAATGAACAGTTTTTAAGAGACTGTGAGGGATACCGCTACTTAATACCTACTGGTCAGGGACTTGCTCTCCCCCACCGCAGCTCCGCTGTTAAGTGCAGCTGTTCCGCGAACTGTGCTCTGCCTGGTCAGGAAGGTGTTCGAGGCCCTCCTCCAACCGCAGGCTCCTGCCTGCACCTCATCCCTGGTGGTCCAGTGGGAGAGATTGCTCTTCTGCTGATCGCTGCTGTTTGTCTCTGTGTTTGTGATGTTTTTCTGTCTTTCTGTGCCCGTTTTTCTGTCTTCCTTCTAGCCTCTTCACTGTATTTTCTATTATGCCTGTCTTGCAATTGTACCTGATCCTGAGTGTCAATTAGCCGTTTTTCTGTCTTCTGTGCCCGTTTGCTCTCTTTGCCCTTCCCGCTGCTGCTGTCCCTTGGCCCCTCCCCTCTGCCAGTTCCAGCGCTTCACTTCCCCTCCCCTACTTAATGGCAGCTGCAGCGAGGGACCACGAGCAAGACCTCTGACCTCCTTGTCAGAGACCTGCTCTCCCCCGCAGCTCTGCCGTTAAGTGCAGCTGCTCCTTGCACTGTACTCTGCCTGGTCAGGTAGGTGTTCGAGGCCCTCTTCCACCTGCAGGCTCCTGCCGGCGCCTCATCCCTGGTGGTCCAGTGGGAGAGCATTGCTCTTCTGCTGGCTGCTGCTGTCTGTCTCTGTGTTTGTGATGTTTGTCTGTCTTTCTGTGCCTGTTTTTCTGTTTTCCTTCTAGCTTCTTTACTGTATTTTCTATTGTGTCTGCCTTGTCATTGTACCTGTGCCTGTGTGTCAATTAGCCGTTTTTTCTGTCTTCTGTGCCTGTTTGCTCACCGTGCCCTTCCCTCTGCCCCCATGGCCCCTCCCCCCTGCTGGTTTTCACGCTTCCCTCCCCCTCCCCTACTCAATGGCGGCCACTGCGCACCTAACGGCATGCCAAAGGCAAGCCCGTCTGTGCCCGTCCGCAGCCAGCGCCAGGAACCCAGGATATGCAACCTCCCACCGCTACACCGCTACAACTCCGCTGCCCTCCTCACACTCAACCCCGGAAGGAACAACAACTGCCTGCGGTCAACACCGAACACCAACCATGGCCAGTTCTTCTGCTGTCACTACCGCCAATCCTTCACCTCCAACCACACCCCCACAGGCCCTGCACCGAATGCCAGCAACAATGAAGCCCTGAAGTGCATGCCTCTCAATGTGCGGTCCCCGCACTGACACGCCGTAGAGATCTGGGACCTCCTCAACACCCTCTCGCCAGACGTCACCTGGACCAGCCTCTCCACTGCCCCCAACATCGCCACCTCTATCCACGACGGATACAAGATCTAAAGGAAGGATTGCCCCAACCATCCAGGAGGAGGACTTGCTCCCTCTGACTCACCACATCCACCACAAAGTACTCCTTCCCCACCACAGAACAACTTCACTTCCAGATCCAGACCAGCCCCAGAACCACTCTCCGCGGCAACCTCTCCTACAGACCCCCCGGACCCTGCGCTTTGTTCGCCAGTACCGTTGCTGAACTCATCGCACCCCACGCTATCACCTCCATGAACTACGTACTTATCACAGATCTGAACTTCCACCTCGACAACCCCAGCAACCCCAACTCCACCACCCTCCTGGACAACCTAGCCAACATTGTACTGAAACAGCTCATCATTACGCCCACCCACGAGGCAGGACACACCCTTGACTCCATCTTCACAGGAGGAAACAACATCCACTTTAGCCACACCACGCCACTCCCATGGACAGACCACTACTGCGTACACTTCCTTGTCGACAATCCCACAGTGCCCAAACCTGCACTGTGCTCCCAGTAAGGAACCGGAGCAAAGTCACTGAGGAACAACTCAACTCCACCCTCAAACTGCGACACCCCCGCCATGTCGACTGACCCTAACCTTGCAGCCAAAAGACTTCACAGATGGATCTCCAGCTGCGCAGACAAGCTTGCACCACTATGCAACCCTGACAGACAACGCCCATGAAAATCCCCCTGGTTCACCACCAACCTCCAAGAATCCAGACACACATGCAGACATCTTGAGAAGAACTAGAGAAACAGCAAAATGCCAGAATGCCGCACCACATACAAAAACACCATGATGGAACACCACTAATTCATCAGATCCACCAAAAGGACCTTCATCCAAAACAAGATCCTCACCAATGCCGGCAACTCCATGGAACTCTTCAGCGTCATCCAGGAATTCACCAAGCCCTCTAACGAAACCACGGACATCACCCCTTTCCAGGACCTCTGCGACAAGCTCGGATCCTACATCCATCTGAAAATCAAGGCACTCTATGACAACTTCAACGACCAGACACCCCACTCGAAAACCACTTCCTGCTCTAGCAACACCATCCAGCCCACAATCTCCGCCTGGACCCCAGTCACCACCGAAGACACCACTTCGACCATGAAAGGCATCCACTCAGGGACTCCAAAGGCCCCTGCTCCCTGCACATATTCCACAGAGCCCCCACCGCCATTGCTTCTGAACTACGAGACACCATCAATACCACCTTCAAGACCTGCATCTTTACCGACGACAGGAAACGCGCAGAAGTCAGACCCCCGCTCAATAAGCCCGCAGCAGACCTTACTGACCTCAATAACTACCGACCCATCTCCCTCCACCCCTTCGCAGCCAAAGTCACCGAGAAGACCTCAATGCACAACTAACCAAGTTCATTAAAGAAAATTCCATCCTCAACCCCTCGCATTCCGGATTCCGCAGCAACCACAGCAGCGAAACTGCTCTACTCGCCGCTACAGACGACATCCTCACCCTCCTTGACCAAGGACACACTGCAGCCCTTATTGTAGTCGACATCTCTGCAGTGTTCTACACCGTCTCCAACCGCACACTCAGGGTCAGACTCCACTATGCCGGCATACAAGGAACCGCCCTCGACTGGTCCACTTGTTCCTCACCGGCAGAACCCAAAGAATCAGACTACCACCTTTCCTCTCTGAATTCACGGAAATCAACTGTGGAGTGCCCCAGGGATCATTGCTAAGCTCCAGGCTCCTCAACATCTACATGGCTCCCCTTGCCGCCATCGTCAGACAGCACAGACTCAGCATAGTATCCCATGCAGACGACACACAACTAATCCTCTTCCTCACCAATGACCCAATCACCACCAGACTCAACTTCCAGGAAAGGAATGAAGGGCATCACATCCTGGATGAGCAGAAACTGCCTGAAGCTCAACTCGGAAAAGACGGAAGTCCTCGTCCTTGGACCCTCCCCCTCGGAATGGGACAACAAGTTGTGGTCTACGGCCCTCGGCAGTCCCCCCAAATCCATGAACCACGCCCGAAACCTTGGCATCGTACTCCACTCCTCCCTCTCCATGACACGACAGGTCAACGCCTCCAGCTTTTTCAACAACCTCCAAATCCTCTGAAAGACCTTCAAGTGAATCTCCCCCGAAGTCAAGGAAGGCCATCACCAACAAACGCATAACCAAAAGTCTGGACTACGAAAACGCCCACTAAGCCGGTATGAACAAGTCTTTACTCCACAAGCTCCAGAACATACATAACACCGCAGCCAGACTTGTTCTTGGCATTCCTCGACACTAATGCACCACCCAACACCTACGGAACCTCCACTCGCTCCCTGTTAAGAAAAGAGTCACTTTGAAGATACTCACCCATGCCTACAAATGCCTCCACAACACCGGACCCCAATACCCCAACGAGAGGATCTCCTTCGATACCCAAGAGAAACCTCCAATCTGCCTGCCTCGCCCTCGCCAAAACCCTGTGCATCCGCAGAGCAAGAACAGGTGGAAGAACCTTCTCCTACATTGCAGCCAAGACCTGGAACGAGCTCCCTCTCAACATCAGACATGCCCCCTACCTGAACATCTTCGGGAAGACTCTCAAGACCTGGCTTTTTGACTGATCAGGTGCGGCACACCCACGCCCCAGCGCCTTGAGACCCTCACGGGTGAGTAGCGTGCTTACAATTCCCCGATTGATTGATTGATAATATCGGTTCGAGGGGGAGCCAAAGATACTTACAGTTTGTGCCTGGTGTGCTAGTCTGCAACACCTACTCTCTCCTGCGTGCCTGTGTATTGGCCGGACCACGTAAAGTAGCGGCTCACTGTTGCCTGACGTCGGGTGCCGAATTTCCAGTAGGAGTGTCCCCGCTCCATGACACATGGACGGGCGCCATCTTGGAGTGTTAAAAATGCCTATTGTAGTATGCATATAAGCTCGAGGTTCATTGGGAGACATCTTATAGTGTTACATCTTGCAAAGTGCATAGCGGAGCCTGCACTTAAGTGTGTTATATTGCACATGGGAACTTACTACTCACCTCGAGGTAAGCCCCATCCTTCAGACCCCACCGATCCCTTGTCCCCGCGACTGGGCATTGCATTAATTCCGGCTTTTACCTCCTCAGGCTGCGCTCCTGGTTTTAACACCCCTACCACGTTTCGCTCATCCAAGGAATCGACAATTCACCTCGTGGTAAGCCCCTTCACTCAGACCCCCACGTTACCCTGTCCATGTTACTGAGCCCAGCACTAATTCCGGTCTTAATCCTCTTAGGCTCCAGTATCCGGTAGCCTTACCATCACTTATTCCTCACACGCCCCGGTTGCCAACCTATACCGCCCCGGAGGTAAAATACTTACTGTCCCGGTCTCTATAGTGTAACCTTATTTCGTATGACAATTGTGTTAATTGATTACGACTGATACTTGGCTGATACTTTCACACACGTTTGGTTGTTTTTATTCCAACGCGTCCCTATGCACGAATAGGCTTTTGCACATGCGCCGTGTTCATTTGGCACAGATTGCGTGACACTCAATTACACGAATGGCAGGTACCACCTTAAGCATGGCATGGTCAACTGACTGCTTTTGGTTCTGTGAGTAACACAGCTTGCTAATCATCTTTCTGTGTGTCCCCTTGTTTCTCCTTGTAAATACAGCCTTTTAAATTTAGGCAAAGCATTGAATGTCCTGATGATGATCCATAATTGTAACTGGATCGAAACGCCGTCGACAGATTATGTAGTCTAAACACTAGTTCACAACTTTGTGCCAAATCATGTTTGTTCTACATATGTGAAGCAAATTGATTCTAAAAATTGTTTTGCTCCCTCACTTTTCAATTGCCTGAAAATTCCTCGTTATTTGTATTGTGAATTGTTTGTCTAGCCTTGTGGATACCGGACTGTGTCCCACTGCTTTACTGTTGTTTGGCTATTTTTACTTATTTCAGTATTAAATACATTTCGAAGTCCGGCTGTACTTCATGTTCATTATAGCGCAGATTGTAGCCTATAATTATCCTAATGTTTATCTTCCTTTGTCAAGGACCGCTGTTGTTTAATTATATTGCACATGGGGACCTGCATTTTCAGGAGGTTTCTGTGTGCAATAGCAATGCTGGCTCCCACAGGAGGTGGGGTGCAGTCTGAACTATGGGGGCCTTGACGTTCCGCCACAATTCCCATCCTGCACACTAAGTGCCCTGGGCAGGCTCCAGGGCACCAAGAAAAACATGGCTGGTCCCCGAGGATGGGGTGCCAGGGGCTAAAATCGGCCTGGGAAGTGGGGGTGCACCACTACAGCATACCCAATGTAAAATATTTCATTATCATAGCTGCCTTAAAATTTCTGTCTCAGGGATGGTTCATGGTTACTCTGATTTAGTGTTCTTGCACATGGGCTTCTTTCAAAGTGAAATAAATATATTTTCTCACACAGGGCCACAAGGCCCCACCTGGCAACAGATACTAAAACAATAGCATACACGTAAATATGAAGAATCTGGTATAATGAAAGATTGCTCATTTTAAATGCTAGCAGATGGGACTTGGTGGGAGATAAATATGACAGCAGATAATGTACCTGCATTGTGAAAATTAAATAAAATACGCTTTAAAAAAATGCTTTCACATTGCCTCCAAATTAAGCCTGACTGCTTTGTACCAAACTAGCAGTTGGTTAAACACAGGCTTCCTTAGTGACTTTAGTGGTTCACCCTAACAAGGATTGTCATTATGTTTTTGAGGTGGGATCTTACCAATTCTCAGTTTCTTACAATAAGACCCAGTCTTCAAAGAGGGAATCAGCTGGCCTTATGTTTAAAGAAGCAGTGCTTTAGTGGCTTATTTATTAGCGTGTGATACAGAGCAGCGCAGTAAGTCACCTTGCTGCGCTGCACTGTGTGACTGAGAAAGGACAAGAATGCACAGTAATTAGGTCAATATGGCACATTCCTGCCCTTTTTCTTGGTCTGGCGCTCCTTTGGCAGCCTAGCTCCAACGCAGGCACCCTTGCACCATTGTGAAGGCTGCCCGTGTTGCAAGCAGGATTGTTTTTGTGCAGGAAGGGGCACGTTCCTGCACAAAAAAGTCTGGGAAGCATATTCCTCTTTCTATGTGTGCTGAAGATCGAAGCACACATATAAAGAGAAAGAAACAAGGAGTCATTTAGATATTTCTCCTTGCAATGCATCCCCTGGGAAGGTGGAAGATTTTGATTCATCCCCAGATTTACCAAGTTCTTGCAAATCTGGGGATGTGTCGAAGTCCATGGGCAGAGTACCGCAACACAGCGATTTGCAATGTGTTGTATTATTCCATATTTTTCAAGCCACTCGGAGCCATGCAAAGTGGATTTGCGTAGCTTTAAAAATCTGACTAAGGTTTGCATCACTCATGACCCACGCTGCGTGGTAAAATCGAGACAAAACCCTCTCATAAATAAGCCCCTTCATTTCTCAGTCTCCTTCCTAACATACTTACTGAGACATGTATACCTCTTCTGACCCCTCAGCGAGCTACATGGGCCAGTTTCCCAACTGCTACAGCTGTTCGATTTTAGATTTGCACCAGCCATACTCCTCCTGCGTCACAGCGATTCACTGCCTTTTTTTAATCACTTGACCTCTGCTCCTTTCTAGATTGCTGTTGTCATTATTTAAACATATGAATCAACACACTCAATCCTTCTTGGCATAAAGATCAAGGTAATTATTTAAACAGTGTAAATGAATGATAAAATGTCTTACAATTATTCCTTTTAACACGTGGATTGAGTTGGACTGCATCAGTAAAGTTATTCAGCCCTTTTGGAGGCGATACTCCAAAATTCACATCTCTCTTAAAATTGCTTACACTTCGGAAGTCTGTATTCATTAGCAGCGCAGCCTGCTAACATTTCGAAGAAAATAAAAATAGATTTTTCTTTTACATTGAATACATTGAGTGCTATTTCTTACTGCTTAGTCATTCTATGGACCATACATTTTAACTTTAATCTGGCAATAGTGTCTCATTTTAGCGCCCATTTCTATTGAGGGAATTATCATTTTTGTCAATATTGCTGAGTGATCTTATTGAGAAACACTTTAAGATGAAAGGGAGATATGAATTCTGTAAAGCTACAGAGAGCAAAGCATTATCTTTGTGGTAAACAAACAGAGAACGTGCGATGGGAAGATCTGGATGAGAGATAAAAAAAAACAGTAAAATAAGATGTTTTAGACTGGAGAGACTACCACAAAAAATCTATTTTCTCGTTCAAAGAATTAGAAATATATTGTATGATATTGTAACATTTATATTTGACTTCATATCCCAGGCCTGGGTTCGAAACGCTCTAATGCACTAATTTGCATTAGACTTGAGTGCATGGTTGAAAAGGGTGCTTGTTCGAGTATTTGGGAGGTGTTGTGTGAGGTGTGTGGAGTTTATGGGGCATATTATCAAGCAGGGCGATAGAATTATTGCCGCTGACTAAAGCGGCGATAATTGCCTATCGCCCTAGTAGCAAGCTGTCCGTAACTGATGTTAGCGACAGCTTTTAGGCGATAGCGAGCAGTTTTGGGCCCGCTTTGCATGTCAGCGATGTTTATCGCTAATGACATGCAAAGTGGGCGTACCCAACCAGTTAGCGACTTAAAGCAGTCGCTAACGTTGCTATCGCCTATTAGCAAGGCAGGCATAGCGATGGAAAGATTTGCGCTAAGCGCAAATATCTCCAAATACTAACACCTGCCCAGACCAGTTCTTAGCCATGTTATCCAAAGGGAGGTGGATAACATGGCTAAGAGCATTTCGTCGCTAATGCGTGAATATCACTGTATTCTCAGCGATATTCACGCATTTCGCCGCTATCGCTGGATATTTTAGCACAATGGAGAAAAACGTTGCTAATAGCATGTTTTCTCCGCTAACATATCCAGCGATAGACAGCGATAAAAAAAATGCGCTAAGCACATTTTGCGATAAAGATCGCTATTCCTTGGTAATATACCCCTATGTTCGATGAACATGATGTGGCATCATCGCTGCACATAAGTAAAACATTTTGAAGTCTAGTGGTAGAATAGATTATATATAGGAGTCAACTATAACAAAGTAGTTATGTGTTTTGGAAGAGCAAGATTTTTTAACGCTATCTGAAATTCGAGATGGACTTCAAAATTCTCATTTTAGCAGGCATAGCATTCCATTTGTTAGCTGTCTGCGAAAGTGTACGATTCTTTGAAGGAAAACATGGTTAAAAGTGGGGCCAATGAAAATCTTTCCCACTAGATGGTGGTTTGGATTTTATGGAAAGCACAGAAGCGAAGATTAAGACAGATATTCTTTACTAAACACTCTAGCAGCAAAGAAACATATACATATAACATGGACGAAAAAACATGACATTTCAACCTAGGTCATTTTCCTGAATAGTCCACAAATTCACGGTAGTGGACTTCGGCATGGCAGCATTAAAAAACAAATAAATACATTCACATATTGCATTGTAAAGCCGAACATTAAAACCCAAAGGGAGTCAGCCATGCCACGTATTGTGTTGGTCTACATGCAGGGGCGCGCTAGGTGCAAAAGATCATAGGGGCATATTATCAAGAACAGCATTAAAATTATCACCACTTTCTCGGCAGGAAACTGCCGCTAAAGCAGCGATAATGGGCTTCATAATATGCCCTTGAGAATTCCAATAGAACCCCATGTTCACACCAGAACTTGGGCTTCTATGGGTCTCTTTGTAAGTTCTTGTCCCATTTAGCAGAACGATTGGTCTGAGATGCACTCGCCTCTGGTGTAGCAAATCAGGACAACAGCAGACAATATACGCAGCTGATTTAGTGTGATGTTGACACAGGCTGCACTTCTCATTACCTGCAGAGATATTGTTTTTTAATGGCCCCTATATTCCTGAATAGCGAGGGTTAAAAGTCTGGTCCTCAGTATGTTCTGTAGGCCTTGTTTTCCAAAGGCCACTTTCAGATATGGTTGGTACAAGGTGTTTTAATATCATTGTGCAAGGCCCACTGCACCCGGGGAATTTCGAATTTGTTCAATATCCTGCTCCCTTGATGCGCTCTTGCCTTGCACATTTACCAACCTTTTTAAACTGTCCATGGTTAATGATGGATCTGTTGTGCTTCATAAGGGCAGGCTTAATGATTCCCTGGCTCTGCTCAGATACCTTGCCCGGCTGCTCTTTATGTCACAGAATATCATCTTCAGGGCCTCTCTCATTGATTCTGATCCCACTCTGGACACACAGTAATAGTATTTGATCAGGTAATTTTTACATTCAATGTCCATGGTCATGAGATTGAATTCTAGCCGGATCAATGTGCGTCTAGTTGTTTTTGGAACTTTGAATATTTTTCTAAAAGGGTCTATATGAAGACACTCAAGTGCCTCAGTGGCCAGGCCAGGGAAAGCAAGGTGTCCGTAGTTTGTCGTTGGTAACAATTTCACCTTCAGAACTCATCGGATCGCCTCTGCGGAGACCCTGGTGTAACGAAGCTTGAGGAGGCCCCCTTGCAGGTCAAGTGGAGTAGCCTCCTTTGGACTCAAACATGAGCTCTCCAGCCAGAGTAATGTGCAAAGTGGGCCCCCTGGAGCTTGGGGACCCCCGCACAGCTGGGCAGCGGGGGCCTGTGTTACTCTACTGTGCTGAGTGACTTTGTATCTTGTGATGTAATTTACGTAGTGCATATGTGGTCTTGGCTGCCTTATCTAGATAGCTAGATATCCTTTATGGTTTGATTAATTAAAATCTTACAATACAACAAATTCATTCAATTATCCATTATATACAATTTGAATAGCAGCAATTCTTTAAAATTCGATACATCTTTTAAGTGAATATTTTTGATAAAATTCTTTACAATGAGGTGAGAATAAAGCAAATCAATAAAAATTTGAAAAAGGAAGAAAATAAAGTAATTATTAATTTTATGTTTCCTATAGTTCTAATTTTTTCCACACTTTAGTTAAACATTTTACCAAATCAGAATTCATAAATATATCATCTGAGCAGAGACATATATGATCAATGCCTGTCTACACGTTCTTACCCCTCTTGGCTGCCTTATCTGCCAATGCCTTAGCCTGCAGTATTGGTGTGTCTGTATCAGAGAACTGAATTCCAAGATAATCATATTTGTTTTCAGTGCTTATCTTTAATAGGTCAAGTTGCCATTCCAACTGATGTTTCTTAGGTTTATACCCAAATACTAGGACCATATTTTTCGTGGCATTTGCCAGCAGAGAATTCTTTTCATTGTACAGATATCATGTGTGTCCAAGACCCTCTTCATGCCAATTCTAGTTTGGGCCAGTAGCAACAAGTCATCTACATACTGCATAAGAGAGAGCCTAAAGGGGCCTTGGGTGGGAAGATGTTGCCTTTCAATAGTGCCTCGTCTAAGTCTGCAGTACACAAGTTAAACAAGTGAGAGCAATAACGCATCCCCGTTTTAGCCCTTTGTCATTATAGATTTTTTGCAATTTCATGGGTATGCGTGAGCTTGGTTCATTCCCATGTGCCAGTTTACAGTGCTGTGATGGGCGCGAGGAGCTTCCTCTGTATTCCCCACTTTACAAGTTTAGACCAGAGGATGTTGTGGTCAATGGCATCAAAAGCAGCACTGTAGTCAACACAGCAAGCATAAAGTGGGAGCGATGTAGCTTTTATGTCCCTGGTCAACAAACAGGAAAGGGCAATAGCATTGTCCATAGTGGAAGAGTTAGGCCTGAATCCCATCTGATTTTGAGGTATGATTTGGTTTTCATCGATGCAAGCCTCCAGCTCATTCAGGAGCACTTTTGCAAAAGCCTTGCTCTTAACATCCAATAAGGAGGTCAGCCTAGTTTTCCGGTCTGTAGACGTCTCCCTTTTTAGGTATGGGTCGCAAGATCGAACATTTCAATAAGTCTGGAATGACTGATGTAAAAACGCATGCATTGAACAGACTATGCTTGTAGGGAGTTGAGAATTCCAGATCTTCATTAAAGATACTACCCTTCAGGCCATTTGGTTCTGGGGCGCCATCCATCCAATGTCCTTCACAATGGTTAGAGTTTCCCTTTCAGTTATGAATAATTGGGGCTCCTCCAAGTCTTCAAGGTTATTGCCCATTACCTCCTGGTCGGAACCTCTGGTTTTATTTGGGTCAGCATAGGGATTTGTTGGGTAAGTCACCCATTCATTTGCCAGTACTGCGTTCTCCTTGTTAATTTTTCCTGTGAGACTGTTGACATAGTCCCAAAATTCCCTTGACTTGCTGGATGCTAACAGGGAGTATATGTGTTTCCATTCCTCTTCTATATGTTTTTGTTTCAGCAGCGAAGTGGATTTTTGGTGTGATTTTCTGGACTCTTTCAAGATGCTTTCCATTTGTGAACTCCTGTCTCTCTTCTGTGTAGGAGCTCAGCCTGGCGGTACTTCCTTTAGCCCGGTTTAAATTCTTTGTTATCAAAATGCAAAGTGGACCTTCTACTTATGGGCATACTTTTGAAATTACGTTGCTTGTATGCAGACAAGGCTTCAAATAGCTTTTCCATTATTGCAGCCCAATATTTCTAAATTCCTGTAGTTTGTAAAACACTAGCTAGCTTCTTCTGTGAATATCTGGCCCGGCATGCAACTCCCCATTTGATTCTTTTTATGGATGGGCCAGCATTCGTGGGGAGTATTTGGCCAGCAGGAGTGTCTTCCCATACGTCGATGTGCTCACATTTACCAGAATGGCTAGTGGGTGATGGTCACTTTCAGTACTATGTTGGACTTTGTAGTTTACGTAACTCCTTAGAAGTTTCTTGTTTTTGAAAGTGTGCTTTGTTTTACCCTCTGTAGGCTGTGTTTGATCAGCGGATTTTAACTAAAAAACATTAATGCAGGCTTCAAAGATGGTGTGAGAAAGTGCCATGTTTCTTGCCTTGGTATGCCCCCACTTTTGTTCTGAACTGCTGGTGTGCTTTGACTGAGTGCGCCCTGGGTTCCTGCCAATCAGGTACCCAGGGCCTGTGTACCTTCTCTAAAACTTTGCTGAAACTAAAGACCCAATTGGCATCTCTGGCCACCTGCCAGTCCCTAGTAAATGGTACCCTAGGTACCCAGGGCATGGTGACCAGAGAAGACCCTGAGGGCTGCAGCACTTATTGTGCCACCCCTGGCACCCACACACTGCCTTTGCAGGCTGAGTGCCTAAGTACAGAACTAAACCAAGAATCGACACGGCACACATCCCTGTGTACCATGCCCACAGAACCCACTGCCCTAGAATAACTTCAGTCACCCCTCTAGCTGGGTGCCCTATGCCAGAGGTGTGGGCACAGGGGCATGATCCCTGTGGCCCTACAGTACCCAGGGCCATTCCTGGGCACTGTAAGTGCAGTGATGCCATTAAGAGTATATGGTGCTGGGAGGTTGTCATTAGGAACTCCACAGCACCGTAATGGCTACACTGAAGACTGATAAGTTTGGTACCAAACGTCTCAGCACATTAAACCCGCATTGATGCCAGTGTGGGATTTAATGAAAAAAATGCACCAGAGGTCATCTTAGAGATGCCCTCTGAAATCCTAACCTACAATCCACGTCTGGGCTGAGTGACTGCAGAGGCTGCCACACAGCAGACATGTTGCTGGACCTCTGGGTGGAGTACCCCCCGCTTTCCTGGGCCTGCAACAATGCACATCCTTGGCGAGGTGCTAGGTCTCCTCCCCCAGGATGGGCAGGGGGTAAGCTTCAAAGGCATGCCGCCTCTGTGAGCTTCTCCAGACAATTTGCTGTACCCAGCAAGGGGCCCCCGCCAGTTCTAACCCCACTCTGGCGGGAAGACTGGCGGGAAAAACTACTACAGGAAGGGGGGTGTGCCAGTCTGTGCCAACCCCACGCCTCAGGTAGGGGAGACTAGGTGAAGCACGACCCCGGGCTCCGGCCATCTTGTAGATGGGGAGCCCTGCCCAATCCCAGCTAGGCTCCTGCCCCCTCCCATAGGAGAGGAACAGGCTAGGGTTGTACTCACCCCAGGACAGGGACCCATTGGTCCCTGTCCTTGCCCTACCTGTAACGCCCCTAAATTCAGTATTTAGGGGCTCCCTGAACCTTCCTTCCTCAGATCCCGATACAAAAAGAAGAAAGAAGATCAAGAAGAGGAAGACCCTTCGTGCAGCTGCTAACAACAGGACGACAACAACTGACTTGGCTCCAGCCCTACCGGCCTGTCGATCCTGGAACCTGCTCCTGCCTAATCCCGGCGACTCCTGCGGACAGCAACCTTGGGACACTTGGAGGACCTGCCTGCCTTGACCCTCTTAAAGACTGGGACTCCCATCAGCAGAGGCTCTGCTGCAACAACCCACCTGGTGCCAACCAGGAAGCTCCGGACCAGCCCACTCTGCACCCGCCGAGCCCGGGCCGGGCCCAACCGAACCAAGACCACGTGGACATCCCCCCAGCGACTGGGACCCGAAGTCCAGTGCCCAAAGGCCCTCCTCGACGAACCAGCTGACGCTTGCAGACTCAGAACCAGGGGCCACCCCAACCGCGACCAGCCAAGGGTAAGCTTTACCGACATCCAAAGACACCGCTGAACCCGGCGCCCTACAGCCTCCTGTGCCTCCCTTTGGGGTACCTACCTGTGCTCCAAGATCCCAACTTACCTCTCCAAGTGCTGGTCGCCCCTGGAGAGTCTATGTCCCCGAGCCTGCAGCCTTTGTTCCTTTTTTACCTTTCCCATTGGATAACATTGAGCGCCCAATGGCTCAAGAGCACCCTGCACTCAGCCACCCGAGTGCCGCTGGCTGTGCCATCTTTGTCCTATCCTACTTCCCCACTTGCTCTGAGCAAGTGACCAGCAGCTCAGCTCCCTCAGCCCGTGGCCTGCCAGCCAGCAGCCACCAACTGAAGGCCCCCTTTCCCTCATTGGATATCATTGGACCTACCTACCTCTTTATTTATTTATTTATAAAATTTCTAGAGCATACAAATACCTTACGGTGTCTCGGCGCTGGAGTTCACGAAGATTGCAAAGGGTTCCTGCTAAATCTACTGGTTAAAAAGCCAAGTTTTAAGGTGTTTCCGGAATATTAATAAGGATGAACTTGATTTGATGTAAGGGGGAAGCTTGTTCCACAGTTTCGAGGCAGCAACTACGAAGCGTTTGTCTCCCCATGTTGCTTTCATAGTGCGTGGGATGTTTAGCAGCTGGGATGCCGAAGAACGTAGAGATCGATTGGGTTTATAGACACTGATAGATTTTTTTAAGAAATCTGGTCCAGTGTTGTTCAGTGTTTTGTAAATGATGCACAAGGCCTTGAACTTTGTGCGACATCTAATCGGCAGCCAGTGTAGTTGGCGAATGATGGGAGATATGGATGAGAATTTAGGTGTGCCGGTTAGGATTCTTGCAGCGGCGTTTTGCACAAGCTGTAATTTGTTCAGGACTTGCTCCTGTGCATTCAACAATAGGCCGTTGCAGTAATCAACCTTTGACAGAACCAGAGTGGACATTAAGGTTTTACCTGTGTTTGGGGGTAGAAAAGGGAGTAATTACTTCACCATTCTCAAGGTGTAGAAGGAAGCTGATACTACTGCGTTAGCATGGCTGACAAAGGTTAGCCTATCATCGAATAGGACTCCAAGATTCCTGACTTTTGATACCGGTAGGGGAGGAGCTCCCAGCTCTGATGGCCACCAGACTGGGGACCAGGACGGGGTCAGTTCACCAAATAGCATGACCTCTGTCTTATCGGAGTTTAATTTTAAACAGTTCTGGTCCATCCAGGTGCTAATCGCTCTCATACCTTCCTGGAAATTAGCGGCCACTACTGCTCCGTTTTTGTGGATAGCCAGGACTAACTGAGTGTCATCGGCGTATGATGTCAATCCAATGCCAAATGACTTAATCACCCTCGCCAAGTCCGACACATAGATGTTAAAAAGCGTCGGACTTAGCGAGGAGACCTGGGGAACTCCACAAGGCAAGATGAAATCAGGCGAGTAGTAACTCCCCATTTTCACAGACTGCTCTCTGTCCGATAAAAAGGATGCCAAGAGAGCCTTAGCTTTGCCCTGAATGCCAATGGCAGCGACACGGTCGATCAAGATGTTATAATCGACCGTGTCGAAAGCTGCAGACAGATCTAGCAGTATCAGGACCGCTGTACCGCCTTGGTCCATAATTATCCTGATCTCTTCTGCTGCTTTTATCAGAGCAGTCTCGGTCCCATGGCCCTTTCTAAACCCAAATTGGGTATCATCTAACAGCTCGTTCTTGTCAATAAAGCTTGATAATTGTAAGTTAATTGCCTTCTCGAAAACCTTAGATGGGTAGGGGAGCGAGGCAATAGGTCGATAACTTTTTAACTCTGCTGGATTTAGTGTCGTTTTTTTTTAGGAGGGGTTTCACAATGACTTTCTTCCAGATTATAGGGTAGTCACCTGTCAGGAACATAGCATTACAGATATTAGTGAGCACCGGGGCTATCTGATTAGAGACTAATTTAAGAATGAGCGGGGGGCATGGGTCCATGGGTGATCCTGATTTAACAGTGTTCATGATTTCCTCTATGGAGGCCTGAGAGAGTGAAGAGAAAGCTTCCAGAATTGGTCTTGTGGATATATGGGGATTATCTGGAGCAGCTATGGTAGCAGAGGTTTTTTTAGTAAAATTATCAAAAATATCTGTGACCTTTCCTTTAAAGAAATTTGCAACTTCATTGCAAAAAGTTTGAGATGGTTCTATGGAATCGGGGGCCGGAGGGTTAGATAGTTTTTTCACCACCTGAAATAGCTGTTTGTTCGAGTTTTGAGCTGATTCTATTTGTGTGGTGAAGAAATTACATTTTTCATTAATGATGAGTTTTTTGTAGCTATGTAAAGCTATCTTGTATCTCTCTCTGTCATTGTTGTCGTAATTCCTGCGCCAGCGCCTCTCTAGGTTACGGCATCGTTGTCTCTCAAGCCTTAGTAGTTCTGAGAACCAAGGAGCAGAGGGTTTATTACGATTAGGCTGCAGTTTTTTGATAGGTGCTACACAATCCAGTGCATTATTCAGCCAGCGCCCATAGTTGTTAGAAGCTTCATATGGATCATCTAAGTCTTTGGGTTTTGTGGATTTAAGAATGTTATTGAGAGCAGGGTAATCAATATTTTTCCAGTCACGACATTTGATCTGAGAGCGTGTAGTGGGCATAGAGTTTTTATGGTTCCTAACTAATATAGAGAATTTTACTGCCGAGTGGTCAGTCCAGGTAAGTGGGATCACGGTGGGTTGATTCACGAGTGAGTTGTTTGTAAATAAACCGTCCAAGGTGTGACCAGCTTGGTGAGTGGCTGAGGAAACTCGTTGTTCTAAACCGGCAGCTAAAAAATCAGAAATAATCCTAGTAGAATCTTTGTCTGCGTGATTTTCTAAATGAAAGTTAAAATCACCCAGTATTGTGTATTGTGTATTGGAGGCTACTGGTTCTAACAAAAGATTAAGAGCTTTCAGAAAAGGTGTTCGCAAGGTGGGTGGTCGGTAAAGTAGGGTTCCTTTAAAAGTTTGAATAGGAGAAAAAATAAAAGTGAAACCTAAGGCTTCTGCAGAATGATGGTTCAATGGTTCGGTTTTTAAAGCTAAGCTGGCACGATGTATAATAGCTAGACCTCCTCCTCTCTTTCCAGAGGATCTATCTAATCGGGTCACATGATAGCCATCCGGGGTGGCTATGTTGAAATCTGGACCAGATGCTGAATCTGCCCAGGTCTCTGTAATGAACAGAATGTCTAGGTTTTGGTTAGCTATAAGTTCGGCCACCTCTTCCCTATGTTTCACAAGGGAGCGGGCATTTATAAGGGCACAGTGTATGTGTTTTTCTGCGATTTTCGAGATCATAGGGGCTGCTAAGTTAAAGTGAGGTGGAGTACCTCTGCACCCAGCCAGCCCTGCGCTGCTAGGGTGGAACCGACTATACTTACCTGACCCTGGGGGACCCCTGAGTCTACACCCGGAGCCTTAACTTCACAAGCCAAGTACTCACCTGGAAACCGGTAACTCACTTACCTGCCATTGGATAACATTGACCCATTTTTACTCAAAAAATTTCAGTGTGAAGTTTTGAAAACTGCAAATATTCATATAAAATCAGCCGAAGCCCGAATTCCGAAGTACTCACCTGCAAGCAGGCGAGAAGCCAGTACTGTACCTTGCAGCCCAGTACTGAACCGCAAAAGTAATCCTTACCGGGTTTATTAGTAATCTGTATTTTCTCCATAGGAACCCATTGTCTGTTTTTCTATGAAATTTATTCTAAGTGCCTACTTTTGAAAACTTGAAATATTCTTTAAAAATCATACGAAATACTAAAACGCAATTACCTACCTGTTTTAAGTTCAGACCCCAGTGCTGGCCCTAGAAGCCCAGTACTTGATTACAAAAGTAACGCGATCATACTTTACCTGCAACCTGAATTTTCTCCCATTGAATAACATTGCCAGATAGTCATTGAAAAGTTTCTAAGTGTGAACTTTTAAAACAGCTTTATATTCATGAAAATTCACCACAGTAACTAATACATTTTTGCTAACTTGGTTTCAGCTTAGACCCCAGGACTGAATCTAGGATCTAGTCCTGGAACTACTAAAGTAATCTGTACTGTAATCAACTGTACGTTTATGGTAACAATTCATTGAACTTAATGCTAAAGTGTGTCTAGACTTGAGTTGCCTGCAGCAACTCCTGTACCTATTGTGTTCACCAACTTCATTGCTTCCTTGCAAAGTAATTACATGAGAGTTCTCATATCTAGCAAAGTATATTTTTATGCCTGTTGGTTCTAAAAATAAAACAACTATATCTTTGGCTATAACAACCATTGGCCTGGAGTTCAGTCTGTGAGTGTGTGAAATCCTTTGCTGACTGAGTGTGTACAACAAATGCTTTGCACTGCCCTCTGGTACTGCCTTACTGCTCGACCAAGCTACTACTTTTGAGAGTAAGGTCAGTCCTGACTTTAACTTCTGTTATACCTTTGGGGTTTGTGGACTCTATACACACTGTACTTCATTATTGTCCAGTATATATAGAGCCACTTTCTCACAGATGGTTAATCCCCTTGGCATGTCTCAGGATGACACAGGTCTTGGATATTAAATTCTCAAGCGCCTAGGCACTCATGCCCTGGGTGCTTGTAAAGGAATGTCTGTGAACATTGTGCTATTTGCTAGTTTCACATTCCTGTGTGGATTGACATAGATGTTTACTACTGTGATTGCGGTAGGTGTTCCATTAATTGCTATACCATTTATGGTGATGATTTGCATATCATGAGTGCAATTACTCCATTCCTTGATGTGTACTTGCAGGTATAGTTTCACAAACACGGAAAGGCCACTCATTGGTCTTCCAAATAAATTGTTCTCATGAGCCAGCGTGTGGATTGTCTGAGAACTAGGAATGGAGCTGGACATTGCCAGCCATGTTTCCTGCAAGCATAAGATGTCGCCCATTTGTAAGAATTCCATGGATTCATAGTTTGGTATTAAAGAGTTGAGCCCTGCCACATTCCAACTTATTATCCTGATCCTGGATCTTTCCTTGTCCCCATGATGCTAGGAATTTGGTGTCACTTTTGACTGAAATACTGTAGGTATCCAAGCCCAATCGGGTTGTTCCCGGCATGTTTGAGTTGTTAGTTCCTCCGTGTAGTGTCTTTTTATAAGGCCCTCTGTCAATTGGACTATGATCTTTTTTTCCCAGGTGAGGGGAGTGGCTGATACAGGGTATTTCGTAACCCTATGTGTTGTAATCTCTGTGATAGGATTTGGGGATATTTTTTCCATTGCCAGGTTGTCTATACTAATAACCCATTCTTTAAGTTGCAATGATGTTTTGGGCATCCGCCGTATTTGCCCATTCTGTCAGCGTAGACTCCTTTGACTTATTCATGGAAAGTTCTTAAAATGTACAGATTTTCAGTGCGCCAATGTTAGATAGGCAAGTGATGGTATACACTTTCGGAGGAATAAGATGTTCACCCGGTTTAATATATTACATGGCTGCTTGTTGCGAACTCAGAGGTGAAAATCAATGGAGCTGATGTAGATGCTTCAGATTTTAATTATGTTTCCCCATTTTTGTTGTGGCATGGGTAGTAGTTGTCATTCATAGTTTTGAGTTCATGGGTCCATGTCTTATGTTTTCCTGAGTGGTGTAAACCTTTTGTTATCCCGGTTGACCTGGTACTGATCCGTTGCATATCCCTATGATCAAGAGTTACTTTCTCTTAAGCTGTTGACGTTATATCACCTGTATCTATCATACATGAGACCATGTGTATGTATGCAACTGTGGATATATTTCTACAAATTAATTAAAAGATTTAAAAAAAATCATGAGCTACTATCTCATGCAGCCTATTTTTACTTTGAGTTTTTCAATAATTTCTGCAGCTTTCTCTTTTGTCGTCTAGAGAGCTGTCCCTGAGTGCTCACTGTCATTTCTTTTGGCTCGCTTGCTTGATTCAATGACCCATCCTTAGTGCTTATGACTAAAATGATATTGTTATTACCGACCATGTGGGCCCCTGTGTTTTGAAGCTCTAGTTTTCAGGTACTTGTTTGCTCAACGGGACCTATTATTTATCTAGTTTCCATTGTTGCATTACTGCCACTTATATCAGGTTCATCAAAATTGGGTTCTGCATTGTGTATTGCTCATTCAAACTTCTCAGCAATGATTTATTAAGGTCGATAATAGTTTGGGCAGTGCAGTTAATTTTTCAATTATGACATCACTTGAGTTGCTTACATTGCTTGTAGGTGACTCCTTGCCCTCATATATATTTTCCCACTGATCTACTTTGGAATTAAACATGTCCAGCTTCTTGTCAAATGTAGGAATGCTCTATGCCAGAATGTGGATTAGCTACACTGGTATTTCTGTTTTATGGAATTGCCACATGAGTTCCTTAACTGCAGCCAGCAGACCGATGCTTGTGGGAGAAATCTGCTCCACCTCCGACAGACTCAAGGAGCCTGTTGGGGCGGCGGGTGGATCGCATTGCCCAAAATGTAGGCGGTGCCTGCTCAAGCACCACTGTGGGGATTACGATACACCTTTCTTACAGCCTGTTCATGTTGATTCTTTGCCCATGAAGAGGATAGCAAAAAGGGTCTTTTTGGGGCCACCATCAGGGCCTCTGTCCCCCGTAGTGCTCCGCTATGGGCCCTGGGGTACACTTGTATTGCCCCCTAAACATCCATGCACCATTCAGTGTTTCAAAAGTATATATTTCCTATTGCAGCTAGTGCTGTGGCCTGAAGCACACGTTGCAATAGGAAAAATACACTTTCCAACTGCTGTGAAGGCGGCTGCAACCTAATAAAAGTAGCAATACTGCTGGCTCCTTGTCGGGAGGTCTTGTTTCGCTGCGATAGCAGCCAGCCGCTCGTCCTACGGGCATCATAATAAGGCCCATAGTATGTCACAACCTGCAATAAATGTAAAGAACATTTAGGCCTTTAAAGAAAAGAAACAACCATGTAAACTGATAATATTATAGGACGGGCAATATTTAGGAAATAGACAATTGCATATGCGCTCAGTCTGCAAGGAATCCCAAGAATAAACGTTGTTACTGTTATAGCGTCACTCTAACAGCATTAAAGACTCTTCTTGGAATTTCTCTGTCTTGCAAAGGACAATCTGAAGAACTACATGACCTTAATTAAGTTTACATACTCGGATAATCAAGTTGTACAGTCTGTTGGAAGCCTTCTGTTTCTTCACATTTCTCAAACTAATGAAATGTTGGGGTACCCACTGGGTGCAGGATGGATAAGGTATGATGATTTAATCTATTCAACTTCTAGATATGGCTGAATTAAATTGCTGAAGGGATGTATCTGTACATTTATATATCTGGAAGAATTTAGGCAATATGGTTCCACAATACAATGCCCACTGGGGCTGCAAGACATGCTACTCATCATAAGTGGCTGGGTAAAATTCAAATTACTCAGGCCTAATTCAATCAATCAATCAATCACTGCATTTATAAAGCGCGCTACATACCCGCGAGGGTCTCAAGGCGCTGGCTGGGAGGGGGGCCGCTACTGATCGAAGAGCCAGGTCTTGAGGACTCTCCTGAAGGCAGGCAGGTCCTGAGTCTGTCGTAGGCTGGTGGGGAGAGCGTTCCAGGTCTTGGTGACGAGATAGGATAAGGATCTGCACATAATTTAGCTTTACTCTTGGTTTCTGAAATTATTACATGTTGCCACTTTTTGTCATTATGCTACATTCACTATAATAAGTTACTGCAAATGGCGCAATTCATAATATTTACTGTAAAACGTCCCTGCAAAAGGACAGGGACAGTATAATGCAAGTGACTCTTGTTTGTTGTGCTCTTTTTCAAATACATTCTGACACCAAAAATTGACGTGCAACGGCAATTTGTGCTAAAATATAGTGCAAAATGAAGGATACGCTCTCCAAGTATTTAAGTGCAATTTTGCCACAATTTCACATCTCACACCCCCAATCATGATTTGAATGTGATACAGAAGAATCTTTAGTCATTGATAAATATAGTCAATCATTTTGAGCAAAATTGTTTGCAAAGTGACATGCACCTATATTTTTTAAAACTTTTTTACTATACGTGAAACCTTAACATCCATTGATCATTATGCATTTTAAAATCTCATCAAAATTTGTAATGATGAAATTACGCTGTGTAAGTGGGAAAGGGGAACAAGACATAGTAGTTGTGATATCTGTCTGTAGTCTGTTGTTTAAGTTTGTAGTTGTCCTTTATCAACATTTGTGGCACAGAGTAAATAAGACCAGTGGCGGCCGCCACAAACAAAAAGCAGTGGGCGGGCAGAGGGGGCACAGGGGGGAGCATGGGTGGGTGAAGGCAGGGGGTAATAATTTTTTTTAAAACAAAGACTTACATGAAGCTACTAGCCGCGTACCACATCGCACCTCGGTTTTCTTCTTCCTGGTCCCAGCAGACACTGGGATAGCTCCCTGTGCAACCCCAATGCTCATACTATGAGAGCAGCATGGGGATTGGCCTGAGAGGGCTGGTTTGACGCTCTGCTCAGGCACAGGGAGTTCCTCCAACCTGGCTGTTCAGTACAGCAGGGTTGGAGAAACCTACATGCGCATGCATGTTTGGCTGGTCTAAGACGGCCAGCCAAACACACATGCGCCCTTAGAAATGCATCAACCAGTCCTCCTCCTCCCTCCCAAGTCCCCAGACCCTCAGATGAAAAATAAAATAACGATACAATATCGTTTCATTTTTCAGCTGCTTGCAGTTCTGGTAAGGATTAATAAAATGATGATTGATTTAAAAATGTGATAAAATCAACATGACTACACACAAAAAAGTAAATACTTTATGGTTAGTGAGGGTCCTTCATAGTGTGAAAGGTTTATTGGAATTTGAGCACTGTTGGCCACCCTTCATTAATGTGCCTTTTGTTTTTTGACTAGGTTGACTAGATACATGTTTTGCATATCAACAGAGATCCACAAATTGATGTTACTATAATTTTTGATTCTCTTTTTTTGCAACACAAATTGCAGCCTAGGTTGTTGCTAGATTTTATTTACTGCTCGTGTTTTCCAATTTGTTATGCTAAATTTGCGACTGCGGGTTTTTTAGTTTCATGGCCACAATGTGCAAACACATACCTCTTCAATCATTCTAAATCAAACTCTCGTTTTGAAGTAAAATTGTATTTATTCCTTTTCGCTCAGAGTACGTTTACTATATTTTCTCGAAACATCACCATTTACAGCTGTCTTGACTCCAGATTAAATACAATATTGTATCATTTCCCAGTTCATAATAACCGCAGTTAATAACTCAGAGCGAACGGAACACATGTTATATGTTCATCATGTCACATTGTTATAAATATTATTGATCTTTTGTAATGTGTAGCATTGCAAACATAAAACAAGCATTGGAAATTCAATAGGTTTTGCATTAGATTGAGTTAGAGCTATTGGCATTGTCAATGACAATGTTTTTTTACCCATGTGTTCTGCAGTGTATGTATGTGGTGTGTTGAGGAATTACGTGGGTTGTATTGGAATTGTTACTTGTGCAATTGTGTGGCATGGAGTGGATTTGTGTAGTTGAATTATGTGGTGTGGTGTGTAGTGGAATTATGTGGATAGTAATTATGTGGTATGGAGTGTACTGAAATTATGTTGAGTGGGATTGTTGTGTGTCATGGAGTGTAATTATGTGGAATGGTATTTTTGTGTTGTGAAGTGGTATGTAGTGGAGATTAATCATGAGGTGTGCTGTTAACATTTGTGGCATGATGTGGAAATCTGTGGTGTGGATTGTATGTTTGTGGTATGTTGAGTAATAGTGTTGTTGAGTTGAAGTATGTGGTTTGGTGTAGAATTATATGGTGTGGATTGGAAATGTGTGGAGTTGAATTGTGTCATGTGAGACTGTGTGGATAGCTTTGCCTTCTTGGTGACAAAAAGACAAATAGGTAGGTGCTAAGCTCCAAATCTGTGTCTTTGGGTGTTAAAAGAAAAACAAAAAGAAAAGCTGATGTTAGATTACAACTGGAGGTCTTATGGTGCTTCTTGTCATCATGTTTATGGGCAGGAGGAGTAATAGAGCATCCACAGACACAACATGTGCCACCTACCAGAGGAGAGAAGGTATTGCAAGAGTTATCACAGAAAGAAAAAGGCATATGGTCCCAACTACAAGGGGAGAGAAGCTATTGCAAGCAGGCTGCCATAGAAAGGCTGGTGCCTGCGGATATTCACAATCAAAACCACCAAAAGCAGGACTGAAAGACTGCAGTAAAATGGTATCATGATATTACTGATATTTATCATACTTTAGCAGGACTGTCTGCGTACTGCTCCCAGGGGACTTTCTTCTATGGCATTTATTTAAGGAGGTGCTGATATCCAAGGATTGCAAAATATTCACTGGGGTTGCCGGCTTCTATGATATCATGTCAATCATTCCTAAAGCTGCAACCTAATTTGGTGGTGCCTGCATTTGGTGGAAATAATTACTTTGTGCTCTACGCTATAAAATACTTTCTCATCAAATCAATCAATCAATCAATCAGTGGCTTGTAAAGCATGACTACTCACTCGTGGGGGACTCAGGTGCTGGGGGGGGGGGTGATTTGCTGGTCCCTTTTAATAGGGGATCATTCAAAGAGGCAGGTCTTGAGGTCCTTCTTGAATTGGGTCAGCGATGCTGATTTCCTGAGGTGGAGAGGCAGGGTGTTCCAGGTCTTGGCGGCAAGATAGAAGAAATAACTTCCAAATATCCTGGTCTTGTGGATCCTGGGGACAGATGCAAGGGTGAGTTGGGCGGAAAGGAATTGTCCGGCAGGTACGTGGAATGCGAGTCAGTGGTTCAGGTATGCTGGCCCTTTGTTGTGGAGAGCTTTGCAGGCATGTCTGAGGAGCTTGAAGGTGATTCTCTTGTTGACTGGGAGCCAGTGGAGTAGTCGGAGGTGGTGAATGATGTGGCTGAGGCAGTGGATGTCAAGAACCAGTCTGGCTGCAGTGTTTTGAACATTCTGTAGTTTCTTGAACGATTTATGGGTGATGCCGGCATGGAGTGCATTGCCCTAGTCGAGTTGGCTGGTGATGAGTGCATGGGTAACCATCTTTCTGATTTCTGTTGGGATCCATCTGAATGTTTTTCGGAGCAGGCGGAGTGTCTGGAAGCAGGCTGAGGAAACTGCATTGATTTGGTGGTTCATAGTGAGCGGCAAGTTCAGTATGATGCCAAGGTTGTATGCGTGGTCCATTGGGGTAGGACGGGATTCCAGGAGTTGTCTGAAGGGATGAGTCCCAGTCCTTTGGTCTTGTCAAAGTTGAGCCTGAGAAAGCTGTCTTTAATCCTGGTAGAAAGGGTCTTAATTCCGCTGTGGAAGTTGGTTCTGGTGGTTGCGGGAAAGTTGGTGAGGGAGAGGATCAGCTGAGTGTCGCTGGCTTAGGAGGTGTTGTTCAGTCTGGGGCTGCTTATAATGGTGGCGAGTGGGGCCATGTAGACTTTGAAGGGGGTGTGGCTCAGGTAGGAACCCTGGGGCACTCCGCAGCTGATCTCGGTGGGTTCTGAGAGGAAAGGGGGTAGTCTCACTCGCTCTGTTTGGCTGCTGAGGAAGGAGTGAATCCAGTCCAGCGCCTTGTCATGGATGCCAGTCATATGGAGTCTTGTGATTAGGGTGTAGTGGGAGACAGTGTCGAATGCGACCAAGAGGTACAGTAGGATGAGGGCTGCGGTATCGCCCTGGTCATGGAGTGTGTGAATATCATCGGTAGTGGCGAGCAGTGAGGTCTCTGTCCTGTGGTTTCTTCGGAAGCCAAATTGGGAGGTGTCCAGGACATGGTTCATTTCGATGAACTTGGAGAGTTGGGCGTTGAGGCCTTCTCGATGACCTTGGTTGGAAAGGGGAAGAGGGAGATGGGTCTGAAGTTCTTGAGGTCTGTCTGGTCTGAGACCAGCTCTTTAGCAGGGGGCTGATCACAGTGTGTGTTCAGTCATCGGGGTAGGTCGGCCGTTTCAATGGAGCAGTAGATGGTGAAGCTAGGTTGGGGCACGAGAGTGACGGCAGCTCTGTGGAAGATATGGTATGGACAGGAATCAGGTGAGGCTCCCGAGTGGATGCTCTTCATGGTCTTGAGTGTGACCTCTGTTGTGTACGGGTCCAGCAGAGCATGGCTTGTTGGTGTGTGGCGTGGTTGTGTGTTGTGGTGGTGGGAGTAGTAGCAGGGTGTAGAGTGTCAAAGCTGTCGTAGATCTGCCTGATCTTGTGGTGAAAGAAGGAGCCAGGTTTGTTGCAGAGGTCTTAGGAGGGTGAAATGTCTGTGGTCTCGCTGTTGGGCTTGGCAAACTCCTTGACAATGAAGAAGAATTCTTTACTGTTGTGTTCATTGGCGTTATTCTGTCCTGGAAGGCTGTTTCCACTGTGGTTTTGATGAGGAGGTGGTTTGCATTGATGGAGGATTTGAAGGTTGCATGGGTTTCTAGGGTTTTGTTGTTCCTCCATCTCTTCTTGAGTCATCTGCAGGTGCGTCTGAACTCCTGGATGGTGATAGTGAACCAGCTGGCTTTCTTGGAGTGTTGCTTGCCTTGTCTCCTCTAGATGGGTGCCATAGTGTTGGGGATCCACCAGTAGAGGCTGCGTGCTGCAGGGTTGACTTCCGTTGTGCTGAGGGAGCAATGAGAAGTTCTTCAGTGGCCTTGATCCAGCTGCTGCCGGGGGGTGAGGGGGATGGTGGTGTATGGTGGGTGTGGCGAAGGAGAGATGCACCCAGTGGTGGTAGTTCCAAAAGAGTTCGGTGCTGCTTGATTCCAATGTTGGTGAGGTTCTACAGTAAGGAGGTGGTTTTCTAGTCCCTGGGGTTGTTCATGTGGAAGTTGAGGTCTCCGAGTAGGAAGTAGTCGGTGGATGCAAGAGCCTGGGGTGAGATGAGGTCTACAATGGTGTCAGTGAAGGGCGGGTCAGGGGACTGGGGACCTGTAGACAAGGGTGCAGCTGAGGGTGGTGTTGGGTTGGTCTGAATCTGGAAGTGGAGGTGATCCATGGTCATCACTGGGTCATTACAGTGCCTGATCAGTCAAAGAGTTTTCTTGTGGACAATGGTGATGCGTCCTCTTGGGCAGTCGGGCGGTCTTTAAGGGTGATTTTGTAGCCGTCTGGAACGGCAATGACTGGTCTGGAGCAGGGATTGGTCCAGGTTTCTGTGAGGAAAGCAATGTTGAGAGAGGTGACGTTGAAGTGGTCCCGGATATCTGCGGCAGGTTTGTGGAGGGATCACACATTGAGGAGGATGCAGTTGAGCTGTTTGTGTGCACTGTTGGTCAGCTGGACAGCAGCGGGAGGAGCTGGTGTGTTGGCATGGGTGAAGCGCATCTGCTGTTCCGGCAGGTGAAGGGTCCAAGGGTCTTGTTCAGTGATGCTTGGTGGCAGGTGGCATGGCGTCTAAGGTTGTGGATGTGGAGGGTTATGTTATTTTATGTTAAGAGATTTTATTGAGCGCATAATTCACCCGAAGGTCTCAGAGCGCTAGACTATCATGGGAAAAACAGAAAAAGGGAAGGATGGGAGGGAGGACAAGAATAAGAAAGGACTAAAATAGCCAGGTTTTGAGCGCCCTACTGAACTTTCTGTGATCGGTCTCCATACGTAGGTGGAGACGGAGTGAGTTCCTTAGGGCGGGAGCAAGATAAGAGAAGGATCTTCCGCCATTCCTGGCGGTGCGGATCTTGAGTGGAATTAGATGTTTATTGGCAGATCGGAGCGTTCTGGACGGGTTATACCTTGTTAGCAAAATAATGATGACCATGTCCACAAAGGGTTTGTGGACCACACAGTTGATTTTGAATATGATACGCTTTCTGATAGGGAGCCAGTGGAGAGCTCTCAGACTGGGTGTCGATGGAGGTCGAGATGGATGATTTAATGAAAATGCAAAAACAACAGTTGATGGACAGAATGCAGAACAATGTCATACATTCACCCCAGTACAGGGATCTGGGCCTAAATCCATCGCTTTTTTGCTCACCACACCACCCCAATTCAGACATGGCCATATGCAAATCAGCCTTGAACTGATTCAAGAAAGCCCGGCTGAAGACGGCTGTAATGCCAGAAACCGGTCCTGGGAAGCTTGATTCCGGTCCAGGGAAGACATGGCTTGGCAGTTCGGGCTGGACTGTTCCCATGAGGCACAGGGTCAGACTGATTTGCATATGGCCATGTCTGAACTGGGGTGGCGGAGTGAGCTAAAGAACGGTGATGGATTAGATTGATCAGTTGACTGGGGGTGAGTGTTTGATTTGCTCAAGCGCTCCGTCCATCATCCCCTTTTGTAGGGCGTTGACATGAGGCATGGGAGGGTCAGGGTGGGGTGTGGTAAACTATGGAATACGGCCGATTAGAGGTAAGTCAACATACAAAATAAATAAAACGGATTTCGTTGCATGCACTGCATAGCCAAATGCAATGCAGCGCGCGCAACGAGATTCGTTTTGTTTATTTATATGTTTACTTACCTCTAATCGGCCTTAATCCGTAGTTCACCCTGCTCCACCCCCGCCCCACGTCAGCGGCCGGCAGCACTCCCACCATGGGCCGCTACTGTCTATTTATTTAATGGTTTTACATATCACAACAGACTAGTAATGGCCTCAGGGTGGATTGCTTGAGGATGCTGAGGGAAAGCTAGCTCTCTCAGGTAGGGAGGATCAATGCGCTAAGAAGAGTCACTGTGGTGGATCCCCAAATTAACAGTCAAATAAACTCCCATGATACATGTTTCGCCCCACTTTTGGGGTTACCTCTAGTACATTTTTCTTCGACTACACTAATTCCACCTCTAATTGGGTTATCTCCAGTGAAATCTGAAGCAGTTGCTAAAATGCAGGTGCAGACTCAGTTTCATGGCATTCAAATGCAAGAGAGTGTAAGGATGGCGTTAATCCCTCAATACAACTCAAGGGGCTCATATGGCATTTTAAATCGCAGTGCAGTGTTAAGATTGCTCACAGCAGTACAAGGATTGCAGAATAATAAAACAAATAATATAGAGGCTGTTGAATGTAGTCCTAACACGGAGCACCATGGCAACTACATTAAAACTATCTCTTGGACGGATGAAAGTATTGTATCCCAAGTCTGGCTGCATAGAGATCAATTTGCAGCCTGGGGAATCATTATGCAACTGTTTGTTACCCAAGCCCCATACTTCCACTGTTGCAAGCAACAGGTATACTAAAGGGGTCGATTGGGCCGTAACATCCCATAGCAATCTGGGAAGGTCTCGTAATAACAAAGTCAGTGATTCCGTTATAAATGACCCAACAGCAAATTAACCCATGGGAATTTTCATCAATCAGGGACTATAAACAGGAAACAGTCATGTGGCTTGTGGGGACATTGTTGTCTTCCCTAAGTTAGCATGATCACATTGCAGGCTGTCTGCTGCTTTGTACACATTACTACAATAGCTTATTTTGCAAATTCTTCTTACATGAGAACCTACTGTTGTGTTCATGCTGTAAGGGTTCCCGGGATTTAGTCTGAACATTGCGAACAAGGTCGAATAACCATGCCCTTTGTTATTCCATTCTAGTCAGGCCCTAGCACCTACACAAAACACACAGATGCAGCTGTTGTTTGGGAATACGTACTTTGCGCCTGCTGCCTGACGAATGCCAAAGCGGCCTTTTGTGTCCTCAGTATTACTCCTGATACTGACCCTCCCTTCGCAAAATATTACAGTAATGTATTTCTAAATTTCCTTAATTAAAATTCTTGTTAGAAACAACATTAAATAATGCTTCCTTGTCTGCTCCACTAAATAAAGAGATAGTTTTCATCTTTTGGAAGAGATTTACCTTTGCTTCCAGTAAGAAGAACAACCAGCGCTATTTTACCTTTCAATCATGCTACAGGTGGACTTAGTACCCCTCTAGGGATAACGCCAAAGTATTGCAAGAGGATTTTTTGGTTTAAAAGAGGGCTTGGTACTCCTCTGGGGTTTACCTTCCTCCTGCCCAGCACCCACAAATCATGGACACCTCAACCTGTGATTCCCAAAAAATGGGTTAGGGACACCAAGAACCTCGACCACAAGAAACTGGCAGCGCGCTGTGAGTCTGACCTTCCCCATCACAGTGCACATTGGTCACCATCCTAGCGGACAATTAATCCTCCACCATATCCGACATTCTCGATGACCGGGCACCTCTAAAATGACAAAGAACCCAGATCAAGGATAGAAATCCCTGGTTCAGCGGATCCCTCAACAAGGAGAGGAGATCCCTTCAACAGACGGAACGAATCTGGAAGCAACAGCCATCTGCATCTAAAACTTCTTCGACAGGCCAGAAATGCCTACAATAAGAAAATCCTTAACATAAAAAAAGAATTTTTCAGAACCGAGCTGGAGAACGCCAAAAATTGACCTCGATAGCTGTTCGACTTGGTTAAACACTGTTAGAAGCGGGACCCCCGGCCGGCCAAGGCTCACGCCAAAGTCAGTCAGGGATCACCATTTCTAAGTCAGGGCAAGGGAGTCACACACCAAGATAACCCCTGCTCACCTTCTAGGTAACGTGACGCGAGCAGCAAGGCTAATCTCGGAGGCGATGTGTAAAGCGTTTGCGCGCGCACCCCAGCGACAACACCCTAGGCCCACCACAAAGGAAACTCCACACAAGGTTATATCAAAAATAGCCTTTGTATTATAATAATAAAAACACATTAGATAACACACACACTTTACAATGTGCCAACAGGCACGGGCAAGATTTACAAGGGATTATGTACAGGACAGGGCCACCTGGACCACTGTCAGGGGTATGCACTTTTTAGAAATAATACTTGTAGGTATAACACTTAGCACATAAACATGTAATGACTGTAACACAGAAATAGTGAATGTAGCATACAACCAGTAACTACTGGTAAAGGGTAAATACCTCCTACGCCACCCTAAACACTGTAGGGAAATCACGCAGGGAACTAGGACCTTATCACCAGGACCTATGGAAGGAAAACCATCACCTAAGCAAGTCACATTTAGCAAAGGGAAGGACACCTAAAATAATCACCTAAGCAAGTCACATTTAGCAAAGGCAATAAAACATCAACATTCCTCTAAGCAGGTCACTTTTAGCAAAGGGGAATAAAACATAAAGAATCACATACGCAGGTCACTTTTAGCAAAGGTAATAACATAAACAATCCTCTAAGCAGGTCACTTTTAGCAAAGGGGATAAAACATAAACAATTACCTAAGCAGGTCACTTTTAGCAAAGGTAACAACAAACATTCCTCTAAGCAGGTCACTTTTAGCAAAGGGGAATAAAACATAAAGAATCACCTAAGCAGGTCACTTTTAGCAAAGGTGATAAAACAAACAATTGCACATGAAACATTAAAACACATTCAGAGGTGCAGGTAGAACATTTGCGCAGAACTCACATAAGTAAGTAAATCATAAATTGCGCAGGGTGCATGTAGCACCACACTAGAACTGTCCCCCAGGCCAACTGGCCTCGCAAGGGCTGGAATGCCCTGAGTCTCAATGTCAGGGAAGCTGCACAGGCAGCACAGCACACAAAGCCTAAACGTAGCAACTGTCCACTAAGTGCTGGACAGTTGTAAATAAGGTTGGCCAACGTTGGAGCCTCGTGGGCTCAAGAACAATGAATGGCGCCCAAGAGCCTCTCTGGGGCTCTAAAACCAATGTGGACGCTGTGAGCCTTCTCTGGACTCGTAATTATGAATTGGCGCTCGAGCCTCTCAGGGCTCGCAAAATCACGGTGGTGCCGCTGAGCCTCTCGGGCTCTAAATAAAGAGAATGCCCCCAGGAGCCTCGGGGCTCCACACACCAAGAATGCGGGCTTGTTGGAGTCCTTCGTGGACTCGGAAGGAAGTGGTGCCCCCGGAGCCTCTTGGCTCCACACACCAAGAATGCGGGCTTGTTGGAGTCCTTCGTGGACTCGGAAGGAAGTGGTGCCCCCGGAGCCTCTTGGCTCCAACAAAGAAATGCCGCACACGTGGGAGCGGCCCTCTGCCACTGGGGCCGCTCGAAGAACCCGGAGACCCTGCCCCTGCACTCACCGGGTCTCTGTCAGGCGGGGCTCCTCTTCCTCGGGGCCTCGCTGGCGGGACGGCTCTCCTCGGCGGGGCTTCCCTTCTCCCTCCGGAGCCTCGGCAGGCTGCTTCCTGCTTCTCCTCGGCAGCCAATCACAGCGCTAGTCACCCGGCGAGCCTCCGGCAGCTGTAACCAATCACAGCGCGGCTCTCCGGGTGACGTCAGCGGCTGTACTCGCTCGGTCCCGGGCTGTGGCGGTGAAACCACGGGGCAATGCCGGGTGGGCACCGGCTTCCAATATTTAAATAAAACGGGGCAATGCCGGGTGGGCACCGGCCTCCAAATTAAAATATAAAGCGAGGTGGGCACTCGCTTGGCTCCGTAATTTCGGGCAGATGCCGGGTGGGCACCGGCTGGGTACACAAAGCGCACTTAAGCGCTGGCAGGAAAATAAAGCGCTCCCCAGCGCTCTAAAGGCAAAATCCAGCGCTCCCAGCGCCAGGGAGGAAAATAAAGTGCTCCTAGCGCTATAAGTCAAATGAAAGCGCTTCCAGGCGCTCTGGCAAAATTATAGCTCCAGCAAAGGTCTGGAGGCAGGCAGGGGGGCAAGGCTGGGCCCAGAGCCAGCTCACTGGGTCTCCAGGCAGGGAGACAGTCCAAGTGGCGGTCCTCTGGCCCAGCAGCAGCAACAGCCCCCTCTGGCAGGATCAGAAAAGAGAACCAATTGTAAGGAGACACAGCCCCTACTTATACTGTGAAATCCTTTGTTTCAGGGTGCAGGGTGGGGGGAAACCAGTTGCAGCTGGCTTGGGAGTACCCTTGATGGCCCAACCACCCCTTTCATTCACTGGGGAGGCTTGGGTCGTTAGACAAACCACAGGGGGGCGGAGCCAGCATTGTGTGGGGAAAAACCCAGCCCATCCAGGACCCAGGTGCACTCCTCCCACACATCACTCATGCTGATCTCACACTCACCACCGGGCAGACCCATCCAGACTTCCTGGAGCCTGGCATGCCAGCCAGCTCCAGCCAATCACGCTCCAGCACCCTCACTGCACACATACATCAATGTCCAGAAGTAGCACTTCCCTTCTAGACACATACAAGCCGCACATACCATTGCGCAGCATTCATTCTAACGAGTTCACACATACTAAACTCAAGCCTGCACTCCCCACGCATCAGGAACTAACATGGACACACACATTCCCCATGCATTCCTATGGGAGAGCAGGCCAGGCATACTACTCGCACGCACTTTACTCTGGGGCATAGGGAAAAAGTGCGCAGAGACCCAAACATCACTAACTCTGGGTCACAAACAAAAGCAAAAAGATTAGGGGTGAACCTGCCCTAAGGCCCAAGTCCAACAAACACCAATCCAACAAACTAGCGAAAACCGCCAAAGAAACACCTAAACCCCTAGTATCAAGCAAAGAATTCTCCTCTTTCTTCTGTGACAAAATCTCTGCCCTAGAAAATGAACCTAATTCCACAACCCCCCACCAAAATTAAAATCAGCCCGCTCCACCTCTTCCCTCCACGTTGTCCTCCCTAACCTCACCCAAAAACCTAGCGCACTGGTTCAACTTTAAAATCTATGACGATCATGCTATCTCAAGAATTCTTGCCTCCTTAAAACGAACAATCACTTTAATGATCCTCTCCCATCTAACTGCCTTGCTGCCTCCTCTCAGGCTATCCTCCCTTCCTGGACCGCAATAATCAACGCCTCCCTCCTACAGGGCTCAATTCCTTATTCGCTCAAGACTGGCCAAGTTGTCCCCATCCTAAAAAAAAACACTCTGGACCCTGCCTCCGCTGAGAACTATAGACTCATATCCAACATCCCACTCCTTGCCAAAGTCCTGGAAAAATGTGTGCAACAGCAGCTAAGCCTACACATCAACAACTTTCACCTGTTAGATGACTTCCAATCTGGTTTCAGACCTTGTCTCAGCGCGGAAACCACTCTCCTCCACATTGTGGATGACGCCCTCCAAGCCGTATACCTAGGCAAAACCTGTCTCCTAATCCTTCTAGACCTCTCCTCTGCCTTTGATACGGTGAACCACGAAATTCTCCTAGAATGCCTCAAACTCAAGATGGGATTGGATGGCACCGTCCTGTAAAATATTGAACACTAAAAATGTTTACTAGATGATTTTAGGATTTGCTTTAGCTTAGGACTAAAAAAATGATAATTCTGTTTGTAATAGTGGTTATTACTCTCTCCTGCTATCTGTAGGTTAATTATGACCCAATCCTCCTTTCTCTTTGTATTCCTACTTATAGCTTACATATACCCGCATAATGAAATGTTTAGAATGGAAAATGCCCAACTAGCAATCAATTAGGGAATTGATAAAAATGTAAAAATTAATGTGCCAATATTTTCTATGTTCCTACTGGATCATAGGAATGTCTATAGCTCATGCTAAAAGGACCATCTGTTAAATATTGGACGGATTTGTTAGCATCAGCTGAAAGCCATTTTGTAATTCTGGCAGCCATTTTGTTTGCCATGTGCTCTGTCCTCCCTCAGTGTTAACTGCTCTTGAAGTCTGCCTAGAAACAAATTATATTTAGCATCTTCCACCTTCGCACATGCCCAGAAGGGCCTAGCTAGTAGAATGCACCTGCTTCTCTAGTATAACTGTCAGGCTATTTTTGCTGCTGCATGGAGAAGTAACTCTCCTCCCACTTTGTTGAGCAAGCAGATCTTGTATGCCCATCTTAGTCATTTTGCATGCTTACATGAGCCAGGAATGCCCCTTTGTCTTATGCTTACTATGTATCCCTAAGCATATATAAAGCCCCAGTTTTCTGTACTCTTTAGACTGCCTCATTCAGTTGCTAAGGCTTCTGTGGGACGTAGTCTCACTCATTTGAGGTTATTAAAGATGTACTTTTATATTTCAGCTTCTGTGCCAATTTCTTCTTTGTTGGTTTAAAAGGACCAAGTATCAGTGGGACCCCTGTTTCAGGTTTCAAGTTCTTCAGTCCTTGAATGGTTTAGATCCTTCCTGTAAAACCGCTCACAGTGAGTCCTCATCAACGGTGATATATCCACCCCCTCTCTGGTTTCTGTTTGAGTCCTCCAAGGATCAACCCTCTCCCCCACCCTCTTCAAATTTTACCTTGAACCTCTCACCGAGGTGCTTCGTGCAGCCCACATCTACTACCTTATGTATGCCGACGATACACAGGTCTACATAAAAATCTCTTCCCCTGAGGACATTCTCTCCCTAACACACAGCAATAGGCCTGTCACCCAAGACACTCCTAAGTAATTACTAATATGGCATGGATAAAGGTGATACAAATAAACTTTATGTTTTATTACCACCCATTAGTTTTTCTGGCAATTCAAATCCAACCAAGTGTCGAACATTAATGCGGTACACACACGGTAAACTGTCAATCTGTCGTGATACCAACACCCACCAGACGCTACTTGTGGAAAAAGTGTGGGAAAGAGAGTGAGCCCCTCACGGAAGAACCGCCAATAGGGTTATCTGACTCACAATTGCCAGTATACCCAATTATCATCATTGGTGACTCACTCTCATAACAGTGGGAAATGGGAACAGATAAAGACTAACAACATGTAACAGTGTTTCTTCTCGATATCAGACCCACAATCTGCTGATTGTTCCTATCAAAACAAGTCAACGTATTGCCCTTGCTATACTTTTGTGCACATATAACCCAAACGACAAAAACAGAAAAAACCCCAGTGAGAAAGAAACGTGAATCTCACACAGTTAAAACAGAAGAGTTCACTGGCCACTCATGATTTATTCTAGGCTGTGAATCCTTCTAACATAAAAATGACTCACACCATATATACTTAGGTTAGGTGTTATAAAGTGACCAGTCCCGCACACGGCGAAATGTTTGGGGCAGAGTGGTAGCTGTCAGGGGCCCAAAATGATGTGGGAGCACTGTGTATTTTTCCAACCAAATGCAGTAAGAGTTGCTTGGGATTATTAGTCTAAGGGCTGGATGACAGATAGAGTAGGGCATAGTGTGTGAGGTTGTTCTTCCAAACAGAATTTCCGCTGAACTTTCCTTCAAATAATTCCAGTGACAGTTTTCACATGAAGCTGCAATATAAAAATAGTGATGCATTGAAGTTTACCACTTAAAATATGACCGAGCCTTCGATTGACGCAAAATGTTACACATTGTGCTGAATTAGTGTGATGTAGAGCCTAGAGGCAAGTTAAGTAGATGCTATGAATATATTTTCTCAGGATTGTAAAAGAATTCCATTCCTAAAAAGGCAGATGATTTCTCTATAAAAGACCAGTGTCATGAGTCGAGACAAAAGTTTGCAAGGTGATCATGCACGATTTCAAATTTCAGATGAAAACACATGTAATTGTAAATGAGCTTGGCAAATGGTGAAACAGAGAAGAAACAAGTTTGCCAATCCGAAATGTGAGTCCATTGCACCATAACGAAATACAGCTCTGCTCGTTTAGCAGCATTTTGGAATACAATCTGCTCGTTTTATTTAGCTATTAGGGACAATTTCTGGTTCCTCTCTAAGCACGCCTATTCTTTGAACGCTAGCTTATTCTTTGAGCAAGGACATTGAAGAATACTTTGAGGTGCACAATACGAAAGGAGCATTCAGTTCACAAGAAGACAGAACATCAATCCATGTATTATAAATTGCTTCCTCCAGTGCAGCGCCCATGACCATTATAACCAGAGGGGATCCGAGAAGCCAACTATTTTTTTGTTGCGGTTTTATATAAGGCAAACTCGACCTGAAGGTATTGGAGCGGTTTAGATGAGCACCTGTGCCATTACACAAGAACACATTCATTTTTCCAGGCACAGGGAAATTAAGTAATTTGCCCAAAATCACAGGATGTTGAGCAGACGCTCAGACTCGAACCCCATTCTCCAATTCCAAAGTAGGCAGTTCTGGCCTTTATGTCATATCCTCTCCCCAACTTGGTACCTAGTTGAGGATGGATAGAGGAACTGTGCTGTAAGTTAGAAGGGACATTGTCAGGCCTAAAAATATATGTCAAAATGATGTGGAGATTAGTGCACAGCCTTGTGCTTTTTCAAATATAGGTTAGTAGTTAGTTTTGGCGGTTATGGGTGCCATACGGGTAACGCCCCTTGTCATAAGCGTCAGTATTCACTCCTAATGTGCTCCTAATTAATCATTAGTTGCATCCCCTTGTGCACACCTTCTTGTGCTTGGTTAATCCAAGGACTCCTTGAAAAACATTATATCACTCACTTCGTGATGTTTGAATCTTTTTTATTCAGATTTCTTTTGGTCTTTTGTGATTAACATTCATGAAATTATCTCAACATTTCATCGTGATTAATCCACGTAACATGTGGCATCATGCTTCATCTCCTCCTATGCATTTCGGGCATAGAGCCCTTGATGAACAAAGATTCAAACATCACGAAGTGAATGATACAATGTTTTTCAAAGAGTCCTTGGATTAACCAAGCACAAGAAGGCGTGCACAAGGGGAACCAACTAATAATTCATTAGGAGCACATCAACAAGTTTAACAATATATGTGACATTAAAGAGGCCATCGGACAGATTTGAAAGTGAGTGCTTAAAAGCTTTAGACATGATACCAAAGTTTCCTCAATACATGGACTCAGCTAATAACAATAAATACCAAAATACCCCACTGAGGATCCTACTACGGCTTGGCAAAAAGCCGGTACGCAAAAAGCATGCTATTTCACATTTTAAGAAACTTGATTGACTAGTGAATGCATGACCTGATTCTATTGCTAATTCCCCATTTTGCATCCAAAGTCCCAACTCAACGTTGTCGCTACTTTCAGCACCCAGAGTATCTCTGTGAAAAACATTGAAACCACAGAATTACTGGGATCTTAAAATACGGAGAGGGCCTTTAACTCCTATCACCAGCCACATCAAGATTAACACAGGCCTTTCATGTCATTCAACTTGCACAATGCAATAAGGAATACAGAAAAAAAGCACACCAGCATAATGCACAAAAGACCCAGACTAATACTGATGGTGTAAATATTGACTGCTCTTTTTCACTTGTCTGTGTTTTCATCTATCTTTTTCTAGCTGTTGCAAAGGGTGCGCACTCACCAGGACCGCTTCTGGTCCTACGACTCTCACGCGCGGATGCTCCTCGGGTTGGGGCTTTGCAATCGATGACTTCAAACACCGTAAAGCACAGTTTCATGTGCGTAGAAGGGGCAGTGCTGAACGGGAGTTGGCAAGAAGCGACCATGAGATACCCCCATCTGCATTGGCAGAAGGAAGGGGACTGCACTGAGGGAAATTTCTGTGGAACAACGGCAATTCGGGCCAGACACCCCTGCAACAGCACTCAGCGCTTCTGTAATAGTGGGAGTATGCTAGCTGGTTGCCTTAATCCTTGGGAGGAGGCCCCTCATGCTTGTAAGCAGGTGGCCCTAATCTTTGCCGGAAAGGCACCTCATTAATGGCGTGCTGAGCTGAGCTGATAAGCCATATGATTAAAGGAAATACTGTGTCTGTGTTTGAAGGGTGGGGGAAGGGCTCCTAACACAAAGCAGAAGGGGGAAGCAAAGCCAGAGGAAAGAAACAATTAAAACAAGCAGCAACGGACAGAAAGCAACATAAAAAAAAAGTTCTCCCAAACGACTGATAAAGAATGCAAGTGTGAGGAAACTGTACTTGGGCGGTGCTCCTCAGCCTTGAACATATGCGAGGTATCTGCTACGTGAACTTGAGGTTGCCAGCCATATTTATCCGCACATAAATTCCAAGCACAGCTGCACTGGGTCGGAAGCAGATGAAGACTTTATCTTTCTCATTGAGTTGATGGATGGCAGTGATACAAACACAGCTGAGAGTACTCATTCCAAGGTTTAATTAGAGCATCCTAAGGATGCAGGAGAAAGCATGAGGAATCAAAGAAGAGTGGGAATAAAGACATTTTATTGATTACAGCAGGTCTTGCAGACAACATACATGCGCGCTGCCTAGGCTCAACCCAAAAAGATATTATTCTTAAAAAAATACAATAGAATGTAAAACAGAAATGTGACTCATTTGATTCTTCCACCCAACAAAATAAACATGTTGCCCCATTAAATACAGTACTGAACATGTAGGTGACGTTGCCCTGGTCAAGCTGCAACAAAGTATAAACAAGTTAGCCCATTATCAGGAAAGTGGAGAAACAAAAGCCTAAGTTAGGCGAATGCAGTACCGTCAGTAAACTTTATGGTTGCCAAGAAATCATCTGCTACAGAAGATGGAGCATGTCGGTCTAGTAATGTATTTCTATTTCTGATTTAATCAGGAGTCTCAAGAACCTAAAACCCTGGGTAGTCAAGCCGCTTCTGTTCCTGACATTAGAACAGTGTTTTTATTAATTTGTTCAATAATATAAACAGTTGGCACACAGAGGAAACCATCATACACAAGCATAATGATACAGGTAGTGTAGCGCATATAAAATGCAGAAGGAAAAACTTCCACTACCAACAAATCTTGTGAAATCAAACCTTTCATAACTAAAACGGAAGATTTCCAGGTCAGATCTGACTCACATCCACAAAAATAGTGCATATTTGGGGGGAAAGACGGTATCGTTTAAGATGACATTAAATAGGACTCTATCACAACAGCTTAATTGAAGTTGGAAATTTAGGTTTCCAATTGAAACTAAGCACAAGTTGTTCAGTATTCATAAAAAAATACAATCTTTTTTCTGTGCAACCTGTCGTTTCGCCTCAATTGAGAATTCTCACTATGAATGTAAAGCATGTCTCGGAAACATTTCTAGACCTTGTATATTTCTCCAAAGTCCTTCAGTAGCCCAGTAAATGGATATGTAGTTTTACAGCAGAGTCACATCAGGCACTCTTCCATATGACTACCAATGAGCCTGCCCTCACTCCAGTGCCTTCCTCTTTCCTATTGGAATGCCTGATTTGCTAGGAAACAGAGCATTATCATTCTAATAAATGGTTAAGGCTTTTCCTGCTTTTTTTCTACTTTGTCTTGAGACATTTCGTCAAAGCAGAGGATAAGGTATGTCCTCCTCACTTTACATGTCTACCTTTTTTCTTGGGTAAAGTGATATAATAAGAACAGAATGGCAGAGTGTGGGCCTTATCTCATTATTATTAATTGCACTTATAGTACACACAGCTACTCCAAGGAGTGCATTACCTACAGAATGGTTAGGCAGGAGCAGGCACAGACCCTTTAAAGATCCATTTTTTTCAGCTTCTTCCTAAATAGACCTGATTCACTTACAGCTCAAAAGTCAATCGGCCACTGATTCCAGGCCCCGCACTCAGCAGGGTCAGTGATCTACAGCCTGCTCTCTGTCTGTGGATCCTAAGTGTACAAACCAACAGCCTATTTGAGGATCGCAGTTGCGCAGACTGAGAGGCATATTCTCAATAACATGTGATAACCATCGCAAATTAGGTTAACGCAACTTTGCAGATCGCAGTCTATCGCGAGAAAACAACACTGTCTTAACCTCCAGTTCCCAACCCGGCAGCACCATGCGATAGTAGCAGGATAATGTAGCAAATGACCACATAAAAATCACCCCGACAAACAAAAAATGCGACACACGAACACCAAAAAAGTTGCGATGCCCCAAAGCGCGATATCAAAATCAGAGAAAACCAGCGACAGGCCTGCAATTCTCATGTGTCATGCGGAAAAATGCACTATAAAAGCTAAAAAAACAAAACACACCAACAGCAAATCAAACTGAGTAGCACCATGGACACACCCGCACTGAGTGCAGAGGACAAGCCGAACCCCACTAGCCCCATACAGGTCCATCCAGGAACGCCCGTGTTTGGGGAAGGGCAAGGAGAAGAGGAAGAGGAAGACGCCGTTCAGTCCGCACGAAGACCGTATCATTGTCACGGAGGTGATAGAACACAACCAACAACTGTTCATCACCTCCTCTGCAGCAATGGCAACCCAAATGGAAATATGGCAGATCATCATCAACAAGGTAAATGCAGTCAAAGTGTCGAGGAGGTCAATGGAGGAGGTGAAGAGGCGCTGGCATGATGTGCAAAGCCGGACCAAACAGAAACTCGCTGCCAACAGGAAGGCGGTACAAAAGGGGGTGGTGATGGACGAAGCATCTGAACCAATCAAACACTCACACCCAGTCAAAAGATCTGGGTTTAATCCATCACCGTTCTTTAGCCCACTCTGCCACCCCAGTTCAGACATGGCTATATGCAAATCAGTCTGACCCTGTGCCTCATGGGAACAGTCCAGCCCGAACTGCCAAGCCAAGTCTTCCCTGGACCGGAAACAAGCTTCCGAGGACCGGTTTCTGGCATTGCAGCCTTCTTCAGCCCGGCTTGCTTGAATCCAGTGGCAAAGTGAGCAAGGGACTCACGTCTGAGCATACCCTGCCACACTTATGGCGGCCAAAGCGGTACAAAAGGGGGTGGTGATGGACGAAGCATCTGAACGAATCAAACACTCACACCCAATAAAAAGATCTGGGTTTAATCCATCACCGTTCTTTAGCCCACTCTGCCACCCCAGTTCAGACATGGCTATATGCAAATCAGTCTGACCCTGTGCCTCATGGGAACAGTCCTGCCCGAACTGCCAAGCCATGTCTTCCCTGGACCGGAAACAAGCTTCCGAGGACCGGTTTCTGGCATTGCAGCCTTCTTCAGCCCGGCTTGCTTGAATCCAGTGGCAAAGTGAGCAAGGGACTCACGTCTGAGCATACCCTGCCACACTTATGGCGGCCAAAGCGGTACAAAAGGGGGTGGTGATGGACGAAGCATCTGAACCAATCAAACACTCACACCCAGTCAAAAGATCTGGGTTTAATCCATCACCGTTCTTTAGCCCACTCTGCCACCCCAGTTCAGACATGGCTATATGCAAATCAGTCTGACCCTGTGCCTCATGGGAACAGTCCAGCCCGAACTGCCAATCCATGTCTTCCCTGGACCGGAAACAAGCTTCCGAGGACCGGTTTCTGGCATTGCAGCCTTCTTCAGCCCGGCTTGCTTGAATCCAGTGTCAAAGTGAGCAAGGGACTCACGTCTGAGCATACCCTGCCACACTTATGGCAGCCAAAGCGGTACAAAAGGGGGTGGTGATGGACGAAGCATCTGAACCAATCAAACACTCACACCCAGTCAAAAGATCTGGGTTTAATCCATCACCGTTCTTTAGCCCACTCTGCCACCCCAGTTCAGACATGGCTATATGCAAATCAGTCTGACCCTGTGCCTCATGGGAACAGTCCAGCCCGAACTGCCAAGCCATGTCTTCCCTGGACCGGAAACAAGCTTCCGAGGACCGGTTTCTGGCATTGCAGCCTTCTTCAGCCCGGCTTGCTTGAATCCAGTGGCAAAGTGAGCAAGGGACTCACGTCTGAGCATACCCTGCCACACTTATGGCGGCCAAAGCGGTACAAAAGGGGGTGGTGATGGACGAAGCATCTGAACCAATCAAACACTCACACCCAGTCAAAAGATCTGGGTTTAATCCATCACCGTTCTTTAGCCCACCCTGCCAACCCAGTTCAGACATGGCTATATGCAAATCAGTCTGACCCTGTGCCTCATGGGAACAGTCCAGCCCGAAATGCCAAGCCATGTCTTCCCTGGACCGGAAACAAGCTTCCGAGGACCGGTTTCTGGCATTGCAGCCTTCTTCAGCCCGGCTTGCTTGAATCCAGTGGCAAAGTGAGCAAGGGACTCACGTCTGAGCATACCCTGCCACACTTATGGCGGCCAAAGCGGTACAAAAGGGGGTGGTGATGGACGAAGCATCTGAACCAATCAAACACTCACACCCAGTCAAAAGATCTGGGTTTAATCCATCACCGTTCTTTAGCCCACCCTGCAACCCCAGTTCAGACATGGCTATATGCAAATCAGTCTGACCCTGTGCCTCATGGGAACAGTCCAGCCCGAACTGCCAAGCCATGTCTTCCCTGGACCGGAAACAAGCTTCCGAGGACCGGTTTCTGGCATTGCAGCCTTCTTCAGCCCGGCTTGCTTGAATCCAGTGGCAAAGTGAGCAAGGGACTCACGTCTGAGCATACCCTGCCACACTTATGGTGGCCAAAGCGGTACAAAAGGGGGTGGTGATGGACGAAGCATCTGAACTAATCAAACACTCACACCCAGTCAAAAGTTCTGGGTTTAATCCATCACCGTTCTTTAGCCCACTCTGCCACCCCAGTTCAGACATGGCTATATGCAAATCAGTCTGACCCTGTGCCTCATGGGAACAGTCCAGCCCGAACTGCCAAGCCATGTCTTCCCAGGACTGGAATTAAGCTTCCGAGGACCGGTTTCTGGCATTGCAGCCTTCTTCAGCCAGGCTTGCTTGAATCCAGTGGCAAAGTGAGCACGGGACTCACGTCTGAGCATACCCTGCCACACTTATGGCTGCCAAAGCGGTACAAAAGGGGGTGGTGATGGACGAAGCATCTGAACCAATCAAACACTCACACCCAGTCAAAAGATCTGGGTTTAATCCATCACCGTTCTTTAGCCCACTCTGCCACCCCAGTTCAGACATGGCTATATGCAAATCAGTCTGACCCTGTGCCTCATGGGAACAGTCCAGCCCGAACTGCCAAGCCATGTCTTCCCTGGACCGGAAACAAGCTTCCGAGGACCGGTTTCTGGCATTGCAGCCTTCTTCAGCCCGGCTTGCTTTAATCCAGTGGCAAAGTGAGCAAGTGACTCACGTCTGAGCATACCCTGCCACACTTATGGCGGCCAAAGCGGTACAAAAGGGGGTGGTGATGGACGTAGCATCTGAACCAATCAAACACTCACACCCAGTCAAAAGATCTGGGTTTATTCCATTACCGTTCTTTAGCCCACTCTGCCACCCCAGTTCAGACATGGCTAAATGCAAATCAGTCTGACCCTGTGCCTCATGGGAACAGTCCAGCCCAAACTGCCAAGCCATGTCTTCCCTGGACCGGAGACAAGCTTCCAAGGACCGGTTTCTGGCATTGCAGCCTTCTTCAGCCCGGCTTGCTTGAATCTAGTGGCAAAGTGAGCAAGGGACTCACGTCTGAGCATACCCTGCCACACTTATGGCGGCCAAAGCGGTACAAAAGGGGGTGGTGATGGACGAAGCATCTGAACCAATCAAACACTCACACCCAGTCAAAAGATCTGGGTTTAATCCATCACAGTTCTTTAGCCCACTCTGCCACCCCAGTTCAGACATGGCTATATGCAAATCAGTCTGACCCTGTGCCTCATGGGAACAGTCCAGCCCGAACTGCCAAGCCATGTCTTCCCTGGACGGGAAACAAGCTTCCGAGGACCGGTTTCTGGCATTGCAGCCTTCTTCAGCCCGGCTTGCTTGAATCCAGTGGCAAAGTGAGCAAGGGACTCACGTCTGAGCATACCCTGCCACACTTATGGCAGCCAAAGCGGTACAAAAGGGGGTGGTGATGGACGAAGCATCTGAACCAATCAAACACTCACACCCAGTCAAAAGATCTGGGTTTAATTCATCACCGTTCTTTAGCCCACTCTGCCACCCCAGTTCAGACATGGCTATATGCAAATCAGTCTGACCCTGTGCCTCATGGGAACAGTCCAGCCCGAACTGCCAAGCCATGTCTTCCCTGGACCGGAAACAAGCTTCCGAGGACCGGTTTCTGGCATTGCAGCCTTCTTCAGCCCGGCTTGCTTGAATCCAGTGGCAAAGTGAGCAAGGGACTCACGTCTGAGCATACCCTGCCACACTTATGGCGGCCAAAGCGGTACAAAAGGGGGTGGTGATGGACGAAGCATCTGAACCAATCAAACACTCACACCCAGTCAAAAGATCTGGGTTTAATCCATCACCGTTCTTTAGCCCACCCTGCCACCCCAGTTCAGACATGGCTATATGCAAATCAGTCTGACCCTGTGCCTCATGGGAACAGTCCAGCCCGAACTGCCAAGCCATGTCTTCCCTGGACCGGAAACAAGCTTCCGAGGACCGGTTTCTGGCATTGCAGCCTTCTTCAGCCCGGCTTGCTTGAATCCAGTGGCAAAGTGAGCAAGGGACTCACGTCTGAGCATACCCTGCCACACTTATGGCGGCCAAAGCGGTACAAAAGGGGGTGGTGATGGACGAAGTATCTGAACCAATCAAACACTCACACCCAGTCAAAAGATCTGGGTTTAATCCATCACCGTTCTTTAGCCCACCCTGCCACCCCAGTTCAGACATGGCTATATGCAAATCAGTCTGACCCTGTGCCTCATGGGAACAGTCCAGCCCGAACTGCCAAGCCATGTCTTCCCTGGACCGGAAACAAGCTTCCGAGGACCGGTTTCTGGCATTGCAGCCTTCTTCAGCCCGGCTTGCTTGAATCCAGTGGCAAAGTGAGCAAGGGACTCACGTCTGAGCATACCCTGCCACACTTATGGCGGCCAAAGCGGTACAAAAGGGGGTGGTGATGGACGAAGCATCTGAACCAATCAAACACTCACACCCAGTCAAAAGATCTGGGTTTAATCCATCACCGTTCTTTAGCCCACCCTGCCACCCCAGTTCAGACATGGCTATATGCAAATCAGTCTGACCCTGTGCCTCATGGGAACAGTCCAGCCCGAACTGCCAAGCCATGTCTTCCCTGGACCGGAAACAAGCTTCCGAGGACCGGTTTCTGGCATTGCAGCCTTCTTCAGCCCGGCTTGCTTGAATCCAGTGGCAAAGTGAGCAAGGGACTCACGTCTGAGCATACCCTGCCACACTTATGGCGGCCAAAGCGGTACAAAAGGGGGTGGTGATGGACGAAGCATCTGAACCAATCAAACACTCACACCCAGTCAAAAGATCTGGGTTTAATCCATCACCGTTCTTTAGCCCACCCTGCCACCCCAGTTCAGACATGGCTATATGCAAATCAGTCTGACCCTGTGCCTCATGGGAACAGTCCAGCCCGAACTGCCAAGCCATGTCTTCCCTGGACCGGAAACAAGCTTCCGAGGACCGGTTTCTGGCATTGAAGCCTTCTTCAGCCCGGCTTGCTTGAATCCAGTGGCAAAGTGAGCAAGGGACTCACGTCTGAGCATACCCTGCCACACTTATGGCGGCCAAAGCGGTACAAAAGGGGGTGGTGATGGACGAAGCATCTGAACCAATCAAACACTCACACCCAGTCAAAAGATCTGGGTTTAATCCATCACCGTTCTTTAGCCCACCCTGCCACCCCAGTTCAGACATGGCTATATGCAAATCAGTCTGACCCTGTGCCTCATGGGAACAGTCCAGCCCGAACTGCCAAGCCATGTCTTCCCTGGACCGGAAACAAGCTTCCGAGGACCGGTTTCTGGCATTGCAGCCTTCTTCAGCCCGGTTGCTTGAATCCAGTGGTAAAGTGAGCAAGGGACTCACGTCTGAGCATACCCTGCCACACTTATGGTGGCCAAAGCGGTACAAAAGGGGGTGGTGATGGACGAAGCATCTGAACCAAATCAAACACTCACACCCAGTCAAAAGATCTGGGTTTAATCCATCACCGTTCTTTAGCCCACTCTGCCACCCCAGTTCAGACATGGCTATATGCAAATCAGTCTGACCCTGTGCCTCATGGGAACAGTCCAGCCCGAACTGCCAAGCCATGTCTTCCCAGGACTGGAAACAAGCTTCCGAGGACCGGTTTCTGGCATTGCAGCCTTCTTCAGCCCGGCTTGCTTGAATCCAGTGGCAAAGTGAGCACGGGACTCACGTCTGAGCATACCCTGCCACACTTATGGCTGCCAAAGCGGTACAAAAGGTGGTGGTGATGGACGAAGCATCTGAACCAATCAAACACTCACACCCAGTCAAAAGATCTGGGTTTAATTCATCACCGTTCTTTAGCCCACTCTGCCACCCCAGTTCAGACATGGCTATATGCAAATCAGTCTGACCCTGTGCCTCATGGGAACAGTCCAGCCCGAACTGCCAAGCCATGTCTTCCCTGGACCGGAAACAAGCTTCCGAGGACCGGTTTCTGGCATTGCAGCCTTCTTCAGCCCGGCTTTCTTGAATCCAGTGGCAAAGTGAGCAAGTGACTCACGGCTGAGCATACCCTGCCACACTTATGGCGGCCAAAGCGGTACAAAAGGGGGTGGTGATGGACGAAGCATCTGAACCAATCAAACACTCACACCCAGTCAAAAGATCTGGGTTTATTCCATTACCGTTCTTTAGCCCACTCTGCCACCCCAGTTCAGACATGGCTAAATGCAAATCAGTCTGACCCTGTGCCTCATGGGAACAGTCCAGCCCAAACTGCCAAGCCATGTCTTCCCTGGACCGGAGACAAGCTTCCAAGGACCGGTTTCTGGCATTGCAGCCTTCTTCAGCCCGGCTTGCTTGAATCTAGTGGCAAAGTGAGCAAGGGACTCACGTCTGAGCATACCCTGCCACACTTATGGCGGCCAAAGCGGTACAAAAGGGGGTGGTGATGGACGAAGCATCTGAACCAATCAAACACTCACACCCAGTCAAAAGATCTGGGTTTAATCCATCACAGTTCTTTAGCCCACTCTGCCACCCCAGTTCAGACATGGCTATATGCAAATCCGTCTGACCCTGTGACTCATGGGAACAGTCCAGCCCGAACTGCCAAGCCATGTCTTCCCTGGACGGGAAACAAGCTTCCGAGGACCGGTTTCTGGCATTGCAGCCTTCTTCAGCCCGGCTTGCTTGAATCCAGTGGCAAAGTGAGCAAGGGACTCACGTCTGAGCATACCCTGCCACACTTATGGCGGCCAAAGCGGTACAAAAGGGGGTGGTGATGGACGAAGCATCTGAACCAATCAAACACTCACACCCAGTCAAAAGATCTGGGTTTAATCCATCACCGTTCTTTAGCCCACCCTGCCACATCAGTTCAGACATGGCTATATGCAAACCAGTCTGACCCTGTGCCTCATGGGAACAGTCCAGCCCGAACTGCCAAGCCATGTCTTCCCTGGACCGGAAACAAGCTTCCGAGGACCGGTTTCTGGCATTGCAGCCTTCTTCAGCCCGGCTTGCTTGAATCCAGTGGCAAAGTGAGCAAGGGACTCACGTCTGAGCATATCCTGCCCCACTTATGGCTGCCAAAGCGGTACAAAAGGGGGTGGTGATGGACGAAGCATCTGAACCAATCAAACACGCACACCCAGTCAAAAGATCTGGGTTTAATCCATCACCGTTCTTTAGCCCACTCTGCCACCCCAGTTCAGACATGGCTATATGCAAATCAGTCTGACCCTGTGCCTCATGGGAACAGTCCAGCCCGAACTGCCAAGCCATGTCTTCCCTGGACCGGAAACAAGCTTCCGAGGACCGGTTTCTGGCATTGCAGCCTTCTTCAGCCCGGCTTGCTTGAATCCAGTGGCAAAGTGAGCAAGGGACTCACGTCTGAGCATACCCTGCCACACTTATGGCGGCTAAAGCGGTACAAAAGGGGGTGGTGATGGACGAAGCATCTGAACCAATCAAACACTCACACCCAGTCAAAAGATCTGGGTTTAATCCATCACCGTTCTTTAGCCCACTCTGCCACCCCAGTTCAGACATGGCTATATGCAAATCAGTCTGACCCTGTGCCTCATGGGAACAGTCCAGCCCGAACTGCCAAGCCATGTCTTCCCTGGACGGGAAACAAGCTTCCGAGGACCGGTTTCTGGCATTGCAGCCTTCTTCAGCCCGGCTTGCTTGAATCCAGTGGCAAAGTGAGCAAGGGACTCACGTCTGAGCATACCCTGCCACACTTATGGCGGCCAAAGCGGTACAAAAGGGGGTGGTGATGGACGAAGCATCTGAACCAATCAAACACTCACACCCAGTCAAAAGATCTGGGTTTAATCCATCACCGTTCTTTAGCCCACTCTGCCACCCCAGTTCAGCTATGGCTATATGCAAATCAGTCTGACCCTGTGCCTCATGGGAACAGTCCAGCCCGAACTGCCAAGCCATGTCTTCCCTGGACCGGAAACAAGCTTCCGAGGACCGGTTTCTGGCATTGCAGCCTTCTTCAGCCCGGCTTGCTTGAATCCAGTGGCAAAGTGAGCAAGGGACTCACGTCTGAGCATACCCTGCCACACTTATGGCGGCCAAAGCGGTACAAAAGGGGGTGGTGATGGACGAAGCATCTGAACCAATCAAACACTCACACCCAGTCAAAAGATCTGGGTTTAATCCATCACAGTTCTTTAGCCCACTCTGCCACCCCAGTTCAGACATGGCTATATGCAAATCAGTCTGACCCTGTGCCTCATGGGAACAGTCCAGCCCGAACTGCCAAGCCATGTCTTCCCTGGACGGGAAACAAGCTTCCGAGGACCGGTTTCTGGCATTGCAGCCTTCTTCAGCCCGGCTTGCTTGAATCCAGTGGCAAAGTGAGCAAGGGACTCACGTCTGAGCATACCCTGCCACACTTATGGCGGCCAAAGCGGTACAAAAGGGGGTGGTGATGGACGAAGCATCTGAACCAATCAAACACTCACACCCAGTCAAAAGATCTGGGTTTAATCCATCACCGTTCTTTAGCCCACCCTGCCACCCCAGTTCAGACATGGCTATATGCAAATCAGTCTGACCCTGTGCCTCATGGGAACAGTCCAGCCCGAACTGCCAAGCCATGTCTTCCCTGGACCGGAAACAAGCTTCCGAGGACCGGTTTCTGGCATTGCAGCCTTCTTCAGCCCGGCTTGCTTGAATCCAGTGGCAAAGTGAGCAAGGGACTCACGTCTGAGCATACCCTGCCACACTTATGGCGGCCAAAGCGGTACAAAAGGGGGTGGTGATGGACGAAGCATCTGAACCAATCAAACACTCACACCCAGTCAAAAGATCTGGGTTTAATCCATCACCGTTCTTTAGCCCACCCTGCCACCCCAGTTCAGACATGGCTATATGCAAATCAGTCTGACCCTGTGCCTCATGGGAATAGTCCAGCCCGAACTGCCAAGCCATGTCTTCCCTGGACCGGAAACAAGCTTCCGAGGACCGGTTTCTGGCATTGCAGCCTTCTTCAGCCCGGCTTGCTTGAATCCAGTGGCAAAGTGAGCAAGGGACTCACGTCTGAGCATACCCTGCCACACTTATGGCGGCCAAAGCGGTACAAAAGGGGGTGGTGATGGACAAAGCATCTGAACCAATCAAACACTCACACCCAGTCAAAAGATCTGGGTTTAATCCATCACCGTTCTTTAGCCCACCCTGCCACCCTGCCACCCCAGTTCAGACATGGCTATATGCAAATCAGTCTGACCCTGTGCCTCATGGGAACAGTCCAGCCCGAACTGCCAAGCCGTGTCTTCCCTGGACCGGAAACAAGCTTGCGAGGACCGGTTTCTGGCATTGCAGCCTTCTTCAGCCCGGCTTGCTTGAATCCAGTGGCAAAGTGAGCAAGGGACTCACGTCTGAGCATACCCTGCCACACTTATGGCGGCCAAAGCGGTACAAAAGGGGGTGGTGATGGACGAAGCATCTGAACCAATCAAACACTCACACCCAGTCAAAAGATCTGGGTTTAATCCATCACCGTTCTTTAGCCCACCCTGCCACCCCAGTTCAGACATGGCTATATGCAAATCAGTCTGACCCTGTGCCTCATGGGATCAGTCCAGCCCGAACTGCCAAGCCATGTCTTCCCTGGACCGGAAACAAGCTTCCGAGGACCGGTTTCTGGCATTGCAGCCTTCTTCAGCCCGGCTTGCTTGAATCCAGTGGCAAAGTGAGCAAGGGACTCACGTCTGAGCATACCCTGCCACACTTATGGTGGCCAAAGCGGTACAAAAGGGGGTGGTGATGGACGAAGCATCTGAACCAAATCAAACACTCACACCCAGTCAAAAGATCTGGGTTTAATCCATCACCGTTCTTTAGCCCACTCTGCCACCCCAGTTCAGACATGGCTATATGCAAATCAGTCTGACCCTGTGCCTCATGGGAACAGTCCAGCCCGAACTGCCAAGCCATGTCTTCCCAGGACTGGAAACAAGCTTCCGAGGACCGGTTTCTGGCATTGCAGCCTTCTTCAGCCCGGCTTGCTTGAATCCAGTGGCAAAGTGAGCACGGGACTCACGTCTGAGCATACCCTGCCACACTTATGGCTGCCAAAGCGGTACAAAAGGTGGTGGTGATGGACGAAGCATCTGAACCAATCAAACACTCACACCCAGTCAAAAGATCTGGGTTTAATCCATCACCGTTCTTTAGCCCACTCTGCCACCCCAGTTCAGACATGGCTATATGCAAATCAGTCTGACCCTGTGCCTCATGGGAACAGTCCAGCCCGAACTGCCAAGCCATGTCTTCCCTGGACCGGAAACAAGCTTCCGAGGACCGGTTTCTGGCATTGCAGCCTTCTTCAGCCCGGCTTTCTTGAATCCAGTGGCAAAGTGAGCAAGTGACTCACGTCTGAGCATACCCTGCCACACTTATGGCGGCCAAAGCGGTACAAAAGGGGGTGGTGATGGACGAAGCATCTGAACCAATCAAACACTCACACCCAGTCAAAAGATCTGGGTTTATTCCATTACCGTTCTTTAGCCCACTCTGCCACCCCAGTTCAGACATGGCTAAATGCAAATCAGTCTGACCCTGTGCCTCATGGGAACAGTCCAGCCCAAACTGCCAAGCCATGTCTTCCCTGGACCGGAGACAAGCTTCCAAGGACCGGTTTCTGGCATTGCAGCCTTCTTCAGCCCGGCTTGATTGAATCTAGTGGCAAAGTGAGCAAGGGACTCACGTCTGAGCATACCCTGCCACACTTATGGCGGCCAAAGCGGTACAAAAGGGGGTGGTGATGGACGAAGCATCTGAACCAATCAAACACTCACACCCAGTCAAAAGATCTGGGTTTAATCCATCACAGTTCTTTAGCCCACTCTGCCACCCCAGTTCAGACATGGCTATATGCAAATCAGTCTGACCCTGTGACTCATGGGAACAGTCCAGCCCGAACTGCCAAGCCATGTCTTCCCTGGACGGGAAACAAGCTTCCGAGGACCAGTTTCTGGCATTGCAGCCTTCTTCAGCCCGGCTTGCTTGAATCCAGTGGCAAAGTGAGCAAGGGACTCACGTCTGAGCATACCCTGCCACACTTATGGCGGCCAAAGCGGTACAAAAGTTGGTGGTGATGGACGAAGCATCTGAACCAATCAAACACTCACACCCAGTCAAAAGATCTGGGTTTAATCCATCACCGTTCTTTAGCCCACCCTGCCACATCAGTTCAGACATGGCTATATGCAAACCAGTCTGACCCTGTGCCTCATGGGAACAGTCCAGCCCGAACTGCCAAGCCATGTCTTCCCTGGACCGGAAACAAGCTTCCGAGGACCGGTTTCTGGCATTGCAGCCTTCTTCAGCCCGGCTTGCTTGAATCCAGTGGCAAAGTGAGCAAGGGACTCACGTCTGAGCATATCCTGCCCCACTTATGGCTGCCAAAGCGGTACAAAAGGGGGTGGTGATGGACGAAGCATCTGAACCAATCAAACACGCACACCCAGTCAAAAGATCTGGGTTTAATCCATCACCGTTCTTTAGCCCACTCTGCCACCCCAGTTCAGACATGGCTATATGCAAATCAGTCTGACCCTGTGCCTCATGGGAACAGTCCAGCCCGAACTGCCAAGCCATGTCTTCCCTGGACCGGAAACAAGCTTCCGAGGACCGGTTTCTGGCATTGCAGCCTTCTTCAGCCCGGCTTGCTTGAATCCAGTGGCAAAGTGAGCAAGGGACTCACGTCTGAGCATACCCTGCCACACTTATGGCGGCTAAAGCGGTACAAAAGGGGGTGGTGATGGACGAAGCATCTGAACCAATCAAACACTCACACCCAGTCAAAAGATCTGGGTTTAATCCATCACCGTTCTTTAGCCCACTCTGCCACCCCAGTTCAGACATGGCTATATGCAAATCAGTCTGACCCTGTGCCTCATGGGAACAGTCCAGCCCGAACTGCCAAGCCATGTCTTCCCTGGACGGGAAACAAGCTTCCGAGGACCGGTTTCTGGCATTGCAGCCTTCTTCAGCCCGGCTTGCTTGAATCCAGTGGCAAAGTGAGCAAGGGACTCACGTCTGAGCATACCCTGCCACACTTATGGCGGCCAAAGCGGTACAAAAGGGGGTGGTGATGGACGAAGCATCTGAACCAATCAAACACTCACACCCAGTCAAAAGATCTGGGTTTAATCCATCACCGTTCTTTAGCCCACTCTGCAACCCCAGTTCAGCTATGGCTATATGCAAATAAGTCTGACCCTGTGCCTCATGGGAACAGTCCAGCCCGAACTGCCAAGCCATGTCTTCCCTGGACCGGAAACAAGCTTCCGAGGACCGGTTTCTGGCATTGCAGCCTTCTTCAGCCCGGCTTGCTTGAATCCAGTGGCAAAGTGAGCAAGGGACTCACGTCTGAGCATACCCTGCCACAATTATGGCGGCCAAAGCGGTACAAAAGGGGGTGGTGATGGACGAAGCATCTGAACCAATCAAACACTCACACCCAGTCAAAAGATCTGGGTTTAATCCATCACCGTTCTTTAGCCCACCCTGCCTCCCCAGTTCAGACATGGCTATATGCAAACCAGTCTGACCCTGTGCCTCATGGGAACAGTCCAGCCCGAACTGCCAAGCCATGTCTTACCTGGACCGGAAACAAGCTTCCGAGGACCGGTTTCTGGCATTGCAGCCTTCTTCAGCCCGGCTTGCTTGAATCCAGTGGCAAAGTAAGCAAGGGACTCACGTCTGAGCATACCCTGCCACACTTATTGCGGCCAAAGTGGTACAAAAGGGGGTGGTGATGGACGAAGCATCTGAACCAATCAAACATTCACACCCAGTCAAAAGATCTGGGTTTAATCCATCACCGTTCTTTAGCCCACTCTGCCACCCCAGTTCAGACATGGCTATATGCAAATCAGTCTGACCCTGTGCCTCATGGGAACAGTCCAGCCGAACTGCCAAGCCATGTCTTCCCTGGACCGGAAACAAGCTTCTGAGGACCGGTTTCTGGCATTGCAGCCTTCTTCAGCCCGGCTTGCTTGAATCCAGTGGCAAAGTAAGCAAGGGACTCACGTCTGAGCATACCCTGCCACACTTATGGCGGCCAAAGCGGTACAAAAGGGGGTGGTGATGGACGAAGCATCTGAACCAATCAAACACTCACACCCAGTCAAAAGATCTGGGTTTAATCCATCACCGTTCTTTAGCCCACCCTGCCACCCCAGTTCAGACATGGCTATATGCAAATCAGTCTGACCCTGTGCCTCATGGGATCAGTCCAGCCCGAACTGCCAAGCCATGTCTTCCCTGGACCGGAAACAAGCTTCCGAGGACCGGTTTCTGGCATTGCAGCCTTCTTCAGCCCGGCTTGCTTGAATCCAGTGGCAAAGTGAGCAAGGGACTCACGTCTGAGCATACCCTGCCACACTTATGGTGGCCAAAGCGGTACAAAAGGGGGTGGTGATGGACGAAGCATCTGAACCAAATCAAACACTCACACCCAGTCAAAAGATCTGGGTTTAATCCATCACCGTTCTTTAGCCCACTCTGCCACCCCAGTTCAGACATGGCTATATGCAAATCAGTCTGACCCTGTGCCTCATGGGAACAGTCCAGCCCGAACTGCCAAGCCATGTCTTCCCAGGACTGGAAACAAGCTTCCGAGGACCGGTTTCTGGCATTGCAGCCTTCTTCAGCCCGGCTTGCTTGAATCCAGTGGCAAAGTGAGCACGGGACTCACGTCTGAGCATACCCTGCCACACTTATGGCTGCCAAAGCGGTACAAAAGGTGGTGGTGATGGACGAAGCATCTGAACCAATCAAACACTCACACCCAGTCAAAAGATCTGGGTTTAATCCATCACCGTTCTTTAGCCCACTCTGCCACCCCAGTTCAGACATGGCTATATGCAAATCAGTCTGACCCTGTGCCTCATGGGAACAGTCCAGCCCGAACTGCCAAGCCATGTCTTCCCTGGACCGGAAACAAGCTTCCGAGGACCGGTTTCTGGCATTGCAGCCTTCTTCAGCCCGGCTTTCTTGAATCCAGTGGCAAAGTGAGCAAGTGACTCACGTCTGAGCATACCCTGCCACACTTATGGCGGCCAAAGCGGTACAAAAGGGGGTGGTGATGGACGAAGCATCTGAACCAATCAAACACTCACACCCAGTCAAAAGATCTGGGTTTATTCCATTACCGTTCTTTAGCCCACTCTGCCACCCCAGTTCAGACATGGCTAAATGCAAATCAGTCTGACCCTGTGCCTCATGGGAACAGTCCAGCCCAAACTGCCAAGCCATGTCTTCCCTGGACCGGAGACAAGCTTCCAAGGACCGGTTTCTGGCATTGCAGCCTTCTTCAGCCCGGCTTGATTGAATCTAGTGGCAAAGTGAGCAAGGGACTCACGTCTGAGCATACCCTGCCACACTTATGGCGGCCAAAGCGGTACAAAAGGGGGTGGTGATGGACGAAGCATCTGAACCAATCAAACACTCACACCCAGTCAAAAGATCTGGGTTTAATCCATCACAGTTCTTTAGCCCACTCTGCCACCCCAGTTCAGACATGGCTATATGCAAATCAGTCTGACCCTGTGACTCATGGGAACAGTCCAGCCCGAACTGCCAAGCCATGTCTTCCCTGGACGGGAAACAAGCTTCCGAGGACCGGTTTCTGGCATTGCAGCCTTCTTCAGCCCGGCTTGCTTGAATCCAGTGGCAAAGTGAGCAAGGGACTCACGTCTGAGCATACCCTGCCACACTTATGGCGGCCAAAGCGGTACAAAAGGGGGTGGTGATGGACGAAGCATCTGAACCAATCAAACACTCACACCCAGTCAAAAGATCTGGGTTTAATCCATCACCGTTCTTTAGCCCACCCTGCCACATCAGTTCAGACATGGCTATATGCAAACCAGTCTGACCCTGTGCCTCATGGGAACAGTCCAGCCCGAACTGCCAAGCCATGTCTTCCCTGGACCGGAAACAAGCTTCCGAGGACCGGTTTCTGGCATTGCAGCCTTCTTCAGCCCGGCTTGCTTGAATCCAGTGGCAAAGTGAGCAAGGGACTCACGTCTGAGCATATCCTGCCCCACTTATGGCTGCCAAAGCGGTACAAAAGGGGGTGGTGATGGACGAAGCATCTGAACCAATCAAACACGCACACCCAGTCAAAAGATCTGGGTTTAATCCATCACCGTTCTTTAGCCCACTCTGCCACCCCAGTTCAGACATGGCTATATGCAAATCAGTCTGACCCTGTGCCTCATGGGAACAGTCCAGCCCGAACTGCCAAGCCATGTCTTCCCTGGACCGGAAACAAGCTTCCGAGGACCGGTTTCTGGCATTGCAGCCTTCTTCAGCCCGGCTTGCTTGAATCCAGTGGCAAAGTGAGCAAGGGACTCACGTCTGAGCATACCCTGCCACACTTATGGCGGCTAAAGCGGTACAAAAGGGGGTGGTGATGGACGAAGCATCTGAACCAATCAAACACTCACACCCAGTCAAAAGATCTGGGTTTAATCCATCACCGTTCTTTAGCCCACTCTGCCACCCCAGTTCAGACATGGCTATATGCAAATCAGTCTGACCCTGTGCCTCATGGGAACAGTCCAGCCCGAACTGCCAAGCCATGTCTTCCCTGGACGGGAAACAAGCTTCCGAGGACCGGTTTCTGGCATTGCAGCCTTCTTCAGCCCGGCTTGCTTGAATCCAGTGGCAAAGTGAGCAAGGGACTCACGTCTGAGCATACCCTGCCACACTTATGGCGGCCAAAGCGGTACAAAAGGGGGTGGTGATGGACGAAGCATCTGAACCAATCAAACACTCACACCCAGTCAAAAGATCTGGGTTTAATCCATCACCGTTCTTTAGCCCACTCTGCCACCCCAGTTCAGCTATGGCTATATGCAAATAAGTCTGACCCTGTGCCTCATGGGAACAGTCCAGCCCGAACTGCCAAGCCATGTCTTCCCTGGACCGGAAACAAGCTTCCGAGGACCGGTTTCTGGCATTGCAGCCTTCTTCAGCCCGGCTTGCTTGAATCCAGTGGCAAAGTGAGCAAGGGACTCACGTCTGAGCATACCCTGCCACAATTATGGCGGCCAAAGCGGTACAAAAGGGGGTGGTGATGGACGAAGCATCTGAACCAATCAAACACTCACACCCAGTCAAAAGATCTGGGTTTAATCCATCACCGTTCTTTAGCCCACCCTGCCTCCCCAGTTCAGACATGGCTATATGCAAACCAGTCTGACCCTGTGCCTCATGGGAACAGTCCAGCCCGAACTGCCAAGCCATGTCTTACCTGGACCGGAAACAAGCTTCCGAGGACCGGTTTCTGGCATTGCAGCCTTCTTCAGCCCGGCTTGCTTGAATCCAGTGGCAAAGTAAGCAAGGGACTCACGTCTGAGCATACCCTGCCACACTTATTGCGGCCAAAGTGGTACAAAAGGGGGTGGTGATGGACGAAGCATCTGAACCAATCAAACATTCACACCCAGTCAAAAGATCTGGGTTTAATCCATCACCGTTCTTTAGCCCACTCTGCCACCCCAGTTCAGACATGGCTATATGCAAATCAGTCTGACCCTGTGCCTCATGGGAACAGTCCAGCCCGAACTGCCAAGCCATGTCTTCCCTGGACCGGAAACAAGCTTCTGAGGACCGGTTTCTGGCATTGCAGCCTTCTTCAGCCCGGCTTGCTTGAATCCAGTGGCAAAGTAAGCAAGGGACTCACGTCTGAGCATACCCTGCCACAATTATGGCGGCCAAAGCGGTACAAAAGGGGGTGGTGATGGACGAAGCATCTGAACCAATCAAACACTCACACCCAGTCAAAAGATCTGGGTTTAATCCATCACCGTTCTTTAGCCCACTCTGCCACCCCAGTTCAGACATGACTATATGCAAATCAGTCTGACCCTGTGCCTCATGGGAACAGTCCAGCCCGAACTGCGAAGCCATGTCTTCCCTGGACCGGAAACAAGCTTTCGAGGACCTGTTCCTGGCATTGCAGCCTTCTTCAGCCCGGCTTGCTTGAATCCAGTGGCAAAGTGAGCAAGGGACTCACGTCTGAGCATACCCTGCCACACTTATGGCGGCCAAAGCGGTAGAAAAGGGGGTGGTGATGGACGAAGCATCTGAACCAATAAAACACTCACACCCAGTCAAAAGATCTGGGTTTAATCCATCACCGTTCTTTAGCCCACTCTGCCACCCCAGTTCAGACATGGCTATATGCAAATCAGTCTGACCCTGTGCCTCATGGGAACAGTCCAGCCCGAACTGCCAAGCCATGTCTTCCCTGGACCGGAAACAAGCTTCCGAGGCCCGTTTTCTGGCATTGCAGCCTTCTTCAGCCCGGCTTGCTTGAATCCAGTGGCAAAGTGAGCAAGGGACTCACGTCTGAGCATACCCTGCCACACTTATGGCTGCCAAAGCGGTACAAAAGGGGGTGGTGATGGACGAAGCATCTGAACCAATCAAACACTCAGACCCAGTCAAAAGATCAGGGTTTAATCCATCACCGTTCTTTAGCCCACTGGGCCACCGCTTTGTTCGCTGATCAGTTGACTGGGGGTGAGTGTTTGATTTGTTCAAACGCTCCGTCCATCATCCCTTTTGTATCGCTTTGTTCGCTTGATCAGTTGACTGGGGGTGAGTGTTTGATTTGTTGGCTTGACAGTTCGGGCTGGACTGTTCCCATAAGGCACAGGGTCAGACTGATTTGCATATAGCCATGTCTGAACTGGGGTGGCTGAGTGAACTAAAGAATGGTGATGGATTAAACCCAGATCAGTTGACTGGGGGTGAGTGTTTGATTTGTTCAAACGCTCCGTCCATCATCCCCTTTTGTATCGCTTTGTTCGCCCTAAGTGTGGCAGGGTATACTCAGACGTGAGTCCCTTGTTCACTTGGCCACTGGATTCAAGATAGCCTGGCTGATGAGGATTATGAATCCGAAACCGGTCCCAGGATGCTTGTTTCCGGTCCAGGGAAGACATGGCTTGGCAGTTCGGGCTGGACTGTTCCCATAAGGCACAGGGTCAGACTGATTTGCATATAGCCATGTCTGAACTGGGGTGGCTGAGTGAACTAAAGAATGGTGATGGATTAAATCCAGATCAGTTGACTGGGGGTGAGTGTTTGATTTGTTCAAACGCTCCGTCCATCATCCCCTTTTTTATCGCTTTGTTCTCCCTAAGTTTGGCAGGGTATACTCAGACGTGAGTCCCTTGTTCACTTGGCCACTGGATTCAAGATAGCCTGGCTGATGAGGATTATGAATCCGAAACCGGTCCCAGCATGCTTGTTTCCGGTCCAGGGAAGACATGGCTTGGCAGTTCGGGCTGGACTGTTCCCATAAGGCACAGGGTCAGACTCCCCCTCCCACTCAAATCCTCTGTGACTCGTTAAATTCCTACTTTATTGGTAAAGTACTCAATATCAAGAATAACATTCCCCCTCCTTCTGTTTCTTATGTTGACCCCTGTCCACCAGCCCTGCCGCTTAGCCTAACATCAATTCCTCCTATCACGGAAACAGGGTTCCGGGAAATCTTACTCAAAGTTAAGTCAGGCTCACCGGCTGACATTTGCCCAGCACGTATTTTACAGCAAATTTTCTCGGTTTGCATACAGCCCCCGATTGCCTTTCTTAACAGCTCCCTCTCACAAGGAATCGTGACTCCGGCCCTTAAAGCAGCTACCATTGTGCCCATTTTGAAAAAACCAGGGGCCGACCCAGCCATTTCAACTAACTATCGGCCTATCTCGTTATTGCCATATTTGGGCAAGGTGCTTGAGCGCCATGTGGCCGCGGTGCTTAGCACCCATGTTGAGGCTACGGGAGGCTTGGCATCCTGCCAGGCTGGCTTCCGCCCCAAACATTCCACTGAGTCTGTGGTGGTGTCGGTCCTAAACACCCTCAGAGAGGGTCGGGACCATAATAAACATCAAGCCCTGGTGCTCCTCGATCTCTCCGCCGCTTTCGATACGGTGGACCATTCCATCTTGCTTTCACGTATCGGAGCGGCGGGAATCGGGGGGTCAGCACTAGTGTGGCTCTCGTCCTTCCTGCGGGATCGCACACAGGCGGTTCGGCTGGGAGAGTTCATGGCAGATCCTTTGAAGATCACTTGTGGTGTCCCTCAAGGTTCCTCTCTATCTCCTTTATTGTTTAACCTCTACATCTATCCTCTTATCTTTGCACTTCAGCAGCTGGAGGTCGCTGTGTATAACTATGCGGATGACCTCCAGCTGGTCTTTGACCTCTCTTCCTCCCCTCACGCTATTTCCAATTTTCAAACTGTTATGATTTTTATCAGGGACTGGATGAGCCACAATCACATGAAGCTCAATCCGGATAAAACCGAGCTGTTGCTTACTGGTGGCTCCTCCAGTCCCTGGAACTCTTCTTTTTGGCCCCTCACTCTTGGCTCCCCTCCCCTTCCTTCTTCTACGGTTAAGACATTAGGTATAAAAATTAACAACCAGCTCACTCTTCATTCACAGGTTGGTGCTGTTGTTTCCTCTTGTTTTCTGATGCTTCGAACTATCCGTACTGTTTCCCGGTTCTTTTCTCCTTTGGCACTTAAACTTATTATGTCTGCCCTGGTCATCTCTCGGCTAGACTATGCCAATGCCCTTTACAACGGCATCCCGGCATATAGTCTACGCAAACTCCAGCTTGTACAGAACCAAGCAGCCCGGCTGGTGTATGGCCTTCCCCGGTTCCATCATTCTTCACCGTTGTTGAAGGAACTGCACTGGCTACCTGTCCGGCAACGATCTCTTTTTAAGATTGGGTGCATGGTCTTTCAGGCACGACAGGGAATGGCCCCTGCTTTTATCTCTTCCCTCTTAACTAACTATGTCCCTGTCAGACACCTTCGTTCGTCCGATCGGTCCCTTTTGCAGGTCCCTCGTTTCACTAGGAAAAAATGGGGAGGTTCCAACTTTTCCATCTTGGCTCCTGTATTTTGGAACTCCCTGCCTGACCACCTTCGAGCTTCAAAACAATATTCCCACTTCCGCAAGGGCCTGAAAACCTTTTTGTTTGCTCAGGCCTTTCCACACTAATGATCCCTCTCTGTTTTCTTTGCCTACCGTCAGAAGCGCCAAGAAACCGTAATGGTGTATGTTGCGCTATATAAGCTTTTTAAATTCAATTCAGACTGATTTGCATATAGCCATGTCTGAACTGGGGTGGCTGAGTGAACTAAAGAATGGTGATGGATTAAACCCAGATCAGTTGACTGGGGGTGAGTGTTTGATTTGTTCAAACGCTCCGTCCATCATCCCCTTTTGTATCGCCAACAGGAAGGCAGCAAAGGCAACTGAAGGTGGGACTCCTGCACCACAGGAGGAGTTGGATGAGCTGGAGGAAATGGTGGCCACTGTCACCAGTGTGGAGATGGCGGTAGGAGTTGGGGGTCTGGACACGGCTCGATATGACCTGACCCAACAGCAACATGGTGAGTATCGACCAGTGACTGAGGAGACGGGGGGAGATGGGCACAATGGCACATATGAACAATCATGTTTAGCACACTGTACATGATCAATGATAGTGGAACATGTCCCCGAGACACTTGGCATACTACAGCACACATACAAACACCAAGTAGGCCCCCGTCCACCATGTGCACATATGGGCCCCCTCAAAATCACCGACGACACAACCTATCCATGCACATGTGCTGAATCCAGAATAGCAGTCGCTGTGTGAGCCACACTGGCTATGCAAGTGACACTGCATGACCGAAAGCATGGCTGCAGTCAAAATACATGACATGTTGCACTATTCGACATGGAGGTCGCCCAGTGTGGATCACATCCGTAAAGGAGCAGGTCACAGTCTGACACATGCACGTGCACCCACAACCCATGCCGTCCATTGCACGCAGCAGACAAACAATGCACAAGACCACAAAATCTGTCCAAGAGCACAAATGACCCAAGTCGCAAATATTTCAGCCCCCCGAAAAGCATACAATTCTAAGGCACACTGCCTCAAAGGGATAAGGGTCCAAGAAATCAGAGCTGCAGGGGCGACTGTCCCACAATGCAGCACACACATATAGCAATCACAGCACATCAACAATGACGGCAATGTGGTACAAAGTGCAACACCCACACCACAGGACAGAGGACACAACAGGATTGGCTTGTGCGTAGTAACTGGCCACTCACATCTGGCATTGTCTGACACTGTGTGATGAGGAGTAAAACCACACATGCATCATGTAGTCGAAAATCCCACTGTCTGTCATCAAATAGCGAGCTCCACCAAAACAGTCACAATGTACATGGTCATGCAGTCTGTATGTAAACATCTGCAAAGCTTCAACATACATGGGATACTCTGTTAACCTGAATCTCCCCTTTTCATTGCACAGGGACAATCAATACCTACTGCACAGCAGACCACACATCTCATCAGTGATGATGAAGAGGACAACCTGCACATATGTTCAGACACCTACAACTGCTAATGGACAGCCTCTGCACCCCACCCCCAGGAGCAGGGCAGCCCAGCTGCCTCAAGGTGACCCCGCCACCTGCACAGACCACACAGCAGGAAACACACACTACCACGGCTGTCTCCCAGGACCCCCCTGAACAACACATGGAATTTAAACGACATGTGTTGGGTTGCCAGGTGGAGATGGCTGATTAGCTGCGGGTGGGTTTCGAGCTTGTGGCAGCCAAACTCGATGCCATACGTGGATCTCTAAGACCCATCAGGGACCACTTACAGTCCCTAATGGACACCCACTGCATTCACCATGCTCCCCGACAATCCTTGACTGACATCGCTGGGGCCATTACTCGAATACAAGAACAGTCTAGTCAGACAGGCACCAGCAATGAGAGCACAGAGTTGGCACAGATACACAGGACAATGGAGACCATATAGCAGATGCAGGCTGGAAGTATGGCTGCCAGTTCCTCAGCTTACCATTACTGCCACTCAGCCTGTCCCAGATAACTGCTGCATTAACTTTGATGCACGCATCTCTGACCCCTGATGTGTCAGTGGCACACAGTGATGCAGACCTATCACCTTCACACCCTGATGTGTCAGTGGCACACCGTGATGCAGCCATTACACTGCCACACACACCAGACACACTGGATACACCAAAGAAGTATGAGAAGAGTAAGATGTGGATGGTAATTACTGTGTGAGGAAGGAGGGAGTAGCATCCATCACTGCCATTTGGCCTGTCCCTGCCTGGTTCCCCCTTTTGCATCATGCCCTGGGACAACACCTGCCACTGACCCCTGGAACACTCTGCAACATTCACCTGGACCCCGACATGGACTGCCATATCTTCACTGGTTGACAATTACACAGCAATCCTGCTGCAGACTGCACGCTCCCTCATCCAATTCACTTTTCAATCACCAAAGGACAATGGTTGCCCACCACTGGGCTACCATGTAATGTGGGCTTGGCATGGCCATGTACAGCTCCAGCATTCACCAGAATGTGAATAAAACTTTCAAATTCCCACAGATGTGTCATGACTATGTTCACTCAAGTATGAAAGTATGGTGGGATGTAGGGACAATGATTGCACAAGAAGGTACACCCTGGTAAATGACATCAATGTGCATGTTTGACCCTGAGCCACATGGCCAATTAGATGACTGTGAATGTGTGTACTTGCTGTGGCCTCATTGCACATGAACAATAATCTCTCAACCCCCCAACATAGCCACACATCCATGTATTGAATAGGGCTGCGTGTAGGAATTACCAAATCGGTAGCAGGCCAGAAATTGTGTCCTACATCACATGTGACAACAGAACTTCACTTTGCATACCTACTCACACACAATTGTGTGGACAAATTCTGTTTTGATTCATAACATTGTTCCATATGGTCAGAGGTTGGACACCATACTCACATTGCTGAAGACAACTAAGTGCACAGGTCTGCCAGCTACTATCCCAAAACAATGTCTGGCTCATAGAGGTGGAGCTGTCGAAAGAGACCCACCCCCATTGTACATGCGTCAGTCAGCCCCTCCATGTGTAGGAACGATGCTCATTGTGGCACACGATTTGTCAATCTCATCAACACTCATCAAAGTTAGACACCAGTGAAGTTGGGTATACTTTATTGGCATGTTCGTGTCAGTACCCACAATGCAAAAGCCACAAAATGCAGGGAAATGCTTAAGACAAGAAATGGGGAGGCAAAATGTACACAAAATCGTTACGGATGGCAACGGTCTCAGCCCACCTTGCCTTGCTGGACGAGTCATGTGATGTTTAGTGTCTGCTTATTGCCCCATGTGAGGGGACTCGACTCACAGCCCATGGGATCTGCATAGTGCTGAGCCACCGGACTGCACCAACTGTCTGCTCTGCTGACAGTGATCAGGTGAAAGGGTCCAACAAGGTCACATGTTGTGCTACATTGCCATGTGTGTACTCTCCCCCCAGCAGTATGTCCGAAATTGGGAACGTTGCCAAATGACGCTATGCTGCTCTGACCATGTAACTGCATCACCTTGCACGGGTGTGTGTACACATGCGTAGTTCCATGCACATGCATTCTGAGTCCAGACGAAGGCAGACATGTCAACTGTTGTGGTGGGATATGTGAGCATTCCCCACGATGCAACAAGGTGTTGGGACCTGTGCTGTGGGTGACAATCGGATGTCGCTGCAGGAATGTAGTTACTCGTCCATGAATGCGAGAGCAGCTTCATGGGCAGTGTGTTCCAATAGTACGTCTTTCAAGATAGCTGATTTGTACTTGTATAAGCTTTGTATAGCTGTTTCACCTATTTTTTATTGTTTTGCTACTTCCTAAATTCTTCTTACATTTGACTTGTAAAGCGCTCTGATACTCGTAAGAGTCTTGTTCGCGCTATATAAAACGCTCAAAATAAATAAATTAATAAGGAACACCAGGGTGAGCCAATCCATTAACTGGTTTAGCCAGATGTGCTCAGTCCATGCCATTTCACCAATCTGTAACACAGCCCAATAGGGGAGCATCTCGATGTGGTCACTGCACACGAGGAGTTGTGCAATCTCCCATGCACAACTGCCAGCACATACGCCAAAGATCAGTGCATCCCATGCACGGCTATCCCCGGGACACTCCTGTATATGGGCCAACAGATGGCGCACTGTCATAATCCAATTCATCTACCGTTGCGTTGGATAGGCAGACCTCCATGGGCCACTCAAATGAGCATGGCAACAGTGGAATCAGGGCTGGACGCAAGTGACGTAGGCAAGACAGAAACTGATTTGCAACACTGCCATTGGCACAGATCCCAACAGATGCAACATTTGTGCACTGTACAGTTCCACGTGACAGGGGTTGTGCATGTGCCAGGGAATGCCTGCATTGTGTTTGTTGGTCTCGTAGCACTGGCACTCCTCAGACCGGCGGTAGTTTGATGGACGATATGCCACAGCTATGGTTAATGAGTCGTATATGTGTGCAACGTTTGGATGTATGGGTAGTTTTTAACAAATGTGTCAAGGGCATCCATACGTCATGTAGGGACAAGTGTGTGTGGGGTGTGGGGACGTTTGTCTTTCATTAGTGCAGTTCTTGGTGTGGAAGTCGTCGGAGGCTGGTATGGTGTCTCATGCAGGGTGTGCCTGCCGCATTCAGGACCAAGGTCAGGGGTTCGGTTGGCTTTCCGCCTTGTGTAGTGAGACAAAGGAGCTTTCATACCTAATGTTAGGTTGACTACTGCTTGCATTTCTTAAATGAGATGTAGCCTTCGTGCTGACTTTGGTGTCAGGCCTGTGCTTTGGGGTGCACCAATTTCGAGACACACGCAGCTGTTGGCATGTTTGCATGAGCCAACGGCCCAATTGGCCTTGCGCTCCTTGTTCAGTCTATTTCTTTCTCTCTTTATCTTTCTCTCTCTCTCTTTCTCACTCACCCTATCCTATCATGAGTGCCTGACACACCTTCTTAACTTGGATGTTGTCTTACAGGCTGTGACTCACAGATTGTCCAAGGATGCCCATCCAAGACTCTTCAAAATAGTTGTTTGGAGAAGCTTAGGAAGATGACTGCGCCTGTGCTGTTTGCTGTTAGGGGTTGGCCTGCAGTGGTTACTTGTTGCCAAGGAAAGGAGAAAAGGACTCTGCTGTTTGCTTTGTCATCTTGAGGAAGATCTCCAAGGGCTTGAAACTAAGCTTGCCTCCTGTTCTGAAGTCTCAGGGACACAAAGACTTCACCACCAGCTCCCCTGAATTTCCTTGTTGCAAAGAGATGCCTTCTGCAGTTTAGGACCTCTAGAGACTGTTTGGTGTTGGGAGCTGAAAGATTGCTGCAACAAGGAAGAAGTTTGTTGTATCCACACCGATTCCTGATGCATTGCTGAGTCACGGAGAACAGACGCGTTGCAGTAAGGAACAGATGCATCACCTCCCCCGAAGTAGGGAACCTTCCCTGTGACCCTTTTGTTTGTTTTGCATGACGCATCTAAGGTACTTTGTGAGAAAAGTGTTGCCTTTACACCTTGCATTGAACTGAACTATTTTCTACCATTGAAAAGCCTATTTTTGATACTGTATTGGGAATTTCTGTTGTTTGGTCTTGTTTAGATAAAGATTACTTATTTTTCTGAAACTGGTGTGGTGTCCATTTGTAGTGTTTTCACTGTATTACTGTTTGTGTTCACAAATGCTTTACACACTGCCTCTGAGATAAGCCTGCCTGCTTGTGTCAAGCTATGAAGGAGGTGATAAGTGGTTAATTTAGGAGTGTATCCCCCTTTCCCTGACTAGAAGCAAGGGTCCCTATTTGGACAAAGGTGCAAACCATTGCCAACTAGGGACCCCCATTTCTAACATTGTTTATAAGTCAAAATCCTAATATAGAACATTGAGCTATTAATTGTCATCCTAGAGCTGCATGCAAACTGCAAGGTATATGTTAGAGCTATATTTTTTTGCTCAGTCTTTCATCATCCATTTCTTGTGAAAAGGGTTCATTTGGGTAAAAAACAATTCTTATTATGAAAGAGAACCCCTAACAATGATGATATGTTTTAAATTCTGAATGTGTGCTTTACCAGAATAAGGACTCAAACTATATTGCCCACCAGTATAGATGACATGTCACTCCTACACTACACCTTGTAGTCCTGTCTGATGTAAAATAAATTATACATTGATTTACACACATATGATTGTCTCTGTGCAATGTGTGTGGTGTAATGTGCTCTGACAACTTACACTGATATGAGTGGTGCTATAAAACTAAATGTATAATCTGAGAGACATTGGTTATGGAGACTTGAGAGGCACTATTAAAGGGCGGTGGTGAGGGAATCCATGGCAGAGGTGGTCATGGGGGGTTGCCAACAGACATTGTCGCACAGGGCCCCACCAGCGCTAAAGCAAGCCCTGCATACTGTTTTCACATCCAAAGCAGAAAAGCAGACAACCATTTGTAAATCAGTAAGGATGCCATTATGAGCTGGAGAGATGGTGTGACAATAGTAGGTTAGGCTGTATTTACTCTCAAATATGTCTTATAATAGAGTGATATATGAAAACATTAATTTATGAGATCTTGCTCTGAATTGTTTCCTTGAAATCATACTTGATCAGATATTACTATTTGTATATTGTATAGGGTTATTAAATACCAATAAACACCTTAGCCACCATTAATAGAAAGTGGCATGACGGACAGTAGCACTTGTAGCATCCTCAGACACCCAATGTAAGAAAGTGGCAATTATATCATCCCAAGACCACCACTGTCAGGCACTGACAAACGTAACATCCAGTAGCAGTAAGTAGAGAAGATAGTATCCTCTGCCACTCATTGTCAGCAAATAGAATTGTAAACAGTCAAAAAGTACCACTTGTAATATACCCAGATACTGATTGTCAGAAATGTCGATGCTTAACACCCCACATCCTCCACTGCCAGAAAAAGGTACTTGTAATATCACACAGCATCCCCTGTCTGAAACTGGCATGTGTGATATCCCAGGTTGTCCAACTATCATAAAATGGTATTTGTAATATTGTGATACTGCTGCAAAAGGAACCAACCGCCATAGGTGCGGGGGTCCCGCTATACGAATTAGGATGTGCCGCCTTGCTGTACCACGGCGGACGGTCTTTCCGTCCGCCGCGGTACCATTCTCATTCCCACCGCCATCCTAATGTGGTGCTGGGAATATTCAGGTTCATGGCGGACCGCCCGCCATTGTAATCGGCCCCTAAATGTCAGAAGTTGGCACTTGTAACATTCCAAGAAACAACGCCGGTCATTTCAAAATATAACATGACAAGAAGTTCATTTTCAGAAAGTGCCACGTAACAACACTCCACAGCTAACAACCAGATCTATCCAATGTTAGAAATAGACATTGGTAACATCCTCAATATATAATTTTGGAAAATAGCATATAAGCATCCCAAGGCATCGAACATGAAAAGGCTGCACTTTGTTTCCTTAACATATATTATATATTAAATAAATTATAGAAAGTTTCACTCATGGCATCTGATCACGGAAGGTGACACTTGTATTACCCCAAAGCACTCGCTGTGAGCAAGCAAAATGTGTAACATCGCGTAAAATCATCTCAGAAAAGAGCACTTGCAGTCTACCAATACATTTAATGCCATATGTTGGATATTGCTAAATCTGATAACATCAATGAAATAAAAATACCTGAAGTGGAAGGCTGTTAAATACACTGGCTGACTAAACAGTGAGCATATTAGATTACAAAAACTATATGTTAAATAAAGTGATTCGGATGTTAGAAAATGGAAAATGAATATGTTAAGTGTGACAGCTGGGAATCCCTCAAAGCTACACAGCAACGGTCCCATCTTGCCACCAAGTACGCAGACAGAAAACTTTCAACACTTTACTTCTAAGACGCGTTTGGGGGAAGTGGGGGCTGGACTGCATACATCCGGCAGCATGCAATAGTCCAAATACCAGCTCGCCCCATTTAAAAGGGGAACCAGTGGAAAGTCGCAGAGAATAGCATGATCTGCAGTACAGGGCAGAGTGGCGATGGAGTACAGGCAACTGCAAAACCAGTGGACTCAGTACTCTGGTGGAAACTTAGGAAGAAGGATAGGGATGTTACGGGGCAGGGATACACATATCCAGGACAGAACGACATGCAGCCAGAGCGTTTACCTATGCGTGTTACTCATAGTGAAACATAGACCGTTGAGCAGAAACAGACAAGCAACTGTCTGAAACCTACGCGTCCAGATTCCAACTTTGCATTCTGAAAGTTGTTGAAGTCCTGTTTATGCTATCCAAATCAGAATTACATATCCCAGAATACATTACAAAAAAACTCGGCTGGATAAACTACTCACTCTGAAACCTGGTAAAATCAAGAGCACTAGTATGTTACACTTCGCTCAACTTTGACATTTGGTTATAAACATTGATGAGGCGCTGGCTGGTGTAGAAAGAGAAACCTGGGGTCGGTCACAGTCAGCAAAACATCTACAGTTCTGAAATTTCATTTAGGCCAATGTAAGACCATCACAACAAAAATGCAATAGTTGGTACTGTCATATAGTTACTGCTTACCTATATACCGTGTTAAGTTAGCATGAGCTTATTAAATGTTTAAACGCCATTTTTCCTTCTTGCTGCTTCTGCACACGGCACATAATTGTTGTTTTAGCTTTCAGCCTAGAAGAGCGTTGTGATTTACATGAGAATAATATGTTATTGCTCTGATATCAGCTTTGCTTGGTAAACTATGTCTGTACAGTGAGTGCTGAAGCTTCAAGGAAAACTCGACACAGTATTGTTGTGAGGTCTGATCTTCACACCTTCATAGACATACCATAAGTGCAGCTCCTGCCAAATTCTGGCTTTAGGCGCGTTTTATATTGCTTTGCTTAGAGCACACGACAAACACTTGATGCGGTTCGCATGCAGAGAGCTGGTGGAAGATGATGTGATCCCTTCACACTAGGATCTTGAGGTATGGGGCCGCCCTGCTAAAACCCAAAGAGACCTCCTTAGATATTAATATAATATGCTAGTTAGGGAGGGTGAGAATTAGGTGTTGTTAACCCTTATTCATTACAGCATTTTAGCATGCTGTCACCTCTTGCTTTCTATGGACTAGTAACTATGCTGATAACTTTGCTTCTGATAATATGTTTCCTTGTATTATCTAAGATACTGCGTTTGAGAAAACGGCATTAGTAAATAAATATTTCAAATGTGCATGTGTCCCCATTTACTCCACGTTCTGGTTTGAAATGATTGTATAACGAAAGAGTGCTCATGTGTTCCACGTGACCTGAGGTATTGTAAGTTCATGTTCTGGTTTGTCTAAACATTGGGAGTTTGTTATGACCAATGAGACACTGTTGCTAGCTCGGTAAGGGGATTTTGAGTACTGAGGTGAGTTTTGGGCCGCCCTAATTCACTGAGGTTCCAAATCTCTATGCACAGTTCTGTAGGAGAACGGAATCCCTGCTACAGTACAAGCAAACTGAAAGCTCAATGGATGCGAAATACAGTTTCCAATTGCTCTAACTGGAAATCAAGCTACAAAATCTGCATTCACAGCAAGCACGTTGGTTCCCCCGAGGTTGGCACACATTGTCCTAATACACCAAAAAACTAAATTAAGCCTCTGGTGCGATAACCTATACTATAGTTTTGTTTTGTTACCGTCGGAGGAGGCGACTACGCTATGAGCCACCTACCAACCTGCTACTATACTGGACGCCTAAATGCTTCTATACCCCATGAAAAGAGACAACACCCCCCTGCAACAGGATTCGTTGCCCAGCAAGTCTCACCGGGGTAAGCCTTTACAGCTTTTCTGTTGTTCTTCGAGCCTCAAACGACTCAGGCAATGTTTCAGTCAATGGGCACATGAAGGGGACTCCTGTTCGGTTTGGTACATGGGCGCTGCTGCCGGGTACCTACCTGGAGGACTCCACTTTGAAGCTGCTGCATCCAACAGGCAAATCCTGCAAAACAGGATCCCCTTCAGGAAGGGCACAAAGGACAGCATGTCCCTCTCTCAAACATGAAGCGCGGCGGCCATGAGGCAGCGCCGGTTTGCATTTTCAAGTGGACCAAGCCCTCTAGTAGCCGGCCCCAAAGCAGAGCACTGCTTAAACAATCTTGGAACGATGGTATATCATATGATATGGTGTTTTTTTCAGGATAAAAGTCGTTTTAGGCACGGCCGCTATTGTTTAAGTGACCATGCAGTGTGCAGCGCTGTTGAAATGAAAACATTACCTGCGGTTGCAAAAAAAAAAAAATTATGTTTGCCGTGCCATGGTGCTGACATGAAAATATATTACCACTGTTGAAAGAAAATAAATAAAGTGTGCCGTGCAGTGGTGTTGAAATGAAAACATATGCACGGCTGAAAAATAAAAATGAAAGCGCTGAGTGACATGCTGCTTTAAAAACAAGCAGCGTGCCTGTACCTGTTCATTCCCGCGACAATACTCCATGGGAGTGAACTTGAGGAAAAAGGTGGGGCATACACCCACCATTAGCCATTTGCAGGCTCCAATTTATAACTGACACACACAAAAGCCAATCCAAATCGTGGGAGAAGTCAGACCCCACATAGTACAGACAACAGATCGCCTAACAGCGCAAGAGCTGTTTAGACTCAACCTAAAAAGGAGGGCACGTGAGATTCAGAGTAAGGTACATTGCTGTGTATCCAGTTGAAAGAGTGATAAAATAATTACGAACAGTATGTTTGCAGAGAGCTTCCTGAGTTCTTTGTGCAAGATGAAATTCCGCATGAGTAGTCCTGACCACTCTCTTGTCAGATTTGCTAATAGAACGAGAGGTAGTAAACATTCCAATGAGACCAATGTCAGCTTTGCTGACATAGTTCAACCATGGGATGGAAAGACCCAATATCCAATATCACTGTTCTATTAAAATGTGTTACATTGTTGCTCAACACACACACCCAAAGCAAGAGAGGAGTCATTTTGATGGCATCTGAGACATAATCTAGGTTAAGTTCGGTATGCAAAATAAAATTGGATTAGGACCGGAGAAGGAAGGTTCGTCGACCGCCTACAAATTCTTTTTTTTCTACTTTTATGGGTGAGACATTGTGACAGTCCCACACCCCTGCTCCATCTGTTTCTGTAGGGGCACATTGCAACTTGTAAACCTTAAGGTAGGGGGAGATAGTATCCCTTTCATCCTCTGGTGTTAGTTAAAAAGAGAACCTGACGCTCTTCGTAGTCTTAAACATGCTGCATTCACTTGTGTTTGGCAGGAATTGCCTGAACCAAACACCAGGCCGTGATAACAGAAATTCCGTGCCATTCTTAGATGTTTTTCCTTCAGCTTTAGAGCTGTCAAGGTTTTCTGCCAGCCCTACAGGCAATTATATGGAATTTCTCGAAATTAGTCTTCATATTAAGGTTACCCATAAATGACACAAACAATTTACCTAAAATATTAAAACAGCATTGTTGGGACATATAAATGCCGGGACAGAGAGGTTAGCAATTGTAGACACATCCGTAGTGGAGCAATTTAATTTAATTACTCATATGGATGTTTCTGGGTGAGAAAATCTCCTGTTGGTCGAAAGTGGATATTTCTAGGTAGGCATGGCTCAGATGTTTCTGCATTTTTACCTCATAAACATTCACATTTGTGGGTAATTACAATCCCTTTTATGTACCTCTTCAATGATGAAATGCTTGAATGTGCACCTTTGACAAGTGCAGGAATAAATCTATTTCCATCCTGTGAAGGCAGTGTTAATAACACATACATTTGCCAATGGGTGGGTGGAAAATGGTTTCATCATGACGAAAAGTACTTCGAAGTACTCGTTATCTTTTTTATATGCAGAAATAATCATGCACATTGTTGCATGTGAAAAAGGAATAACACAACGTTTTCAAGATTATTCCTCGAAAGCTGCGGGTTATACAGTTTTGCAGACGTAACCTCCAGTATTTTTGTGAATGGAAATCTGAAATCTGCAAACATGCTGGGAAAGAAACTCACAGCTGCAGATTCCAGACTGTTTTTAAAAACCGGGCCGCAAGAAACTGGGATATTTGTTAAGAGGCCTGATAACCTACTTTAAATAATAATCACAGTCCTTAGCAGGATAAATCACAAAAATCTAATCAAATCAAATCCAATAAATATTCATTCTTTAATAACCATATAAGATATAAAACCATATACATTCTCAGGTGAAAATATAAAATAGAAAGAGGCCCTTGTTTTTAAGATTTTAAACCACATGTTGATAAATATCTCTCCTGAAAAAGAGCCAGCTAACATCAGTCACTAAATGAACCTGTGCTTAACTCTCTAGTAGCTTGGCACAAAAGTAGTCAGGCTTAACAAAAAGGCAATATACAAAGTATTTCTGCAGCATACAAACCGAAATAGAGTGAAAAACACAACACAAGAAAAATCTCAAACTAATTCAGAAATAAATAGAGACTATTTTAATAAATAAAATGGCACCAAGATAACAAAAATTCAATCAGTAGAACTTGAAGTATGAATTAAAATATGAATAACAAATATTTGCAAAAGCACACAACATCATCTGTGGTTATATAGTTACACTAGACTGGGTTAGAGTCAAAAATTAAGGCTGACACTGACTGTGTGCTTTTTGGTTACAGCACCACATTCGGCCCACTGGAAAGTTGACCTTCTGACTTAAACGTTTTTCTGGAGAAAAAGTGATTGTCCACAAGTTTAGCGGGGCAAGATGGATTTGATGCAGGACTAGACAGTGGCATTTTGTTGAAGAGCTGGGTCCCAACACAGTCTTGCTTGTCATTGATGGATTGCTGCTTAGCATCAGTCCTGAATAATCCCTCTATGTTCAGACTTAAAAGTTTTTTGGGGAGTTAGGTCTCCTTCAGTGAGGCTGAACCATTGGTTAGCAGGAGTAAAGTACAGAGAGTCCTGTGGGCAGTTGATTCCAACAAGTGATTTGACGGCTACAGCTCAAAGGCAAACTCAGTCTGCGTCTTTGGAGGAAACGTTGGAAAAAAGTTTGTAGTCCTAGCTTTTGAAGTTTAGGCAGGAAGAGTATATTTTAATACCAGTTAAGGTTACAGGACCTGGGAGGCACCCCTTGAGGGTTGGGACTCACTCCAACAAAGGCCAACAGCAGGGTCCAGGGCAGGCCCACTTATAACTTTTCAGATGGGCAGTTGCAGGAAAGACCTACAGAAGCGTGTTGTGTATCCATTTGAGTCAGTTCTGGGGTCCTGGGTTTTAGACAAGCAGGTCCAGTCTTCCTTCAGAATTCAGAAACCAGGGCAGTCTTTCTTCTTATCTTAACAAGTGCAGGTCAATTATTAGATGTCTACTGGTGATGCTACTTTTATGTCCAATGCCAGCCTGCGGGTGGGGGAACGTCTGGCAACTCCCTAACTAATTGGGTAAAAATTCCCACGGTAGACCTTACTCTCTTTTACAGCACAATCTGTGCAGTTTATGGTAAACTAACCCACAATTCTCCTCTCCACCTAAACCCAATATGGCAGACCTTTTATTCTTCTGGTCAGAGCTCCCAATGCATATTCAGGTATGTTGGACCTGGCCCTTTTTGCAGGGTCATCCCTGAACGTTTTGCCTTCCTCATAGCCTTTTTTCTGACATGGAGTTGGTGGTTTTAGGACTCTGGGCACTTTAGCACTGCTGTCCAGTGTAAAGTGCATGTGCTCTCTGTGGTAAACATAGTAAGATTGGTATACGACTGTTTGGTGTATTTAATTTACCCGCCAGTCCCTTGAAAGTGGTATCTCAGATACCCAGGGCCAGTAAATTAAATGCTATTGGTGGGCTTGCAGCGCTGATTGCGCCACCCACCAAAGTAGCCTTTCAAACCTGTCCCAGGCCTCTGCCATTGCAGGGCCTGTGCACGCCGTATGTGCCATGCCGGTGACCCCCATTTTACTGCATGTCATTCACCCCTAAGGTAGGCCTTAGCTAGCCCTATGGGCAGGGTGCATTGTAGGTAAATGTAGGACATGTACCTTAAGTGTGTGACATGTCCTGGTAGTGACAAACAGCCATTTTGGTTTCTTACTGCTGTGAGGCCTCCCTCTCTTAGGAATGCATTGGGGATTACCTGATAAGTGTTTCTGTGGTAATTCCTGATTTGAGAGGAGCAGTGTGGTCAAGTTTGGTATGTTTGGCATAGTAATAATAAACGCTGCACAATGGTGTGCACAGATTTAAAATCACTATTTTAAAAATGCCACTTTTCGAAGTTGTCATTTCTGTGTGCTATGTGTCTGCCTCCCTGATGTGTATTGCATGTCTGGCTCTGGAGTGACAGGGACTAGTGAGGTGGTGGGGTTCCAGGGAGGGCAGGGTGAGTCAGCGCTAGGCTGATTAGGAGATCTGCATTTGGAGTAGTGGGAGGAGTGGTCCCCTGAATAGGTCTGTGCCTGCCTAGGTGAATGCTGGCTCCGCCCCCATGTGGTGTGTCTGATAACTGAGCCCCCACCAGAGAAAGGGGAAGAGGAGCCCTGTAAACAAAGTGCTCCAATACCCCCCAGAACCAGTTGAGACTGGTTCCCAAGCCCAGTGCCAGGACAGAACAAAGGAAAATGTAGTATAAGTATTGGGGCTGTAACTTCAGGTTTGTGTTGTGCTTCCTCATGACTTGCTGCTGCTGGGCCCCAGGAGGAACAGCCACAAGGGACTGCCTCCCGGCTGGAGGGTCCTGTGAGCTGGTCTGCCTGGGCCCAGCCTTTGCCCTGAAACTGTTGGGGCCTTAGCACCTCGTGGGCACCCTATCTACATTTCAAGAGGAGGGCAAGGGCTCTGCAGCCCTGAGCTGCAACATCATCAGAGGGAATCCCAACGTGGGGATTCCCCCAAATTTCCAGAGGAAGCAGGAGCCCACCCGGCATTGAAGCCAGTAAAGCGGGAGCCTCCCCCTCATTGTGGGTACTTCGGCAGCAGAGCGGGAGCTCACCCCACACTGTTGCTGCTTATGGGAGTGGGAGCCTACCCCGCTCTTGCGTTTATTTACCGGCAGGAGCCCACCCCGCACTTGTGAGCCAGAGAGAGACTCGTGGCCAAAAAGGAAGTTGGTGGTGCCAACATCTTGCTCTACTTCTCTCCAGCGTTCTAGCGCTCCAACCTCCTCCCTTTAGAAACGGATGCTGTGGGCGACGCGCGTTGGACGCGCTGACACTTGTATGTAGTGCAACTTTTTATTTGGCTTCGTTTTGCGCATTTGTGCATTCTGTTAGTTGAAGCGGCTAACAAGTGGTACTGATTTTAAAACTTTTACTTACTCCTTTCTGCTTTAGTGCTTCAAACTCCCTGGTCCACCACGAGCATTGCTCAATTGTTGTGGAGGGAGTCTTTTCTCTTGCTCTACTTCTCTCCAGCTGAATTTACCACACTTCCGGTAGGAAGAGGTGAGCGTTCTAGCGGTCTAACCTCCTCCCTTAAAAAACGGATGCTGGGGGCGATGCGCAGCAGACGCACGCAGCGGGCACGCCGGTGGTGCGCCAAAAGCGTGCCAAAGGCAAGTCCGTCTGTGCCTGTCCGCGCCAGTCCATCGCCAGGAGCCAGGAACCCTGCTGGTTCCCTTATAGGGCAAACAGTATATCCTAGTGTGATTACAACCTGCTTGAGGCAGGCGCTGTTATCCATCAGAGATTGTATTTCCTCTCCACAGATAAAGGGACTTACTCCTGCATTTACCAGTTTCCCTCCTCGATTGAAGGCCCGTTATCATACCTTTTCTGGGGTCATCAGAGTTTTCCACCATTATTGGCTAATGTCTCCTCTTATATTGTTGATACTAATAGTACATCTATAGCCAACTGGGATTGTTTTCTGGCTAATATTCATTCCCTTCCCAAACATTCCAATTATATATGGGATTTACTCTCTTCATCTCTCCCAGACATTGGGTTTCTAACGGAAACCAGAGTAAAACCATCCTCCGCTCCGGATATTGCAACTGCTGTACCAGATGGCTACCGTATTTTAAAACTAGACAGGTCACATAAAACTGGTGGTGGGATTGCAATCCATACTACTATTATAAAGAGAGAGCTGCAACTCTAGAGGCGGGTAACCTGAAGAAGTACAGCACCCATCACAACACCTAATACAGCATTGGAAAGGGGAGTTGCAGCAGATGGACAAAGGCTATACAGGTGGCCACCATATACATTAGAAACGTCAACGAACCTTAGGGGTAAAGTAGTCCCTTGTGGGCTTGGGCATTGGCGTGGGCCTGTCGGGGGCGTGTTCGTGGGCGTGTCAAACTACACACATTTTACTTTGTGGCCGTGACCGTTGTCAGAGGGGTGTGGGCATGTCAAACTACACACTCAGAGGGCCGTGGGCGTGTCGGGGGCGTGGTCGAAGCCTTGTCAAAGTACACACATTATACTTTGTGAGAGGGGCGTACCACAACAGCGTACTCAGAAAGGCGTGCCACAAATTTTATAACAAAAAAATGGCCGTGTCATTCAGTAGCGCGCCTTTCTATTCATGAGTTATAATCACTTCTCACACGTCTGTATAGAAGACACAAGGTGCGCCGCATTCACGCACATTGCCATTCAGGCGGCGTTATTAACATATGTTGCAAAGCAACCTTTGTGGGCATAAGTGTTACTGATCCCAACCGGGGATAAACGCAGGCGTCTCAGAATGCATACGCCCACACGTCTCAGAATGCACATGCCCACACACAACAATGCTGAACAGCACGCACACCTCACGACGTGCACGAACGATAATCTCACTGTGATGAGATTAGCATTCGTGCACATTGTGAGGTGTGCGTGCCCTTCAGCGTTGTTGTGTGTGGGCGTGTGCATTCTAAGACGCCTGCTGCATTGGAAAGCGGTGGGGTAGCGTTCGGTAAAGTTTGCCGTCCTTCAGGTAAATCTTTTTTATACCCGGAAAACGTCGGGACGGGCAGCTAGTAATATATAAAGATCCGATAAAAGCCATATTATTAGACCAATATAGCAGCCACAGTATAGAAATTCTTATATTCAGACTAGATCTTCACTCACAATTAAGGTGGAAGGGAGCTCTTGTTTACCGCCCCCCTGGACCTCTCGCCAACTCTATTTCACTTCTTCAGGACTTGATTGCTCCTCATGTGATGTCAACAAATAAGTTTTTACTTTTAGGCGACTTTAATGTTCATAGTGATAATCTTGGTGACCCGGAGGCCACCATTTTCCAGAGGGAAATGTCTGCCCTCAGCCTCACAAAAAGGAACAATGCTCCGACATATATCGCTGGCCATATTTTAGATCAAATCCTTTCTAATTCGTCTGATATCCATACTTATAAAGAGAGAGCCCAAACCTTTGAGGCGGGCAATCTCAGTAACTACAGCACCAATCACAACACCCAATACAGCGTTAGAAAGGGCAGTTGCAGCAGAAGGACATAGGCTATGCAGACAGCCACCATATATATATATATTTTTGCAGAGTTTTATATAGCGCGAACTTGACCCGAACTGAATCAGGTATCAGAGCGCTTTACATAGCACCAGTTACGTTACATGAGGACACGTATTCATTTTTGTTAGGCACGGGGAGATTAAGTGATTTGCCCAGAATCACAGGATGTTTGGCGTTGTTACCAAGATTCGAACCCATATCCCCAGGTCCGAGGTCGAGCGCCTTAGCCGTTAGGCCAACTCCTCTATACATTTAAAAGGTAAAAGAACCGTGCCAGCAAAGTAGTTCCTTGTGGGCGTGTCTGCGTTGTGCTGTGGGTGTGGGCTGGGGGCGTGACTAACGCTGGGGGCGTGTGGTACGGCCATCAGATCGTGGGCTGTGGGCGTGTGCTGGGGGCTTGACAAATGCTGGGGGAGTGTGTCTGCCGTTCATGCCATGTGAGTTGTACATAGAAGCTCCAATTACGTTGCTGCGCAGCATCAAGTGGCACGCTGGGAGCGTGACATGCTGGGGGCGTGAGAAACGCTGGGGGCGTGTGTCCGGCGAGGCCTTCATGCCATGTGAACGCAATTGCACGCATCAAGGTGCACGCTGGGGGTGTGAGAAACGCTTGGGGCGTGTGCTACCTTCTGCCCTTCATGCCATGTGGGTCGTACATTAATCAGAAGATCGTCTGCTGTGGCTGTGTGCTGGGGGCGTGACAAACGCGTTCACCTGGAGGCCTGGTAAGAAACGTTACTGCAGCCTCTCCTGTGCGCTGTTACTGAACTCTCTCATTCAACGAAATTACACGCGCCTGTTACCATCAACCAGGGCTCTAGCCGGGCTTAGGCGGCGGATCACTACACCAATTACACGCGCCTGCTAACATCAACCAGGGCTGCAGCTGGGCCTTCTCGTCCCTATTCTAATGAAACAAAAAATGTTGTCTGCCGCGAGATTTTAAAATAAATTGCCCTTGCCAAATACACACAATACACACATTGATTATTCCTTAACATGGAAAGACCACTCATGTATATTATTTGACTTGGCTGGGATCTGTGAACTTGTAGCTAAAAAGGCCCCAATAATTTGCACTTATAGACAGTGGCAAAAACTTTCTCCTAATCAATTTCATGTTGCATACACTCCTGACTACTCATTTTCATAAGATACAGTCGACAATTATTTGTCGGCCTTTCAAAACACAATTAAATCTACTTTAGATGCCCTAATTCTGGAAAAAAAATCTTGTGTGGCACCCACTTGTACCCAGACACCTTGGTACTCAGCGAATCTGCGTACAGAAAAAAGTCAATGTAAAAGACTAGAACAACAGTGGCGCCGAAATAAAGATCAAATAGTCAAGGAACAGTATAAAGCGTCCCTAGACACTTACCATAAAAATGTTAAATCCGCACGGAAAAATCATATAGCTGTCCAACTTGAGCAATCAGGCAATACTCCCAAAACAGTTTTTCACATCCTCAACACTCTCATTAATCCTAAAGCCTGCAATCCAGAAGAGGAACCTACTCAATTACTTTGTGACAATATAGCTACTAATTTCTCACAAAAAACTGAGAACAGCTACAATAAGATAATATCCTCTTCCACAAACACTAATCACAATCTGTTAACTGACTTTGCCCCGGATCCTAAAAGTCAGTTTATTCTAAACGAAGTTCCATTGCTTACCACTCAGGATACTGAATCCTCATTAAAATCTGCCAAATCAGGCTCTCCTCAAGAATTATTGCCCACGAAAATAGCTTAAAAACTTGCAGCCGAATTAGCAGAGCCTCTTTGCTCCATCTTTAACTGTTGCATCAAACAGGGGTATCTCCCTAAAGAATGGAAGGATACACCGATCATGCCCATTAGGAAAAATCTTAAACTGTCTCCAAATGATGTGTCCAACTACCGCCCCATCTCATTGCTTACCCTTTACAGCAAATTATTGGAAAGGGATATCAATACCCATCTTTCTGGCTTCATAGAAGCTTCCAACTGTCTGGACCAATCTCAGTCAGTATTTTGTCTCGGGCATAGCACTGAACTAGCCTTGGTGAATGTAACAGATGACATGCTTTGGTACTTAGTCGTTTGGAATTCAGCAATGCTTTGCTGTTCTCCGCTAAGGAATCTGACTTGCAAGGTTTTCAGGTGGTGCAGAACACTGCTGCTTGTCTGGTAACCAGTGCTCCTTATCGACCCCCTCACATTGTCAGAGCTCACCTTTAATATTTCTTGCTCTGTCTGTAATTCTTGCACGGGAACAGAAGTTGCTAACTTCCCGACTCCCACTACCAATCACTCAGGGCCAGAAAGAATCTTGGCGCTAACTGATCAGAGAGGGGGAAGGGGGAAAAGTGGATAAAATAATAAAGAACAAGGAGAGGCAGGTCCAGAACATTCTGATTTCCGTCTGGTACTCTTCTTCAGCTTTCACTCAGCCTATCGAAGACACCTAGGAAACAAAGCACACAACAAGTATATGCTTCCCTTCACTACTCTACTCTAGTACCTTATTTCCTATTTCATTTTCCTATGTATGACTACCTACCCACAGTCCTTAGCACCTTGCCTCTCTTCTTATGCCTGATGCTGTCTTTCTGATTTAATATGAAGTTTGGGTGTTACATCTGCTAGACATTTAAGAAAGGAATTAGTCACCTAGTTCTTTCCCTGAATTCTTATTAATGTTTCTTTTCTATTCTGTGACCTACTAGGTATTTGGGAAGGGTTTTTCCTTAAGCTTATTCTTGTCTGTTATTAACCTTATCGATTTTCTTCTATAAGTGGTTCTATTGATCTTGGTATTCTAATCTTGCATCCTTTTCTTTCTCTCCTTAGCGTGTAACCACACGGAAAATATCTCAGGTAAGTCTTCTCCACTATCGTTTTCCTCTCTATGAATGTGTTGGTCCCTGCGCTGCTTAAACGAGCGTCTATTGTCGTTAATTTTCGCTTTTTCTTCACAGGTCGAAATACATCGTAAATACTAAAAGGTAAGTTCACAGTCTCTTGTCAGCTCTGACGATTCGTTAAACAGAGTTAAACTATTATCTACATTAGTTCCAAAAGAAAGCTCTCTTTCTGTCACTTAGCTCTCAGTCTGATTACTGCTGTGGTAGAAATGAAACTCCGCCAGACTCTGCCTCAGAAGACGAGCGAAGCTCCGTTGACACGTCGAGGTCATCTCTCTCTCTCTATCTCCACTACGGACTCTGGATACGTTGACTACTCAGTAAACGTTATCTATACCTCAATTCTTTCCTGTCGTTGCTCTGAAACTCTAATACTCTCTGGAAATCTATACTGCAAAATTCTACGGGCGCACTAAGACTCAACCTCTTCAGGGAAACGCTTCAGTGAAGTGCGCAATACCTCAAGTGTGCGCGCGTCACATCAGCCTCACTCAGGATCTGTAAAAGACTAGACCACTGACCTCAGCACCTCAGCGGCCATCTTGCAGTTGCGCAAATGCCACCAACTCGACCACTGATGCCCAGTCTTCAGCCCTTTAATACCGCAAGAGTCTTTTTGGTCACAGACATTTGTAGAATTTAAATCTAAAGTGTTAGGGATCCTGACACACGTCCCCTGCTGCACAAACTTCACTGGCTGCCTATTCGTAAAAGAATACATTTTGAAATCTGTTGTATTGTTTTTAAAGGTATAAACCAGTTGGGTCCTGCCTACCTAGCTGATAAGCTAGTGAAATACATACCGCCTCGCTCCCTTCATTCTGAAGGGAAAGGCCTGCTTGTCATTCCTCGCATAAGGCAAGCCAGGTTGGGGGGAAAATCTTTCTCTTACCTGGTTCCCAAACTGTGGAATCAACTATCCCTTGAGATTCGTCTAACTACTAATTACTTAGGTTTCAGAAAAAGCTCAAACAGTTACTTTTCTAACTTTGTCCTCATACTAACAGTTGTCCTCAGCGCGCAGATACCCCATTTGGGGTGATTAAGGCGCTTTATAAATGATATAAATGAAAGTGAAATGAAATGGACCAATCCAGGCGAACTGAAGGCCAAAGGAGGAAGTAAGGCAATCTTGCTGCCTGGTGGTAGGCGGGGCGCCCAAGATAGTGAGAGCCCAGCACACAGCTTGAGAGCCATGAGGAAGCCCCCAGAGACAGTGCAAGGAAGGCAGCCCCCTGTGTGCTGGTGGGAGCCCTGCGTGTGGCTGCCAGAGAAGTTAGAGCCTTGTGGACTGTATCTCTGCCTCCTCTGTCGTGGAAAGAGAGGTGGGTCCTCTGGGACCAACGACCCCAGCAAGGAGACCGGAGAAGTCCCTGAGCAGCCCCGGTGGGTGGGGCTGAAGCCTGAGTATTGTTGGTGCCTTCGGTAGCACCCATTTGTTTTGCCTGCAAGGAGTCCTGGTGAGTGGGGCATAGGAGGCACAATTAGTGCCCGTGCTGCTTTCAAGGCTGCACCGCATGCACGGGCAGCTGCCACCTGGGAGCATTTCTTTTCTTGGCAAAGTTGGGTGCAACTTTGGTTCCCTGAGTGGGACTTAAGAGGCATGGAGAGTGCCAGGGCAAAGTCTGTTTTGCTGCATGATTGGTGCCAATTGAGAGCACAGAAAGGGCCCATTGAAAGGGGGCCCCCTAGGCATGGTTGATGCTTCCCCAGCTACACCGTTAGAGTGCAGGCAGCTGCAATGAAGGGGGTCATTTCTTGTAGTGATGAGAAGGGAGGCTGAGAATCACCCCTTGGCCCCCAGTGCATGACACACATTGCTTTTGCTGCAAGTGGCAGCTTAGCACCCAGATTTTCGGGACGAAGGGCATTGGGCCCCAAAGGAAGGCCAGTTGGCCAGGGGTCAGTGTTGGTAGGGCGCAGGCCCTTAGTTGATGCCTGCGGCATAATGTGTTTAATGCTTATGATTTCTGCATAATGTGTTCTATGCCTAATGCTAATGTGATATAATGCTGAAGTAATTATTGTACCAGTAGTTACTGGTTGTGTTATTTACTACTTGTGTTTTGTGATGATTCTGACAGTGGCCCGATTGGCCCTGTCATATAATCCCCTTTGAATATTGCCTAGTGCAGGTTGGCACAGTGTATATTGTGTGATTTTGATTCTAATGTGTTTTGGATAATAAAAAGGCTATATTTTTTATATAACCTTGTGTGGAGTTTCTTTTGTAGTGTGCCTAGTGTGTTGATGCTGTGTGTGTGTTGCATAAATGCTTTACACATTGCCTCTGAGTTAAGCCTGACTGCTCGTGCTAAGCTACCAAGGGGGTGAGCAGGGGTTATCTTCAGCGTGTAAATCCCTTGTCCTGACTAGAGTGGTGATTTCTGCCTGGCTTAGACACATGCCCTAGCCAACCAGAAATCACATGTATAACAAGGTATTTGGCGAGGATAATGGTCAAACCTTCCATTGTTTTCATTCCAATCCAGATTAGGGGGCAGCACCCCCCTCCCACTGGGTTTTGAGCCAAGCTAATTATGAAGAAAAAGGAAAGCAGGTCTAGGTTTGCACTATATCTGCCAGTGACAGGGTAGGCACCATTTGTAGCTCAGGAAGGGGATCTCCACAACCTCACAACCCCAGGGTCATCCAGGAACAAAAACACTTCTCCACACCCAAGCATTTTGTCCACTATCTGGGAGCAATCCATGTCTCACCACATGGGAGCCATTCGGTGGATATTCACATTGGGCTTAGGCAGGAAAATGGCAACTTTCTAAAAGTGTTATTTTCAAAATGGTAATGCAAAATCCAACTTTACCATTAAATTGCAATTTCAATTAGTATTACAATAAGTCTTTGATGATTGTATCTGTTATAAAGCAGCTTGTGAAGGGTGTGTGTCTTTTAAAAAAATGTATGCATTGTAATTGTAAAGTGTTGCGCTGTTTTTATGATTCTTTTATTGAAACTGACAAAAAGTTATAGATGATGATGGTTAGTTCCTTGAATCCTTTTTGTAGTGGCCCCCAACAGACATTAAGCATTATTCATTGTTATAACATAATCCAGTGATTCCCTGCAGGAGAGCCAGCCTTGCTAGAGTGAAAAACGAATTTGAAGGTTTTTCAATTCCAAGACATGTAAAATTTTGAATATGCATGTCCTACTTTTTAAATACCATACACCCTGTCTTTGGGACATTTAGTGACTACCATAGGGGTGACATAAGTATTAAAAAGGAAGGTTTAAGCCTAGAAAGAGGTTTTTTGCCAGGCAGAAATGGCAGTTTAAAACTGCGATGGCAGACAAGTAGACATGTTTTACAGTGTTGCTTTAGTGGTTAGGACAATGATTGCTGCAATTCACTAGTTGCATTTCATATACCAGTCCTATCTATATTCTGTAACATATACTGGAGAATGATGACAAATAAGTTAAATGTTTCAATTAGGTATATGACAATTTTACAAGGATTAAAAAGGAGCACAAGCACTTTACCACTGGTTAGCAGGAGTAAAGTGCACGGAGCCCCATGACCAACAAAAACAGTTTCAGTTACAGAAATCTAAATGACTATAAAGCAAAGAAGGTAATTTCCAAAAATATCTATATGAACGTTGTACATGTTTAGAACTAGGTGTTGGGTGTAGCGCAATCACATGGAATTACGTGAGAATTCTGTGAGATTGCCCATAATTACACAAGAGGAGTAGTTCTATGTTTAGCACTATTTCTTAGTGAAAAAATGTCCCTTGCATCCAAATTGGCACAAGAATGCATTTTGAGAAATAGCGCTAAATGCAACAGAACACAAATAGCAGTGTTGCTTGAACAATACCTTGAAAAAACAAGAGACAAGAAGTGTTTGGAAAATCAGGAACAGTTTGTTGAATTAAACAATGCAGTTGGGAGCACAGTCACTGGCCTAAGGTCTGAGGACTGTCTCAATTTACAATTGGTCTAACACAGACTTTTATACAGTTCATTAAATGTAATAAAATGTTTCCGCCGATCCTTTGTTGGTAAGGAATGTGTAGCTCTGTCTTTGGAATCATAAGTTTAGGTATTGAATGAGAAATCTAGGTAAGCCTTGACCTTACATGGACACAATGCAACCAGTGGGTAAAGTGTTCAGCTGTCAGGCATGGGGAGCACGTGATTCTTGTGTGTGCTGGATCTCCTGTCTTTTGATTGGGTAGGTCATATTGAAGATCCAGATGTATAAAAAAGATTGTTTATTTTTGCTGCAGCACAGTGCAAACAGGACTGTGTCATTCAACTTCTTTTAGTAACTGACAAGTAGTCAAATGTTCTGGAATACAGAATCACATTAGAATACTGGAAATTCTTAAATAAATACTGAACCTAATGACATGCACATGTTCACCAAAGCATATAGACAAGGATATTACATACCCTTACATCTTAAATACAATTACCATATATAACATAAGTGTTACTAACTTCATGTGGCATCTGACTTTATGGTGTTTTGTGAATGGGCAAACCTCTCCAGCCATGTGTGCTTTATTGGGGCCAATCTCACTGGACTATTGTGGTGTCGCTTGAGCCTATTTATTTATTTATTTTATTCGATTTATATAGCGCATTATACCCAGGGGTCTCTAAGCGCTTTGTCAAGTAGCACTAACAGATTCCTAAGTTAACCCGACCGATATTATAGCCCCACCCAGGCCTTCTGAAACAAAACGGTTTTCAGCTTCTTCCGGAAGGACATCAAATTAGACTCCCTCCGCAAATCCATCGGCAAATTATTCCACACTGCAGGGAGGGTATTAGAGATGGCACGGTCACCCACTGTGGCTAGTCTGACGCGTGGTTGGGTAAGAAGGAATGCTTCGGCAGATCTTAGCGCCCTGCCCGGTATGTATGGAGTCAGATGGGTCTTGATGTATCCTGGGGCCTTGCCATAGAGTGATTTATGTGCAATGCAAAGCCCTTTGAAAAGCACCCTCTGCCTCACGGGCAACCAGTGTAGCTCGCGCAGAAGTGGGGATGCATGGGAATTCCTGGGTTTCTTAAAAATGAGCCTGGCGGCATCATTCATCACCACTTGAAGTTTGTCCAGAAGTTTTTGGGGCAATCCTAGATATAGCGAATTGCCATAATCCAACCTTGATAATATCATTGCGGAAACCGCCTGTCTCAAGGTTGAAAATGACAATAGTGGTGCGATTTTCCTGAGTTGTCGGAGAAGTCCGACACAGGTTCCTACCACCATGCTGACTTGCTTCCGCATGGATAATTTGTCATCCACATGGATGCCTAAGCTTTTTACCACCACTGCAGGTACTGGAGGTGGGCCAAGTTCTCTAGGCCAAAACCCATCATGCCAAGGACTACCCATTATAGTGATTGGTAGAACCTCTGTCTTGTCAGGGTTGATTTTTAAGGAGTTCAGTGACATCCAGTTGGTTATGTGCTTAAGGATGTTTTGCAGCCTTGCTGACGCCCCAGAAACCTCATCCATTTGGATGATGATTTGGGTGTCATCGGCGTAGTTGTACACCTGACAATCTACCTATCTGTGGGATTGATCTGGGATTTCCTGATCGCATGTTAGTCTGCTGGCTACGTGCAATCCCGCCTGTGATTGGTCAATCAGTGACCTCAGACTTGGGCCTCAGGGCCTGCCTAACAATGCATTTCTGAGTCGGGGTTGACATGGAGTTCACAACGGGGAACTCATCAATAAAGATGTAATTTTGTTTTTATACATGAACGTATCATTATTCATACTACATCAACTTTTTCAATATTATCAGCAGGAGCAGCCGATAATGCATTATAAAGGTGCTCCTGGGGTAGGATTTTCCCCATACTTACTCCCAGCATTTAGCGTGAGAATGCATTTTGCGCTTAGAAATAGTGCTAAATGCAGTGGAACATGAATAGTGCCTTGCCCAGGTGTCATCTGACAAAGGAGACTCCTTTAAAGTTTATTAAGTTTCTCAGCACAGCCCAAATGGTCATTTGCCAGTGGAACAAAAACACCTCCTCACACCCAGACTTATTTCCCTGCTTTGGGAGCAGTTTTCATAACTCATTCGGGTATTAGTCAGCTGGGTGACAGTGGGAAGAATCCTGTAGATTAGCCTTTAGGAGTTTCAGGCAAGGAAAAAGTAACTTTCTAAAAAGTACTTTTCTTTATAATTTATCAAAAATCTGACTTCACCATTAAGTTGTGCTTTTGATAAATATTAAAAAGACTTTTTGATTCATGTGTCTATCTGGTCCCTACTCTGAGGTAGTAGATGTAATATTTAACATTGCTTCCCAATGTGTTGCATGAAGCAATGTCTTTACTGGCACTCTATTGGATGGCACAAGAAGTGCTGCAGTCCACTAGTGGCATTTAACTTTTGGGCCCCTAGTACACATTTTACCATATACTAACGACTTATGGCAATTAGGAGTACACCAAGTCAACCACAGCAAAAGGGGGAGTACAGGCATTTTACTATTGTTTAGCAAAGTAAAGCGCATAGAGTTCTATTGCTAGAAAAAACAGATAGTATAAGAATCTGTGGTACACCACACAAAAGACAGTCACTTTGTACACATGCAATTAATTCAAATACTCTTTAATTCACCGTCCCCTTATTGGATTTTGTGATTACATTGTCCTACCATCATGCATTTATTTTTAATAGATGTATAATTTGTTTTCTTTATGATTATTTCTCATTTTCTCTTGTGCTTCTTTAAATATCTCCTCTGCATTTAATTTGCATCTCTTTTTGCCACATTTGAGAGGCAAATGTATTGTTGCATGTATATAGAGTTGAAGTTACAGCAAAATACTAGGTATTTTAATAGTGATGTTTGAATGTCTTAGATTGCAGGGTGTTTGTGTGACTCTTCTGTGTGTGAGCAGATGAGTGTTTACCCTGATTCATATTATGAGGAGATTATCAAGCATATGACCTTCTGATTGAATGTCTTTGGAACTATGGATAGTTATTCCCTTTTTTTAAATAAACAAAAAGGCTCAGATTTAGTGAAATAATGTGGCCAAAGCTGTTTGTTGCTATGCATTTATATTTGAATACAAAATGCAGTGGCGGCTCCTCAAGGGAGTGCTGCGGGCAGTGGGGTGGGCGGGTTAGGGGCAGGGTGGGGTGTAGTAAACTCCGGCATACGACCGAACAGAGTTAAGTAAATAAATAAATAAATAGAACAAATTACATTGCGCACGCTGCAACGCCAAATGGCGATGCAGCCCACACAATGTAATTCGATTTATTTATTTATTTACTGAACTCTGTTTGGCAGTATGCCGGAGTTTACTACCCTCCACCCTGACCCTCCCTCACCCGCCTCACCGCCCCGCAGCACTCCCTCGAGGAGCTACCACTGATGAAATGTTAATGGTGCGAGCAGGGCTTTGGTTAAGTAGGTGAAGCTCCGCTACCTCTGGCGCAGTTGGTAGACACTGTGGAAGGACTCGCTGGATTGATGCTCAGAAACATTTGCATATTCATATATCAGTGGCCATTATGTGGCGTTCCAAGATTTGCTTTGAAAACATATTGACATGCTGGCTAGACAGATCGGGTTCACTCTCGAGCTCCTCATTTCAATTATCATCATATTTGTGAGAGATTGAGTGGCAGAGCTGGAGATATTATTGACAGAGGAGTGTTTTAATGGATGTTAGTAGTTTGTTTACTATATATTCACAGCTGAAATGAGTGACAAAAGGGATCGGGAACAGCAGGAAAATATGATGGAGTATGTTACGTTCATGAACCAAACAACACGCAGCTTAGGTTCAAATATTTATTTTTCAGATTCAAATTCCAGGCATTAGCAGGGTAAAAAGGACTATTCCCCAAATGTCCTTCTCCTCACCGCACACACAACTATCTACCTGTGAGCTCACCCTACTACATTCCACTCGTGAGCTCACCACAGTTCATGTCCTCATAACATTCTGCTAACCTTATACAATCTATGGTAAAGCATTTCAAGCAAATCAAAACAGAGGACAGGATAAAGAATGTTTATAGAAAAACGTTCTGAAGAAGTTTGAAGCAGAAAGGAGAGGAAATTGGACATTCTGTTAAAGGCAAGGGATCTTAGTACTAAAGAAGGACGACTTTAGTCAGCTGGAGAGAGAGCCTTTGATGAGGAGAGAAAGAGTGAGGCCTCAAGGAAAAGGAAAAATGTTGAGATAAGCCTTATTCACATTACAAGAAAGAATTTTGCCAGGGCAGATCAAGTATGTGTCCTATGTTCTTTTAGAGAGGTGGCTGTGATTGGTGTCAATAAAGGAGATTGCATATTATTATCCATATCTTTAATTAAATCCAAATTTTTTGTCCACCAGGCTGAGGAAAATCTATATTTTTTTCAAATAAGTAATCACCCAGTAGTGCTTCAGGAGCAGGATATGTGGACCTTCTACGTTAATTATGCAGCCAAAATCCACCAACCTGTTTACATACATATTTGAGTATCACTGAGGCATGGGCCAGTCCAGTGAATAGCTACATTCAGATGAATGGATAGACAGATATTGGGAGGACGTAAGGATCAGTGTTGCCCTAAGGACAACTCCCTTTACTGATGTGCACTGTGGGGAAAGAGGCCAAATGCGTAACTATCAGAACAGTCCTGTGGAGGTGCTTTATATTTTACTTGTAGGCTTCTATTAATGATCCAGTTAAAAAAAAAAAAAGTTCAGCCCTCCTATATATGTGTAGCAACGGGGCTGGCGGGCTGTCACTGCTTAGTCATAGGCATGCAGCCAGATTCCTGCTGATCTACTCTTCACACTCACTGTTTTGCCCTGTAACTGCACTCAGTTGAATAAAGGCCAGTCGTGGAGCATGACTCTCTTACTTTTGCCTTCTTTTCGGACTAAAATCAATAACAACCCTCACTGTCCAGAAAGTGATAAGCCTGCCATGTCCCCTCAATATATAGTATGAGAGGGGTAGGAATAAGGCCCAATGGTAATTGTCTCACTGTGTGTGTACCTCTTGATCCAAGATCTAAGAGCCAATCCAAGACACCTGGGGACTCATTTATGAAAAGTGACGCATCGCTGCATGAAAACAGCGGTGTCACTTTTCACTGCGCCCTCCTTGCGACACCAATGATGCGTCATATTTACAGTATGACGCATCATTGCGCAAGGAGTTACAGATACGTCAGTATTTCTGACGTATCTGTATGGCGCAAAAGTGACGCATTGCTGGAGTGTGTCACAAAAGTGACGCAACTCCAGCAATGTATCCTTTCTCATGGGGCAAGCCCCATGTGAAAGGGCCTGCGTCAGTCTTACGCCTGCTGTGAGGCAGGCGTAAGAAATTGACGCATTTGTGTCCTAGAAGTGGCGCAGTGAAATCTCATAGATTTCACTGCATCACTTCTACGACCCTTTCTTGCATCAATACACCCCCCTTGCATATATTATACCTTATACCTGGCGCAGGTATAATGTGGCGCAGGGGTTTACAAAGTGACGCATCTACCTAGATGTGTCACTTAGTAAATATGGCACAACAAGGCGCATTTTTTACGTCACTGGTGCGTCACAAAACGTGACGCACCAGCGGCGTAAAAGTGACGCACAGCCTCATAAATGAGGCCCCAAAAGCTCACATCTCGTCTTTCTTCTGCCGTTATTCGGTGTGTTGGACAACTGTGCTTCCAATCCCTGGAGCTGAACCACTTGGAGTGCTGTTTCCTGTCTCTGTGGTGCAATATGGACCTGCACGAGCTTTTCCAATGGGGATAGGCAACGTGCTACAGACACTGCTCTTTGCGCCATTATATTTCCAGTGTATATTTCCCGTTACTTATCAGTATCACCTTGCATCCACCTCACATGCCTGAATTGGGACAGTGCACACGTGTTCCATTTTGTGCCCAGCAAAGCCCTGAGGCCTCTCTACCACGCCGCCATCTTGGACTTTGGTTAGCTTCACCTTATTAAGCATCCCTTCTGTGGCCCCCTTCCCACCTGCAGACCCTTTAAGTGGCCCTGCTGTCCAAGCTCTCTATTGTTGCCCATCTGTGAGGCCGCGTCCCGTTCAGCGCCTCCTTGTTCCAGACTGCCCCACCTCTGCTGTCCCTCTGTGTGCCTCACTCCCCTGCAGCTCCTCTATGTGGCCCTTCCCAAGTGCAACATTGATACATCGAATAGGGCTTATTTACAAGCCCCATGCGCCGCCGATACGTCACTTTTTCCCACATTAAAAGTGACGCACTGGTGACGCAAGTGGGCTTTTAAATAAACCCCAATGTGTTCAGCGTATAATTTAAAATGTAATCCACTCCGACTGTTTTTGCCAACGCTTGTTTGTTAATTGGTGGAAATACCTATTTCACAAATGTGGCTTTGACACTGTATTTTAGTGTTCAGTGTGGACAAGGGTATTTGAAGTCCTTTCAGATGAAATAATATCAAATAAACCTACTTTCCGTATATTTTTAGATCACCATCATCACATGAAAGTGTTAAGATGTTGACATGCTTTGCTAGAGTTACATCAAAGTTTCTTTATTTAAATTAACGTCTGTCTTTTCAGGTTTTTTTTCTTCAAAAGATCACAAGATTTTAATATTTTTAAGAAAACATTTTAAATAATTTAATTTCCATTCATTAATCGCATTTATTTAGCGAAATTGTATTCCTCAGAAGCCTTTGATTTCTGGCACAGCCGTCCTCGGGGTGACCCAGGGATTTCAGATGTAATCCGCTCAATTTGCATCAAGGAAAATACTGACTTCAAGTTGGTTTTATCAACACTTCCAAATATTGCAAACTCCTATCCCTCTCACTACCAGAACTGGGTATTTTTCTTTTTGTTGGGCCGGTAGCTGGGTATGTGGAAATGGTGATGGGCGTCCATGCATTTTCCATTTCATATTTTTTAACTACTTTTATTTACTAGAAAACTAGCATCTGGATGTATTTAAACTGTTAAGGCCTCTGTTAAATAGTGACGTTTGCAAAACTGGCATTCGACTTTCATTGCTGAATTTTATGGAGTAACACGTTTAACTAAGGATTTAAGCCTTGAGTTTTCTGCAATTTTCTGCTAGATTTGGGAAGATCTAATTCTTTGGATGTACACGTTTCTATGTATACTCAAGTCATTAAATTAACTTAGATGAAAAGCGAAAAGTCCACAAATGTACGGATTAAGCTATAACACCAAAAGAATTTGACATGCATTAGGTAACCATCGAAATTAGATATACTTCATTTGAAAGAAATTGTGACGCTGCAATTATTATGTCAGCGGTTGCAATGCTGCTACCCTTTCAAAAAACTCCACCATGCCCACACAGTAAGAAATAATTAAACTAACTGGGTGATTTAATTGTATGTATTCTAGAGGTGTTTTTCAGTGGAAGAGGACATGCTCCCAAACAATCAGGTCATTATATTGTCAGCTTGAATAAGAAGCCTTTTGGGATCTAAAACGTCCAATTTGATTGCAGAGACAAGGGTCAGTTCTGGCTAGTTCTACAAATGTCTCAAATTGTCTTAATAATTTATCAGGGGAAAGATCAGGCGAATGCAAGCTTTCTCGGGGGAATTTTTACTAGTGCGCTTCATTAAAACACAGTTTAAAAATGTGTAAAGGCAGCTAAGCTGAAGATTGTTGGAGACTACTAACATGTTGTTAAGGACGGTTAAAAAAATAAGCCTTCACAATATGGTAAAGTGTTCATGTTTTCTCTAGAATGGTACAAAGAAGAAATAACGTTTAACATATACTATTGTTTTCCAGACCTTCACCTTCCTCAATTGAGCAGAAGATATATATAGGTTATGAGGAGAGACGTGTAAAGAACATGCATTTATTATTGAACATTTATGTTTAGGAAAGTATAGGTTACTTTTTGAACAAGAATTGGCATGGCTGTAATGTGCAAACACTAATTAATCAACCAATCAGGGAAATTGTAAGCACACTACTCACTTGTGAGGGTCTCAAGGCGCTGGGGAGAGGAAGGGTGGCTATTTTGGCATCCAACGGGTAAACAATGGGTTTTATCTATTATGTCCCTGACTGTCAGTACATTCAATCAATCAATCAGTGTTTAGATTGTGCGACTTCTCACCCTGGGGGGTATCTAGGTGCTGAGGTAAGGGGAGTCTTTATTTGAAAAGCCAGGTCTTGAGTTCCTTACGGCGAGTGAAGGGGAGTTTGGAGGTGAGGTGGGAGGTCGTTCCAGAACTTGGTGGCTAGGTAGGAGAAGGATCTACCTCCACTACAGCTCTGTTTGTTGCGGAAGACGTGTGCAAGGGCAAGGTAGGTGGATCGAAGTTGGTTGGTGGAAGGTTAAGAGGTGGTTGAGGTAGGAGGGTCCGGCATTGTGAAGGGCCTTGTAGGCAAAGGTTAGCAGCTAGAACTGGCATCTCTTCTGGACGGGGAGCTAGTGGAGGTTTCTGAGGTGGGGGGTGATGCTGGTCTGTTTGGACAGGATAAGGATGAGTTTGGATCGGTATGCTGTACGGGTTATAGTTGTCTGAGGAGATGGGCGGTGGTTCCAGCATAGAGTGTATTTCCATAGTCTAGTCGGTTGATGACGAGGGCTTGGTTCACTGTTTTCCTGGCGCTGATGGGGATCCACCTGACAATCTTCTGAAGCATCCGAAGGGTGTGGAAGCAGAAGGAGGCCACAGCTTTGACCTGATGCTAACTGGAGAGATCGCTGTCCAGGATGATGGGGAGGTTGCAGGCGTGGTTGGTGGGGGTGGGAGAGGGCCAAGTGATTGCGCCACCAAGTTTCATCCCAGGGGAGATGAAGATGAGCACTTTTGTCATGTCTGTGTTCAGTTTCAGGCAGTTGGATCTCACCCAGTTGGCGACTCTGGTCATGGTGTTCTGGAAGTTGACTCCAGTCGTGGAGAGAGAGGATGAGTTGGGTGTCGTCAACATATGACCGGATGTTGATTCCATGGGTGTGGATGATGTCACCCAATGGGGTCATACAGACGTTGAAGAGAGTGGGGCTAATGGAGGATCCTTGGGGGACTCTGCAGATGATAGTCTTGGGTTTGGAGGTGTAGGGCAGTAGCTGGATTGTCTGTGTGTATCCTGTGAGGAAGGAGGTGATCCATTAGAGGGCGTTTCCTCAGATGCCTATGTGGTAGAGTTTGGTGATGAGGGTATGGTAGGAGTCAGAGTCAAAGGCTGCTGAAAAGTCGAGGAGGGTCAGGGCTGCTGTTTCGCTACAGTTGATGATGGATCTGATGTCAATGGTCACAGCTATAAAGGTGGTCTCGGTCCTGTGGTTGGGGTGGAAGCCGGACTGGAGGCATCAAGAAGATTGTTTTCTTCCAGGTGATCTGTTAGCTGGTGATTGATGACTTTCTCCAGTACCTTGGTAGGGAAGGGGAGCAGCAAGATGGGGCAGTAGTTCTTCAGTTCGCTGGGTTGGTGGTAGGTTTCTTTAGGAGGGGTTTAACCACTGCATGTTTCCAGGCCTCAGGGAAAGTGGCTGTGGTGATGGATGTGTTGAGGATGTTGGTGAGTACGCTGCTGATTTCCTTATGTCCCAGGATAAAGGCGTGGCAGGGGCAGTGGTTTGTTGGTGCTCTGGAGTGAATGGAGGTCATAATTGCTGTGGTGATTTGCATAGTGAGTGGTATCCAATCAGAGAGGTGGATGTGGGAGTTGTCAGTGTGTCTTAGGAGGAGGCCGAGGTCACCTGGCTGTGGGTCAAAGTTGCTGTAGATTTCTGCTATCTTGCTGTGGCAGTTTTTGGCCAGGCAGTTGCAGAGGGCTTGGGAGGAGGGGCACGGAGTCTCAGTGGCAGACGGGCTCACTAATTCTCTGACAATGCTGAAAAGTTCTTTTGGGGGACTTGCTTTGATGCAGATGCACTTAGTTAAAAAGCAAAGACTTTGTGCTGTTCGGCCAGTGGCTAGTTAAATAGCAGATATCATGTCTTATTTGATCAGTAACTATAGACACAGGAAATAAACCTCACTGTTTATTCAGCTGCTATCTAAATAGCAGAAATGATGTATTAATTGCCATGCAGCTGTTCAAATAACAAATAAACGTTGCTATTTTTCTGGCCTTTGGCTACCTTGCAGAAATTGGGCATTGAGCATGCTGATAGAAATGTCACTACCTACCAGGCCGCTGGCTAGATAGCACAGATTATGTGCTCTAGGATCAGTGTCACTGCGAATCAAAATGTGGAGGGGAGAGGATGTGGCTTAACGGTTAGAGCAGTCGACTGAGAAGCTGAGGAACTGGGATCAAGTCTCAGCAGAGATGCTTAACATCCTGTGATTCTGGGCAAATCACTTAATCTCCACGGGCCTACCAAAAATGAATGTGTCCATCTGTAATGTCACTGGTAACCATGTAAAGCACTCTGTTACCTTTGTGTCGAGTTCACGCTATGTTAAACTCCAAGAAATAAGGACGTTCTATATTTATCCAACCACTGAACAGAAGCGATTATGTACAATATGGTCAGTAGTCATGCAAATAGCAAACAAAATTCCCTGTTCATCCGGCCTCTGACCAAAAAGCAGAAATTGGGTACTATTTCGATGGCAGCCATCAAAATAGAAAAGAAAGGTCATTCCGGTGCTGGCCCAATAACAGCAATAGTGTACTTCAAGTCTAACTCTCCTGGTAAATAGCACCACATGTTATATTTACAGAGTTTAGGGCTAACTAGAATATATTACATACTATTTAGCTTAAAGCTGTGAAAATAACAGAGAGTTCACTACTTAACTGGCCTTTTGGTAAATAGCAAAAAATCTTAGTAATTTGCAATTAACTAGGCAAATAGAAGAACTTCATTTTTTAGAATGTTGCGGACAAAATAGCAAATATTTTGTAATGTGTGATTACCACCAGCATCTAGCAGAGAAGCATAGCATTTTACCCATCCACTACCTAAATAATAAAGACTTGTACTATTAAAGCCCTCGCTGGGAAGTTATTGAAGTTTCTCTGCAGACTCGGTGGTCCTGAGCAGTGAGTGAGAGGAAAAAGGATGGCACTTTACATTCAGTGGCATGATGCACATAATGGGAATTGGTACAGCAAATGCATGTTTGGGATCTCTGTTCCCTTACAGGGCTGACCTCACACTATGTTTAGCAATTTCTCAAAACTAGATTAATGTCTACATCAATGTTATCTGTCTTGTCATTCGAACATCAATTTCCATTGCATCAGTAAACAACAACTGGTTGACAGGGCACCGAAGGTCCACTTCTATTAGTTTCTGCTCTAGTCTAGCACAGTGGTATACCTTTTACCACTGAGTTGGTAAGAAAAGGAGTGTGGCATATCAGACATTAAACTGGGTCATGAGAATAGTATTAGAACTGCAGCAACAGGACAAAGCATTTGGTCTACTGCAGTGTCAGCAATATGCTCATCACTAGTGTTGATATGTAGCAATTGACATCCACCAATGGGGTTTTCAGGGATTCAGGTTTCTTTAAACCTTTCGTAGATGCTCTGCAATCCCTCACCAATCATGCCACAAATGAAGAACTTGCACATTTGTGGTCATATAATCTGAACACCAGCTCTGCTGGATTTGTAATCTGGTGATTGCAGTAGATCGAGGTGAGCATGAGTTGGGGCAGTTCAGGAGTCAATTTGCATATTAACAAAGGTACAATCTTCCTGTTACATGTGTGGAAACTGGCACAAAACGTACAGCAATGAGACATTAGTATCAGAATTTGCATCAGAAAACTTATGCCCAGTGCAGGATGTGTGATTGAATGCCTCTTAAAGGGCCCACCTGCTGCCACCGTTGTTGGATACATGAAGGTCCAGCAGTACTGAAGCACTTCTTACTGGATTTGTTCCCCACATATTAGTAGTGACAGAACATATATACAGACAGCTCCAGGGCGACTGTGGTTGCCCCCACCAAGGTGTTCATATCTCAAGATGCTTCCTAAATCATGCCTGCACTTTATTTATTCTGCCTCACCCAATAGTCATGTTGCTCCCTCTTCAGGCGAAGAACTATGTCACAGAACAGGCAGGTCTGAGTGCATTTCACACTGTCATTATAAATTATAATTTATAATACATGAGCTCGCCTAAAATTTACTCTGTAGAAGTATCATCACTGGATGTGATTTTAAGAAAATTTAATAGCTAATCATCATCATCCAAATGTGAAATTGAAAGAAATGCACCTAATTTTAGGCCAATTGAACCCAAATTACCGGCATACTTTTTGGGAAATTAAATAATGACAGAGCAGTACTCGAAAGATCATATCAAAACAACTCTGAAACTTACACAGTATTTCAAATAAAACGTTAGATTATTGAAAGTATAATCAGTGCTGAACATGTAAACAAGTGCTCTGACCAAATGTTTCCTCTGAAGCCTAATACTAAGGCTGTATGGTGTTTATTCCACTTAATGCCTTTTTCGGTCACCACCATGCATTCTCTGCCTATTTTCTCAACTTTGCAATTTTTTTGCCATCTCTGCTTTCTCGCTTTGTTGTTGTTTTTCCTAATTTCTCTGCTTTCTTCTTTCACACTGCTAGAATTTGGGTCTGTACCTCGTCCAAGTAGAGACCACAATCCTAGTCACGGTAAATCACATACGTGACCTAAATTAACCTGCTATCACCACTTTGGGAGCTTAGCACAGAGCATCAAGCATAACTTAAGAGGCAATGTGTAAAATATTTCTGCAACACTATAATTACAGTAACACACTGTAAACACCACAAAAAGACTCCACATCAGATTAGGAAAATAAAGAATATTTGTATGAGTCAAACGAGCAAAATGACAAAAATCCAATAAGTAAAACTAAAATATGAATACTTAAAGAATACACTACAATATAGGGCTTCAAAGCAAATAAGACTTAGGGGCTTCTTGAGGTCATGCTGTAACGGGGTAGATCCAAATTCCAGGTTGATCATGATGGAGGTCAGGCCGGCTACTGGACCTTCGCAGGTCCAGCTGAAAAAGTACCTTTAAGACTTGATGCATCTGTTCTGATCCATGCAGACAGGTCACATGTTGTCTTTGAACCCCTTACGATGCAGGCACTGTTTCATTGTCAAACCTTGCAGTCGGATCCCATGTCATCGTTGAACCTCCTATGATGCAGGCTCTGTTGCATCGTTGACTCTCACATTCACGTCCTGCGTCGTTGTCAAGCCATGCAGTGATGTCCTCAAATGGCTCTGCGTTGGTTCTGATTGGTGCAAAGTAGCCACTAAGTCTAATTTTGTGGAAAACTGCTGCAGAATTCACTTTGAATGCCTAAGACTGAAGTGGCACCTCTTGACAGGGCAGGACTCACAGTTTGCAGAGTCCAGCATCTGAAACAGAGTTGAAGCAAGCCTTTAATGGCCCTGAGACTTCAAAACAGGAGTCAAGCCAGCTAGCCCTTGGAGTCACTTAAGTTATTCAAGGAAGTAGAGATAGAGGTCGAGTCCTTCTCACCCATAGGCAAGCAGGCCAACACAGCAAAGCTGGCCAGCAGAGTGGCATGTCTCCTGGCCGCAGAGCAGTGCTTCTTCCTGGCAGAATGTCCTCAGATCCAGAAGTGTACCAAGTTGGTGGTGTCAGGGGTCCAGTATTTATACCCATATGTGTCTTGGGAGTGGGGGGAACTACAAAGAGAGGCCTTTGAAGTGTGTAAAGTCCCTGCCCTTCCTGCCATGGCTCCAGACTCATTACTGGGGGATGTAGCTCTTTGTGTTGGGACAGGCGCAGCCCTCTTCAGGTGCAAGTGTCAACTCTTCCCGCCATCTTGCCAAAGATGACCCATCAGGATGTTAATGGATCATCAGGATGTGAATGGCACATCAGGCACACCTAAGTTCCCTTTGTGCGTGACTGTCTAGAGGGAATGCACAAAGCTCAGCAGTCATCTACCCCAGACGTGTATTCAGAGACAGGCAGAGGCACTAAATGGTTAAGGCAAGAAAATGGCAACTTTCTAAAAGTGAAATTTTCAGACTTACAACTTAAAACCCGAATTTACCATAAGTTGTGATTTTAGATTGTGAGTCTAGAGACACCAGACTTAAAATATTGATCTTTTATCATTTGAAATTACACTTAGAAAATTTAATACGGTAAACCCAATATTCACCTACGGGAGAGATAGGCCTTACAATAGTGAAAAATTAATATAATCATTTTCCACTACCAGGACATGTAGAACTTAGAAGTACATGTCCAACTATTTAAATACACTGCACCCTGCCCTTGGGGCTTTCCAGGGCCTACCCTGGGGTGACGTATACGTTTAAAAAAGGGAAAAAGTAAGATTTGGGCCTGGCAAGTGGATTAACTTGCCAGGTCCCCATGGCAGTTTACAACTGCACACACAGGCTTTGCAATTGTAGGCCTGAGACATATTTAAAGGGCTACTTGAGTAGGTGGCACAATCAGTGCTGCATGTTGCCCACTAGTAACATTAAAGGGCTGATTCCGATCTCGGTCGGAATGGCTCCGAATCGGGTTCAGGATTAGCGGGTCGGATTCGGAGGCTGAATTTCCGTCCGGTTCGTACACGGGTCCGGACGACGAAGTACAATGCGAACAAGCGCAAAATCTCCGGCCAAATCGTTGCTGGGTCCAAACCGCTCCGTACGTCTCTGCCGTAAGCTAACCCTGCACGCAATGGAGGCGAATTCCAACCGAGCCAGTACGATGCGCGATTCGGACAGCCGGATCGAGTCAGAGCTTTCGGCTCACAATAGCTCCCGGAGCTGGACTTTGGGGGTCCACATCGGACCCCCGGTTACACGCAGCCTTACGGCTCGGACACAGGGGGAGACCCATGGGTCTCCCCAACACAGGCAAGTACGGTGCAGATGGCACCAACGCGTACCCACTGTAGAGGGCACACTTTTCCGGACTGTACCAATTCAGTCAATGGGAGCACATGGACGCGTTGTACGACCGGCTCTCATTGACTTCAATGGGAGTCCAACCGAAATGAGTCCGACAGCATACGGCTGCATCGTACTCGCTCGGTTGGACTGCAGGAGCCCGGATCAGTCGGAAAACACCCCGGATCCGGCTTGGTCGGAGTGATTTCCGACCCAGATAGGAATCGACCCCTTAATCTACAGGTCCTAGTGACAGTAGTGCAGTTTACTAGGGACTAATACGTAAATTAAATATGCGAATTGTGGATAAGCCAATGATGCCATGTTTGAAGTACAGTGGTATATGAGAAGGGGTCCCAGTTGGAACAACATAAGATAAACAAATCAGCAAAATTTACCTCATAAACATAGACTTCCAAGAATGTTATTTAATATACATCCTTTTTTGTAAATTAATTACCATTTCTTTTCGCAATATTACAATTCAAAACATTTCATGATAAGCCCAGAAGAAAAGGGGGGTGGGGGGGAGATGAAGAAAGGAAAATTGTGCAGCATAGGTTTAGTCGTAAAGGAATAACATAATATGTGGTCTCATTACTATTTGAACATATAGTACCACACTGGATATATATACATCATCATATATCAACTCATAGGTTGAGAAAATCTTATCCTGTTAGTGTCTGGCACAGTCCACAAGTGATCAGTTTGCCCACAGGTAAGAAAGAAAAACAGTATGTCGACGTTTCGACCCCAATTTCGCAGGCGACGTTATTGCCCTACAGCGGGGTCTTCCTCAGGACGGGTGGTGGTGGGGTGTGGGAGTACAAAAAAGGGCACCTACAAAAGGGAAAAACTAAATTAGGATTGATATATTCTTACAAGGATAGCTGAAGGCTAATTAAAGCCATGCCTAGTTACCTACACGAAGCACGGTGAATCTAGCGGCTCCGTCTGAAACTGATGTTGGGCCAAGGGCTCCTATTGCCAAGAGAGCGTAATCCTAAAAATAAATTAGGCATTTATAATACAGTGGACCGTACTCGGCTATAATCCACGTCATATCATACTTAATATCAGCACACGTGTACAATTTAGTTAAACATCATACACTACCCAGCCGGGTTAAAAACATAAGTTACCAAATCAAACGGCGGAGGACCAACCAAACCAACCAACCACAGGGCTAGCCCCCACAATTCAAGTCCGTCCTGAGGAAGACCCCGCTGTAGGGCAATAACGTCGCCTGCGAAATTGGGGTCGAAACGTCGACATACTGTTTTTCTTTCTTACCTGTGGGCAAACTGATCACTTGTGGACTGTGCCAGACACTAACAGGATAAGATTTTCTCAACCTATGAGTTGATATATGATGATGTATATATATCCAGTGTGGTACTATATGTTCAAATAGTAATGAGACCACATATTATGTTATTCCTTTACGACTAAACCTATGCTGCACAATTTTCCTTTCTTCACCTCCCCCCACCCCCCTTTTCTTCTGGGCTTATCATGAAATGTTTTGAATTGTAATATTGCGAAAAGAAATGGTAATTAATTTACAAAAAAGGATGTATATTAAATAACATTCTTTGAAGTCTATGTTTATGAGGTTAATTTTGCTGATTTGTTTATCTTATGTTGTTCCAACTGGGACCCCTTCTCATATACCATTGATTACCCAGGTCCCAGTACTAGTGGGTTGACCCATTTATTATAACATTATCTGTGCAGGTGCACGCCTGCGAGGTCCTTTTTGTTTTGAATTATTACTGTAAATATACTGTCACTATTTTCCACATAATGATAGAGAGCGAGACTTTGTCATACACGGAGGACTATATCAACCAGCTGATTAAGGACAGGTCTAATCAATTCTTGTCTTCAGATACACCCAACGTGGACTATACGTTGAATGACAAACTAGCACGCCTAGAGAGGCTTGAAAAGAAACTAGTCAGAACACGCTTGCACGGCCACTTGTTGACCAAATATCTAGAGTCTAACATCATCCCAATTGGTCTGCAGGTTAAGAACGAGCCTGCTATTTTCGTGGACGTGCCAAAATTTAAGGAAGGCTTTAGTTTTGTAGCTAACAATTGCTCTCGGCACTGGATGGTGCTGGGGGTGGAGACGGCTGCTCACCAAGTGCAAACACTAACCCGTGAAATTGCAGATTTGAAGTCTGAGATTGCAGGTGATGCAACTCTGATTAATGCAAAAGAGGCTTTGGAAAAAGCAGCAAAAACTTTGAAGGATTTTGAAACGAATACACAACAGAGGAAACTTGAAAAGTTGGCTAAAGATATCAAGTTCTATGAGAAGAAGAACACATACCCATACCTGAACGAGGATTATTACAAACAAGACTCCCAAGGTCGTTTTTCAGGAAGGGGTAGGGGAGCGTCCCGTGGCCGGAGGAACTACACCACTTTCTCGGATTCTTCCTACAGTGGGGACAGTGACAGTGGTCAGGTAGCAACTACGTCAGGGTATAACTACCAAGACCAGTGGAACCAGCCGCAGGAACTATTCAATCAACCCCAGCCTTTTTTAGGAGGGGGCCAATGGCGGCCGCCACGTGGCAGAGGGAACTGGCAGAGAGGTTTTACGAGGGGCCAGAACACCAACTGGGACAAGGGCCGTGGGCAGACCCAGAAGCAGGTGCACTTTCCACAGGAGAGCCACGGCGAAATCTCGACCCGCCGCAAGGTATACCGGTGGTGAATACAGAACCCAGCCCGGTTGTAAACCTATCATCCTATGAACTCAATGAGAACGAATGCAGGATCCTGGAGAAGGGTCTGTCTTTTGTACCGACATCTCTCCCTAACATTTTTGCAATAAAAACAGAACTGATGAAATTTTTCAGAAAAGTACGACTGCGTTACTTCTTCCGAAACAGTACAGCCTACAACAGTCCATCGGTTACAGGCCTGAGAATACCATCAACATTTGTACCACCTAGGAGTGCGATGACGAATCAAATCTTAGCCTACGAAGATATGGTGCTAAAAGAGGTTGAAAAAACATTATCCACACATAAGTATACCAAGTTCAATATCAATCAAAGTGAGAGGAGAGCTCTAACCACTCTGAAAGACAATAACAATATCGTAATTAAATCAGCGGATAAAGGGGGAGCAATTGTCATTCAAGATGTAGGGAAATATAAGAACGAAATCCTTCGACAATTGGGCGACGGAGTGAGCTACCAGCCACTAAGATGTGATCCCACTAAAGATCTAGCTTTGGAGATACTGGCAGTAACAACAGAGGGTAAGGATCAAGGTTTCCTGAGTGAGCTTGAGTTTAATTATCTCAACCAAAAAGACCCAAGAATACCAACGATTTACACCCTCCCCAAAATTCACAAGTGTATGCTAGAACCCCCAGGCCGCCCTATCGTGTCCGGGTGTGGATCAATTTTGGAACCCTTGAGTAAATATATTGATTTTTTCCTAAAACCTATTGCAGAAGGTACACCCACATACCTGAGGGATACTATGCAGATCATAAATCTTGTGGATGGCCTTGCCTTTGACAAAGGTAAACAGAGGTTGGTGACATGCGATATAGTTTCGCTCTACACGAGCATTCCACAACTAGACGCACTTGAGGTCATACGTGTAGCACTTGATGAACGTACTGCACCGATGGTGGTACCTACTGAATTTATTATCCAATTGCTCACCATCGCAATGAGAAAGAATTTCTTCATGTTCCAGGGCAAATTCTATGTACAATCCAAGGGAGTGGCTATGGGGACAGCATTTGCGCCGGATCTGGCCATTATATATATGGCAGATTTTGAGCGGAAATTTATCCTGAATCAAACTAACCCATACCAGACACAATTACAGATGTGGCGTCGATACATAGACGACGTCTTGATGATTTGGACTGGCTCTGAAGAAACCTTGAATTTGTTCCATCTCTGGTTGAATGAACAGAGTACGGATATTCAATTTACCATGCAGTCGCATCAAGAAAAAGTCGACTTCCTTGATATTACTATCTTCCATGAAGAAGGGTTACTATCCACAACACTGTATCGGAAACCCACTGAACGGAATTCGCTCTTATTATATAATAGCCATCATCCAAGAGGCCTGAGGGACAACCTGCCAGTTGGTCAGTTTTTTAGGATAAGACGGAACTGTTCCAAAAAAGATGACTATTTCGTGCAGTCCGAGGCCCTTACTGCAAAATTGTTGGAAAGAGGATATCCGAGGAGACTTGTGAAGAGAGCACAAAAACGAGCTTGGTACAGTCCCAGAGAGGAACTACTCACGCCTCACACCAGAAGCGACAACACCAATGAGCGGATGATCTGTGTGACCACATATAATACGCAAAGTAACAGCGTCAAGAAAATTGTCAACAAGTATTGGCCAATGGTGTCTGAGGAGATTGGTCAACCACAGAAACCAATGCACTCATTCAAGAAATCAAGGAATGTAAAAGATCAGGTGGTTAGTTCCTACCTAACGACACCTGATACTCCCACCTTACAATCTATGTGGAATTTGCCATCAGTGCTTGGCCATTACAGATGTGGCCATTGTAAAGTCTGCCCAATGTGTTTACAAACTAAACAGTTTAAATACAAAGAGCAATGTGTTGATCTGAAATCCTTTACGAATTGCAATACATCTTGTGTTATTTACTGCATCAAATGTCCGTGTGGCTTGGCCTATGTGGGTCAAACACAACAGAAAATTAAGGTCCGAATTATGCAACATCAGAGCAGGATCAGATGTGAGGTAGTGGGTGCACCACTCGTAGACCACTACAGGAGGTTTGGACATACATTGAATGAACTTGAGTGGGTGGTCCTTGAAAAGGTGACCTTGGGACCCCGGGGAGGTAGTATATCTTCTATCTTCACTGTGAGAGAAAGTAAGTGGATGCACTTGTTGGACACTATAGTGCATGGTCTTAATGAACAGGAGAATAACTTTGCACAATTGGCATGTTTATAATATAGATTTCATGCAATACTGACATCGTTTATTTTATTCTGTTTAATATGACTCATTTGGCAAGGTTGTAATACCAATTATGATGTGAGGGCCCATTCAATCTGATTGAGACAATATGTGTTATCTTTCATTTATATATATATGTTCTATTACTACATCTCTGCAACTTTTACATATTTGGAATGTAATACAATTGAGGAGTTCACACATGATGAAAAAGACCCCCTCCCATTGCATCTATTTGGTTGGCCTTGACGAGTGCCCCATTGAATTTAATTAACATTTATCTGGCCTTTAACAAGTCAACTGATAAAAAAGACGTCTGTGCACCTGCAGGTCCTCCTATCGCGCTAAGAAAGTAATTTCTAATTTAGCTCAATGAGACACTAGGTTACTCTAGCGCTTAATTTCACCAGGGGCCGAGTCTGTCTACTATTTTCACTGGGCGCCCATTGGCTACATGCAAGCAGTGACATTTAGCTGCTGCCTAGTTGATATATCCCGCTCCTTTCCTCGCGTCAGGTCACTAGAGCAAATGGTTTGCTGTTATGCGGAGATTTCAGCACGCATCTTCTAATGGGTGAGCTCGATTATATTAACAGCCGTTTCCTTTTTTGACTATGTGGATGTTGCGAGTGCAGACGCTAACACGCACCGCTGGTTGTTTATTTATTTTTCTTAGAAACCCGAGTGAATTTTGAAAGGGTTTGTCCAAAAGATACCAGGCATCCCGCTCCATGGCTCACGGCAAGCCATTAAATTAATTGATACGGATGCACAGCGAGGAGCTTTCCCGCTTTCTTCGAGATTCGGGTAAGCATGGGTTATACCTTAATCGTGCCCCGCTCTAGTAATACGGCGATCGTTAAATGTGTTTTGTAACACACGCCTCCTGTCTATTCCAATTCCTAGATATACAAACGGATCTAGGAGGTCTTTTTAAAGGCATTTTTTCCCGATTGGCGTTTTGGAAGTAAGAAGCCACTGCCAGCTAATGGTTTTTGATTCCGTCTGTTTCACCCTCATATATGGTGAGTAAACAGATGAAGTGGTGGGTTAGAATGCAATGACGACATGTTAATTATGTTCTGAATTGCACTTGTTTGTTATTTACAGATATGAGTTTTCTGTCACGAACAGAAGCGTTTCCATGCATAATCAGCACCTAGGATCGCTGCTGCTTGAATAGGTGAGCCTTAGACTAGTTACTCACGCACTTTTGTGGAGTGAGAATTGACTTGAATTGTGGGGGCTAGCCCTGTGGTTGGTTGGTTTGGTTGGTCCTCCGCCGTTTGATTTGGTAACTTATGTTTTTAACCCGGCTGGGTAGTGTATGATGTTTAACTAAATTGTACACGTGTGCTGATATTAAGTATGATATGACGTGGATTATAGCCGAGTACGGTCCACTGTCTTATAAATGCCTAATTTATTTTTAGGATTACGCTCTCTTGGCAATAGGAGCCCTTGGCCCAACATCAGTTTCAGACGGAGCCGCTAGATTCACCGTGCTTCGTGTAGGTAACTAGGCATGGCTTTAATTAGCCTTCAGCTATCCTTGTAAGAATATATCAATCCTAATTTAGTTTTTCCCTTTTGTAGGTGCCCTTTTTTGTACTCCCACACCCCACCACCACCCGTCCTGAGGAAGACCCCGCTGTAGGGCAATAACGTCGCCTGCGAAATTGGGGTCGAAACGTCGACATACTGTTTTTCTTTCTTACCTGTGGGCAAACTGATCACTTGTGGACTGTGCCAGACACTAACAGGATAAGATTTTCTCAACCTATGAGTTGATATATGATGATGTATATATATCCAGTGTGGTACTATATGTTCAAATAGTAATGAGACCACATATTATATTATTCCTTTACGACTAAACCTATGCTGCACAATTTTCCTTTCTTCACCTCCCCCCCACCCCCCTTTTCTTCTGGGCTTATCATGAAATGTTTTGAATTGTAATATTGCGAAAAGAAATGGTAATTAATTTACAAAAAAGGATGTATATTAAATAACATTCTTTGAAGTCTATGTTTATGAGGTTAATTTTGCTGATTTGTTTATCTTATGTTGTTCCAACTGGGACCCCTTCTCATATACCATTGATTACCCAGGTCCCAGTACTAGTGGGTTGACCCATTTATTATAACAATGTTTGAAGTACAGAGCACATGTACCTTAGCACTGGTTAGCTATGGTAAAGTGGCAAGAGTCCCAAGGCAAACAAAACTGAGGGTCAAAAGTTTGTGGGCGTTCCTGCAGAAAGGGCAATTTACAACACACGCTCTTCTGTCTTTATATTTTGTGTTCTGAGTCAAAGTCTGATAATGAAAAATAAACTGCGGTCCCCCAAAAACAGTACCAGTGGGCCCGACCTGCAATCACCGGTTCAAATTAGTACTGATATTCATCCTAAATTGATTCAGTGCAGTGGGCAGCAGCCATATCAAACTAGTGAAGGCTGACTTGTTAATGTAAACTATTTTGAGTCTTATGTGTAACTGACATCCTTTGCCAGAAGATATGTAATTTTATGTATACAAAGTCAAATGTCAGTAGAGCTACTTGTTATAATGCACATTTCCTAATAATAACATTTAAAGAACAGTTTTAAATTTCTGAAATATTTAAATTTAAGTGCTCATTTTGTTTTTCTAATAATATTTGAAAATGCATTGATAGAGCGAATTTCCACATTTTGCAAATTAAATGCATTTAACTGTAAAGTGTTAACTTTAATGTCGAAATATCATGTGCACAATAAACGCAAAATTTGAAGTAGGTAATCATATTTAGGCGTGTCTTCACATTTAAACTACTGTTTTGCACGAAATGTTTTGCACTTTCTTCCTACTGCATATGCTGTAATTTTCCAGAAGTCTTTCGTTAGGTAGTGAATATGCATTTGTTATGTATTAGACAACTGATATTGAGGTTCTCACCAGGAGGAGAGGAGCTTGCTGGAAATGTGACTAGTGGAAAGAACTGTTTGAACCACAAGAACTGTTCAAAGTAACAAGCCAAGGACATGGCTGCATTGTTTATTGTGAAGAGGTGAGAAACTGGGGCGTTTACCTGCTCCCAGAGTTTGCTGAGGACTCATAGGTTTATCAGTGTGGAAATGAGACAATTGCTGCCAATAACATTTTGAATGGACTCTATTAGTGTCTGTTCCTTAGATTTGTCAGAACCTTTTTCAGAGAGAGACTCTCAGAGAGCTTGCTACAGATTAAGAGCCAGAACTGAGAAATGCATGCTGACTTTGAGCTGAGAATACCCTTTGAGCCTCTGCTAATATCAACTGCGTGAGTGCTAAAGCTTGATGACTAAACATTTTTTAAGATGGCTATCCCATAGTTCCATAAATATGTGCAGCCCTAGGTATTAAATGCTCCAAGTAAGTTTATTAAAATCCATTGATTTCCAAGTGACACCATGGATCTTGAAATGAAATTGAGAAAGAACATTATGGAAATGTATGTCATTTTATGAAAAGTTGTTTGTAATAACAATTTTGATTGCAAAGTATTAAGGGTCTATTGGCTTTACCATTATATAATTAATTAATACATGAAACCCTCTTATCTCTCAGTTTAAGGTAACAAAAAGTTGAATTTAACATTTTTAAATGCTTGTTTTAGCAAATAAGGGATAAAGTAAAGAAAGACCATAAAGAATATTTAGAAGCTAAAAATTGTTGTACTAATAACTGGCAATATTTTAACCCAGGGAATGTATTACTGACAAACCAATTAAACATAAAAGCCACCTACATGAAAAAGAAAGCTTTTCCTTAAAAACAAAAACAGGGAAACAATGCTAACCATAATCATGAAGCAGAGAACAGGCTTACCTAAGAATAAAGGAAAAGTGATAACATTTAGGCCCCTATTACGATATTTGTCAGAGTTGTGTCCGATTGACACCGTCTTGGTGTGGGAACCGACCGTAGGTCAGTGGTGCCAAACACCATATTCTGATGTGACTGCAGATGGTGTGGTCGCAAACTCCCATTTCTCTAGCTTGTGTGGCAGCGGAACTGCCCACAGCACAACCTCCCATGGAGAAATGGAATTTTGTGTAACTCCCTGCACCGTCTACACATGGATTTACAGGAGCCCCCTCCACCTCCAACCGGAGGCTGAAGGGAAAAAGGGGCCCGCTTTCCATGTCAGAAAGCTCAATTTGATAAGCTTGTAGGAAAACAGCATCATAATCCGGACGGCGGAAACACCGTCAGCTCACGATTATGTTTGATTTCTGACTGGCCGACGGGATCCAAGAGCCTGTCAGAAGCCTACCAGAATGACTGGCCAAGTCAAATTCCGACCGCCGTAACCCTAATACGGCAGTCGAAATTCTAACCAAGGATGTCTGCCGGACCGACATCCTAATGATGGCCTTAATTTCCAGAAATCTAATACACTCTTTTTATTCAAGATTTTTAAATTTAGGGAAGGCAATTCTAGGAGTTTTACTATGCATAAAATTTTAAACTTAGGATATCAAAATGGTTGCAAATAAAAGTAGGACATTTGAAAGGAATCATAGAAAGCCTTTGCCTGTGAACCTGTGCAGCTCTTTGCTGTCCTTTGGCATGGTTTTTGTTTTACGAATAAAACACACATATGTGCCAATATAAAGAGAATAAAGGCATATCAGGGACAATGTACATTTTGATGGCAACTAGATGATGCACAAAGGAAGGACTAAAGGGGTCCAAGAATCTAATACATTTTTTATTTTTCGAGGATGAAGTATTATAGTCAGTATTTTCATAGAGCTATATGAGAAGCAAACATCAAGATTGTTGTTCTTGTCTGGGCTGCATTGGAAGTTATAGCTTCAAACTTATATCACGTACCAACATTATTAAGAGGCATAATTTCATTTTTGCAAAATTCCATCTGATATTCAGTAATTCAATGATGTTTTATTTAGAAATGCCTTTAAGTAGGCAAACGGACTGGCAGTGTATAACTGAATATCATCAGCAGTGGCCAAAAATGTGACTTTATTTATTTATTTATTTTATTTATTCATAAAGCACCCGAATCACCCCAAAGAGGTATCTCCATGCTATGAAGGAGCTGCAGTAGGCCAGAGGGAGAGAAAAGATTTAGAACAGTGCAGTTTTGCGAAGCCTTCTAAATTGAAGGTAATCAGGGCATTTCCGAAGATGAATGGGGAGTTGATTCTAATAAAAGTGGGCTAGGTGAAAGAAAGTTTCCCGCCACAGCGCAATCTTTTGAAAAACAGTTCAAGGAGTACAGATTTAGCTCCTGAGCATAAGGGTCTGGGTGAGAGATATTGTCTGAGTTTTCCTACAAGATAACCAGGACCCTTACTGTTGAGTGCTTTACGCTCAATACAGCATATCTTAAATTTGGTCTGTTTGCGTACTGGAAGACGGTGAAGCTGTTGTAGGAGAGGGAGAGAGGCTGGTCTGGCAGGGGCATTCGAGTAAAGGCGGGCCACTGTGTTTTTGGACTACTTGGAGTCTATTTAGCAGGGATTCACTTGCTGAAATCAGAAGGGCATTACAGTTGTCCAAGCGCCTCATCATCAATGGCTGAGTAAGAGTTTTCTGTGCGGTAAAAGGGAGAAAGGCTAATACCCTACCTAGAAGGCTTAACAAATGGAAGCAAGAGCCTACGGTGGCTGCAACTTGTCCTTCATTGTCAGTTTCTGGTCCAAACTAATACCAAGGTTCTTGACCACTGTCTTGAGGACCGGGTGGCACCTAGGTCATCTTGCCACGGTCTGGGGACCACAACATTGATGCATCTCCATACAGCATAATCACGGTTTTCCCAGCATTAAGCTGCGGGAAATTATTCCTCATCCAGCTCGTGATCGCGATCATGCCTTCCGAGAAGGTGGATTGGGCATTGGGAGTGTGTTTGTCAAATGACAGTAGTAGCCGAGTGTCAACAGCATACGAAATTGGTGTGAAGCCTAGCTTTCTAAGTAATCCAGCAAGTGAATCAACGTAAATGTTGAATAAGGTAGAGCTGAGTCAGGAGCTCTGAGGTACTCCTTTAGTCAGTCCCATGGTCTTCGAATGAAAGCAGCCCAATTAATAGTCTGAGTTCGGAGGGAGAGAAAGCGCGACATCCACTGAAAGGCCTGTCCAATTTCTTTAAGTCTCCTGAGCAGAATCTGGTGAGAGACTGTGTTGAAGACCGCTGACAGATCCAACAGCACTAATAGTACTGCTTGTCCGTTGTCCAGGGAATGCCTAATGCTTTCGGTAACAGCAATCTATGCTGACTCAGTGCTGTACGTTGACCTAAATCCAGACTGAGATGGGTCATTGCATCCCGTGGATTCGACACGGTCAGATAGATGTTTGTTGATATATTTTTCTAATATTTTACTCAGGAGAGGAAAAAGGGAATTTGGATGATAATTGGATAGGTCCTCCATGGGGGCCTTGATATTCTTACTGATGGGAATTAGGTGTGCCGCCTTCCATTCAGCAGGTAGTTGGCCCTCTGTCATCAAGAGATTGAGGATAGAGCAAATTGGGGGAGATAACTGTCTAGAAAGCAAGAAGGACATTTTGGCTGGAATAATATCCAAAGGGGAGCTCGATTTGACTGTATTCAGAAGTGACACCACGTCGCCAACTATGAGAGGGGGGAAGTTTTCCAACGTATGCACATTAGTTGGAGCTGGGGGGCCGCAGGATGCAATATCATTCTGGAGGTTCCTGACTGTGGTGATTTTATCGTATCAGCTCAATTTTCTGTACAAGATGGATAGTTATTTTATCACAGAGTACTTGAGAGGGAGCCGCTTCATTATTACAGGCCTTCAGGTTTGTAAAGGAATTAAGGATTTGGTACAAAATCTTGGGGGCAACCCCTGCCTGGATAAGTTGCAATGCAATATGGGCTCTGCATGCAGTTTTTATGTTTTATGATATCGAGCCAGAGCAATCTTATATCTCTCTTTATCCTGTATATGATGGGAATGGTGCCAGGGCCTTTCCAGATTTTTGCTAAGACTTTTTTCCTTAGTAGGTTTGGCGAAAACCACGCTGTATGGGGGCTCCTAGCCAAACTAGGACATTGTTTCAATGGGGCATGAAGATATGTAGCTGTTGTTACTATGGAATTATAGCGGGCCAAGCATTCCTCAACATTTTCTGATTCCAGGTTTCAGAGTGCTGGGATTGTATTCTGGTAATGGTCAGGAGTGATTTTATGCCATTGGCTACGAAGGCTGTAGGGGGCCAGAGGGAGAGCGTCATCTACCCTGGGACCCCTGATTTTAAAGTTGATTAACGAGTGGTCAGTCCATGTAAGTGGACAAGGGGTTCACAGAAAATACTAGGGGGCAGATTTACGAGAAAGTGACTCTGTGCATTCCGTGTGCCCTTTGCCTGCGCCACACCGAGTCACTTTCAGAGCACAGGGATGCAACATATTTACAATGATATGACGTGATCCTGTGCTCTCCCCTGTGCTGGCGCACAACAGCTGCCATGCGTCAGCCCAGGCACCCTTGCATCATTTTTGCAATAATGCTGTTTATGTACATGATTTCTGGATATATGTAATGAGGACTTCTAAAAAGTACCATCAGCATTAGATAAAACAAAAGTTATATCCTGCTAAGAGTTTGATTGAAACATGAGATAAGATATATATATATATAGACAAGCCATGCAGACCAGGAGCTTTAACGTTCTTAAGAGAATGTGTTGCACATAAATATGCAACAAAAGAAATACATTTTTCAAATATAGAAAAGTCAATATCTACAGAAACAAACTTAGAGAAAAAATTTGTTTGAGAGGGGCTAAAGTCATGAATGTACAATATTCTGTGAAACTTTAAAAAATACTTTAGGTATATCTGAGTCAGATTCAGGAGTAGCATAATTGCTTTCATCAACAATATATGCAATTAATTTGCATTAAGAGTTTCAAGATTATAAAGTTCACTTTGACCTTTATTAGATAATTAGGCACACTACATAATCTTGAGATTAGGTAAATATGTTTCTAATATTTGATTTAATTGAGAATGATATATTGGGGATTATAATGTTTCTTCTTAGCTTCATAGGAGATGGTGAGGGCATGAAAAGATGCTGTACAGGAATGCCAATTACTGTTAATATATTTATTGGCTGGTAAATCAAAATCTAAGAACTCACTGCCAAATTAAACAAATATTTATTGAATTATCAGAAGTGGTGTATGTTGCACAACAGGAGCATTATTGTAGTGGAAAATGGAATCCATTTAAAAAGACTTTGTACAAGGTAAGAGTAATCGCCTGCCATTGTTGTTAATATGAAATGAGAGCCATGAAACAAAGTAAAAAATAAAATTTACAAGAATCCTCATTATAAGTTCTCCAAAAAAGCAACTAGAGATCTAGGGACTACTACAAAGTTCTATTTGCATTTCTTGTCAAGGAAGAGGTAAATGATTTCATGAAAATCTTCCCACAGAATAGCATTTTTCAAACAGACATATTGGATAATTTGTTTTTCCAAACAGGCTAAAAAGCAGGGTCTGATTTAACCAGGCAAATATTTTACAGGGTAAAATTGGTTTTCTCTAGGATAATGTCCTCAAGAGTCTATCAATATCGTTCTCTTGTAGTAAAACCTTCAAATTAAGGGATTTATGACAGCAAATATCTATGCTGCATTTATATTGAAAAAAGCAGGACAAAAGAGCACATTACCAACCCATTGGCTTCTGATGTAGAGATTAAGTTTCAATACTGTGAGGTTCCTGTAAAAGGGCATTATTGGCATTTAGTTTGGACATTGCGTTTGTTTCTTAACAGGAGTCCCAAGACCACATTCATTCCATGACAGTATTCACCATGAACACCCAAGACGTTCAGAATGAAACAATTGAAGAGAATAACCTTCAAGAATAACAAAATATAGGTAGAAGCAAAAAAGTTTGGTAAATAATTTCAAAGGAACACAAGAAAAAAACACTGAACATTAATAGAATTGAAACTAGAAAAGGAGAACAAACAATAATAAACGTAAGAAAATAGTAGGAAAGAGTAAAATGACCAATATCAGACAAAAAGATAGAACCCTCATCAGAAAAGACGAAAAAACAAATAATAAAAGTATACAATCAATAAAGATAAAAAGGAGCTGTAAAAAATAGAAAAAAAGATAAGATTAAAAGAGTACCATAATAAAAATGAGCAAAAATAAGTTATTTGGGTTTCTGGAGGAGATGTGCCAAAAATGCCTAGCAGTTCGTCTTGAGTCATTCACAAGATTTAGCTGGTTCTTCAAAAGATCTTGAGAATTCATTGTAACTAATCTGGAAAAGGCAAAGATGAACCGTATGAAAATAGTTTATATTGAGATTACGAAGGAGGAGTCTTGTAAACAGAAACTCTTTTCTTCTAGCATTACCAGCTTTGTATAATGCCAGAGAAATGTAGATATGATTACAAGCCCCCAGCTAAACGGATTCTCCTGATTTAATCCACTCAGATTTCTCGCTTTGGATCAACCCTGTTCTGCACCTTTACTGTGGGTGAGTCTAGCTACCTGAGTCTCACCCACAGTTATTTCACCAGTAATTGGACTGAGCATGTCGAGCGCCAAGGTCCGCATTTTAAGATATGGCGGCTGCAGTGCAGCTAGGGTCAGTGCAAACCACAAGGGCTACATTAGTTTGCACAATGGTTTTTGACACTAGTATGTGAGAAAAATTTCGTTAATGGGTATGAAATACAGTCTACTCATACTCAAACATGATTTTTAGAAAGCCCTGTGGTTACCTCACAGTGAGGAATGACAATGATAACCTCATTTTTTGACCCATACACCTCATTAACTCAAACTAGGGATAGGTTAGATGAGAGAATTGGTGATTTATTACACCTGTCTTAGGTGTACAACTACTTGCAGTGTGTTATGCTATACTTTTCAGTGATCACAGGTTATTCTTTTACAGGTTTCAAATTATGCAAGAAGATTAAGGTATGAGAGCCATTGCTTCATCTTCTAGTATGGTTATCATGTGTTAGACAGATTGCATACATGAAAGCCCTGATGAAGGTTGTTGATACATGGGGGTAATCACCAGGCCAAAACATGTTGGCTATACATGTAGAGGAAACACATAAATGAGGAATGGACAGAAGACACATTCTAGATCATCACCTTTCTATTCTCCTGTTCTAAATCATATCTAGGTTACTAAACTAATAAAATACATTTGACATGGGATTATCTAGGTTCTTTTTTAGATCTGGACCTGGACCTTTATCTTTATCCAGTACCACTTTATCAAGAACTCCTAGAACACAGTTGAGTCCGTTGTGGTGGTATTATTCTTACTATTGTATGGATAGGTCACCTATGATGACAATGGATGGTCACCTATAATACAAGTGGGTAAGGTGAACTATCCATAAATCTTTGATACCTGTAGACCTTTGGATGGGACTCCAAAACAGTTGCACACTCCATTCCCTAACATTTATGATTGCATTTATATGTGTCGTAATGGAGGTCATGCTAGGTTGATACTTCTGTCTCTCCATTGGTGTATTTTTGTTTTGTTTTTGCACTTTGGGAGCTTGATTTTTTAAATCTAAAGTTTACTGACAAGACATCAACTGCTCTGAAGGCATAGAGATAGCTGCCAAGAGTCACAAAACTCTAGATATGTGTGGCAGTGGTGGTCTACCAGGGTATTACCTCCTTCCCCCTGTGGATGGTGGACTGTTTGCAAAACTGGAAATGTGGGCCAAAGTCGTAATATTTGTGTATATTGCACCCTGCTCCATTGGTTCCTACCTTAGGAGTGACTTATAAGTATTAAACAGGAAGGTTTAGGCAAGGTTAAAAGTTCATTTTGCATATCAGCAGGGGAGTTTAACAGTGCATATCCAGTGCATATCCAGGGTGCAGTAGCAGGCCTAGTGACATGTTTTACAGTGCTAGTTTGGGGGTGCCATACACAGTTGCATTTCAATTGCAAGCCCTGGGTACAGGTGGTATCATATGCTAAGGACATACAAGTAAATTTAATGTGACAATCAGGTGTTTATCAAATTGTACAAGTTGGCAAAAAAGAGAGCGTAAGCAGTTTACAACCAGTGGTAAAGTGAACCGAGTTCTACAGTCAACAAAAATAGGGTTTAATGAAGGAAGGGAGAGTATATTAACAGGGTAATTCCTAAATTAAAATTTAGACAATGAAAAGATTAATTTTTAGACATTAAGCTGTAAATGATAACCAAATGTGAGTTGTTTATAAAATAGCAATTAGCAGTCTGTGTGCATTAAAACATGAAAGGAACAATTCAACTAATCATATGTTGATCTAACCAAAAGTACAATCCTCAATTCTTTATAAAGTGCATATTGTGTATTCCAAAAGTCACTTTCACTTATCACATTTGAAATGTACAGCAGTACTAAATTGGCGTCTATGTAGATATGTAATCAACTATAGAACATTTTCTTCAGAGTAAATCCTCATTTTGTTACAAAGGGTTGAAGCCAAAACGTCAACAGGCTCATGAAATGAGTTTGGAGAGTTTTGGTTATGCAACATTGAACAACCTAAATGGATTCCTTAACTGAAATGTCTCCTTGACATCTGTTACATTGCACTTAAAATTCAAGATTAAATCACGGTTGAAAGGCTTATGGACTATAAACCAACTTGAAGTTTGCTTAGAGAACTGATTTGAGGCTTCACTCTAAGCCTCACTTCTCTGTTAATGTTATAAAAATGCCTGCCTTCTCCAATGAAACAACAAATGTTACCCCTCAAGTGAAGGGACAAATTTGCCGGGTCTATGCATCGATGCTACAGCCAACTCAGTGTAGCACCCTTGAAACACTTCAAGCTATCAAATAAGGTTCTTTTCCATTCATTTATTTCAGTTAGAGAGTCCCAGCACAAACAGAAAAGTGAAACAAGAATCAATATATATATATGTATATATATATCTATATATATATATCTATATCTATCTATCTATATATATATATATATATATATATATATATATATATATATATATATATATATATATATATATATATATATATATATATATATATCATATATATATATATATATATATATATATATATATATATATATATATATATATATATATATATATATATATATATATATATATATATATTACCTACTGGCGGTCGCCAGTAGGTATACATAGTTAGGATTTTTTCTCTATGGGATTTTTGAAAATTCTATGTCTAATAACTTTGGCGTTTGTGGACAGAATTGGCTGAAATTTTCAGGAAAATGGCACATTTTGTTTCTGAGCAGCCCTTGAAAATTTGGGGGGGGTTCGTCAAGGGGGGGCCGAGAAAAAAGGGGGGTCCCAAAACATGTTTTTAACATTGAGTTTTCCATAGGGCGGTTGGCCTCACTTTTAGCCCGAACGGCTGAATGGATTTGCACGAAACTTGGCAAAATTGTAGGGACTGGTAGCCCGATGTGCCTTTTGTAGGTCTCAATATATGTGCTCCAGTGGATTTTGAGAAATTAACGTTTAAAAAAAGATATATATCTGTAACAGCGGACCTGGCAGCGTCCCAGGACGCGTACTTTACGCGCAACGGAGCTTTGTGAAGCGTAGCTGATTGGTTCTCCGGCGTCTGTCAACATTCCAAACAGTCCGTAGCGGCCGCCATCTTGTCTCTCGGTAGGATCGAGAGACAAGAGGAGGCCAAAGCGAAGGGCCAAATGACCATAAGGGGGCATAGTACATTGTCGCTCACCCCCTAGGTTTGATGTGGAGGTTTTAAAAGGGCCCCGCGGGGCAAAAAAAAATAAAAATAATAATAATCGAACAGCTGAATGGATTTGCATGAAACTTGGCAAAATTGTAGGGACTGGTAGCCCGATGTGCCTTTGCTAGATCTCAATATATGTGCTCCAGTGGATTTTGAGAAATTAACGTTCAAAAAAAGATATATATCTGTAACAGCGCACCGCTTCGCGTACTTTTCGCGTTACGGAGCTTTGCGAAGCGAAGCTGATTGGCTCTCCGGTGTCTGTAAACATTCCAAACAGTCCGTAGCGGCCGCCATCTTGTCTCTCGGTAGGATCGAACAGCTGAATGGATTTGCACGAAACTTGGCAAAATTGTAGGGACTGGTAGCCCGATGTGCCTTTGCTAGGTCTCAATATATGTGCTTCAGTGCATTTTGAGAAATTAACGTTCAGAAACAAGATATATATCTGTAACAGCGCTCCGCTTCGCGGAGATAAAATTATATGTGTATTACCTAGCTGTTGCTAACACCAGTTAGCGACGGCTAGTAGAATATAGCGACCATCTTGGGCCCCACTTTGCATGTGAGTGATATTTATCACTAATGACATGCAAAGTGGGCATGCCAAGATGTTAGCGACTGGAAACAGTCGCTAACATCGCTATCTCCTATTATCAACTTTTGGAAATATTCGAGATAAGCGCGAATATCTCCAAAAGCTACCACCTGCCCTGAGCAGTTCTTAGCCATGTTATCCAATGGGAGGTGGATAACATGGCTAAGAGCATTAGCTCGGTAATGCATGAATATCGCTGAGTTTTCAGCGATATTAATGCATTGCGGTCGTTTTTTATCGTATTTCCGATAAACCTTGATAATAGCAAGGTTTATCTGCGATAATTTCTGACGGTAAAAAAATCGTTGCTAAGCATCGTTAGGGATAAATATCGCTTAACTTTGGTAATATGCCCCAACGTCTGTTAACGTTCGATTCGAAGGAAATCAGGAAGTGTTGAAAAACATTGTCTGCGCCATCTTGTCTTTTTTCAAATGCCACACTTTTGTCGTGCATGGCAGCCATTTTAGATGCCTTGACCAGACCCACTCTGTGCACGCTGTCGATCCTTAGCATGGCTCCCCACCCTCGCAAGCATCTCCCCCAGGCAGTGGTCACCCCCGCTCTCTGTCTTATGCATGGGTAATAAACCTCCCCCCATCTGCGCTGCTCTTCCCTGAGAATCACACCCTGTGCCCGCCCGACACCTCCCTTTCGCCCTATTCACTACCGCACCCTCTGACACTCCTTTTACTCTGTGTCCGATTGTCCAGGCTGGTCCTAGGGTATCAGCTAGCCCTGCAGATGTAGTTTATGGCCACAGCTGTAAAGAATCACCCCTCTTCAAAGGAGTTATAGTAGATCAAGGCCCACACTCGATGAGATCCGTCACAGCAGAAGCGTTGCTATTATCTGAAAACCATCCTGTATTGTGATTGGGGAGGGGACCGAGCCTGAAGCGGAAGATTCCAGGGATGACTCTTTGTACATCAAAGTTTTTACAATTATGTGTCACATTAAAAATATATAGCACTCCGACAAAGTAGTAAAACTTTAATAATTTATAAATATATACAAGAAAACAAAAATAGTAATAACATTTAAACATTTTTAGGGAAAAACAACGAAGTAGCGGTCGGCTGTGCGAATAGTCCCAACGCAGCACAACGTCCAGATTTCCGGCGTGGGGCGTCGCGGGGGGTGGGTCATCAGTAGCAAACTGTTGTGCGAATAGTTCCAAGGCAGCAGAACGCGCTGAAATCTAGATGACACGAAAGTGATGTCTAGTAAGTTGCCACCCAGCAAATAACGGCATGGGGCGTCGCGGTGGGTGGGTCATCAGTAGCAAACTGTTGCGCGAATAGTTCCAAGGCAGCAGAACGATGGCACCAAGGTGATGTCCAGTAAGTTGCCGCACTGGTTTTGGTATCCTACAATGCTGCTCCGAATAACGGCGTGGGGCGCCCCGGGGGAGGCGGCGTGAACGGGCCTCTCCAGGTGGAGTGTCATCTGTTGTAGTGGGGCGCCCCTTTACCGTTTCAGTTGCCATTCCGTCCGTTTTTGGTCCACTGTGTCAAAAGCCGCAATTCAGCTGAGTTGCGCCCACTCTTGCGGTGCAACGATAGGCGGCTGTCACAGGACTCTCAAAATGGCGGCAGGCTGTTTCCTTTTTGGGCCTGGTCCACTGAAATGGCCCTGGGACACCTTGGAAATCGGACGCTTGTCTGCTAGGTCTTGGACCCCATTCTCGAAAGCGTCCCCTCCGCCTTGAGAATTCATCAAAAGTTTTGGGGGCTCCGACTCCTGCAGGCTTCTGGTGGGGAGCGGCTGCCATGATTGCTCGCGGAATGACCACGACTGAGCTACGAGATGGTGGTGCTCTCATGCTGACGCCAGCTTCAGTCTGAAACATCCAGAAACAAGGTGGGGCTTTCATCGTTTGGGAAAAAAAAAAAGTTTTCATCAATGAAAAGTGTTGTTTTTAGGTCACATGATCAAGCCTTCCATCATTAGGAAACCAAAAGTAAAATGAACCAATGAAAAGTTTTATAAACAAGTCACATGACCTGTTATGCGGCATAGGGTGTAAAATGCGGAGAAAATACGTTGGCACGTGAGGCGGCGTCAGTAGCGGACTGATGTGCGAATAGGCCGAAGGCAACACAACGCGCCAAGATCCGGATGGCACCGAGGTGGTGTCCAGCAAGTTGCAGCACTGGTGTGGCCATCCTACAATGCTGAAAGTCGGCGTGGGGCGCCCCGTTGGCCTGTGAGTTTGCGTCAGTAGCGGACCGATGTGCGAATAGGCCGTAGGCAGCACAACGCGCCAAGATCCGGATGGCACCGAGGTGGTGTCTAGTAAGTTGCCGCACTGGTGTGGCCATCCTACAATGCTGAAAGTCGGCGTGGGGCGCCCCGTTGGACTGTGAGATGGCGTCAGTAGCGGACCGATGTGTGAATGGGGCCGAAGGCAGCGCAACAATATTTTCGGAATAGAAGACACCACTAGGCGCTGAGATTCCAAGATCCGGATGGCACCGAGGTGGTGTGTAGCAAGTTGCCGCACTGGTGTGGCCATCCTACAATGCTGAAAGTCGGCGTGGGGCGCCCCGTTGGCCTGTGAGTTTGCGTCAGTAGCGGACCGATGTGCGAATAGGCCGAAGGCAGCACAACGCGCCAAGATCCGGATGGCACCGAGGTGGTGTCTAGTAAGTTGTCGCACTTCTGTGGCCATCCTACAATGTTGAAAGTCGGCGTGGGGCGCCCCGTTGGCCTGTGAGATGGCGTCAGTAGCGGACTGATGTGCGAATGGGGCCAAAGGCAGCGCAACAATATTTTCTGATTTGAAGACACCACAAGGCGCTGAGATGCCAAGATCCGGATGGCACCGAGGTGGTGTCTAGCAAGTTGTGGCACTGGTGTGGCCATCGTACAATGGTAAAAGTCGGCGTGGGGCGCCCTGTTGGCCTGTGAGATGGTGTCAGTAGCGGACTGATGTGTGAATGGGGCCAAAGGCAGCGCAACAATATTTTCTACAATATTTTCGGAGTAGAAGACACCACAAGGCACTGAGATGCCAAGATCCGGATGGCACCGAGGTGATGTCTAAGTTGCGGACCGATGTGCGAATGGGGCCAAAGGCAGCTCAACAATATTTTCTGAAGAGAATACACCACAAGGCGCTGAGATGCCAAGATCCGGATGGCACCGAGGTGATGTCTAAGTTGCGGACCGATGTGCGAATGGGGCCAAAGGTAGCGTAACAAGATTTTCTGTATGGAAGATACCACTAGGCGTTGAGATGCCAAGATTCGGATTGCACCGAGGTGATGTCTAGCAAGTTGTGCCACTGGTGTGGCCATCGTACAATGGTAAAAGTCGGCGTGGGGCGCCCTATTGGCCTGTGAGATGGTGTCAGTAGCGGACTGATGTGCGAATGGGGTCAAAGGCAGCGCAACAACATTTTCTGACTGACACCACAAGGCGCTGAGATGCCAAGATCCGGATGGCACCGAGGTGATGTCTAAGTTGCGGACTGATGTGCGAATGGGGCCAAAGGCAGCGTAACAATATTTTCTGTATGGAAGATACCACTAGGCGTTGAGATGCCAAGATTCGGATGGCACCGAGGTGATGTCTAGCAAGTTGGTGTGGTCATCCGACAATGCTGAAACTCGGCGTGGGTCACCCCATTAGCCTGTGAGATGGCGTCAGTAGCGGACCGATGTGCGAATAGGCCGAAGGCAGCACAACGCGTCAAGATCCGGATGTCACCGTGGTGGTTTCATAGTTGAGAGGCACTTCATCTGCAGTGGGGCGCCGAGATCCGGATGGCACCGAGGTGATGTCTAGCAAGTTGCTGTACTGGTGTGGTCATCCTACAATGCTGAAATGTAGTGGGGCGCCCATTTACCGTTTCAGTTGCCATTCAGCTGAGTTTCGGCTGCTCTTGATGCTACAGCGACAGGCGGCTGCAAGAGGACTCTCAAAATGGCGGCCTGTTCTTTGGATTTGGGCCTGGTCCACTAAAATGGCCCTGGGACACCTTAGAACTTGGACGCTCGATTTTTTTTTCCTTTCCTGTACATGCAAAAAAAGGTAAATGCCCGGTACGTTACACGCTTCATCTGCCACGATGAACTCTCCAGAGGAACCGAAAAAAAATATAGTTGTGGTAACTATACCATGCATCGTCATATGGAGAGGTGGCACCAATTAATTATAGTGCTGCATAAAAGAGAGATTTGGAGGAGAACCCCTGACCTGCTAGTACATTCATCAAAGAAGTGGCACTGAGAGCTTCAGAGGCAAGGGAAACGGTCCCAAATATTTAGAAGAACTTTGGAAAGATTAAAATGACATGTTTAGATTGTGGTAAATTAATTTCATGTGGACAGATGAGTGTTACTCTAATAAATACAGCATATGAACATCATCATAGTCGATGGTTGGTAGAGACATTTTGACTATATCCTGGACCTGCCCGTCCTCGCCCAAAATGGCGCCGGAATAAATGGGACTCGTAACTCCTTGTTGTGTACTGGTTGCAGAACCTTGAAATCACGAGATACGTATGCAGTTTTGAAGCACATGGCGGGCGGGGACGAGAATTGATTGAATATTTCGACATCCCTATTGATATTAAGTTCTGATGTGTTATTGATTACTGTACTGTTGAAAGTTCGAATTAACGTCACCCATGGTACTTGCCCGCAAATGTATATCTAGATAATTTTATTGTAACTGGCCCTGTCGTATTTTAATTATAAAATGTACGTCCACCGATTCCGAAACTGTTAGACACCTTAGTTCTTGCAACCTAATGGCCCGCCCGTTACGTTCGTCTACAGTGTAAATGTCTATTCATCATATACGATTACAGTTTGCTCCGTGGCAGGCCCACGTGGTTATAGGCTCGTATTTGTATAATGAAATTTTCACAATAAAGGTTTTTAAAAGAAAACATGGTAGTAGTATATACATTGGTAAAGTTTTTAATAATAGTCACTGTTTTAGAATCATTAAAAGGCAAGTGAAATAAAGCAGACCAATTACATGAAGGGTAAAAGGTATAATACGAAGGAACGCAGTAAAGATAAATGGTCAAGGGCTGTTGTGTTTTCTATTCCTGCAACATAAAGTGATCGATAAGAATCTCATATTCAGGCGTATCGGCGACTAAGACAGCAGGTCGACCCTCTTTTGCTCAACGGCTCCGTCATGGGACGAAGAAACGCTCTTTTTCTCGAAAAAAGAATATATTTTACTTGCAGGACAGTTGTAAAATTTCCGGGAAAGTACATTAGCCTGAAACATTATAACATATATTTAAGAAAAAATAATGTTCGGAAGTAATTAAAAGCGTAATTTTTAGGTGATATGACCAAGGCTTTCATCATTAGAATAAGAAAAGTAAAATGAACCAATGAAAAGTTTTATTAACAAGTCACATGACTTGTTATGCTTACGTTACGCGCTGCGCGCCCCGGATGACTTCCGGATGCGCTAACGCGGCGCGTCATATGACGCATTACGCGACAACGCAGGTCCAGAATATAGTCAAAATGTCTCCACCAACCAGCGGTCGAAACACAACCCCTTTCAGCAGGCTAAATAGTTCTGTTAAATGACAACAGAAGGGACAGGCAACAAGAACCATCAGTCAAAGAGGGGAGGGCTAGTTCTTCTCTACCGGGTTACATTGGGGCGCTACCGGAACTGATCGAATTGGTAGTCTACAGTGTTTCTGGATGTTTCAGACTGAAGCTGGGGTTAGCATGAGAGCACCACCATTTCGTAGCTCCGTTGTGGCCATTCCGCAACCAATCATGGCAGCCGCTCTTTATTGTTATTTTGGGCGGGGTGGGTGGCGGAGCCGAGCTGTTTTGCAGCCATCATTGTGTGGAGTTCAGTTCATCTCACTAGTTTTGTATTTGTCATGAGGGGTTGTTCCTAATGTTTCTATTTTAGCGAGGTCAAAAAGAGATCCCATTAGTGGCCTACTGATTTTGCTCGATTCCTTTTCTTTTTTTTTACACGATTTTTCGTTATCTGCAAAGACTAAACAGAGTATTGCGACTCTGTGTTTGTTTGTAAATAGAGAATGAACCAAAGAGAACTAATTCTAAAACAGTAAATACTTGGATAACAATCAATCAAATGGAGAGAGAAGCAGGCACGACGGATTACAACGGGGGCAAAGGCCTGCGTTAACTACCTTTCACTATCTGCAAAGAGAGAGTACTCCTAATAGAAATGAGGGGGGGGGCACCATTCAAAGCAGATCAGTGTGCATAAACACGAAAATGTTTTCACTTACCACGTACTTGACATTCGACAGCTTATGATATTTGCTAGCTATTAAAAAACCATTGAAATTCACTGAAAAAACCATAGGTTATAGACCATATATAGTTAGGAATTAGCATTTACAAAACCTTGAAAATTCACTGAAAAAACCATAGGTTATAGACCATATATAGTTAGGAATTAGCATTTAAAAAACCTTATTTTACTCACACAAAACCATTGAAATTCCATATATAGTTAGTTGCACTAGCTATATATCGCGCACCCGCAATCCACTGCTGATCATGTCACATATTACATCATTCATGACATGGTCAGTGACATCACTGATGACATCACTGATGACATCTCAAATGACATCACTGATGACATCACTGATGACATCTCATTTGACATCATTCTTGTGCTAATACGATAAACCTCTTCAGACTCTAATATAACCTTAGATACAGACACTCACACACTGCCACTCATCCATGGAGTTACTCACACACCCAGTCAGTCATGCAAAGAAACAATCTCACCTCCATTTCTTCAACTATACAGTTAAACACACCTTACTTATTGAAACATATACTAACACATATTTACTCTCTTATACAATCCCTGATACAAGTTCACAATGATCGATACAACCACTCACTCATTCAGTGGCTCTCATGCACAGTTATTTATATATGCCAACTCTCACATGTACTGTGTTTTACATATGTACTTACTATGACATGTAGCATTGAGATATCCATTCACTCATCAATACACTCATGCACACAGTCAACTGCCCATGTAGCTGTTTCCACATGCACTCTTGAACTCATACACCTAGTGAATAAACTGCTCACACATCTATGCATAGAGTCACACACCTTCCAGCCACCCCCACACAAACTCAATCTGCCATAGAAATACTTGGGCAACCAATTAATAACACATATAGCCTCTCGTATAGCTAATGATCAACACATGCAGCAGTTTACAGAACAACAGACATAATGATGCACAAATTAAGACAGTTTAGTCACTAACCCATGCACTCAGTGAGACACATTTAATCACTCACTCATACATTCAGTCATGCACCTACTAAATCCTTCGTCCAGACACTTATACATCTACTCATTCTTCAATATGTAAAACATATTTAAACTTTACAGAAACACACAGTCACTGGATGACGTCATCAGTGATCTCATCAGTGATGTCATTTGAGATGTCATCAGTGATGTCATCAGTGATGTCACTGACCATGTCATGAATGATGTAATATGTGACATGATCAGCAGTGGATTGCGGGTGCGCGATATATAGTTAGTGCAACTAACTATATATGGAATTTCAATGGTTTTGTGTGAGTAAAATAAGGTTTTTTAAATGCTAATTCCTAACTATATATGGTCTATAACCTATGGTTTTTTCAGTGAATATATATATATATATCTATCTATAGATATAGATAGATATATATATATAGAGAGAGAGAGAAAGTGAAACACTGTAATCTTGTGCTCTCTCTCTCTTCAGCCACTGCAGGTCTCTTTTTAGTGCTGGGACACTCTGCCCGAGTAGCCGAGCGCTCTACAAGACTAATTTTAACATAACATAACATAACACTGTGTCAGGGGTTGCTTTTACTTATTTCAGGTTGGCTTGGTTGGTATTTCACCAATTCAAAGCGTTAATACTGTGCCTGGAAAGGTAAACGGCTTTTGTCATTTTACAGCTCGGTAAAGACAGCACTGTGCTAGTCCTATGCTTAAAAACTTTGCTGTATAAATGGCAAAACACTTTGTCCATTTCTATCTCGGCGTGGATAGCACTGTGCTAATCCTATGCTTAAAAACTTTGATAGAATTGCAGACATTTGAGGTGAGCAGATAGAGAGTGTCGCTGGTGTTGAGAGTGCTCTATACAGGAGCTGCTTTCCGCCTAAAGTTGAGAACTACCCAGAGTTCTCTGCTTCTTTTATGCATAAATTATTCGTCGCTCTATGCCTGAAGGGGTATTTTTTTTTACTTATACTGGGTGCTCCCTTGTTTCTGGACAAAGCTATACCTCTCTGATGAGCTCTAATTAGAGTGAAACACTGTGTCAGGGGTTGCCTTTACTAATTTCAGGTTGGCTTGGTTGGTATTTTACCAATTCAAAGCTATAATACTGTGCCTGGAATGGTAAATCACTTTTGTCATTTTACAGCTCGGCAAGGACAGTACTGTGGTAGTCCTATGCTTAAAAACTTTGCTATATATATGGCAAAATACTTTGTCCATTTCTATCTCTGTGTGGATAGCACTGTGCTAATCCTATGCTTAAAAACTTTGATAGAAAAGCAGACATTTGAGGTGAGCAGATCTAGAGTGTTGCTGGTGTTGAGAGTGCTCTATACAGGAGCTGCTTTCCACCTAAACTTGAGAACTATCCAGAGTTCTCTGCTTCTTTTTTGCATATATATATATATAATGTGTGTAAGTAGTGTTAGTATTCGTTTATACTAACCAATGCATCGTGGTCCTAGGGAGCGCAACCTCCCAGGCGCTGTTCATACAATGTCCAGGTCAGTCATCAGTGATGTCATTTGAGATGTCATTAGTGGTCACTGACCATGTCATGAGTGATGTAATATGTGATGAAATCACCAGTGCATTGCAGGAGCGCGAGTTATAGTTAGCTCAACTAACTATAACAGGCGAATTTCTCTGGTTTTATATGAGTCAAATGTTCAACTAACTATAACGTCCCTGAAACCTATGGTATTTTTTGTGAATTTCTAAGGTTTTTTAAATGCTAATCCCTAACTATAACGTCTGTAAAACCTATGTTTTTTCAGTGAATATATATATATATGTATATATATATATATATTCACTGAAAAAACCATAGGTTATAGACCATATATAGTTAGGAATTAGCATTTAAAAAACCTTATTTTACTCACACAAAACCATTGAAATTCCATATATAGTTAGTTGCACTAACTATATATCGCGCACCTGCAATCCACTGCTGATGATGTCACATATTACATCATTCATGACATGGTCAGTGACATCACTGATGACATCACTGATGACATCTCAAATGACATCACTGATAACAACATCCAGTGATTTTATGTTTCTGTAAAGTTTAAATATGTCTTACATATTGAAGAATGAGTGGATGTATAAGTGTCTGGACGAAGGATTTAGTAGGTGCATGACTGACTGTATGAGTGAGTGATTAAATGTGTCTCACTGAGTGCATGGGTTAGTGACTAAACTGTCTTAATTTGTGCATCATTATGTCTGTTGTTCTGTAAACTGCTGCATGTGTTGATCAGTAGCTATATGAGTAACTATATGGGTTATTGATTGATTGTCCAAGTATTTGTATGGGAGACTGAGTGTGTGTGTGGCTGGCTGGGAGGTGTGTGACTCTGTGCAGATCAATGTGTACTTATATCAATGATTGTATAACAAGGTAAGTATGTGTTAGTATATGTTTGAAAATATAAGGTGCTCTATGTTTAACTGTATAGACAAGAAAATGGAAGTGTGATTGATTCTTTACAGGACTGACTAGGTGTGTGAGTAACTCCATGGATGAGTGGCAGAGTGTGAGTGTCTGTATAGGTGTATGAGTGCATATGATAGTGTTGTAAAGATGAGTGATTGTATGTATGAATGATTGTATGGGTGAATGAGTGAATGTGTGTGTAGACGTAGGAATCAGTGAGTACATATGTAGTAACTAGTATTGGTGTGTCAATGGTTTCAAAAATTATACTCTGTATTTAACACTGGGTGAAACAGAGGTTATATTAAAATGTGAGGAGATGCATTGTATTGTCACATGAATGATATCATCAGTGATGTGGTCATTGATGTCAAATGAGATGTCATCAGTGATGTCATTTGAGATGTCATCAGTGATGTCATCAGTGATGTCACTGACCATGTCATGAATGATGTAATATGTGACATCATCAGCAGTGGATTGCAGGTGCGCGATATATAGTTAGTGCAACTAACTATATATGGAATTTCAATGGTTTTGTGTGAGTAAAATAAGGTTTTTTAAATGCTAATTCCTAACTAAGGGGCCGATTAGGATGGCGGACGGACTTGCGTCCGTCCGCCACCCCTGAGTTGGAGGGACCGTCCGCATGGGCAGCGGCGGTCCCTCCATAGCAATTAGGATGTGACCGCCACCCTGGCGGTCACATCCTGTAAGTTTTACATTGCGGCGGATGCTGCTTGAAGCAGCACCCGCCGCAATGCAAAAAACGAAAGGTGTGCATTTGCATGCACAAAGCGGCAGGCACCGCGCGGTGCCTGCCGCTTCGTGCACGCAAATGCAGGGGGGTACCATAGGTACCCCCCATGTGCACCCCCCATGCAACCTTCACCCAGGGGGCCCGCAACGGGCCCCCAAAGTGATTGTCCGTATGCTTTTCCACGGCGGAAAAGCCGCCGCGGAAAAGCATTACATTCCCTGCATCCTAATATGGCTGGCGGTGTCTGATAGACACCGCCAGCCATGTTAGTGCTTTTCCGCCGTGGTCGCCTTCCGACCGCGGCGGAAAAGCAGCGGACGGATTGTGAGACCCACCAGCCATCCTGATTTGGCGGTGGGTCTTTCAGCCCTCCTCGGCGGATTTCCCGCATACTCCGGGCCGGCGGTGGCTTCCGCCGGCCCGGAGTATGCGGGAAATCCGCCATCCTAATGACCCCCTATATATGGTCTATAACCTATGTTTTTTTCAGTGAATTTTCAAGGTTTTGTAAATGCTAATTCCTAACTATATATGGTCTATAACCTATGGTTTTTTCAGTGAATTTCAATGGTTTTTTAATAGCAAATATCATAAGCTGTCGAATGTCAAGTACGTGGTAAGTGAAAACATTTTCGTGTTTATGCACACTGATCTGCTTTGAATGGTGCCCCCCCCCCCTCATTTCTATTAGGAGTACTCTCTCTTTGCAGATAGTGAAAGGTAGTTAACGCAGGCCTTTGCCCCCGTTGTAATCCGTCGTGCCTGCTTCTCTCTCCATTTGATTGATTGTTATCCAAGTATTTACTGTTTTAGAATTAGTTCTCTTTGGTTCATTCTCTATTTACAAACAAACACAGAGTCGCAATACTCTGTTTAGTCTTTGCAGATAACGAAAAATCGTGTAAAAAAAAAGAAAAGGAATCGAGCAAAATCAGTAGGCCACAAATGGGATCTCTTTTTGACCTCGCTAAAATAGAAACATTAGGAACAACCCCTCATGACAAATACAAAACTAGTGAGATGAACTGAACTCCACACAATGATGGCTGCAAAACAGCTCGGCTCCACCACCCACCCTGCCCAAAATAACGATAAAGAGCGGCTGCCATGATTGGTTGCGGAATGGCCACGACGGAGCTACGAAATGGTGCTGCTCTCATGCTAACCCCAGCTTCAGTCTGAAACATCCAGAAACACTGTAGACTACCAATTCGATCAGTTCCGGTAGCGCCCCAATGTAACCCGGTAGAGAAGAACTAGCCCTCCCCTCTTTGACTGATGGTTCTTGTTGCCTGTCCCTTCTGTTGTCATTTAACAGAACTATTTAGCCTGCTGAAAGGGGTTGTGTTCCGACCGCTGGTTGGTGGAGACATTTTGACTATATTCTGGACCTGCGTTGTCGCGTAATGCGTCATATGACGCGCCGCGTTAGCGCATCCGGAAGTCATCCGGGGCGCGCAGCGCGTAACGTAAGCATAACAAGTCATGTGACTTGTTAATAAAACTTTTCATTGGTTCATTTTACTTTTCTTATTGTAATGATGAAAGGCTTGGTCATATGACCTAAAAATTACGCTTTTCATTACTTCCGAACATTATTTTTTCTTAAATATATGTTATAATGTTCCAGGCTAATGTACTTTCCCGGAAATTTTACAACTGTCCTGCAAGTAAAATATATTCTTTTTTCGAGAAAAAGAGCGTTTCTTCGTCCCATGACGGAGCCGTTGAGCAAAAGAGGGTCGACCTGCTGTCTTAGTCGCCGATACGCCTGAATATGAGATTCTTATCGATCACTTTATGTTGCAGGAATAGAAAACACAACAGCCCTTGACCATTTATCTTTACTGCGTTCCTTCGTATTATACCTTTTACCCTTCATGTAATTGGTCTGCTTTATTTCACTTGCCTTTTAATGATTCTAAAACAGTGACTATTATTAAAAACTTTACCAATGTATATACTACTACCATGTTTTCTTTTAAAAACCTTTATTGTGAAAATTTCATTATACAAATACGAGCCTATAACCACGTGGGCCTGCCACGGAGCAAACTGTAATCGTATATGATGAATAGACATTTACACTGTAGAGGAACGTAACGGGCGGGCCATTAGGTTGCAAGAACTAAGGTGTCTAACAGTTACGGAATCGGTGGACGTACATTTTATAATTAAAATACGACAGGGCCAGTTACAATAAAATTATCTAGATATACATTTGCGGGCAAGTACCATGGGTGACGTTAATTCGAACTTTCAACAGTACAGTAATCAATAACACATCAGAACTTAATATCAATAGGGATGTCGAAATATTCAATCAATTCTCGTCCCCGCCCGCCATGTGCTTCAAAACTGCATACGTATCTCGTGATTTCAAGGTTCTGCAACCAGTACACAACAAGGAGTTACGAGTCCCATTTATTCCGGCGCCATTTTGGGCGAGGACGGGCAGGTCCAGGATATAGTCAAAATGTCTCTACCAACCATCGACTATGATGATGTTCATATGCTGTATTTATTAGAGTAACACTCATCTGTCCACATGAAATTAATTTGCCACAATCTAAACATGTCATTTTAATCTTTCCAAAGTTCTTCTAAATATTTGGGACCGTTTCCCTTGCCTCTGAAGCTCTCAGTGCCACTTCTTTGATGAATGTACTAGCAGGTCAGGGGTTCTCCTCCAAATCTCTCTTTTATGCAGCACTATAATTAATTGGTGCCACCTCTCCATATGACGATGCATGGTATAGTTACCACAACTATATTTTTTTTCGGTTCCTCTGGAGAGTTCATCGTGGCAGATGAAGCGTGTAACGTACCGGGCATTTACCTTTTTTTGCATGTACAGGAAAGGAAAATAAAATCGAGCGTCCGAGTTATAAGGTGTCCCAGGGCCATTTTAGTGGACCAGGCCCAAATCCAAAGAACAGGCCGCCATTTTGAGAGTCCTCTTGCAGCCGCCTGTCGCTGTAGCATCAAGAGCAGCCGAAACTCAGCTGAATGGCAACTGAAACGGTAAAGGGGCGCCCCACTACAGCAGACGAGCCTCCACCTAGGAAGGCCCATTCACGCCGGCTCCCCCCCCCCCCCTTCGGGCACCCCACGCCGTTATTCGGAGCAGTATTGTAGGATGGCTACACCAGTGCGGCAACTTGCTAGACATCACCTCGGTGGTAACCGAATCTCAACGCCTTGTGGTGTCTTCTATTCAGAAAACATTGTTATGCTGCCTTCGACCTATTCGCCGCAAGTGCGCACACAACTCAACTGCATAGCTTGCTAGACACCACCTCGGTGCTATCCGGATCTTGGAATGTCAGCGCCTTTTGGTGTCTTCTCTTCAGAAAATATTGTTGCGCTGCCTTTGGACCCATTCGCACATCAGTCCGCTACTGACGCCATCTCACAGGCTAATGGGGTGCCCCACACCGACTTTCAGCATTGTAGGATGACCACACCAGTACAGCAACTTGCTAGACATCACCTCGGTGCCATCCGGATCTCGGCGCCCCACTGCAGATGAAGTGCCTCTCAACTATGAAACCACCACGGTGACATCCGGATCTTGGCGCGTTGTGCTGCCTTCGGCCTATTCGCACATCGGTCCGCTACTGACGCCATCTCACAGGCTAATGGGGCGACCCACGCCGAGTTTCAGCATTGTAGGATGACCACACCAGTACAGCAACTTGCTAGACATCACCTCGGTGCCATCCGAATCTTGGCATCTCAACGCCTAGTGGTATCTTCCATACAGAAAATATTGTTACGCTGCCTTTGGCCCCATTCGCACATCAGTCCGCAACTTAGACATCACCTCGGTGCCATCCGGATCTTGGCATCTCAGCGCCTTGTGGTGTCAGTCAGAAAATATTGTTGCGCTGCCTTTGGCCCCATTCGCACATCAGTCCGCTACTGACACCATCTCACAGGCCAACAGGGCGCCCCACGCCGACTTTTACCATTGTACGATGGCCACACCAGTGCCACAACTTGCTAGACACCACCTCGGTGCCATCCGGATCTTGGCATCTCAGCGCCTTGTGGTGTCTTCAAATCAGAAAATATTGTTGCGCTGCCTTTGGCCCCATTCGCACATCGGTCCGCTACTGACGCCATCTCACAGGCCAACGGGGCGCCCCACGCCGACTTTCAACATTGTAGGATGGCCACAGAAGTGCGACAACTTACTAGACACCACCTCGGTGCCATCCGGATCTTGGCGCGTTGTGCTGCCTTCGGCCTATTCGCACATCGGTCCGCTACTGACGCAAACTCACAGGCCAACGGGGCTCCCCACGCCGACTTTCAGCATTGTAGGATGGCCACACCAGTGCACCTTACTAGACACCACCTCGGTGCCATCCGGATCTTGACGCGTAGTGAAGCTGCAGCAGCTGCAAATAAGCTTCAGACAGTGTTACAACCGCTGCTCAGAACTCTCAACTATGACACCACCTCGGTGCCATCCGGATCTTGGCATCTCAGCGCCTTGTGGTGTCAGTCAGAAACTATTGTTGCGCTGCCTTTGGCCCCATTCGCACATCGGTCCGCTACTGACGCAAACTCACAGGCCAACGGGGCGCCCCACGCCGACTTTCAGCATTGTAGGATGGCCACACCAGTGCGGCAACTTGCTACACACCACCTCGGTGCCATCCGGATCTTGGCATCTCAGCGCCTAGTGGTGTCTTCTATTCCGAAAATATTGTTGCGCTGCCTTCGGCCCCATTCACACATCGGTCCGCTACTGACGCCATCTCACAGGCCAACGGGGCGCCCCACGCCGACTTTCAGCATTGTAGGATGGCCACACCAGTGCGGCAACTTACTAGACACCACCTTGGTGCCATCCGGATCTTGGCGCGTTGTGCTGCCTTCGGCCTATTCGCACATCGGTCCGCTACTGACACAAACTCACAGGCCAACGGGGCGCCCCACGCCGACTTTCAGCATTGTTGGATGGCCACACCAGTGCGTCAACTTACTAGACACCACCTCGGTGCCATCCGGATCTTGGCGCGTTGTGCTGCCTTCGGCCTATTCGCACATCGGTCCGCTACTGACGCAAACTCACAGGCCAACGGGGCGCCCCACGCCGACTTTCAGCATTGTAGGATGGCCACACCAGTGCTGCAACTTGCTGGACACCACCTCGGTGCCATCCGGATCTTGGCGCGTTCTATTGCCTTCGGCCTATTCGCACATCGGTCCGCTACTGACGCCGCCTCACGTGCCAACGTATTTTCTCCGCATTTTATACCCTATGCCGCATAACAGGTCATGTGACTTGTTTATAAAACTTTTCATTGGTTCATTTTACTTTTGGTTTCCTAATGATGGAAAGCTTGATCATATGACCTAAAAACAACACTTTTCATTGGATGAAAACTTTTTTTTTTTCCCAAACGATGAAAGCCCCACCTTGTTTCTGGATGTTTCAGACTGAAGCTGGCATCAGCATGAGAGCACCACCATCTCGTGGCTCCGTCGTGGTCATTCCGCGAGCAATCATGGCAGCCGCTCCCCACCAGAAGCCTGCGGGAGTCGGGGCTCCCAAAACTTTTGATGAATTCTCAAGGCGGAGGGGACGCTTTCGAGAATGGGGTCCAAGACCTAGCAGACAAGCGTCCGATTTCCAAGGTGTCCCAGGGCCATTTCAGTGGACCAGGCCCAAAAAGGAAACAGCCTGCCGCCATTTTGAGAGTCCTGTGACAGCCGCCTATCGCTGCACCGCAAGAGTGGGCGCAACTCAGCTGAATTGCGGCTTTTGACACAGTGGACCAAAAACGGACGGAATGGCAACTGAAACGGTAAAGGGGCGCCCCACTACAACAGATGACACTCCACCTGGAGAGGCCCGTTCACGCCGCCTCCCCCGGGGCGCCCCACGCCGTTATTCGGAGCAGCATTGTAGGATACCAAAACCAGTGCGGCAACTTACTGGACATCACCTTGGTGCCATCGTTCTGCTGCCTTGGAACTATTCGCACAACAGTTTGCTACTGATGACCCACCCCCCGCGACGCACCACGCCGTTATTTGCTGGGTGGCAACTTACTAGACATCACTTTCGTGTCATCTAGATTTCAACGCGTTCTGCTGCCTTGGAACTATTCGCACAACAGTTTGCTACTGATGACCCACCCCCCGCGACGCCCCACGCCGGAAATCTGGACGTTGTGCTGCGTTGGGACTATTCGCACAGCCGACCGCTACTTCGTTGTTTTTCCCTAAAAATGTTTATATGTTATTACTATTTTTGTTTTCTTGTATATATTTATAAATTATTAAAGTTTTATAATCTTACTACTTTGTCGGAGTGCTATATATTTTTAATGTAACACATAATTGTAAAAACTTTGATGTACAAAGAGTCATCCCTGGAATCTTCCGCTTCAGGCTCGGTCCCCTCCCCAATCACAATACAGGATGGTTTTCAGATAATAGCAACGCTTCTGCTGTGACGGATCTCATCGAGTGTGGGCCTTGATCTACTATAACTCCTTTGAAGAGGGGTGATTCTTTACAGCTGTGGCCATAAACTACATCTGCAGGGCTAGCTGATACCCTAGGACCAGCCTGGACAATCGGACACAGAGGAAAAGGAGTGTCAGAGGGTGCGGTAGTGAATAGGGCGAAAGGGAGGTGTCGGGCGGGCACAGGGTGTGATTCTCAGGGAAGAGCAGCGCAGATGGGGGAGGTTTATTACCCATGCATAAGACAGAGAGCGGGGGTGACCACTGCGTGGGGGAGATGCTTGCGAGGGTGGGGAGCCATGCTAAGGATCGACAGCGTGCAGAGAGTGGGTCTGGTCAAGGCATCTAAAATGGCTGCCGTGCACGACAAAAGTGTGGCATTTGAAAAAAGACAAGATGGCGCAGACAATGTTTTTCAACACTTCCTGATTTCCTTCGAATCGAACGTTAACAGACGTTGGGGCATATTACCAAAGTTAAGCGATATTTATCCCTAACGATGCTTAGCAACAATTTTTTTACCGTCAGAAATTATCGCAGATAAACCTTGCTATTATCAAGGTTTATCGCAAATACGATAAAAAACGACCGCAATGCATTAATATCGCTGAAAACTCAGCGATATTCATGCATTACCGAGCTAATGCTCTTAGCCATGTTATCCACCTCCCATTGGATAACATGGCTAAGAACTGCTCAGGGCAGGTGCTAGCTTTTGGAGATATTCGCGCTTATCTCGATTATTTCCAAAAGTTGATAATAGGAGATAGCGATGTTAGCGACTGTTTCCAGTCGCTAACATCTTGGCATGCCCACTTTGCATGTCATTAGTGATAAATATCACTCACATGCAAAGTGGGGCCCAAGATGGTCGCTATCTCCTACTAGCCGTCGCTAACTGGTGTTAGCAACAGCTAGGTAATACAGATATAATTTTATCTCCGCGAAGCGGAGCGCTGTTACAGATATATATCTTGCTTTTGAACGTTAATTTCTCAAAATGCACTGAAGCACATATATTGAGACCTAGCAAAGGCACATCGGGCTACCAGTCCCTAATATTTTACCAAGTTTCGTGCAAATCCATTCAGCCGTTCGATTATTATTATTATTTTTTTTTTTTGCCCCGCGGGGCCCTTTTAAAACCTCCACATCAAACCTAGGGGGTCAGCGAGGATCTACTATGCCCCCTTATGGTCATTTGCCCCTTCGCTTTGGCCTCCTCTTGTCTCTCGATCCTACCGAGAGACAAGATGGCGGCCGCTACGGACTGTTTGGAATGTTTACAGACACCGGAGAGCCAATCAGCTTCGCTTCGCAAAGCTCCGTAACGCGAAAAGTACGCGAAGCGGTGCGTTGTTACAGATATATATCTTTTTTTGAACGTTAATTTCTCAAAATCCACTGGAGCACATATATTGAGATCTAGCAAAGGCACATCGGGCTACCAGTCCCTACAATTTTGCCAAGTTTCGTGCAAATCCATTCAGCTGTTCGATTATTATTTATTTTTTATTTTTTTGCCCCGCGGGGCCCTTTTAAAACCTCCACATCAAACCTAAACGGTCAGGGAGGATCTACTATGCCCCCTTATGGTCATTTGCCCCTTCGGTTTGGCCTCCGCTTGTCTCTCGATCCTACCGAGAGACAAGATGGCGGCCGCTACGGACTGTTTGGAATGTTTACAGACGCCGGAGAACCAATCAGCTTCGCTTCACAAAGCTCCGTTGCGCGAAAAGTACGCGTACTGGAGCGCTGCCCGGTCCGCTGTTACAGATATATATCTTTTTTTAAACGTTAATTTCTCAAAATCCACTGTAGCACATATATTGAGACCTACAAAAGGCACATCGGGCTACCAGTCCCTACAATTTTGCCAAGTTTCGTGCAAATCCATTCAGCCGTTCGGGCTAAAAGTGAGGCCAACCGCCCTATGGAAAACTCAATGTTAAAAACACGTTTTGGGACCCCCCTTTTTTCTCAGCCCCCCCTTGACGAACCCCCCCCAAATTTTCAAGGGCTGCTCAGAAACAAAATGTGCCATTTTCCTGAAAATTTCAGCCAATTCCGTCCACAAACGCCAAAGTTCTTAGACATTGAATTTTCAAAAATCCCATAGAGAAAAAATCCTAACTATATATACCTACTGGCGACCGGATAGGATTTTTTCTCTATGGGATTTTTGAAAATTCAATGTCTAATAACTTTGGCGTTTGTGGACGGAATTGGCTGAAATTTTCAGGAAAATGGCACATTTTGTTTCTGAGCAGCCCTTGAAAATTTGGGGGGGGGTTCGTCAAGGGGGGGCCGAGAAAAAAGGGGGGTCCCAAAACGTGTTTTTAACATTGAGTTTTCCATAGGGCGGTTGGCCTCACTTTTAGCCCGAACGGCTGAATGGATTTGCACGAAACTTGGCAAAATTGTAGGGACTGGTAGCCCGATGTGCCTTTTGTAGGTCTCAATATATGTGCTACAGTGGATTTTGAGAAATTAACGTTTAAAAAAAGATATATATCTGTAACAGCGGACCGGGCAGCGCTCCAGGACGCGTACTTTTCGCGCAACGGAGCTTTGTGAAGCGAAGCTGATTGGTTCTCCGGCGTCTGTCAACATTCCAAACAGTCCGTAGCGGCCGCCATCTTGTCTCTCGGTAGGATCGAGAGACAAGAGGAGGCCAAAGCGAAGGGGCAAATGACCATAAGGGGGAATAGTAGATCCTCGCTGACCCCCTACGTTTGATGTGGAGGTTTTAAAAGGGCCCCGCGGGGCAAAAAAAAACCAAAATAATAATAATCGAACGGCTGAATGGATTTGCACGAAACTTGGCAAAATATTAGGGACTGGTAGCCCGATGTGCCTTTGCTAGGTCTCAATATATGTGCTCCAGTGGATTTTGAGAAATTAACGTTAAAAAAAAGATATATATCTGTAACAGCGCTCCGCTTCGCGTACTTTTCGCGTTACGGAGCTTTGCGAAGCTGATTGGTTCTCCGGCGTCTGTCAACATTCCAAACAGTCCGTAGCGGCCGCCATCTTGTCTCTCGGTAGGATTGAGAGACAAGAGGAGGCCAAAGCGAAGGGGGAAATGACCATAAGGGGGCATAGTAGATCCTTCCTGACCTCTTAGGTTTGATGTACCATTTTGCCAAGTTTGGTGTAATTCCGTTCAGCCATTCAGGCTGTAGACGTATGTAAATGTCCTATGGAAAATTGCATGGGGAAAACACATTTGAAAGTGTTGAAATTTCGAACCAATTAAAATGTTACTTTGGTTTTGTATTTGTGTGTGATGAAGTTAATTGGTTATGTATATATGTCAAATGAGAGGAAACCACAGCCATTTTGTGATACTACTGTCTGAGGTACATTTGTGAGGAATTTTTGGTGGTGAATTTCTGGTGTTTGATTTACACAGTACTAACACTTCTGCTACTTTTAAAAAGGTGAGTTGTTAATTTGTAAGGGGAACTATGTTGTACACTTGAAGATAATTTGAAAAATGTTTTCTGTTATTTATTTGCAGTCCTTCTGTTATACTAAATACTTGATAAAGTTAGTTTTATATTATGTATTACTAAAAACGATAAATGAAAGTGATTATTTTTTTCTGCAATTTACAGCAAGCAATTTCAAAATAAAATGGCTCACAATGAAGAGACCGTGGCAATTTCTTTTGAATTGTCCACTACATTGATTGAAATTGAGAGCACCAATAATGAAATATTGTCACAAGGAGGACATGACTTGTATGATTCCATTAGATTGATTGAAATGGACAGCACCAAGAATGAAATATTGTCACAAGGAGATGACTTGAATGATTCCACTACATTGATTGAAATTGAGAGCACCAATAATGAAATATTGTCACAAGGAGGAGATGACTTGTATGATTCCATTAGATTGATTGAAATGGACAGCACCAATAATGAAATATTGTCACAAGGAGGAGATGACTTGAATGATTCCACTACATTGATTGAAATTGAGAGCACCAATAATGAAATATTGTCACGAGGAGATGACTTGAATGATTCCACTACATTGATTGAAATTGACAGCACCAATAATGAAATATTGTCACAAGGAGGAGATGACTTGAATGATTTTTTTGATCAATCTCTTGATGGCGAATTTATCGAGTGTTTGGAGACCATAGAGTTACAAGAATCATCATTGGAGACTTTTAATGAGGACATTGCTGATGAGGACATGTTACTAGTTCTTTCAAATTTAGAAAATTCTGAAGAATAAATTTATATTTAGAAATCAAAAATTGTTTGAGACATTATTCATTTTTATTTTTAATTTATGAGGTTGTAGCGAAGTGATTGTAGTATAAAATGAGACTTATAGTATAGAGTGCAACATTTTTATGTTACATGGTAAGTTTACTCATATTTACTTCCCTTCTGCCACTATATTATCTCCAATGTGTATTTGACATCTCTTCTTCATCTCCGGCCTCCTTTCTCTCACTGTGTGTCTCCGATGCATCTTATCGCTGCTATTTTGTGTAATTACAGAAGAGAGTAAAATAAAATAGTTCGGAACGTGAAAAGGGGGCAAAGTAGAGTACTCCTCACCCCCTAGGCCTTTTTAGGCGGTCCCAAAAGGATCAGTTTCTGCTTTCCTGAGAGATTATGGTATGAGTTCCATATACCACAATAACTTGCATTACAACATGCAAGATATCTATCTCCTATTACCAACTTTTGGAGATATTCGCGCTAAGCGCGAATATCTCCAAAAAGTAACACCTGCCCTGAGCAGTTCTTAGCCATGTTATCCAATGGGAGGTGGATAACATGGCTAAGAGCATTAGCTCGGTAATGCATGAATATCGCTGAGTTTTTAGCGATATTCATGCATTGCGGCCGTTTATTATCGCATTTGCGATAAACCTTGATAATAGCAAGGTTTATCTTCGATAATTTCTGACGATGCTTAGTGGTAAAAAATTGGTTGGTAAGCATCGTTAGCGATAAATATCGCTTAACTTTGGTAATATGCCCCAACGTCTGTTAACGTTCGATTCGAAGGAAATGAGGAAGTGTTGAAAAACATTGTCTGCGCCATCTTGCCTTTTTTGAAATGCCACACTTTTGTCGTGCACGGCAGCCATTTTAGATGTCTTGACCAGACCCACTCTCTGCACGCTGTCGATTCGTAGCATGGCTCCTCACCCACGTAAGCATCTTCCCTAGGCACTGGTCACCACCGCTCTCTGTCTTATGCATGGGCAATAAACCTCCCCCCATCTGCGCTGCTCTTCCCTGAGAATCACACTCTGTGCCCGCCCGACACCTCCCTTTCGCCCTATTCACTACCGCACCCTCTGACACTCCTCTTTCTCTGTGTCCCATTGTCCAGGCTATCAGCTAGCCCTGCAGATGTAGTTTATGGCCCCAGCTGTAAAGAATCACCCCTCTTCAAAGGAGTTATAGTAGATCAAGGCCCACACCCGATGAGATCCGTCACACCACACGTGTTCCTACTATCTGAAAACCATCCTGTATTGTGATTGGGGAGGGGACCGAGCCTGAAGCGGAAGATTCCAGGAATGACTCTTTGTACATCAAAGTTTTTACAATTATGTGTCACATTAAAAATATATAGCACTCCAACAAAGTAGTAGGAATATAAAACTTTAATAACATATAAATATATACAAGAAAACAAAAACAGTAAAAACATTTAAACAACGAAGAGACCGTGGCAATTTCTTTTGAATTATCCAATAGATTTATTGAAATTGACAGCACCAATAATGAAATATTCTTGTCAGTAGCGGTCTGTTGTGTGAATAGTTCCAAGGCAGCAGAACGCGCTGAAATCTAGATGGCACGAAAGTGATGTCTAGTAAGTTGCCGCCCAGCAAAAAACGGCGTGGGGCGCGTGAGTCCAGTAGGCACCACAGCTATTCTTACCGGCATTGCAGAATTACTGCTGGGGACAATGCCTGTGCTGTAGCAGGGTCACAGCAGAAACAAAAAGGATTCTGTTGAAGATGTTGTTGGTTTTCAATTTGAAAACAGTTCTGGTGTCAACTGCTATGCTAATGTAGTGGTTAATGTTTTGTTTTCTCTAGAAAATGTAAAAGAGGGGGAGGCAGTCCAAAGTTCCGTTAAAAGGGCAAAGGAAAGGATCGGTGGTTTGAACTATCAGTCAAAAAGGGGAGGGGGTGCAATAATTTTTCCTACCGGGTCACACTGTGCTTTCACCGGAAGTGAGGTCTGCAGGATTCTAGTAATTCAAAGTGAGGCTGGCGCCAGCATGGGAGCGCCGACGTCCCGCGGAACAGTTTCGTCACTCCACGGGCGATCATGGCAGTCATTCCCCATCGGGGGTCGGAGACTCCCGCGGCTCCTCTAGAATCTTCAAGGTCGTGGAGGACTACGGTGGTGGAGTCAACCAGTGACCGGGCCATTTCTTTATGCTGGGCCCGCTCTTGCCAGGTCGACCGCCATTTTGAGAGTTCGGCAGCTACCGGCGATCGCGGGGTCACATGAGCGGACGGGCTCCACCCTGCCGGGCGAGACGTTGCAGCATGGCCACAGTGGAAGAACCCTTTTCCGGGCGCCTGGAGCGCTGAGGGTGCAGCTGGGAAGCCTCCACCTGGGGAGGCGGGAGAGGCCTGTTCGCACCATCTCTCCCTCCCAGTGCACCCCACGGCGTCTCGCTTGAGATTTGTTATGGCCGGACCAGGCGATGAGGACGAGGGGGGGGGGGTCGGAGGCATGTGCAAGACATCCCCCCCCAGTGTTGTCGCAGCCATTATAAAAGAAAGAAGTGTCCCGTCCGTCTTCGGGCCGGGCTTCCGGTGGATGTCGGCCGGACGTCCCTGGCTCTGGCCCCATGAACGGGTTTCTTGGTTTATCGGCTGCAGCCGGATCCCGTCGGCCTCGGCCCCCCGACCGTTGGTGGTCGGACCGGAAGAGCATGTGGCGGGACTACCTGCAACTCTCAAGGGCCACCGCGGCCGGACTGGGAGAGAGAGGGGAGGGTCGAGGAGACATTCCCCCCCCCTGCAACTGTTCAGCGTTGTAAAGGCAATCCCCTGGCCGGGTCCCGCTGGCCTCGGCCTCTCCTCCGGCTACACCCTACGTTAGGATCTCCTGGCCGAGGCGTGGCAGCAGGACCTGCCTTATATGGGCTGCTCCCGGCTGGGCGTAGCCGGAACCCTGCCCCACCTTGGAAGTTTCCAGAGTGGGGGTGGATGTTCTACTGACCGCCAGTAGGTATATATAGTTAGGATTTTTTCTCTATGGGATTTTTGAAAATTCAATGTCTAATAACTTTGGCGTTTGTGGACGGAATTGGCTGAAATTTTCAGGAAAATGGCACATTTTGTTTCTGAGCAGCCCTTGAAAATTTGGGGGGGGGTTCGTCAAGGGGGGGCCGAGAAAAAAGGGGGGTCCCAAAACGTGTTTTTAACATTGAGTTTTCCATAGGGCGGTTGGCCTCACTTTTAGCCCGAACGGCTGAATGGATTTGCACGAAACTTGGCAAAATTGTAGGGACTGGTAGCCCGATGTGCCTTTTGTAGGTCTCAATATATGTGCTACAGTGGATTTTGAGAAATTAACGTTTAAAAAAAGATATATATCTGTAACAGCGGACCGGGCAGCGCTCCAGGACGCGTACTTTTCGCGCAACGGAGCTTTGTGAAGCGAAGCTGATTGGTTCTCCGGCGTCTGTCAACATTCCAAACAGTCCGTAGCGGCCGCCATCTTGTCTCTCGGTAGGATCGAGAGACAAGAGGAGGCCAAAGCGAAGGGGCAAATGACCATAAGGGGGAATAGTAGATCCTCGCTGACCCCCTACGTTTGATGTGGAGGTTTTAAAAGGGCCCCGCGGGGCAAAAAAAAAACAAAATAATAATAATCGAACGGCTGAATGGATTTGCACGAAACTTGGCAAAATATTAGGGACTGGTAGCCCGATGTGCCTTTGCTAGGTCTCAATATATGTGCTCCAGTGGATTTTGAGAAATTAACGTTAAAAAAAAGATATATATCTGTAACACCGCTCCGCTTCGCGTACTTTTCGCGTTACGGAGCTTTGCGAAGCTGATTGGTTCTCCGGCGTCTGTCAACATTCCAAACAGTCCGTAGCGGCCGCCATCTTGTCTCTCGGTAGGATTGAGAGACAAGAGGAGGCCAAAGCGAAGGGGGAAATGACCATAAGGGGGCATAGTAGATCCTTCCTGACCTCTTAGGTTTGATGTACCATTTTGCCAAGTTTGGTGTAATTCCGTTCAGCCATTCAGGCTGTAGACGTATGTAAATGTCCTATGGAAAATTGCATGGGGAAAACACATTTGAAAGTGTTGAAATTTCGAACCAATTAAAATGTTACTTTGGTTTTGTATTTGTGTGTGATGAAGTTAATTGGTTATGTATATATGTCAAATGAGAGGAAACCACAGCCATTTTGTGATACTACTGTCTGAGGTACATTTGTGAGGAATTTTTGGTGGTGAATTTCTGGTGTTTGATTTACACAGTACTAACACTTCTGCTACTTTTAAAAAGGTGAGTTGTTAATTTGTAAGGGGAACTATGTTGTACACTTGAAGATAATTTGAAAAATGTTTTCTGTTATTTATTTGCAGTCCTTCTGTTATACTAAATACTTGATAAAGTTAGTTTTATATTATGTATTACTAAAAACGATAAATGAAAGTGATTATTTTTTTCTGCAATTTACAGCAAGCAATTTCAAAATAAAATGGCTCACAATGAAGAGACCGTGGCAATTTCTTTTGAATTGTCCACTACATTGATTGAAATTGAGAGCACCAATAATGAAATATTGTCACAAGGAGGACATGACTTGTATGATTCCATTAGATTGATTGAAATGGACAGCACCAAGAATGAAATATTGTCACAAGGAGATGACTTGAATGATTCCACTACATTGATTGAAATTGAGAGCACCAATAATGAAATATTGTCACAAGGAGGAGATGACTTGAATGATTCCACTACATTGATTGAAATTGAGAGCACCAATAATGAAATATTGTCACGAGGAGATGACTTGAATGATTCCACTACATTGATTGAAATTGACAGCACCAATAATGAAATATTGTCACAAGGAGGAGATGACTTGAATGATTTTTTTGATCAATCTCTTGATGGCGAATTTATCGAGTGTTTGGAGACCATAGAGTTACAAGAATCATCATTGGAGACTTTTAATGAGGACATTGCTGATGAGGACATGTTACTAGTTCTTTCAAATTTAGAAAATTCTGAAGAATAAATTTATATTTAGAAATCAAAAATTGTTTGAGACATTATTCATTTTTATTTTTAATTTATGAGGTTGTAGCGAAGTGATTGTAGTATAAAATGAGACTTATAGTATAGAGTGCAACATTTTTATGTTACATGGTAAGTTTACTCATATTTACTTCCCTTCTGCCACTATATTATCTCCAATGTGTATTTGACATCTCTTCTTCATCTCCGGCCTCCTTTCTCTCACTGTGTGTCTCCGATGCATCTTATCGCTGCTATTTTGTGTAATTACAGAAGAGAGTAAAATAAAATAGTTCGGAACGTGAAAAGGGGGCAAAGTAGAGTACTCCTCACCCCCTAGGCCTTTTTAGGCGGTCCCAAAAGGATCAGTTTCTGCTTTCCTGAGAGATTATGGTATGAGTTCCATATACCACAATAACTTGCATTACAACATGCAAGATATCTATCTCCTATTACCAACTTTTGGAGATATTCGCGCTAAGCGCGAATATCTCCAAAAAGTAACACCTGCCCTGAGCAGTTCTTAGCCATGTTATCCAATGGGAGGTGGATAACATGGCTAAGAGCATTAGCTCGGTAATGCATGAATATCGCTGAGTTTTTAGCGATATTCATGCATTGCGGCCGTTTATTATCGCATTTGCGATAAACCTTGATAATAGCAAGGTTTATCTTCGATAATTTCTGACGATGCTTAGTGGTAAAAAATTGGTTGGTAAGCATCGTTAGCGATAAATATCGCTTAACTTTGGTAATATGCCCCAACGTCTGTTAACGTTCGATTCGAAGGAAATGAGGAAGTGTTGAAAAACATTGTCTGCGCCATCTTGCCTTTTTTGAAATGCCACACTTTTGTCGTGCACGGCAGCCATTTTAGATGTCTTGACCAGACCCACTCTCTGCACGCTGTCGATTCGTAGCATGGCTCCTCACCCACGTAAGCATCTTCCCTAGGCACTGGTCACCACCGCTCTCTGTCTTATGCATGGGCAATAAACCTCCCCCCATCTGCGCTGCTCTTCCCTGAGAATCACACTCTGTGCCCGCCCGACACCTCCCTTTCGCCCTATTCACTACCGCACCCTCTGACACTCCTCTTTCTCTGTGTCCCATTGTCCAGGCTATCAGCTAGCCCTGCAGATGTAGTTTATGGCCCCAGCTGTAAAGAATCACCCCTCTTCAAAGGAGTTATAGTAGATCAAGGCCCACACCCGATGAGATCCGTCACACCACACGTGTTCCTACTATCTGAAAACCATCCTGTATTGTGATTGGGGAGGGGACCGAGCCTGAAGCGGAAGATTCCAGGAATGACTCTTTGTACATCAAAGTTTTTACAATTATGTGTCACATTAAAAATATATAGCACTCCAACAAAGTAGTAGGAATATAAAACTTTAATAACATATAAATATATACAAGAAAACAAAAACAGTAAAAACATTTAAACAACGAAGAGACCGTGGCAATTTCTTTTGAATTATCCAATAGATTTATTGAAATTGACAGCACCAATAATGAAATATTCTTGTCAGTAGCGGTCTGTTGTGTGAATAGTTCCAAGGCAGCAGAACGCGCTGAAATCTAGATGGCACGAAAGTGATGTCTAGTAAGTTGCCGCCCAGCAAAAAACGGCGTGGGGCGCGTGAGTCCAGTAGGCACCACAGCTATTCTTACCGGCATTGCAGAATTACTGCTGGGGACAATGCCTGTGCTGTAGCAGGGTCACAGCAGAAACAAAAAGGATTCTGTTGAAGATGTTGTTGGTTTTCAATTTGAAAACAGTTCTGGTGTCAACTGCTATGCTAATGTAGTGGTTAATGTTTTGTTTTCTCTAGAAAATGTAAAAGAGGGGGAGGCAGTCCAAAGTTCCGTTAAAAGGGCAAAGGAAAGGATCGGTGGTTTGAACTATCAGTCAAAAAGGGGAGGGGGTGCAATAATTTTTCCTACCGGGTCACACTGTGCTTTCACCGGAAGTGAGGTCTGCAGGATTCTAGTAATTCAAAGTGAGGCTGGCGCCAGCATGGGAGCGCCGACGTCCCGCGGAACAGTTTCGTCACTCCACGGGCGATCATGGCAGTCATTCCCCATCGGGGGTCGGAGACTCCCGCGGCTCCTCTAGAATCTTCAAGGTCGTGGAGGACTACGGTGGTGGAGTCAACCAGTGACCGGGCCATTTCTTTATGCTGGGCCCGCTCTTGCCAGGTCGACCGCCATTTTGAGAGTTCGGCAGCTACCGGCGATCGCGGGGTCACATGAGCGGACGGGCTCCACCCTGCCGGGCGAGACGTTGCAGCATGGCCACAGTGGAAGAACCCTTTTCCGGGCGCCTGGAGCGCTGAGGGTGCAGCTGGGAAGCCTCCACCTGGGGAGGCGGGAGAGGCCTGTTCGCACCATCTCTCCCTCCCAGTGCACCCCACGGCGTCTCGCTTGAGATTTGTTATGGCCGGACCAGGCGATGAGGACGAGGGGGGGGGGTCGGAGGCATGTGCAAGACATTCCCCCCCAGTGTTGTCGCAGCCATTATAAAAGAAAGAAGTGTCCCGTCCGTCTTCGGGCCGGGCTTCCGGTGGATGTCGGCCGGACGTCCCTGGCTCTGGCCCCATGAACGGGTTTCTTGGTTTATCGGCTGCAGCCGGATCCCGTCGGCCTCGGCCCCCCGACCGTTGGTGGTCGGACCGGAAGAGCATGTGGCGGGACTACCTGCAACTCTCAAGGGCCACCGCGGCCGGACTGGGAGAGAGAGGGGAGGGTCGAGGAGACATTCCCCCCCCCTGCAACTGTTCAGCGTTGTAAAGGCAATCCCCTGGCCGGGTCCCGCTGGCCTCGGCCTCTCCTCCGGCTACACCCTACGTTAGGATCTCCTGGCCGAGGCGTGGCAGCAGGACCTGCCTTATATGGGCTGCTCCCGGCTGGGCGTAGCCGGAACCCTGCCCCACCTTGGAAGTTTCCAGAGTGGGGGTGGATGTTCTACTGACTTGCATTTTCCCTAGTCTATCGATTTTTTTGGCGTGGCAGGCGGTGGGACAGCGAGGGGTGATTTGGTTTCTCTTACTGTTTTTCTGGTCTCTCACCACTGGCATATTTTAACGTTTTCTTGTTTCTAGGACATTAATAGGTTTTATCATTACGTTATGTTATCGTTTCTTTGTTCGTTGTTTAATAAAAGTTCATGTTCATCAGTGGCCTACTGATTTTCGTTTTCCTATTTTTTTCTTTCCAGGTTGTTTCATGGTAAAGTTTCTGTTAACAGGATACAGTGATCACTTCGTTATTATTGCATATGTCCTTTTCACTAGGGGTGCTCTCTGGTCGGGCCAGATGACGTATCTCTAGTAAATGGTCCGGGTGAAAAAGGTGCATCAATCAGTGGGGAGTAGATAGGCATGACAGATTACAACGGGGGAGAAAGGTCCGCATTACGTACCCTTTCACTACTTGCAAAGATTTTCCTACGTTTATTTGCAAACAGGGAATACCTCCAAAAAGAACTAATTCCCAAACAGTCAATGTTCGGACAATCAATCAATCAATGAGGAATGAAATAGGTACGACGTGTTAAAGGCTTGCGTTACCTACCCTTCACTATCTGCAAAGGGAGAGAGAATATTCCTATTCTTCCTCGTTTGCAGGTAGAGAAGATCCTTAAGAGAATTAACTTCGAACAATTCAATGCTCGATTGAAACAATCAACAAGGGGTACTGTGAACACAAATGAACGCCGCTTATATACATACGCATTGCTATTTTCAACAGGTTGTTCCTAATGTTTCTATTTTAGCGAGGTCAAAAAGAGATCCCATTAGTGGCCTACTGATTTTGCTCGATTCCTTTTGTTTTTTTACACGATTTTTCGCTATCTGCAAAGACTAAACAGAGTATTGCGACTCTGTGCTTGTTTGTAAATAGAGAATGAACCAAAGAGAACAATCAATCAAATGGAGAGAGAAGCAGGCACGACGGATTACAAAGGGGGCAAAGGGCTGCGTTAACTACCCTTCACTATCTGCAAAGAGAGAGTACTCCTAATAGAAATGAGGGGTGGGGGGCAGCATTCAAAGCAGATCAGTGTGCATAAACACGAAAATGTTTTTACTTACCACGTACTTGACATTCGACAGCTTATGATATTTGCTATTAAAAAACCATTGAAATTCACTGAAAAAACCATAGGTTATAGACCATATATAGTTAGGAATTAGCATTTACAAAACCTTGAAAATTCACTGAAAAAACCATAGGTTATACACCATATAGAGTTAGGAATTAGCATTTAAAAAACCTTATTTTACTCACACAAAACCATTGAAATTCCATATATAGTTAGTTGCACTAACTATATATCGCGCACCCGCAATCCACTGCTGATCATGTCACATATTACATCATTCATGACATGGTCAGTGACATCACTGATGACATCACTGATGACATCTCAAATGACATCACTGATGAGATCACTGATGACATCATCCAGTGACTGTGTGTTTCTGTAAAGTTTAAATATGTTTTACATATTGAAGAATGAGTAGATGTATAAGTGTCTGGACGAAGGATTTAGTAGGTGCATGACTGAATGTATGAGTGAGTGATTAAATGTGTCTCACTGAGTGCATGGGTTAGTGACTAAACTGTCTTAATTTGTGCATCATTATGTCTGTTGTTCTGTAAACTGCTGCATGTGTTGATCAGTAGCTATATGATTAACTATATGGGTTATTGATTGATTGTCCAAGTATTTGTATAGGAGACTGAGTGTGTGTGTGGCTGGCTGGGAGGTGTGTGACTCTGTGCAGATCAATGTGTACTTGTATCAATGATTGTATAAGAAAGTAAGTATGTGTTAGTATATGTTTGAAAATGTAAGGTGCTCTATGTTTAACTGTATAGACAAGAAAATGGAAGTGTGATTGATTCTTTACAGGACTGACTAGGTGTGTGAGTAACTCCATGGATGAGTGGCAGAGTGTAAGTGTCTGTATAGGTGTATGAGTGCATATGATAGTGTTGTAAAGGTGAGTGATTGTATGTATGAATGATTGTATGGGTGAATGAGTGAATGTGTGTGTAGACGTAGGAATCAGTGAGTACGTATGTAGTAACTAGTATTGGTGTGTCAATGGTTTCAAAAATTATACTCTGTATTTAACACTGGGTGAAACAGAGGTTATATTAAAACGTGAGGAGATGCATTGTATTGTCACATGAATGATATCATCAGTGATGTGGTCATTGATGTCAAATGAGATGTCATCAGTGATCTCATCAGTGATGTCATTTGAGATGTCATCAGTGATGTCATCAGTGATGTCACTGACCATGTCATGAATGATGTAATATGTGACATGATCAGCAGTGGATTGCGGGTGCGCGATATATAGTTAGTGCAACTAACTATATATGGAATTTCAATGGTTTTGTGTGAGTAAAATAAGGTTTTTTAAATGCTAATTCCTAACTATATATGGTGTATAACCTATGGTTTTTTCAGTGAATATATATATACATATATATATATATACATGTATATATATACATATACATATATATATGTATATATATATGTATATACTTAGATAGTTGGTGGGCTGAGGAGAACACATAGATAAGATAAGATAAGTTTATTGCACAGTTAATTAAAACTCACAATTTAAAGTACACGACTTTAAAAGAGATACATATCAAAGGTAAAAATGAAATATCAGGGGTTAAAAAATGATGAAGTTCATATTAGCAGTTTACGTTTTTATTATTGTTCGTTTGAGCTGCGATCCCGAAGTTATGCTCGACGGCAGTGACTAAATGTTACTCAGTTTCCTTATTTTGTGTCTCTTTAATTCTCTCCGTCACTGCGTCAAAGTATTTTGTAAGTCTGCAATTTAATTGGGTCTCCTGCGGATTAAAACATATTTTGACTGCTTGTCTGCAGGTTCTAATGCCCTTCTGGTTCCATATTGTGCGTAATAAGGATCTCCTTTTATCCGTTAAGATTGGATAGATACATATTATGTGGATTAGATCTTCGGGTCCTGCACTGCAGAGACGGCAAGTATTGTCTTCCTAGGTCCTTTTCCATGGGGCCAGGTGGGGGAGAATTGGTAGTATACCAAATCGTAGCTTTAGAAATTTCTCTTTAGTCTTCTGTTTGAATCCATGATCCATATACGCTTGAGTCTTTAGTGTTTTATAATCGTTTAAGACTGTCCATCCATGTGCCCTTTTTGCTAGAGTTTCCTTGTCCTCTATTAGCGATGTTATCTTTGTAACCTTTGTTACTAGCTTTTTGAAGCTTTTGTGATCTACCGAGGTGTTCCAGAGGTCAGACAGTTCAAGTACTTCTAACGATTCCATCAGATACTTCCTTGCGTATGAAGATTCTCGTCGCTGCAGCTCAGTCCAGAGGTGGGCGTTTAGGGTGCCTTGCTCTGCGTTTCTGATCTTGTGCCAGCATTTTATGAAGCTGCCCCTTCTTTCCACTGTCTGTTTTTGGATCCCGAACTCCAGACGAATTTGGGCAGGGGATACGTAACTGGGTAGCCGAAAGATGGTTCTGAAGGTTTTGCTGATCACTCTATCGAGGGTAAGAGCGTCTTTTCCGAGAGTTGATTCGCTCCCATATGTTAGCATCGGTTGAAGGCAAGCTCTCAATACTTGTATAAGCGGGTCAAGCGTGTAATCTGGCAGTATTTTCTTCAAGGGAATCATCGCAAAGCTGCTCATGGTGCCTTTTCGATGCAGCGTCTCTAATTGCGGTTTGGACGAGCCTCTACTGTCTACCAAGACCCCCAGATATTTGTAGCATGCTACATGGTCCAGATTGTGTCCGTCCAGATACCAGGAGTTTTTCCTGGCCTTCTTATAATTCACAGCCATGGTTTTTGTTTTCTTTAGGTTGATTTTTAATCCGTTACGCTGTGAAAATGTGCTGGTAGTGTTTAGAAGTTGCTGAAGGCCAGTTGGAGTTCGACTAATTAGAACCAGGTCGTCAGCGTAAAGGAGGTTGGACATCGTGGTGTCCCCCAACCGTGGGGCGTGCGATTTGATGTTGTCCAGTACCCCTGGTAGGTCTGCCAGGAAAAGATTAAACAAAGTAGGGGCTAGGACGCACCCTTGTTTTAGTCCTTTAGAGGTGTTGATTCTCCTGGAGAGGTGCGTCCCGTCTCCCAGCTTAATCTTAACCCAGGTTTTAGTGTGGAGTAAGATTAATTGCTTCAGGAGGGGTTGCGGTATCCCCCATTTGTCAAGCTTTCGCCATAGTTTGTCCCGGTCAACATGGTCGAAGGCTGAGCTGTAATCAATAAAACATAAAAACAGGGAGTTCTTTCCTACTTTCGCCGCGTCTGTCAGCAGAGTTAATGCCATGACATTGGTAGTAGTTCCTTGTCCTCTGCAGAACCCTGTTTAATTTGCCGGGATTATATGTTTTGACGCTGCCCAAGATGTCAATTCGTCCAATAAGATGCCCGCATAATACTTTGCTTCTATGTCGAGTAGAGCGATCAACCGATAGTTGCAAGGATCACTCCTGTCTCCTTGCTTGTAAAGTGGGCTTATTGTTGATCCTTGCCAGGATTCGGGGCAGGTTTCTAATTCTTGTATGCCCGCAAAGAGTGGTAGTAGTGTGTTGCTCCAGAATTCGATGTCGTGTTTAAATATTATCGGTGGTATTCCGTTTGGGCCTGGAGCTCCTTCCGTTCTCCCCTTTTTTATTTGAGTTTTTATCCGATCCGCTGTTAAGTTGATTTTATTCTCTGTGGTACTTATTAGTGTGCTGTTGTTTTGTGCCTCATCAGTTTTCTTTTTGTCGTATTTTCCCGTTGTGCTATCCTTGGGGTTTCTGGACCCGCTTTCAGTCTTTCCTATTTCGTTATCCTTCTGATTGTTGTCTGTTTCTTGCTTTGTCGAGGTTGTGGAGTTACCATCGTCGGTTTGATTGAAATGATTGTGCAGGAAGTCGGCCCAAGCTGCCTCTGATATGTAGGAGTTTATTCCTTGATGACCCGGCCGCTGCAAGCTGTGAATTGTTTGCCAGAATTTAGCACTGTTTTTTTGTTTCGAATCGTACTTTATTTTTGCCCAGAGCTCGTCGTTCGCCTGTCTTTTGATTTCCCATGTTGTCTTTCTTAGGCTTGTTTTTAGGACGCAAAGAGCATCTTGCAAAGGCCCTTTTCCAGGATGTATGCAGAGTTGGTTCAGAATTTGCTTTATGTTCCGTTTAATTCTTTTTATCTCCGGCGTGTTTGTCTTGCTCGATACAGGCTTGGGAGTTTTGCCTTTGACAGGCCTTAGTTTTGTAGCGTGTTTGGTCCCCAGAGTCTTTGTATACCGCTCCCAGGCCTGTATTGGGTTTTTAGCCAAATTGCGCTGATGAATAAGCTCCTTTGCGTTTAAAGACAGTTCTTGGATGTTATGTTGTTTGTATCTTATGCGTTTGAAGTCTGATGTGTATTCAGATTTGGCGCATGCCCTAACTTCTGTTGGGTTTTCTCTGGTTGTCCTTAGAACAATTTCTTGTGGCAGATGGTCACTTTGGTCACTAACACCCAGCTTAAAAGATTTAATAATGTCAAATAGGGGGAGAGTTGCAAATGCGTAGTCTAGATAGGAGGAGGTTGCTGCCGAGTGGTAGGTTGATGCTGGAGGGGTGTCTTCTTTGTACCGGCCGTTTAGCACCCTTAGATTTAATTGCTCTAGCCCTTTTAACAGTTGGTTAGAGCAAGTGGTTTGTTTTGATGAAGATGGTTGAGTCTGAGTTGGTATTCCCCAGGCTCTGTTAAGATCGTGTACCAAGTCATCGTCCGTGGCGGTTCCAAAAAGAAAGAGGTTAAAGTCTCCTGCCAAGATTAAATTATCAGCTTCCCACTCCTTAATTCTTGCTGTCTCTTTGACCAGCTCTCTTGCGCCTTTCCGTCTGTGCTTCGGATGTATGTAAGAGTTAACTATTACCAGGCGATGGTCCGGCTTTCTGGTGTTAATTGTTATCTCAATCGCCTGTATGACGTTAGGAGCAGTAGTTTTAATTTTTCTTTCCTTCATTGGTCCTACTGTGGGGATTGAGGCAAAGATGATTAATCCACCTGAGCTGTGGCCAAAAGATGATGTCCTGGTGGCTGGGACAAATTGCGCCATATAGCCTTCGAGGGCTGTCTCAGCTTCTTCCCAGGTTTCTTGAAGTAATATCAAGTCAAATGATCTTAAATATTTTAGTGTTTCTTGATCATCCAGTTTGTCAGCCAAGCCATTGATATTCCAAGTACATACTCTGAAGTTGTTCAATGTTGTGTATGCTAAGGGCTGCGCAGGGGATCCTTGTCATTGCCCACCTCTGTTTGTTATTATTCGCTGCATTATGTCCGGGTTAGGAGCTATGCATTTCGGTATTACCATTTTGGTGTATAAGGACCTCCCTTGGCGGCCTGGTGACTGGCCAAGGGCTCCTTTTTGGGCGGGTGTTCTTTCTCACTCTCCTTTAGGAATGGTGTTGGGTACGCTGGCCTTCTACCTGGTTCCAGCCTTATTCCCCATTGAGAGAATTTGTTAAGTTCTCCTAAAATCCGGTCAACCAGGTCAGTTGACGCCCATGTTGTCTTTGTCTTTTCTGGTTTTGACTGGTCGAGTACAGGTAGGAATTCAATTTCAAGTAAGTCGGTTGTGGTGATGCCTTCCAGATCCTTGATAGATGTGATTAGTTTAATTATGTTTCCTCTATTCAGGATGTCCATTCTGCCCCTAGATTTGTACTCTGGGGCAAATATTAATGTGTCTGTCTTATTTGTTGAGAAATCTCTCGATGCTCCGGCTATGGTTTGTTCAAGATGGTTTGCCCCGGTGCGGGGTTGGTCATTGGTGCTGTCGGTTTTGGCTAAAGTTGCCCTTGTTTGAGTTTGTTCTGAGACCTGCACCAGGGCGGACTGTTTCATATTTTGTAGCGTGGCCCTTGGCCAGTTGTCAGAGAAGCTTCTTATTATGCTACGTGAGTCAGACTCTGGTTTGAGTTTTTCCTGTTGGTGTGAGCATTTTGCTTTTGTGACGTCCTCCTGCCCAGGATATTCTATTGCGGTCTCTGATAGGTCCGATGCTCTCGGGATTTTAAGTTTGATGGGGGTCGCTGTAGTTGACGTTTTTTTGCCCAGGGGCGGGGACTGCTCAGCCTGATTTAAAAGTTCTGCCGTCACTTCTTGTACCACTTGGCCATGGGGATCCACTGTCGGCCCCTCCTGATCACGGGGAATGGCTGTTATTTTCCTGTTTCTGCCCTTCCTTTTTTGTTTCCGACGGGTTCGTGAGTTTGTGGGTACCTCTATGATGGCTATTTCAGGGGGTGAGAGATCTGGGAGTGCGTTTTTGGCGATTGACTAACAATAGGGGAACAGGACTTCTCGTTTTGAAACAACCTGTTCTCTGCTTTTTTTGTGCGTTCCTGGGGTTGGGCGACCCTTGCGACGGTTCCCTCCTTGGCTGTATCTATCAAGTCTGCAGATACGGTTGGCTTCAGACTGACCAGAAGGTTCTCTAGCATGGTTGGTAGTGTCGATAGTTTATTGATTATTGGGGAGCAGTCACATTCTATTCTAGCTATAGCAGAGAGTTCTGCTGCTTCCTGACCCCTTTTTATTAGGCCGTTTAAGTCGCCTAGTTTCTTCTCAATCCCTGAGGTGAATTCAGCTAGTGTTTGTAGTACTGTTAGCTGTATGTCTAGTTTCTCTGATTGATATTGTAGGGCTGCTGCTGATAGTTGTGTTGTGTTTAGTAGATTTGCCCAGAAGGTGATGAACGAGCTTTTGCTCTCGCTCTCTGGTCTCCTGGTGCTTGGGGTTATAGTGGGTTTTAGATTGTATGCCGCCACTAGATCGTGCAACTCCTGTGTTGCAAGGAAAGACATGTCGCCGTCTGTAATGTGTGGAATTTCCCATTTCTGATTTTTAGGTGAGTTAGAGTGGCCCGTGTCACACTGCTCGTTTCGGGCCATTTGGGGGCCGTCCTGCACGCTCTTCAGCGTCGGTGACGGGATACTGTTTTGTCGTGTTGTTGGTGTACTTGCGTCCCGCATACTCTGAGGTTTCTGCCACGGCGGAGCTGTTTGGTGGTCTCCCCAGTCCTGTAGGAGGTGTTGTTCTTGAGTTGTGAAGGCATCTGATGCTCTGTCTGTCCGTGGCCCGCTGGGTGTTGTGACCTTGTCCGGGGATTTTTCTATTTCTGTCCTACTGGGCTGTGTCTGTATGCCTTGAGGGTTAATCAATTCGGTGTCTGGTTGCATATTGGGTTCCACTGGCATGTCTGCCGATGAGTGTAGTGTTCCACCTTCTTCGTTGATTATACTGCTCTCAGTTGGTGTCATAAGTTTATTAGCGATGCGTACATCCACTACTGTGATTTTTGGCGATTTTTCTGTTTCCAGTTTTTTTTGATCGTGTAACGGTGGATATTCTATCTTCCCAGGCTCCAATGGAGTTGGTAGACCTTCTAGGTTTCCGTTGTATGTGACAAATGCAGCCTCTGGATGCTTTAGAAATGCAAATTTTGTGTAGATTTTTGGTTGATAGGAGTGTGAAGTTTTCCTAGCTGGTTCTCCATCAATGGTTATGAGATCTTCGGTTCTTTCTCTTTTCGCTCCTTTTGATGGTTTACTTGGTTTTGTTACGTTGCGAGGGTCCATTGTGATTTCTAAGTTATTGTCTTGGGTGGCCTCCAAGCCCGTGAGCCAGGAGCAGGCCGTCACGTCGCCAATTTCATTGACAGAGTTGGTGTCAGTCGAGTTTTCCTTTCCCTTATTGGTACTTATTTTACAGTGGTCTTTATCTGTGGGTGATAGGGTGGCTCCAACGTTTTTTGTAGCCCCCTTTTTTCGTTTTATTACTGGTTTTGTAATGGACTTTCTCACTTTTCCGGACCTCATACTGGCTCAGGAGCGGTTTGGCTGTTTAGCTGAGTGTTTGGATAGCTAGTGGCTAAGCTAGTTCCTCAGTCCTCAGTCCTCGGTCCTTCTGCTTGCTCTGCTTATCCCTCTCGACAGTGTCGCTGGGTCCACGCTAATTAGGTCCACACTGGCTCTATTTGGATTGTGCTTCCCCACAATGGCACTTCCCCTCGACTGCAGGGTCTAGTGGCTAGTGCCTGGTGCCTAACAAAGGGCAGTAGGGCAGGGATAGTGCAAGAAGGGCGCGAGGAACAAGGCTCAGGGAGAAGCACACCTACCGCTCACCACTGGTGGAGAGTGTGTCTCAGGATGTTGTGGTGTAGGGGAGTCAAGGTTGCGGAGGTCCAGCTCCTTGATCCTTGCTTGCTCCTTGCTTGCTCCTCCTCCGCTTGCCCCTCGGACGTGCCCTCTCACAGGCCCCCGTCTCACAGGGGCAGAAGTCCAGCACGCCAGGTTCTGCAACAGGTTCTGTAGGTGCCGTGGGTTAGGTTTAATACGTGGTGTCCCACCTGTGGGGGTCGGAGTTTGTGTGCCGAGACACCTTTCAGCAGCCTCTCTCGAAGATCACTCAGGGGCTTGGAGCGGGGGCAGGTGCTCGGGGCTCAAGCTTGGGCACGGGTTCGATGTTCAGGACTCAGGACTCGGACTCAGGTGCCGTGTGAGCCGTATGCACCGTGCCCTGCCGACCCCCCCCCCGCTCTCCAACTCACCGGGTTGGTCCGAGTAGTCCCGGCTAGCAGCCCCGCGGAAATGCTCTCCCAGCTTCGCGGCTCCAGGCGGTGGTAATCACCAGTCTCCGGTCTCCAGTCTCCGGGAAATAGACTGGCGGCTTGCGGCGGCGTTTTTCTCTCAGCGCTAAGCTCAGCGCTCACGCCAGCACGCAGCTTGCAGCCTGTCTCCTCTGGTCTCGTCTCCCGAATTGCTAAACAAACGGCAAGACACATAGGATACAGAGGGATATGGGATGAATTGAAAATTAAGCATGGATAAAAGATTGATTCATAAGGGTACTACACCGGAATTAACCTGCCCTCCTTTTATTTTCTGTCTCCTTTCTCAATGATTTTTCTCCTGACCTTTCTCTTCTCCCTTGCCCCCTACCATCTATGTTTTCTTTCTTCCATAATAGTATTCTGTCCTCCTGTTTACGTATCTTTAGTTTCCAGAATTGAATATGAATTAGGGTACTATACCCATGATTTTTTGTAAATAAAATGTAAATTCATCAAATACCTTTTGCTAAAACACACCATACACCTTGGAAATGTGCCTTATGACTAAAATCAAATGCGATCTTATATAAAAAAAACGGCACTTTTGGGAACCCTGTGTGAAAGTTGAACACAGAGTCTCTCTTCCTTTGTTATCTTTTGTTTTCTCTATCAATTGTAAAATGTCATTTGACCAAGAGCCCCGTGAGCTCGAAACGCGTCTGCTTTGGTGCCCAATAAAGAAAATTTGATCGTACCGGGCTGGTGTGGCTTGTCATCCCTTCGTTGAGCGAGAGGATCGAGTGGATATATATATATATATATATATATATATATATATATATATATATATATATATATATCCAACAAAGAAATGCCAAGCCCGGTTTCAAAGTGCACAAGTATTTATTTTGTTTTTGATGCAAACTTAACCCTACGCGTATCAGCTTGCGCCTTGATCACAGGTGGGTGACATCACAGTCATTAGCAAATGCTCGTTTCCAAATAGTCATGTGACTTTCCCTCATGGCAATGCAAGTTCCAAGATGCATCGGTATAGCTTTTGGACATGCACGAGCAGTTTGATATTAATATTAGACCCCAATAGCCTTCAATACTGCCCTGTGCTGTCACATCCTTCTTGGAAAGCAAAGTAAGTACAATGTCTCCGGTGCACAATGTCAATGTTGCAGCGTAGTTATTCTAAAATACCTGGCATTTCAAACTGTCCAAGAGATGTGTAGCCCCTCTTATCTCCCTTTCATTGCTCACGCCAGAATTGCCTTGGAATTCCGTTGGTCTGGCAATGAGAGAAGCGGGTATATATATAGGGAGAGATATTGATAGATAGATATATAAATTGTGACAAATGCAAACTATATATATATTTTAATGAGAAAAACAAAGGTTAAGGCTAAGTTTTAGCTAGAAAAACGTTCTTCTTTACAATATATATATATATATATATATATATATATATATATATATATATATATATATATATATATATATATATATATATTCACTGAAAAAACCATAGGTTATACACCATATATAGTTAGGAATTAGCATTTAAAAAACCTTATTTTACTCACACAAAACCAATGAAATTCCATATATAGTTAGTTGTACTAACTATATATCGCGCACCCGCAATCCACTGCTGATCATGTCACATATTACATCATTCATGACATGGTCAGTGACATCACTGATGACATCACTGATGACATCTCAAATGACATCACTGATGACATCACTGATGACATCTCAAATGACATTTGAGATGTCATCAGTGATGTCATCAGTGATGTCACTGACCATGTCATGAATGATGTAATATGTGACATGATCAGCAGTGGATTGCGGGTGCGCGATATATAGTTAGTACAACTAACTATATATGGAATTTCATTGGTTTTGTGTGAGTAAAATAAGGTTTTTTAAATGCTAATTCCTAACTATATATGGTGTATAACCTATGGTTTTTTCAGTGAATTTTCAAGGTTTTGTAAATGCTAATTCCGAACTATATATGGTCTATAACCTATGGTTTTTTCAGTGAATTTCATTGGTTTTTTAAAAGCTAATATCTATAGCTGTAAAATGTATTCTTCTTTAAATCCAAAAATATATTTTATATGTTTATTAATAATTTTTTTTAAATATTTTTTTTGTTTCGCTCCCGGTCCGCGAACCGGAAAGCTTTCCGTTAGCTCAAATTGATGCCGCGACCCGGTCCGCGAACCGGTAAGAAATCAACATAGTGACGGTATCGCGTTGCCGCGTAATGCGTCTTATGACGTACTGCGTTAGCGCACCCGGAAGTGCCCCGGGGCGCGGACCGAGGCGCGAAACGCAGCTCCCCGAAAGCGATCCGCGGCGCGTCGCGAAAGCGCAACGTATCGCGTTGCCGCGTAATGCGTCTTGTGACGTACCGCGTTAGCGCACCCGGAAGTGCCCCGGGGCGCGGACCGAGGCGCGAAGCGCAGCGACCCAGAAGCTAACCGGGGCGCGTTCCGCAGTGCGTAACATGAGCGTGAGAGGTCATGTGACTTGTTAATAAAACTTTTCATTGGTTCATTTCACTTTTGGTTTCATAATGATGTAAGGCTAGGTCAGGTGACCTAAAAATAACACTTTTCATTGGTTGAGAAGTATTGTTTTTCCCAAATGATGAAAACCCCTCCTTCTTTCCTCACTCTGACTTTCATCATTGTGAGAGGAAGACCTTTATTACTATATCAGAAATGGCTTCAGTAGTTGCTTCAGCTGGTGCACCACCACCACCACCTCCACCTCCTCATGGGAAGAGAGGACCACCTCCCCAGGTCATGACCAACACTGAGGAGGAAGAGGAAGAAATGGAGGAAGAGGAGGGAGAAGAACCACAGTTCTTAGAAGAGGTGCCCCGGGTTTCCCATAAGAAAGCCAGTTTCATCTGGCAGTTTTATTCGATCCCTCCTGGCCAAAAAAAAGTGAATGCGAGGTATGTCACCTGCCTCATCTGCAAAGAACAATTATCCAGAGGGACGGATAAGAAATATAGTTATGGGAACCATACTATGCACAGGCACATGACCAGGAAGCATCCACTCAATTATAGCCGGGCGGAAATACAGGATTTGCAGGAAAATCCAAGATCAACTCCTGTGGCCAGATCAAGAATATCAATTTCATTGACACCAGCAGAGGCACGGGAAACTGTGCCAAACATACAAGAAAATTTTGGCCACATGATACACACTTGTATGCACTGTCGTGCGTTGTTAGCATGTGGCAATATGAGCATAAATGCTATCAACCTGGCTTATGAACATCATAATTGCCCTAACCGCCCCCAGTAATTTTTTTTTTGCTCCTGTTGAGCCCTTTTCAATGCCTGTTTTTTGTTGTTTCCCCCCCCAAAAAAACCAAAAAAAATATAAAATCGTTCAAAAAATACAAAAAAAACTAAAAATGTTCAAAAAAAAAAAAAAAAATATAAAACAAAAATATTAAAAAAAAAGTTCTTTTCAGAACTACCTTCCCTTTCAAAAAAAATTGCTAGAATGTTTAGCACTCTGGCAAGCTCTATTTCTTTTGGTTCGCTTCCCGGTTAGCTTCCCGGTACGCGGACCGGGAGCTAACCAAAAATTTTTTTTTACAAAAAAAAAGAGTAAGTATAAGGAAAGTAAACAGAGAGTGATGTTAAAAGAAAGACAGCTATAGGGAGTAAAGAAGAGATACTGTTTAATAGATCTATTTACCGAAGAAAAGACGGAAGAGGGTATAATTGTGAAAAACAAAATAGATAACGAAGTGAAAGAAAAAAAAAGAGAGTATAACATTAACAAAGAAGAGTTTCTTGGAGAATGTGAGTGAATGTTCAAAATAAGATTAAAACATGAGGAATAAAAGAGAGAAAAAATAGAAAACAGAAAACAAAAAATAACAGAAAAAGATTAATTGAAACAGCAAAGAAATGTAAGTAACATAGAGCCATATCATCAACATAGGCAATAAAAGTTTTGCAGCTTTTATTGGCAGAAATGTGTCGCTAAAGCTGCTTTTGCGGCAGAAAACTGCCGCTAAAACCACTTTTGCACCAGTTTTCTGCCAATAAAAAGAGCAATAATTTTATTGGCTGTGTTCATAATATGCCCCTTAGTGTGCTTCAACTACACAGAGAAAGCATTATGAACAAATAGTGATACAGTGATCAGTCAAAGACACTAAGAGTAATAGAGACGGAGTGAGTGAACAAGAGTGAGGAACTATGAGAAGAGAGGGACTGACAAAAAGAGTGGAAGGAGTTGAGTAAGTAGGTAATAGAGAAAGGAATGAGGGAAGTAGCAAAGGCAGGAAACTGAGGGTTAAAGAAATGAAGCTGTGGAACTAATAGTAGGTGAATGTGATAGAAATGTAACGAAAAGAGTACAAAACATTTACCTTATAATTGTCGTTAAATTACTCACTTTTTGTTTTTATACTTTCAATCTGTGAAAGAGAGAACAAACATTTGAAAAATATTAAAACATGTATTTAAAAATTACAAAAGACAAGGGAAAAGATTGAAGGACAAACAGTTTTTCAACAACTTTGACACTTACAGAAGCTTCTGCTTCTCCAGGCCCCCTACACAGTCCTAAAGATATACATTTTAAACTAACAGTATCTTGATGCAGATGAAGTGAGGCCTATCTTAAAACATGGTGCATCTTTTGCATTGCTGTTGTCTCAGAAAAGTGTCGCAAGACACTAAAATTTTAAATAATTGCTTCAGGATGCCAATAAGATGTCTCCTATCCAGAGGTTTGTTTGAGGTGAGGGTTGCAGATGAAATTTCGAGTTGTTGAAGAGAATAGAGGACATAATATATGTGAAGGTCTACCAATGAAGTGAGTCATGTCCACTGCACTCTTGAACAAAGTCCAAACCTCCTATGTTTCCCTAGACAGACCTAAACTTGATCTGCACAATGTGATTCGTAATGATAGGAAACACAGGTGATGTAAATGAAATACGTGCAATTTATTTTGCTCATTTCACAATCACATCACTTGTGTTTCCTTTGCTCAGGTATCTCATTGTGCAGATGTAGTCTAGCATATGAAAGAATACGCAGAAGCGCAGCACTGCATGCAACAACTTTGACACTTACAGAAGCCTCACCTTCTCCATGCCTCCTACACAGTTCTACATATACATCATAAATGCAAACAGTACAGAATTAATTATACATGTTAAATGGTTTATTTTTGCTGTTCTCAGAATGTATCAAAATTCACTAAAAACAGTGACTTGAAGGTATTCATCATATAACAGCGGGGAAAAAAAAACACAATCAAAATGATTGTGTTTAAAAAACCCATACAACATAACAAATCAGAATTCAGAACTCCTTAAAGTTAACTTACTTTCCATGACGTCAAAGGATGTCCTATGAACAGCTTACACTCTGTTGTGCTGTTATTACTTTCAGCCCACCACTTTCTGAAAGAAAATCTCCATCGTTTTTAAAAACATGTTACATGCAATAAATGACTTCTTGCTCTCTACCACAAGTTTCCACAAGGCCAAATCTTGTCAGAGCCATTTATAACTCTTGGATTTCTTGTAAGCCAATCCCGTCATTTGGCATTTCTGCAACTTTCAGAATTAAAATGTTGAAGATCATTTTCACAATCCAGGAATAGTAATATCTTCCCCTTCTTGCTCAGTCATGTTCTACATTTCCTATGACACTGATACTGCTTACTATGAAGCAGACTTACACTAACTCTATGACTACTACAATTATTTAATTCTCTACATCACTTTCAATCACAAAGCAATGTAAAACAGTAGATAGCATTGCAGACTTACATTCCCTCTACTCTATGTTTTGATTGGCTGCTTCAATTAGCTTATAAAAAGAAATAGTTTTTCTGAACTCATTCAAAGTGCACTTATTTCTCCATGACGTCCAGTCTTATGGTTAGAAGTTATGTCTCTGAACTACACTTATCCTCAAGGCCAAATTGTGTAGGAGCCATTAGAACTTCTTGAAATTCCACAGAGCACATCCCGAGATTATTTCCCTAAAATTTTGGTTTTAAAAACACCAGGTAAGAGTTTTTAAGGTCATACGGCAATTTTTTTTTGAAAATTAAAACAGAATCGTTGCAGAATGACCAGCCATTTCTAGACTTTAAATAAGCTGTGTAATGTCCTGATGTTATTGAAGGGCCGTCATGATATATAATTGCTGCAGTTACAAAAGTCCTTCCTGATATTGACAACTGCGAAGCTACAACATTTTTAATTAAAGTTGTCAATTTTGTTCCATCAGGCCTACATCGTTGGAACATTAAAATGACATACTGGCCATATGTTCGTATAAATAATGTGGACATCATTTCAGATTTACATTGGCTACACTCAATGTTGTGATCAGCTGCTTTTACTAGCTTATTAAAGGAGACTGATTTACTGTCTGGCAAAGTTAAATATATAAATCTTTCTGAGTCTACACTAGTAGTACTTGATACCATACAGTTCTCGCAGTCATGCTGCCATTGATAAGAAAGCCCAAACAGCTGATCTACATCTACACCTTCAGCATGCAATACATCAAGCATATACATTAAAAACTCCTGACAATCTTGCTGAATATTTTGAGAGAATTGTGTTTGGCCTGAACATCTGTCTAACAGATTTCGAATATCAGACACACTTTCTATGTTTGTTCTATCAGTGCTACATTTCTCTAACACAGAATTTAACAAACTGCAAAATCTTTGATCAGAATTGACCACAATCTCTTCTTTTACATTTTCTAGAGAAAACAAAACATTAACCACTACATTAGCATAGCAGTTGAAACCAGAACTGTTTTCAAATTGAAAACCAACAACATCTTCAACAGAATCCTTTTTGTTTCTGCTTGTAATTTTAGGTTCATCGACTTTTCGTCTTTTTGCTACAACCTCCCCAGTATTGGTCACATTTCTTCGTTTCCGGCCTACCACACGTTTCTCAAACAAAGGATACTGAGGCAAATGTGGCGCATACTCTCTTCTTAACCTATTGTATTCCTTAACACAATCTAGATCCGCACAAATGTTTGTGACATCACACTCAATCAAGTACAATCCCGATAAAGTTCTAACTCGTGACAATGCCACATATGCCATACCCTCCTTGAACACAGAACTGCCAATATTCACAAATGCACAGTCTACACTTAAACCTTGCGATTTATGGATTGTCACCGCATATGCCAAGCAAACAGGAAACTGCTTACGGCGAACATATTAGTCTTTTACAAGCAAAAATCTAGCAGAGCAACGACCAATTAGCTGTACTTCCTCAATGCCATCAAATTTAATTTTTAAAAATTCAATTCCATCTCTATTTCTGTATTTTACAAAATCAACAACATTACCCATTGATCCATTTACCAGACCTCTTTCAACATGTAAATTCCTTCTCAAAATTATACGGCAGTTCAAGCACACATTCAGAGTCTTTTCAAAACCTGCAGTTTTAGATATACTCTTCTCTAATGAATCCAATTTTGTTTTCAGATTCTCAGACAAAATAATTGTTGATCCCATATGCTCTACTCTGTCAATAGCTTCCAGTTTCACAATCTCTTGCTTTTCTAAATGCAACATATTGTTGTTGAATTTGGCACATTCTGCAAGAGTTGGCATCAAACATATTCCAGATTTCTTATCAGTAATTTTCTGAAAAATATTCTCAGGCACAACATCTTGTTCTGGATATAAATTTGACAGTAATCGTGCATGTAAAGCTTCTTTCCCATGCTCGGTCACTTTTCCAATTCTAACATCTTGTAGAATAGTCTTGTAAACTTCATCCTTCGCCTGACGCATATTTTCATGCAGTTCAGCATAATTGAAGTTTAACCATATATTGACGTTGCCAATGCTGCCTAGGCACTTCCTGGTATCTTCATGCGTGAGCATTTTGAACACAGGTTGCCCTTTCACTGGTGTCAGCTGCAAAAGATCTCCGAAAACAATGATGTGTTTGCCACCAAATAACACATCATACTCTGTTTTGAGAACTTCTTGCATTCTCAAATGCACAAAGGCAAGCATGACATTGGAAACCATGCTTACTTCGTCAATGATAAGAAGTTTCATTTTCCTCAAGATTCTTGAAACTTCAAAACAAGCATCTCCAGATAGCTTGTGATATTGTAATTTGTTGTCATGCTCCACTGGCAGCATCAGTAAACGATGTAAAGTAATCCCTTTAATGTTATGTGCTGCCAGTCCAGTTGGAGCGGTGACAACACAAGACAGCGATGACTCTGTCCTTTCCTGCAAATAGCATGAAATTGCTTTAATGAGGAAACTTTTTCCAGTTCCCGCTTCTCCACTCACGTACAGTCGGACAGGCTTCAACGACGTACATGAGCACTCTTTCTTGTCATGACTTAATCCATGATCAATTTGCATGGTAACTTCGTCATATATTTTCCTCTGCTCAACGTTGAGTTGTCTTTCCAACTCTTCTAAGTTAACCGCATCCTCCTGAGCATGTGCCATGGCTCTTTCCACTTCATTCATGGCAGTGGCAGCTTCATTTTCGATAACAGGTCCTCCTAGTGGATCCTGACTCAATGAAGCAGAACTCTGACTGTCCTGAGAACTGTCTCTGGCAATCTCGGCTGCAATCGTTGCTTCCTGCTCAATTTCCGCATTCAACATTTCTACATATTTGGGAAAAGCAGGACATTCTATGGTCTCCTTGGCGGCATTGAAAGAGTCTTCGTAACAGAGGAAATCTCCAAGCAGTTCCTCTTCTGCACGCCAAGGCTTGAAAAGTTGCAAAAGTGCTAAATAGAAAAACTCCTTTTTTTCAGGAGATTCGCCACTCAATTTTCGATGGTTTACCAAGTGGCATTTTCTTTGCTTGACCAGACATCCCTCACTTCCTATTACAGCATACACTCCTTTCTCAGTATCTTCTTTGATGTTCCTCTTGAATATGTAATTTTGAAGAACCTCATACAGACAAACATTGTCGAGGTGACTGCTTCTATTTGGATAATATGTATCCAACATGTTGGTCTTCAAAATGTCGGTACTGTTTGGCTCCTTTTCCGCCAAATACTCAATTTCCCGCACAGGTTTCAGAATTCGATTACGCGTTGCAGCAAGACCAAGACTCGCCCAAACGATACTCCTGGACTTGGCATAGAGACTTGCTGAAGACAACCGGTCAGAGCATTCGTAAGCTCCAATTTTTCGATGCGACAACATCTTCAGACTGAAACTGTACAACTTCTTGCTGAGGCTCTTTTCATGGGAAATGTCCTCCCACATATCCTTCAATTCTGTCTTCTCTTTTTTGGTGATGTAAGACGTCACATACCGAGCCACAGCCATACAGTTATCAGCCACAAACTGTATATCCATGTTAGCATTCCACATGGACAAAATCACCGGGTTGTAGTCGTTGATGTACTTGGACTCTTCGTTCCTCTTCAAATTGTATGTGTTTTTAGGTGATTTCTTCATGACATTATGTCGCAGCGAAGACATCAAACTGTTTACTCTTCCTTTAGAAATCACCGGTCGTGGAAAGCCGAAACGACATTTGGTGTAGAACTTGTCCTTGTTTCGGAATTTACCACGGCAGTACTTTCCACATCGATGGCTTTGGAAACGCAGAACTTTTTCTCTTAGGCTTTTCTTCTCCTTTGCGTTTGGAACAGCACACGTAGAATACTGTTGGATGAAACTCATCACTGAGTCTTCTGGATCCGTTCCAAATTTAGGTGCATCCTTGATCCACAGCAACATATGTATATGAGGAGCACCTCTTGCTTGGTACTCCTTTCTCCAGAAGAAATCCAACACCTCTCCAAGAGGTGGATTCTTCTTATTCATGATGAAAGACATCATAGCTTCAAATCTATGATTGAAGTACCTACATACATTGACTGGATCCAAAGAGCACAGTTCTCCGGGTGTCTTGAATTCGATGTTATCTACGTTAGCATTTGCCTCTCGTAGAAATTCAAGTAAGTCTTCCCAGCCATACTCGGCACAGCTCAGAGTGAGGAACCATGTGGGAGTACCTAAGTTCCTCAGCATACATTTTAAATCACCATGACGACGGTACCAGTACTCATTAGTACCACGCTGACACGCCATGAGATTAATCAGGTGAGAATCCAAAATACTGTCTTGGACATTGACTTTATCCATAAAGTCACTTGCCGAGATGTTTTGCATGTGTATACCACTTTTCAAGATGTGGTTCACTGCATATGACAGTCCAGACAGATCGCTTTCAAACAGGAGATGAAACAAATAAGGAATGCATTGTCGAAACCTAGCATCTCCTGCATACAATCGCAAAGTCCGGTATTCAGAAGCAGGAATTTGATGAGGTCGCTCATCATATCTTCCTCCCTGACCTGTTGGAAAAAGCTGTGGGAAACACCGAGCTTCCAAACTTTCCTCCCAAACACTAATGGGACTCCCTTTGGCTTGTTTCATTTGAAACAACTCAATAGCATTCCCCATGACTTCCTTGGAATGCAAAGGATGAACACTATAATGTTCATATATTTCTTCACTAGTAGAGGGTTCTACTTTCTCAATTTGACCAGCACACAAATCGCTATCCTCTTCCTCACTTACTTCCTCTTCTGCAACATATACATTCTTATAGTATTTATTATTTTTTTTCAAATACAATGTTGCCTTTTTAACTTTCCTAACATCTACTAAATCTTGCCATATTTTCTTATTCTTTGTCGGAACCCCATTAACTAAGATAACCAGAGGTTCCTCTTCCACTTTTTCTACTCCAATTGTGTTAATGTTTTTCTTCAAATCTAGAGGCAAATAAACAACTCTTCCCTTTAATCCTCTCTGTAAATCTGATGGAGGCAATTTCCCTGTCTTTGGCTCCATTCTTACAATAGCCTGAAAGGGATGGATACTTTGAATCAAAATAGATTCATAAGTATTTAAATCCTTCAATTCAGAAGGAATCTCAACCAATTCCAGATTATTATGAACTGCTCTAGCAGGCATCTGGTTTTGATTTAATTTGCAACAACAATAAGTACACACACGTTGATCCAATCCCAAATCAAAACAATTTTCTACCATCAAGTATGTTGCAAAATCCTTCCATTCACTATTATTTTCCCTTTCACTTTTTGCATATAAATCCACTAACTTAGTCTGATTCTTATAATAAGTGCGTCGACAACACACACAAGTGAAATTTGGCCTCTCACTTGATTTGACCTGAAATGTGACAATTTCCCTCTGGAAATTATCTGTACTGGAAACCTGTACACTATCTTCCACATTACCCGCTTCTTCTTGGTCAATTTCAACATCCTCCTCTTTACTTCCAAAGTAACAAAACTCAATTTCTTCACATATATTCTTCACATCTATTTCAGAACCATGCAAAAGAGCAGCGCATAATTGTTTAAGCATAATTGCTGGACTCTTAGCATAATACAACATTCTAACTAATTTCCTCACTTTATTATGATGCACTGCTAGCATCCTGAAATGATGAAAAACACTCTGGCATACTCTCCTGGAAAGACAAGCCAGTGAATGACCATGCAAACCTGCCACTTCTCTCACTCTGCAAGGATCTAATTCTTGCAACAACCTTATTTTCTGCTTCAAACTTTTCTTATTAAATGACCGTACAAAATCACAAAGCAAATTGATGGAATCCTGTCGCACACTACAAATACTACTACACTTCCAGGTGTACACAGGACCCTTAGCACGTCTTCCTAAAACCTCATTACCTAACACCTCTTCTGCCTCTGTTGTCACAAGTTTTTCTTTTTCAACTGGACAACCATCTTTCACTTCATAAGCACGACCACTGGTGTCAACTGCATGCACCAAATCATTATCCTGGAAATAACTCTCCTCATTAAAAAATGCCTCACAGCTTGAACTATGAATCCATTCTCCAGAAAAACGTTCACAAAAATTACTACGATTAACTATTCTCTTCCATCTACTATTTCTTTTGAAATCATAAATTGCCTTGTTTAGCTTCCTAATTCTATTGATTATCAAAATAAATAACTTACGTTTAATTTCAAATGCCTGATCAATAACTTTCTCAACTTTTTTTTTCTCTTATAAAAAACCACTTTCTGTTGACCTTTCTTAATATTTTTTAACAAATTGCCAATTATCCTGTTGCGGAACATTCGTTTACGAATGTCCCTAAACTGTTGTTTCCTTCTACTATCATGCACAGAGTTATCTCTTGCTCTAGCAGTAACATTTTTGATTGGCCTTTCCTTTCCATTTGAATTGCTTCTCTTTTTATGGACTGAAACATTTTCTGTAGTAATATTTTTTTTACTACACATATTTCTTATGAATGTTTTTGTACTCTTACCCGGTGCTTTCTTCGTGACTTGACAAATCTTTTTGTTAGAGGACTGCTGCTTCTTTTGATTCACCTGCTGTCTTTGACGTTTTGCAGCCTTTCTCTCTCTTTCTTTCGTTGGCATGGTGAAATGTTGAAATGATCTGCAGTTGAATCTGTGGTAAAATATATTAAAAAATGTTATTAACCACTATTACCAAACAGTAAATCAATAACAGTGATCAAAAACTTAACACACTACTTGACATTTTAAATAGAAGATTTTTTAGTCCTTGGCAAATTTACAATACAGAAATAGCAGAAAAGAAATGGAATTTATATTCATGTTACCTGTGCTATTTTATATGTGAATCTGATCTAATTTTATGAGCATATTTTAATATTTTATTGAAGACACTACACATAACCTGTTTTTGAAGGTGTCTTTATTTTTAAATTAAACGGTTTACACTTTTACTTTTTATTTATTATAAATTTTAAAAATAAATGTTTATAGTTCCATAGGCTCAAGCAGGTCAGCTTCCCACCCTATGTCATATAATTCGGACAAATCTGCATCCTCATCACGCTCTTCTTCATCCTCAGGATTTAAATCATCCAAGGGATCAACATCCACTGATGTTTCAATTACAAGTTCAATGATGTGATTGTCGCTCATGTTGATGTTGTCTTTATCTTTAAAGAAAGATAACAACAATGAGATGTTGCAGAGTAAGAGACAAATCTCAGAGATTATAATAGTAAAATTGTTTAACAAGAGTAACATTTTGCAGCTATTATTTAGCCATGTCCAGCGATGCTGAGCAGGTGAAGCCTATGTCTAATTTTTCAGTGAACAGGACTCATCTCTTCTTAACCTTGGATAAGCCTCACCAACTCTGTGTCCCCTGCACATACTTAAATGTAAAGGGGCAGATTTATGTTAAATGGCACATCCCCAGGCATGCACCAGTTAACGTGCACCGCTGCTCTGCCACCCATGGTGTGCCGTATTTACAATCAGATAGGAGAAAGCTGCGTCAAAACCCTGCGCCTGCTTTAAGCAGGCATAGGTCTTGATGCAACATTGTGGAGATGGGGCACCCCTGAGCCTTGCTTGAGCTGCATCGCACTTGCGATACAACTCCAGCAATCACTACCTTTACAGCACAGATACGTCACGCATCTGTGCCATTTTTGCCCCATGATGCCCCGCATTGTAAATGCAGCACACCATGGGTGGCGGAACAGCGGCGCAGGATGACTGGCACATCCCTGGTGATGCGCCAGTCATCATAAATCTATCCCTAAGCTTCTTATCTTGTTACAGATGAACCGCCATATGTACCATCAAACTATTTTGCATTTCCTAAATAGCGAATTTTAAGGAATAAATAGCAATTCTTTACCAATCCTAATTTGCAATGAGCAAATTGCTAATTGCAAATTACCCATTCATTTCCATGGGCTAGGAGGCTCATAGGAATGAAGGTACAATTTGCGATTAGCAATTAGCTCATCGCAAATTAGGAATTTTTCCAAGGGTGCAGGGGTGTCTCAAGAACACCCTGCTGCACCCCTGAAAAAGAAATTTGGGGGCATATGGCGCACATACATGCCCTAAGGGCATGTATTGGCGTCATATGGCACCTTTTGTTTTTAAAAAAAAAATGCTTTTTGAAAAGAATTCGCAAATTACCACCAACTAGAAGTTGGTGGTAGTTTCCAAATCCTTAATGTCATTTTTTACATATTTTTAGTTTGATACATTGCATTTAAGGAATCGCAAAATTTGCAAATCCTTCAGTGCAATCGCAAAATAAGGAATAGCAAATTTTGCTATTCCTTATTTTGCATCAAACTTGTTTGATACATACCATTTGTCTAATTAGCATTCGCAAACGCTGAAATTTGCAGAATTTTGATCTTTGCGAATGGTAATTAGCTTGATACATATGACCCCAAGTTGGCCTGTCTTGCAACATGGTGCATCTTTTGCATCACTGCTGCATCGGTTTCATGTGGCACGTTTTTTTTACAACATGACACATCTGCCTAAATGCATCAATTTGTAATTTTCTCGCCTCATAGCAAATCTTTTGCACTGCCACTGCATCATAAAAGTGACGCACAGTGGCGCAAAAGAGACATACACCTATCATAAATCTGTCTCTACCATTTTAAATGATTAATCCAGGATGACGATAAGGTGTGGCCTATCCAGAGGTTTGTTTATGGTGAGGCCTACTCACGATTGCAGATTAAAGTTACGCTTGATAAAGAATACAGAGGAGATAATACATGTAAAGGCCTACCAATGAAGTAAGTAATGTCCACTTTATTGCGCCAGTCATCATAAATGTATCCCTAAGCTTCTTATCTTGTTACAGATGAACCGCCATATGTACCATCAAACTATTTTACATTTCCTAAATAGCGAATTTTAAGGAATAAATAGGCATTCTTTACCATTCCTAATTTGCAATGAGCAAATTGCTAATTGCAAATTACCCATTCATTTCCATGGGCTAGGAGGCTCATAGGAATGAAGGTTTAATTTGCGATTAGCAATTAGCTCATCACAAATTAGGAATTTTTCCAAGGGTGCAGGGGTGTCTCAAGAACACCCTGCTGCACCCCTGAAAAAGAAATTTGGGGGCATATGGCACACATACATGCCCTAAGGGCATGTATTGGCGTCATATGGCACCTTTTGTTTTTTGGAAAAAAAGCTTTTTGAAAAGAATTCACAAATTACCACCAACTAGAAGTTGGTGGTAGTTTCCAAATCCTTAATGTCATTTTTTACATATTTTTTGTTTGATACATTGCATTTAAGTAATCGCAAAATTTGCAAATCCTTCAGTGCAATCGCAAAATAAGGAATAGCAAATTTTGCTATTCCTTATTTTGCATCAAACTTGTTTGATACATACCATTTGTCTAATTAGCATTCGCAAAGGCCGAAATTCGCAGAATTTTGATCTTTGCGAATGCTAATTAGCTTGATACATATGGCCCCAAGTGAGGCCTGTCTTGCAACATGGTGCATCTTTTGCATCACTGCTGCATCGGTTTCATGTGGTACGTTGTTTTTTACACCATGACATATCTGCCTAAATGCATCAATTTGTAATTTTGTCGCCTCATAGCAAATCTTTTGCACCGCCGCTGCATCATGAAAGTGACGCACAGTGGCGCAAAAGAGGCATACACCTATCATAAATCTGTCCCTAGCATTTTAAATGATTAATCCAGGATGACGATAAGGTGTGGCCTATCCAGAGGTTTGTTTAAGGTGAGGCCTACTCAGGATTGCAGATTAAAGTTACGCTTGATGAAGAATACAGAGGAGATAATACATGTAAAGGCCTACCAATGAAGTAAGTTATGTCCACTTTATTTCGCCAGTCATCATAAATGTATCCCTAAGCTTCTTATCTTGTTACAGATGAACCACCATATGTACCATCAAACTATTTTGCATTTCCTAAATAGCGAATTTTAAGGAATAAATAGCAATTCTTTACCATTCCTAATTTGCAATGAGCAAATTGCTAATTGCAAATTACCCATTCATTTCCATGGGCTAGGAGGCTCATAGGAATGAAGGTGCAATTTGCGATTAGCAATTAGCTCATCGCAAATTAGGAATTTTTTCAAGGGTGCAGGGGTATCTCAAGAACACCCTGCTGCACCCCTGAAAAAGAAATTTGGGGGCATATGGCGCACATACATGCCCTAAGGACATGTATTGGCGTCATATGGCACCTTTTGTTTTTTGGAAAAAAATGCTTTTTGAAAAGAATTCGGAAATTACCACAAACTAGAAGTTGGTGGTAGTTTCCAAATCCTTAATGTTATTTTTTACATATTTTTTGTTTGATACATTGCATTTAAGGAATCGCAAAATTTGCAAATCCTTCAGTGCAATCGCAAAATAAAGAATAGCACATTTTGAATTAAGGACATTTTAAGTCATTTCCACATGTGCAGTGTTTTCAAATTATGATTTGAAAATCGTTTTTGGGGAAAAGGAATGGTTTGCAAAATTATGACAAGGACATAATGGTGTATGCTTCTCTATAAGGCATTTCACTTTCTCTGATGTCATTTTTCCCATATTACATTATAAGACCTTTCCCCATGGAGCACATTCCTTGTAAATATGCTCCCACCTGTGCATGGTGAATTTAGATTTTGACTGTTTGAGTCACATAGCCATGTTAAAAGTGACCCAAAAAAATTGCAAACGCTTTAAAAAAACACATTCATGTGTCTTAAGGACATTTTAAGTCATTTCCCCGTGGACAGTGTTTTGTAAGTGGCGCAAAAGAGGCATACACCTATCATAAATCTGTCCCTAGCATTTTAAATGATTAATTCATGATGACGATAAGGTGTGGCCTATCCAGAGGTTTGTTTAAGGTGAGGCCTACTCAGGATTGCAGATTAAAGTTACGCTTGATGAAGAATACAGAGGAGATAATACATGTAAAGGCCTACCAATGAAGTAAGTGATGTGCACTTTATTTCGCCAGTCATCATAAATGTATCCCTAAGCTTCTTATCTTGTTACAGATGAACCACCATATGTACCATCAAACTATTTTACATTTCCTAAATAGCGAATTTTAAGGAATAAATAGCAATTCTTTACCATTCCTAATTTGCAATGAGCAAATTGCTAATTGCAAATTACCCATTGATTTCCATGGGCTAGGAGGCTCATAGGAATGAAGGTGCAATTTGCGATTAGCAATTAGCTCATCGCAAATTAGGAATTGTTTCAAGGGTGCAGGGGTATCTCAAGAACACCCTGCTGCACCCCTGAAAAAGAAATTTGGGGGCATATGGCGCACATACATGCCCTAAGGACATATATTGGCGTCATATGGCACCTTTTGTTTTTTGGAAAAAAATGCTTTTTGAAAAGAATTTGGAAATTACCACAAACTAGAAGTTGGTGGTAGTTTCCAAATCCTTAATGTTATTTTTTACATATTTTTTGTTTGATACATTGCATTTAAGGAATCGCAAAATTTGCAAATCCTTCAGTGCAATCGCAAAATAAAGAATAGCAAATTTTGAATTAAGGACATTTTAAGTCATTTCCACATGTGCAGTGTTTTCAAATTATGATTTGAAAATCGTTTTTGGGGAAAAGGAATGGTTTGCAAAATTATGACAAGGACATAATGGTGTATGCTTCTCTATAAGGCATTTCACTGTCTCTGATGTCATTTTTCCCATATTACATTATAAGACCTTTCCCCATGGAGCACATTCCTTGTAAATATGCTCCCACCTGTGCATGGTGAATTTAGATTTTGACTGTTTGAGTCGCATAGCCATGTTAAAAGTGACCCAAAAAAATTGCAAACGCTTTAAAAAAACACATTCATGTGTCTTTAGGACATTTTAAGTCATTTCCCCGTGGACAGTGTTTTGTAAGTGGCGCAAAAGAGGCATACACCTATCATAAATCTGTCCCTAGCATTTTAAATGATTAATTCATGATGACGATAAGGTGTGGCCTATCCAGAGGTTTGTTTAAGGTGAGGCCTACTCAGGATTGCAGATTAAAGTTACGCTTGATGAAGAATACAGAGGACATAATACATGTAAAGCTCTACCAATGAAGTAAGTAATGTCCACTTCATTGCGCCAGTCATCATAAATGTATCCCTAAGCTTCTTATCTTGTTAGACATCAACCGCCATATGTACCATCAAACTATTTTGCATTTCCTAAATAGCGAATTTTAAGGAATAAATAGCGATTCTTTACCATTCCAAATTTGCGATGAGCAAATTGCTAATTGCAAATTACCCATTCATTTCCATGGGCCAGGATACCCATATGAATGAAGGTGCAATTTGCGATTAGCAATTAGCTCATCGCAAATTAGGAATTTTTCCAAAGGTGCAGGGGTGTCTCAAGAACACCCTGCTGCACCCCTGAAAATGAAATTTGGGGGCATATGGCGCACATAAATTTTAACAACATTCCTTTACCTCAAAAACGATTTTCAATTCATAATTTGAAAACACTGCCCACAGGGAAATTACTTAAAATGTCCTTAAGACACATGAAAGTGTTTTTTGATTGCCTTTCCAGCATGGTTGGGTCACCTTTAACATGGCTATGTAACACAAACATTTAAAATCTAAATTTGCCATGCACAGGTGGGAGCATATTTACAAGCAATTTGCGCCACAGAGAAAGGTCTTACATTAAAATGGGAAAAATAACATCAGGGACAGTCAATTGCCTTATAAAGAAGCATACACCATTATGTCCTTGTCATAAATTTAAAAACAATTCCTTTTCCCCAAAAACGATTTTCAAATCATAATTTCAAAACACTGCACATGGGAAAATTACTTAAAATGTCCTTAAGACACATAAAAGCGTTTTTTGATTGCCTTTGCAGCATGTTTGTATCACTTTTAACATGGCTATGTAACACAAACATTCAAAATCTAAATTTTCCATGCACAGGTGGGAGCATATTTACAAGCAATTTGCGCCACATAATTCATAATTTTCTCCTTAAAGCACACTATTCTCTATCTAAATTGAAGGAATATTTTCTCACCTTAGCAAATACTTTGAGTTTGAAAACAGTCTCAGAAACACACCAATTTGTCTTCAGCAGAGCAAAAGGTATGCACTCCAGAGTCTGCAGCTATCAAAAGCACAGAAATGCTGTAATTCTTCACACATATCTCTCATGTCACCCAATCAAAACTCTTCCCTCACTTTTTTTCAAATGAAAACCCTTCCCCCCTCTGCCATTTCATGCCTTTTCTGCATGGCAACCACCTCTTGGAAGACGTCTGGTGTTTGCAAGTTCACACAACAATGTTGCAATTGAACTCTGAACTCTCAGTGCACCTGCATATCCAGTGCATTCTTTCATTTAATGATTTTTTATTGACCATTCAAAATACATCTTTCAAATAACTCATCCATGCACCCTAACTTTCTGTTTTCAGCAATCAAAATCCACCAATCACTGTTACTGATTCATGAACACAGAAACTCCACAGTTTTTTTCATTTTAAACTCTCATTTTTTCAACTGCCATTTCATTGCCACACTTCATCTGACTGCAGGAGGACCTTCTCTCACCATGTTTTCTGTCTGGATTGTTGGACATAGTTATATCCACTGGGCTCACAGGTATGCTGAGAACAGAAAATTACCTAACCTCAATTTACAAGATGTGGAAATTAAGTGGTTTGGCCACAGAGGATTAAAATGTCACCAATTGATACCATTGGTGAAAACCTTTATGCATTTGCCCAAACCTGACCTGTTAATTGTGCACTGTGGAGGTAATGATTTGGGCACTTTGACTGGGGTAGGTCTGGAAATGCTTTTAAAGGACACCTTTGAGCAATTAATGGCACTTTTTCCTCAGACTGCCTTGGTATATTCAAATATATGCCAAAGACAGAAATGGAGGTGGTCAAACCAATTTTGTCCACAAATTGAGAAGTCGAGGAAGCATGTAAACAAATCTGTTTCAGCTTACATGTTTCAGCTTACATGAGAGACCATGGAATGGGCTCCATGTACAACAATAACTTGTGTTACTACATGCAAGATATCTACAGAGGAGATGGAGTTCACTTCTCAGATGAGGGCAACAGAATTTTCACTCTGAATTTAAGACTGTGCATTGGTACCTACTTATAAGTACCTAAATGTACCATAAACCCAAAAGCTCTTCTCAGAGCTACCCTACATCTGATCACTCACAATTATTATTTTACTCTAACTTTTTTCACAAATTTTCAACAAAGTACGCTCCCCGGGGCGCTACCCGGTATGCGAACCGGGAGCTAACCTCGCGAAATTTTTTTTTTAAATGTTTTTTTTTCGCACATATAAGCCTCCTCAGCCACCCTCACAAAACCAAGGGGGTCAAGATAAGTCTACCGTGCCCCCTTCTACCCATTCTGAACATTATTTGCCCTCCATTTTGTATCTTAATTCGACCGAAACACAAAATGGTGGACTCCCGTAACGCTTAAGGTTCGCGAACCGGGGCGCTCAACGGTTCGCGTACCGGGTCGCTCCCTGGGAAGCGCACCATCAAAAAAGGTGGGAAAGTAGTTTACAGAAAAGCCACTGGAGACAATTTCACCAAATATAGATTAGCTCATACTACATACCAATCCCTACCATTTTCACAAAATTGATTGGAATTCCATTTAGCCATTTAGCCTGTAGACCTCTCTAAATACCCTGAGGTAAATTACTTCTCAAAACACATCTGAAGTGTTGGAATTGACAACCAATTAAAATGTTACTTTCATTTTCTACTTTTTTTACCTGACATTTGATTGGTTATGTACCTGAATATATATAAAAGAAGAGAATGAAACACAGCCATTTTGACTACTACTTCCTGGTGTACATTTCAATTGGATTTTCACTAATCACTTCAACTTCTTTCTAAAGGTAAGTTGTTATTTTAAAAACTGAACTATATTGTGCACTATCAGTTAATATGGTAAACTTTTTATGATAGTTATATACTATCCCTCTGTAGTAGTTATAGATTTAGATAGACTTCTCTGTTATAGTTATGGATGGAGTTAGGCTTCTCTTTTATAATTATGAATTTACTTACGTTAAATCACATACACTTTTTTATATTTCTACTTCCACTCTGATACTATACACTGCCCAAAGATAAATTCTCTGTTAAAAAATGCCTATCTAAAATTAATCCCAACAGTGCCCTATCTCTACTAATATATTTTTTTTTTATCCAAATTTCAGGCAACATGGAAGGCGAACAGAAAGTTTCATTTCAAATTGTCCTGCAACAGAGCAGCCAAGAATTAATTGATCCAAATTATATAGAATTTATGGATGAAACTTGGGACCAAGAACTACTGCAATGTGTGCAAGCAGTGGATGACCTCCTTCAAAATGAGGACATTTTACACCCTCATAGATTACAAGCTATGTTCAATGAAAATGACGACATGTTAGAAATGTTATTAAATTTTGAAACACAATCACAATAATAAATAATTGCTTGAAAAATAAAAAAATAAATAAAAATAATCAACAAAACCAACAATCAATTAACATACAGTATTTGAAAAGTCTATCATTCATTTTTCATTGCAGTACGCTGCCCAGAACGCTTCCCGGTTCGCGGACCGGGCGCTACCCACGCAAAAAAACAAAAAAAAAAATTATTTTTTTTTGCCCCGCGGGGCCCTTTTAAAACCTCCACATTAAACCTAGGGGGTCAGGGAGGATCTAGTATGCCCCCTTATGGTTATTTCCCCCTTTGTTTTGGCCTCCTCTTGTCTCTCAATCCTACCGAGAGACAAGATGGCGGCCGCTCCGGACTGTTTAGAATGTTGACAGACACCGGAGAACCAATCAGCTTCGCTACGCGAAGTTCCGGTACGCGTAAGGTCCGCGAACCGGGGCGCTGCCCGGTCCGCTGTTACAGATATATATCTTTTTTTAAACGTTAATTTCTCAAAATCCACTGGAGCACATATATTGAGACCTACAAAAGGCACATCGGGCTACCAGTCCCTACAATTTTGCCAAGTTTCGTGCTAATCCATTCAGCCGTTCAGGCTAAAAGTGAGGCCAACCGCCCTATGGAAAACTCAATGTTAAAAACACGTTTTGGGACCCCCCTTTTTTCTCGACCCCCCCTGGACGAACCCCCCCCAAATTTCCAAGGGCTGCTCAGAAACAAAATGTTCCATTTTCCAGAAAATTTCAGCCAATTCCGTCCACAAACGCCAAAGTTATTAGACATAGAATTTTCAAAAATCCCATAGGGAAAAAATCCTAACTATATATACCTACTGGCGACCGCCAGTAGGTAATATATATATATATATATATATATATATATATATATATATATATATATATATCCTTGTAGATTGTGTATATGGCGTGCTTACACCACAGAAAAACGGACCACCACGCAGCAAGTAAATATTTCAGGAAGTTTTATTTTCTCTTCTCACGATCCTTCTCTGGCATGACGCGTTTCGGTTACCAAGTAACCTTGATCACATAGCGACCATGCAGTAACCTTCCACAATAAATACTTAATTTTTGCAGCCATTTACACCACGTGGTGATAACAAGTGAAGAAATAGTATTTAGGACAATACATTTTTCTTCTTATGTATGCTTTACAAAATTCCATTTTGTTATATATTCTCAAAGGCATTGATAATTGATCGTTTTCGATGAGCCATATTACATGAATGTGCAAAATATATGCTATAAATATTAAATAAACAATAAATATGAGCAAATGCAATTTCATGGTATTTACATTATTTAAAACAATCTAAAATTCATTTCATTTTAGAGAATTAAATATAGCAGCTTTAAATGCTTAAAGAACAATCTACTGTTGTGCAAACTTGCGTATTGGTTCATTATAAATTTCTAAAATACCAAATTATTAAAGAAATAACAGCATAAAATGCTTTAAAACCAAACATGTGCAAAATTACGCAAATACAGTACATAGAGGAACCTCCTCCTATATGTGCAAAATGCCTATCGAAAACTATCCTCAACACCAAAAAATTCATAGAGCATACTTAGTATTCTATAACTTTCTATGATTCTGGGACCGAGCCCGGGCACAAAACCACATACGTTATCTGTATTTAGTCCAAAAAAGTGCTCTGTGCATATACAAATAATGGATAAAATGTAAGTGTATTTAAAATTCTTAGGAATGAGAGATTGACTTCTGCATTTGCATAAAAATCTGATTTCACTATTGCCGTATTCTACTGTGTACTTATTAGTTTTCATAGGAACGTGTGCATGTCATATATATATATATATATATATATACTTAACCTAAACTATAAAATCATTAGAAATTGTACAGTAATACCTATACCTCACATTTATAATTTATGCACCACCTTTAATTTACTATAAGTCACGCACATCTTGTAAACAGTCATGTCACTTCACTCACCACACTGTCAGCTATAATTTCACTGGTTATACCCTTGCACAATACATGAATTATAGCATGTGAAATCGAAGTATTTACAACAAGACCTTTGTTTTCTCAAATGCATGTTAGAGTGGTGAGGTATAGTTAGTGTAGTGTGGCGAGTGAGGTGACAGGACTTTGTAGGGAGATGCACAACTCAAAGTATCGTACAGTTCAGTTTTGAGGAGAGTTGTTGAATAGAGTGTCATCTAGTAGCTGCAAGAGAGTCTCGTACAGAGAAGTGTCATACTGTGGAGTGTCATAGAGTGGTGTGTCATAGAGTGCACTTGTGGTGCAGTGTATTACAGTTGAGGAGAGAGTCGTAGAGTTGAGTGCCATTGTCATACAGCAGAGTGGCATATCGTAGAAGGGAGTGGAACGCCCTTGTGCTAGAGTGTCATACTTTGTAGTACAGTGGAGTAGAGTGGAAGGACATAGAGTAGAATACAGTGTTCTAGAGTGGCAAAGAGTGCAGTAGAGTCTTGTTAAGTGGAGTTGCATAATTTACAGTATGGTGTGGTATAGTGGAGGGGCATAGAGTGGATTGTCGTACAGTGGAATATAGTGGGGTAAAGTGTTGTACAATGTAGTAGACTGAAGTGGAGTTGAGTGGAGTGGCATAACAAAGTGTGTAGCAAGTATAATACAGTCGATTATCTTGTTGTATAATAGAGTGGTGTGTATTGGAGTAGAGCGGAGTGGTGTAGTGTAGTTTTGAGTAAAGTATCATAAAATGGAGTGGCACCTCGAACAGTAGAGTGGAGTGCTGTGTCGTACAATGTTGGAAATTGTTGTAGAGTGGAGTAGGGTGGGGTGCCACAGAGTAAATTAAACTTTCTTTCAGGGAAGTGGCATAGAGCAGAGTAGAGTAGAGTGAGTACTGTAGTATCTTAGAGTGGAGTAGAGTGTCATAGAGTGGCACAGATTGAGTATAATGTCATACAGTGGCATGGAGCGGAGTAGAGCATTGTAGAGTGGAGCGCAGAGGCATAGAGAGTATTAGAGTGCCAATTAGTGGGACAGAGTGTAGTAGAGTGTTGTAGAGAGGAATTATGTAGAGAAGAGTGTTGTTACATAGATTGGAGTGTCATACAGAGGCATGGAGTGTCATACAGCGGCGTAGAGTTGAGTAAAGTGTCATGAAGTGGAACTGATTTAAGCTGCACAGTGTAGAGTGGAGTAATGTGTAATTCAGTGGAATGGCACGTCGTACAGTACAATTCCATAGAGTGGAGTACAGTGTAGTGGCTTAGCATAGACTGGAGTAAAGTGTTATAATTAGAGTGGCGTATCACACAGTGGAGAAGTGTGCTGTGTCTTAGAGTGGAGTACAGTGGAGTGTGGTACAGCGGAATTGCATGCATTGTTGTCGAGTTAAGGGGCATACAGTGTGGTTGAGTGGAGTGACATACAGTGGAATAGTGGAGTGGAGTGGAGTAGTGTGTTATAGAGTCCAGTTGAGTAAATTGTGGTGGAGTGGCATACAGGAAGTTGCGTAGAGTGGAGTAGAGTAGAGTAGAGTGTGGCATAACACCACCAAGTGGAGTACAGTGTTGTACAGTGACCTAGAAAGGAGTACAGTCTTGTAGAGTAGAGTAACATACAGGGGAGAAGAGTTTAATAGAATGGAGGGTAGCAGAGTATTGTAGAGTGGGGAAAAGGGTCATAGAGCAAAGTAGACTGGAAAGACATAGACTGGAGTGGCCTGGAGTGCAGTGTCACACAGTATCATTTTGTAGAATGCCATATCATAGAGTATCGTGGTGTAGAGTATCATGTCACGGAGTGTTGTGGGCTACAGTGCTGCAGCATACAGTGAAGTGGTGTAGAGTGGAGTGCCATAGAGAGGAGTGGTGTACAGTAGAATAGTGTTGAGTGGAGTGACATACAGTGACGTTGCATAGAGTGCTGTTGCTACACTGGAATAATGTTTAGTGGAGTGGTGTACAGGGGAGGAGCATGGAGTGGAGTGGCATACAGTGGAATAGCGTTTAGTGGAGTGGCGTGGAGAAGAGATGTCCAATTAAATAGCGGAGAGTAGAGTGGTGTATGGTAGAATGGAATATAGTGAAGTGGTGTAAAGTTGAGTGGATTACATAGAAATAGCGTAGATTGTAGCGGCATACCATGGAGTAGCGTGGAGTGTAATACCGTGTAGTGGGGTAGAGTGGAATAGCATACCGTGGACTGGCATAGAGTGGAGTTTGACTTGATTTGATTTATCAATTTATATAGCGCAACGTATTCCCAAAGGCGTCTTGGCGCTGGCTTTGGCCGGACATATGTATAGGCGGGTGCGTCCTATCCCATAGGGTATCAACCGGTCAATTGGAGAATAGCCATGGTTTTAGTGATCTTCTGAAAGAGATAAGTGACATACCGTTTTTTATCGATAATGACAGGATATTCCAGGTTTTCACAATTCCCAACAGGAAACTTCTACCTCCCCAGGGAGCCTGTCTGTACCTGGGTATTTGTAACAGTTTTAGCTTAGATTATCTTAGGTTTCTGGATGGCACGTACCATTTCAAGTGCGATCTCAGATATAGAGGTCCTGTGCCCTGGAGTGCTTTGAATGCAATGCATTGTGATTTGAATACTATTCTCTTTCCGACTGGAAGCCAGTGGAGGGCTCTTAATCGATGTGAGACTGATTCGTATTTAGGAATATCCAATATCAATCTGGCTGCAGCGTTCTGCAGTCGTTGTAGTTTTTGTAAATATTGGGTCTGAATCCCCACATAAAGGGTGTTACAGTAATCCAACCTGGACAGTGCTAAAGTGGTTACTAGTGTCTTTAAAGCATATGGGGGAATAAAAGAACACATTTTCCTGATCATTTTTAAAATACCCCAGAAAGTGTCCGAGTTATTATTGATTTGGCTGTCAAATGTCAGTCTAATATCAAAGATCACACCCAGCTTTTTGGCCTTGGAAACTGGCGTCGGACTATCACCCACCATCTCGATGACCAGACGGCGGGGGGGGGTTGGCGCCTAATAACAGGATTTCTGTTTTCTCACCATTTAATTTTAAACAATTGATCTGCATCCAGGTGTTTACCTGAGACATACAGTTGTGAAAGCGATCAGTTGTCTCATCCTCGTTTATTTTTATTGGCACGACCACCTGGGTGTCATCAGCATAGGAGATCACGGAAAAGCCATACTGCCTGATCATCGAGGCCAAAAGGGCCACGTAAATATTAAATAGTGTAGGGCTCAGGGACGAGCCCTGTGGCACACCGCATGGCAATTTAAAAACTTTAGAGCTAGAACCACCCAATTCTACTGAGAAAGATCTATCTGTTAAGTAGTATGTCAATAAGGAAATGGTGGCTTGCTGCATACCCAGCTCCACCAATCTGTCAATTAGTATTGTATGGTTGACAGTGTCGAAGGCCGCCGATAAGTCTAACAAAATCAAAACGGACTTCCCTCCTTCATCCAGTGATCTTCTGACTTCCTATGTCGCCGTAATCAGAGCTGTCTCAGTTCCGTGACCCTCTCTGAAGCCATAGTGTGAGTGATCTAGAAGATTTCTTGAGGAGATATAGGAGGTGAGCTGAGTATTGAGCAGTTTCTCCAATACCTTTGATCGAAAGGGTATTCTGGAGATTGGCTGGTAGTTGCTGGGGTGCTCTGGATCCAGGTGGATTTTTTTAGCAGAGGTAGTACTGAGGCTACCTTCAATACATCGGGAAACTGACCTGACAATATTATCTCAGAGAACAATAAGTCAAGTTGTTCACCAAGTATTTCAGGGAATAAGTTGAAGATTTTGGGAGTAGAGGGGTCTGAAGGGGCCCTCATTTGGTTGCCTTTACTACTTGGACAATCTGTTCCCACGAGGGGGAGGAGAAGGAGAAACTGGTTTGTGGCGTGCGAAGATCTGTCCCTGACTTTGGTGACTTGGTGCAGGGAAGATTGCTGTCTAAACAGGTTTTGTATACTGTCTCTACCTTATTTATGAAAGACTGACCCAAAGTATTACAGAAATCCAGTAGTTGCATACAGTGAATAGCATAGAAGTGAACAGCTTAGAGTAGAGTGATGGAGAGTGGAATGGTGTACAGCGGAGTAGCATAGAGTGTTGTTGAATACAGTGAAGTGGCACAGACTAGAATTTAGTACACTGGAGTGAGATAGAGTGAAATAGCATTCAGTGAAGTGGCATGCAGTGGAATATTGTAATGTGGATTGCGTAGAGTAGAGTGGCGTAGAGTTGAGTACCGTTCAGTGTAGTGGCATGCAGAGGAGTGCCATAAAGTGGAGTAGTATAGTGTGGAATAGCAGACAATGGAGTGACGCAGCGCAGAGTGGCCTAAAGTGGACTAGTGTACAATGGAATAGAAGTGGAGTGGTATACAGTGGAGTGATGTAGAGTAGAGTAGTGTAGTTGCATACAATGGAGTGGCATACAGTTGAATAGGTACAGTGAAGTGGTGTAGAGTGGAGTGGCATAGATGCAATAACGTAGAGTAGAGAGGCACACAGCGGAGTAGTGTACAGTGGAAAAGCATAGATTTGAGTAGCATAGAGTGTTGTGGCATATATTGGAGTGGCGTAGACTGGAGTGTGGTACACTGGAGTGGAGGAGAGTGGAATAGCATACAGTGGAGTGACTCGCAGTGGAATTGCATACAGTGGAATAGTGTTAAGTGAAGTGGTGTGAAGTGGAGTGGCATAGAGTTGAGTGGTATACAATGGCGTGGCATGGAGTGGAGTAGCACACAGTGTTGTGGTGTGCAATGGAGTTATGTAGACTGGAGTGTCGTACAGTGAAGTGGGGTGGAGTGGAATACAGTGGAGTAGCGTAGAGTGGAGTTGCATATAGTGAAAAGTGTACAGTGGAACAGCATAGAGTGTAGTGAGATAGGGTGGAATAGCATTCATTGGAGTGGCATACTGTGAAATATTGTAGAGTGGAGAGGTGAAGTGTGGAGTGGCAGAGTTTAATAGCGTAAAGTAGAGTAGCGTACAGTGTAGGGGCATACAGAGGAGTGACATAGACTGGAGGGCCATACAGTGGAGTAGGGTGGAGTGGAATAGCATACAGTGGAGTGGTGTAGAGCAGACTGGCGTACAGTGGACTAGTGTACAATGGAACAGGGTAGAGTGGATTGGTTTACGGTGGAGTGTTGATGAGAAAAGTTGCGGAGAGTGGAGAGGCATACAGTGGAACAGTGTAGAGTGAATTGGTGTACAGTGGAGTAGCATACAGTGTAATAACGTAAAGTGGAGAGGCATACTTCATAGTGGTGTAGAGTGGTGTAACTTACAGTGAAATGACATACAGTGCAATAGCATAGATTTGAGAAGTGTACACTGGAGTGGCGTACAGTAAATGGGATAGAGTGACATAGTAGAGAGTGGAGTGGCACAGAGTGGAGTTGCATACAGTGGAATAATATAGAGTGTATTGGTGTACAATGGAGTAGTGCATAGTGGAGTGATGTATGGTGGAATAGCGTAGAGTGGAATGGTTTAGAGTGGAGTGGCATACAGTGGAGTTACCTAGACTGGAGTATTGTACACTGGATTGGGGTAGAGTGGAATAGCATCCAGTGGAGTGGTGTACAGTGGAGTTGCATAAAATGGAATAGTGTCAAATGGAGTGGTGTACAGTGGGGTCACATGGTGTGGAGTACAGTGGAGTGGTTCACAGTGTAATAGCGTAGAATGGAGTGTACTATACTGGAGTAGTATAGTGTACAGTAGAGCGGTGTACAGTGAAGTAGTGTAGAGTGGAACAGTGTATGGTGGAGTAGCATGCAGTGGAGTGGCATACATTAGAGCATTCTTAATTTGAGTGGCATACAGTGGAGTCGGTTAGAGTGGAATAGCATTCAGTGGAGTGGTGCAGAGTGGAGTAGTGTAGAGTGGAGTATCATACAGTGCAATATCATAGACTGGAGAATCATACAGTGGAGTGGAGTGGAATATACTGGAGTGGCATACAGTGGAGTGGGGTAGAGTGGAATAACAGAGGGGAGTGGCACAGAATTAAGTTACATATAGTGGAGTAGTGTAGAGGGTGTACAGTGGAGTAGTGTACTGTGGATTGACATAGAGTGGAGTAGAGTACAGTGTACAGAGGAGTGGCATATAGAGGAAGAGCGTAGATTACTGTGGCATAGAGTAGAGTGGCATAGGGCGCAATAAGCTAGAGTTGGGCCGTGTAGATTAAAGTCCCATACAGTGTAGTGGCATAGAGTGGGTGGAATAGTGTACAGTGAAGTGGCATAAAATGGAATTGGCTAGAGTGGAGCGCCATAGAGTGGAGTGGTGTAGACTGGAATAGCATAGAGTGGAGTAACAAGAAGGGAGTGGCATACAAGGGAGTGGCACAAACTGGAGTGTTGTACCATGGTTTGGGGATAGAGTGGCATACCATATACTGGAGTGGTGTTGTGTAGAGGTGTGTATAATGAAAAGCGTAGATTGTAGTGATGTAGAGCTTCGTGGCATAGAATGAATTGGCGTCCATTGGAGAGGCTTAGAGTGGAGTGATATAAAGTGGAGTGGCGTATAGTGGAATAGCTGAGAGTGGACTGGAGAACAGTGGAGTGAAGTGCAATGTAATAGCATTAAGTGGAGTGGCACAGAGTAGAGTGGCATAGAGAGGAGTAGCATACAGTGGAGTGGCATTGAGTGGAATAGCATAGAGATGAGTAGCATACCATGTAATGGTGTACAGTGGAGTCATATAGACTGGAGTGTTGTACATTGGAGAGTGGTAGAGTGGAATAGCATGCTTTAAGTGGTGTAGAGTGTAGTGGTGCACAGTGGAATAGCGTACAATGGAACAGCATACAGTGGAGTAATGTAAAGAGAAGTTTTGTAGAGTTGAGTAGCATAGAGTGGAGAAGCTCAAAGTTAAGTGACATACGTTTTAATAGCATAGAGTATAGTGGCGTATAGCGGAGTGCCATACAGTGCAATAGTACAGAGTGGAGTGGCATACAGTGGAGTAGTGTAGAGTGGAATAGCATGGACATGACTAGCATAGAGTGTAGTAGCATACAGTTGAGTATACAGAAGTGCTGCATACTGGAGTAGAGTCGAGTGGAATGGCTTATTGTGGAGTGGTGTACGCTGGAGTTACTGTATAAAAGAATAGTGTAGATTTGAGTTGCATGAAGTGGAGCTGTGTAGAGTGGAGTGGTGTGGCATACAGTGGAAAAGCATAGAGTGGAATGGCATAGATTAGAGTAGCATGCAGTGTAAAAGTGTGGAGTGGAGTGTTGTAGATTGGAGTGGCATAAATTAGAATACTGTACAGTGATGTGCATACAATGTAGTGGGGTAGAGTGGAATAGCATACAATGAAGTGGTGTAGAGTGGAGTTGTGTACAGTGGAATAGTGTTGTGCCATAGAGTGCATTGGCATAGAGTGGATTGATGTCCAGTGGAGTGGCGTAGATTGGAGTGGCATGCAGTGGAATATCGTAGAGTGATGTGATGTGCAGTGGAGTGGCATACAGTGGAATATCATACAGTGGAGTGGCGTAGAGTGAATAGCATACCATGGAGTGCCATACAGTGGAGTGGCGTTGAGTGAAGTAGCATACAATGGAGTGCCACACAGTTCAATAGTGAGGAGCAGAGTGGCATACAGTATGGTGGCATATAGTAGAATAGCGTAGAGTGGAATGCCAGAGAGTGGAGTGGCATAGAGTGCAATTGCACAGATTGGAGTAATAAAAACTGGAGTGGCGTAAAGTGGAGTTGAGTGACATAGAATTAAATACCATATAATGGAGAACAGTAAAGTTGAGTGGCATAGAGTGGAGTGACCTAGAGAGGAGTGGGGTACAGTGAAATAGTGTAGAGTGGAGTAACAATAATTGAAGTGACATAGGGTGAAGTGGTGTAGCACATGGATGTACATGAAATTTGTCAGGAATGCTCAATATGGCATGGAGAGTGAAGCAAGAAAAGGTTTTGTGTTGCCTTGCATTTCTCTATATTGAACAACCCATGCAGGTCCAAGCGTGGTGGCCTTTTGTTGCTTTGTAAATAAGTATTATGTTGCCCATGCGAAACGATGCATGACGCAAGGGAAGCCTAATAGCATAATACATATGTGCCATAGTTATCTATTGGGCCATGGAATACTGCTGTAACATTGTGGTATACCATGGTACATGACTATGACAAGGCAGTATTAAATTGACCAATGGCTGTTTTTACAAAATGAAAAGGCCACCATATTATTTTTAGCACAATTTGCCTGTGTTCTGGGTTAGGGCCTTAGATATAGGTCATTCATTGGTTTTATTGCTGTTCCCTACCTTTGCTAACACACAGGAAACTTTATTTATTTTTTATCCATTTTTTAAAAATGAGTAAATACTCTGTTGTACACTATATTTGAGGAATATAGTGTAGTACAGTGTATTTTTTCCACAATTTGTATTAAAAACATTTTTAAGTACTACAGTACTTCCGAGGAAAAGCCATGGAATTATGTGATATTTTAAAACTATATACATATAAACCGTACATAATTTTTTCCCTGCCTATTACCACTTTAACTAAATCATAATAGGTTGGGGAAAATGATAAAGCCAACTGCTTACCTATATCTAAGCCCCTAACCCAGAACACAGGGAAAGTTGCCTTAAAACAACATGGCTGCCTTCAACATTTGTAAAGTGCTGGTAGTTTGGGCTCGACTGTTCCCAGTGGGCGCAGGGTCAAGACTGATTTGCATATGGCTGGGCCCAAACTGGGATGGCATGGTGAGCAAAAAAAACGATCGATTTAGGCCCAGATCTCTGTGCTGGGGTGAATGTATGACATTGTTCTGCATTCTCTCCATCAATTGTTCTTTTGCATTTGTCACCCCGAGTGGGACGGATATGCCCAGACGTGGGTCCCATGCTCTCCATGCCACTGTAGTCAAGATATCCTGGCTGATGAGGGCTGAACACCCAAAACTGGTCCGAGGATGCTTGTTTCCAGTCCAGGGAGGACCTGGCCTGGCAGTTCGGGCTGGACTGTTCCCATTGGGCGCTGGGTCAAGACTGATTTGCATATGGCTGAGTCCAAACTGGAATGGCATGGTGAGCAAAGAAACGATGGATTTAGGCCCAGATCTCTGTACTGGGTGAATGTATGACATTGTTCTGCATTCTGTCCATCCATTGTTCTTTTTGCATATTTCTTCTTCTTTCTTCTTTTACCATTTAAGATTTGTAAAGGCAGTCATTAGCCAATCACATAATGATTTGCAAATTTCGCAAAACTTCTGCAGTCACAGATATCACTAACATTGAATACCTTATCATCTTAAAACTAATTACCTTACTTACCGGTAATAACAAACACCTTTCTCTGTACATCATAATCTACAATTCTGCTAAATTTCAAGCAAATCTGACTGATTTTAAACTATACATGAGCACAAAGTGTATGTAAAATGAATTGATTACACGTTTTGGTACCTCCTTTTTATCTTAGCATGCCCTTGACCAATCTCTGTGAAACGTTGCACCATTTGCCAATGTTGAAAAAGGAATAGGGCTGCAAAGTTTCATTGAGACTTGTCACAGGGTGCACAAAGTTATTAATGGTCAAAAATCTGAGGAATTCTTATCTCTGGCAACCCTAACTATAACTATGAAGTGCCTATATGTGTTCACTGAAAAAAGCAAAGATTAAAGTGATGTCATATATATAGCTATAATACTATAATTTTTTTATTTACATTAACAAAATTGAAAGTTAAATATCTCCAGCGGTACAAGATGCAGGCTGTAGCATACGAGGACTCCAAGAGGCAGAATATCCATTTCAAGAGGTCCCTCAGGTCACAATTTGCTCCTATGGAGAACAACATAGTGGGAGCTACTGTGAATTTGCAAGTTTCAGATCTTGGCTAGTGGAACACCACTATCACCACTTCCAAAGGTTCAGGGCTGGTTACACACCACTTTCTGCAGGGAGTGGGATCAGGACTTACTCCACGAAGAGGCCAGGTGCAGGGTTCAAGGTCTATAGAGCTTGCTATGTCCTTTTAGCTCACACAGGAGGTCAGTCTACTAGCACTTGTAGTCATTCCAGTAGTCCTGGGATTAAGCAGAAAGGTAGGCATCTAGGAGCAGGGAAGTCCTCTGAAGGTAAAAAGCTCTCTTTCTCTGGGTCCTCCCTAAGTCCATGTGTGCACAGAAGAGTTCGGCAGAGGTCTGATATTTTGACCTGCTGTCATCTTTTGCAGTGGGAGAAACTTCTAGGCATCTGGTTCTGGAAATGTCCTTTCTTACCCTGCTCAGTCTCTAAGTGGTTTAGGGTGACAAAAGGCTGGTATCAAGTTCCTTTGTAGCGCGCTGGATGCAGCCCTTTAAATTATAAGTTGGGTTTGGAACAGTCCCTCCCCACCCATTCAGACATGATGGCCCATCCTACCAACACCTAGTCCCCATTTGTCTCACTGCCTGGAAGGAATACACCAAGGCCAACTATTCACAGTTATGTGATCTAGGACACAGGCTGCAGACACCAAATGGTTAAGACAATAAAATGCGAAATTTTAAAAAGTGGCACTTTTAAGTGGCACAAAAAGTGGCACAGATTTTAAGTGTGACTAAAATCTGACTTTACCATTAAGATGGAGTTTAAATTACAATACTTTTTTGAGACCAAATTATATGACATTTGTACATGTTCCGAATCAAAAGTTAGCATTTACTGTCATAAGGTAACCCAATGTTATCCTATGGGAGAGGGAGGCCTCATAGAAGTAAAACATGAATTTGGGAGTTTTCACTACCAGGACATGTAAGACTTAAAAAACATGTCCTACCTTTTAAATACAATGCACCTGTCCTGAGGGCTTTTTAGGCCCTAACATAGAGGTGACATATGTATAAAAAAAGGAGGTTTTATTTTTCCATTTCAAATTGCCAGCTTGAAACTGTACACAGGCTGCAGTGGCAGACTTGAGAAAGGTTCTAAAGGGCTACTGGAGAAGGTGGTACAATACGTGCTACATGCCCTCTATTAGCAGTTAATTTACAAGCTCTTGTTACAGGCAGTACCACTTTGCCAGGGACGTATAAACAAATGAAATGTGCCAATTGGTCAAATGCCGGTTTTACAATGTTTAAAGGAGAGAGCCCAAACACTTTAGTACTGGCTTGCAGTGGTAAAGTGCACGGAGTCCTAATGCCCACAAAACAGATTTCAGAAGGGGAAGGCAAAAAGTTTGGTGGGAGACCATACCCAAAACTGCCAGGTATAACATGGTTCATAGGGATTTTTTTACTGGTTGCAATAAGGGTTTGTTGTTGCTGTTTTGATGATAGGAGGAGGAATGAAACAGCCATCAGTTTAGACAGATATTTCATTACCAGCCACCTCTTACCTCTTAGGGCCTGATTATGACTTTGGCCGTCTCGGTACCACTGTTACTTCGGCGTCCCCACGGCGTAGAAGTCCCTGCCGCTGGCTTGGCATTGCGCCAGCCATATTTCGCTGTTGGCGGTCCAACCGACCTGTTCCCGTTGCCACTACCAGAATTTCTCACCTCACTGCGATAGAGTAACAGGATGCAGTGGCTGATGGTATAATCCAGACACTGCGGGAACACTGGAAATAAGGTTAAAACTCACCTTATGTCCTGTTTTTACTCCTCTTACAGTCATGGAGCCCAACGCCCAGGTACCCTTTAGGCACCTGACACTTATCCACACAGGAAATCCACACTACCGTTGCCATAGGTACAGATAAGCCACTTGTACATTCCTGCACTCTTTCAATGACTGTCTACCCATGCTGCTGGATATTGCTCACATAAGCACTGTCTCTGAATGTCCAATGCATATGTGTGTATTTTCTACCTACACACATTAAAATACATACATGTATGCATTGACATTGTGGGTAAAACTATAAGCTGCAGCACACAATGGTCTCCCTCCAACGAGTGACCAGTGCCAGCACCCAGCCAGCACATCGGCAACATTCAAATACAGTGGGAGAGATACCGCAGCGTGCTGTCAGTTAGACTGGCAAAGCCATAATCAGGCCCCTATTTTGGAAGGATCAGAAATGTTTGCCCAAAATATATCAAACTTCAGTGCAAGAAGGTTTGATGAGCTTTCTAGCATTTTTCAGACAGGTATATATGTTATGTTATGTTATGTTAATCGGACTTCTATAGCGCACAGCTGCCCCAGCAAAGGGGCGTCCCGGCGCTGTGATCAACAGAGAACCAACTGTCAGAGAGAGTAGGCGGCAGCTATAGCAAACATATTTATTTCACCATTAATTTCCAGTAAATTATACTTGGTGTTTCCTAATATTTCAGTTTCTACATACTTGCTGTTGTGGAGATAATAAAAAAAAACTAGGGATTTTTTCTTGCGAACCTTAATTCTCACATTGCTATGATTACAACAATGCTTCACAGATTTCTGCATATGGGTAGTCAGGGTAACCCAGTCTCTTGCCCCCTTTTAAATGTTTAGGGAAAAAAATGATCTCCAAAATCGTTCCAATTTCAAGCCGTAAGGAAAACAGTCTTCAAGTTATCTAGCAAGAAATCTATTACTGCCCTCTCTTCCAAGGATATATTGGCATTCACAAAGAAATATTGCCAGTGTGTGAGAAAAAAACTATTCAAATGCAGACATATGAAAAATGGAAACTCCATAAGCTGTGGCTGGGCTGATAATTCTGACTAATCAGGAAACAAGACACAATTCTGCACTGAGCTACAGAAATGTGTGTAGATTTGTCAAGGTTTTTACCCATATGAAATTCTAATACAAATCCCAAACAGTGCATATAAATGGAATAATAAGAGAAACTTGTGACAAGATTCACATCTGCAACTCTTTTTTTCTTGAAGCTCGCTTTACAAAGGTTATATATATATAGCTACATTACTGGCACTCTTCTAGTCACTGAGACTTAGACTTTTCAGAGTTTGTGTACAAACACTAAGACCCCAGAGCCATTAATATGTTTTTTTTAATTTTGTTTAAATTAATATTAATAATACAATGAATATTAGCTTTGTATGACAGTAAAGTATTTCTTTATTTAACGGAGTTCAAGAATAGGAGCCATTGGTATCTCCAAGAATTCAGAGATACCAATTTGTAAAAATATATTTTGACACTTGCTTACAATAGCAATAGTAACGTATTTCTGAAATAAAAATGATAAAGGCTAATGTCCTATTTTTGCATTGTTACACACCTACTGATATTAATAGTACTCTAAATGTTTAGAAGTACAGGATTAAGTGAAAAACAGTTGACATTTTTTCAAGTAGTAGTTTTGAAAAACATTTGCAAAGGAGATGGCTGAAACGTCAGGGAGAGGGGAGTCTACGCATAGACCCCCACATGCATCATTGTGACATTTTGCACTTCTTAATTTGCGAAAAATAAGGAATCGCAAATTAAGAAGTGCAAAATGCTATGCATCATTATTTTCGGTATTCATTTGTGATTCGGTAAACATCGCAATTTTTACCGAATCCCAAATAAATACCGAATTCTTAAGTTAATTTTCGCAATTCCCATTGATTCCTATGGGCCAAAAGGTTAGAAGACTAGAAACTGCTTATGTCAACATACATCACAGAACACCGATAGAGAGAGCAAGGGCAATATACATCAGTGATACCAGGATGTGGGAGATCAGATTTAGAATGGTGGCGTGAGAAGGGGAAAGGCAAGTGGACAGCGGGGGGTGGGAGGTTAGACGAGCGACAAGAAGGAGAGAGGCAAAGGGGAAACTTAGGTGGGAAGGGACGATAGAGTAAGAGTACTGAGAGAGTTAGAGGAGGAGGGGGTGGGTAAGAGTGAAATCAGCGGCAGTTGAATGTGGCGGCAAGGAGATTGGGGGCGGGGAGGTGAGAGAATGTTAAAAATGAAGGGGGGGCCAGGGAGATTAGAAGGGGAGAAGGGCGAGGATAAGACTATTAGGCGAAGGATCATGGCGCTGGTTAGACACCACAAAATGTATTGAGGTGTATTTTGAGTTGTTTTTTGAAGCTGGAGTAGGAGGGGTTACAACGTAGATCTTTTGGGAGGACATTCCAGATGATTGGGTTGATGCCGGAATAGGAGGAGGACTGAGTGGATTTCTTTTTAGCAGGGGAGGGACTAGAAGGAGCAGCGTTAGTGCTTCTGATGGGTCTTGTGTTGCCCACTTTGCAGATTTTGTTGGCGCGGTATTTCGGAGTATTTTGGTGGAGGACTTTGTGTGTAATGCAAGCGGTTTTGTAGGCTGACCTGCCTTTGATGGGGAGCCATTTAAGGGTTTTGAGGGCAAGGGAGATGTGGTCGAAGCCTTTGCAGTTGGTGATGAGCCTTGCTGCAAGGTTGATCACAGATTTTAGCGGAACAAGGTAGGTTTGGGGGATTCCGGTGGGGATTGCATTGCCGTAATCAATGCGCGATAAGACAAGAGATTGGACACCTAGTTTAAGATCGTCAGTGGGGATAAAGGGTTTGATCTTCTTTAGATGATGGAGGGTAAAGAGGGCTCCTTTAGCAAAGTTTTTGATGTGTACATTGAGGTTCAGGTTTTTATCGAGGGAGCAGTTTTTTGGGGTTTAAGTTTGAGATGATTTAATTGGAACCAGGGTTGAATCTTGGTGAGGGTGTTATTAAGGTGTAAGATATCAGCGTGGGTTTTGATCTTATGGTAGAGTTGGATATCATCGGCATAGAGGTGCTAGCTGATCCCAGCTTGTTTAAGAATGAGGGTGAGGGGTTCCATAAAAAGATTCAAGAGAGAGGGAACTCCAAGGGAGACTGGAGTGGGATTTGATAGGCAGTTGTGTATTTTAATATCAGTGTTGGAGATAGGAGACAAACCATTTATGTGTCGTGCCATTGAGGCCGAAACGATCTCAGAGAACATTAAGCAGAGCCGCCTGGTTGACCCTATCAAATGCAGCGGAGAAATCAAGGAGGATTAGTAGCCAGGTTTCGCCATTGTCAAGGGAGTGGTGGATGTCGTCGACAATGTTGAGCATAGCAATTTCGGTGTTACAGCCTTTCCTAAGGCCAGATTGTAGGGGGTCCAGTAAGTTTAATTTTTCCATGCGTTTATTTAATTTAGTAGTACACATTTTTCAAGGGCTTTGGAAAGCAGGGGTAGGTTAGAGATGGGACGGAGGATGTTAAGGTCATTGGGGTCAGCCGTAGAGTTTTTAAGAATGGGGGTGATTTGTCTAAAATGAAGGGAGGTGGGGACACAATCCGAGGCCAGGGAGGTATTAATGATAGCGGTCCAGGATGGGGTAATGATGTGTTTTAGGGCTTGGACTAGGTTAGAAGGGAGAGTGTCTTTGGTGTGGGAGGATGGTTTAAGTTTAGAAATGAAGTTAAAAACATTATGTACAGTTACAAGGTGGAAATTATGCCAAGAGGCATTGTTTTTTGGTTGCAAATTGGGGTGATTGGTTTTAAGAGGAGTGAATATGGGTAAGTGCCTGGAGAGATTATGGGGGGTATTATAGAAGATGTGTGTAAGAAAGGGTGAGGGTGAGGAAAAGGAGTAAGCTGGAAAGAGGTGTGAGTAGTGTGAACAGGGGGTAAGGAGAATGTGGAGAGAGTTATAGAGGGGATGTCGGGAGTGATTTTGGCGGTGGAAGGGATCAGAGTTGAGAGGAAGGATTGTTCAATCTTCGCGATTTTATCTGAGAATAAGTGAGCAATTTCTTCACATCTGGACGTCGAAGCCAATGGTATAGGTGGTGTGGAAGAAGTTTGGTTGCGAACAATATTGAACAGTTCTCTGGGTCTGTTTTTTGCCCGATCGAGTTGAAATCGGAATAAGGGTGACTTTTCGTTAAAAATTTGTTTCTTGTAGGATAATCTGGCTAGTCTGAGGAGAGCCAGATGTGAGGGAGATTGATGCTTTCTCCAGGTTCTTTCCATCAGTCTAAGTGTACGTCTTTCTTTGTTAAGCTCTGAGTTAAACCATGATTTGGACGGGATAGTTCTTTGATTTTTTTAGTTTAATCGGGGCCAATTGGTCAAGGGTATCTGTGACTGCTTTATTAAAGTGCTCAGTAAGATCATTCACGTTTTGTAAGGGAGGGATGAGGAGAAGTTGACCGTGGAGTTTGGACTCGAGTACTGCAGGGGGATGAGGTTTAGATTTCTGCTTAATCTTATAAGTTTTATGATAATGGTGGGGAGGGGAGGTGCCATGGCAGCTATGGTGAACAGTATGAGATGATGCTCAGACCAGTCGATGGGTGCGATATTGGACAAGAAGGCCAGTTCCATATTAGTAATGATAGCGTCAAGGATGGCTCCTTTGGAGTGAGTTGGGGATTGACATCGTTGTATGAGGTCGTTGATCTTGAGAAGATTGGTGAGGAGGGTGATAGTGGGGTCGCCGGTATCGTTTCAATGGAGGTTAAGATCTCCTAGGAAGAGATTTTTAGAATCAGATATTGAGGATTGTGTCAGAAGGTTGGATAGCTCATCAACGAAGGGTAGAGGGTCTCCAAGAGGGTGGTAGATATTATGTAGGCAAATTGGGTTGGAGGCTTGAACTTTAAGTTCAGCTTCGAGATATTCGAAGGTGGAGTGTTCGGAGTTATTAACAAGAGAGATCTGAATTACGTCTTTGAAGATGATGGCTATACCACCGCCTATTCTGTCATGTCTTTCTTTTCTAAGAATAGAATAACCTGGAGTGGAGAGTAGGTCAAGAATGCTCGTAGAATGATTGCTAAGCCAGGTTTCCTTTAGGAATGTAATGTGGATGGATTCACTAAGGATAGTTTCAGAGATTTCGGTGGCATGTCGGACAGCGGAAAGACAATTTACAAGCATGCAAGCAAGAGTTTTAAGGTTACATTTGGGAGGAGGGCAAGAGTGGATGGTGGTTAGTTGAGGAGGGGGTCTGGGAGACCCGGGAGTGAAGGGAATTCTGTTTGTCCCCAATATAATGGGGATGTTAGAGTAGGGGGTGGAAGATTATTGATTGGAGAGTTGCTTAGGTCAGTGAGGTCAGTCAGGGGGAGATGGCAGAAGTTACGGAGAGGTCTATGCAAACAGCAGTGGAGAGGAGTCGTTCTCCAAGGATTGTCGTTAGAGGTGTGTTTATGGCCAGTTCATTGGGCGTTGACCCAATAAGGGAGGGTTGTGGTTCTATGGGCACTGAAATTTATTCTAATACGAGAAAGATCTCGAGAAAATGTGGAGTTGATGCATTCAATGTTGAGTAGAGATTGGGTTATAAGAGTGAGATCGGACATTATCGGAAGGGTGGAGGGCATAGGGGTGTTCAGTATTGGCTTTGGGAGGGGGTTTGTTAATAGGAATTGGTGAGAGGGCTGTGGGGGGGCAGGAGGAGAGCTATGGTTAGAGGGTGAGAGAGGATGTATGTAGGGAGACCGGAGATACAGGGCCTTAGGGGACAAGGGAAGTGATGTTGGGAGGGTGTGACTGGTAAGGAGATGGATATCCTCCGGGGTAAGGGGCGATAAGTATTTCTGTGCGTGAGAACAGGCTTTCCGAGGGGGAGATGAAGGGGCTGGAGGTGGCATGGAAGTGGATACAGGGAGGAGAGGAAGGCATTCATGTTTGGGGGAAAGGAGGGAAGGGGGGTAAGGAATCGGAGTATATGGGGAGGGAGAGGATGCGATGTTATAGTGCGTGGGGGATTGGGAGCATGGATGTGTAGAGGGGATAACAGGAAGAGGAGAGGTCGGTAGGGAGGGTGAAAAAATGGAGGGCAGCGAAGGAGTGATGTTGGCAGGGGAGATATCAGTGGAGGGAGAGAGTGGGGTTAATGCATGGAGGATGGTATAATCTATAGGGGAGGAGAGAAGAGGGGGTGTAAGTTGTAGGGGAGAGACCGGTAGCGCGTTGTGTGGATGAGAGGAGGGGTGGAATGTTTGTAACATTAAATCATGCAGTTTCAGTACTAATTCTTTTACATTTTTTCATGGGAAAACCATTAGGGAATATGTCAATATATGGAATCTAAATACATTGCCACAACCAATGAAGCTTCTGTGGTTGTGTCAGAAGCCCTTTCAGAGGGTCACGGGGAAAGCAAAAGTTACAATGCCACACCATAGGGGTGGAGGCCTTTTACTCCTCATGTTGCGGAGCCTGACCTACTATGGATTCTGAGTAATTGGGCCAAGTACTACCCCTTTCGGCACTTGACTCAGTGGTAGCTTGCGTTGAGCAATCATATCCTCTTCAAGGTGATGGTAGGTGTGAGGCATACACAGGCTCAAGATTCAAAATACAAATTGTAACAGTAATAATATTATTACCCACCCAAATATGTGCTATTTATAAAAAATTGAATTTTCATTATGATTGTACAAAACATAGAATAGACACACTAGAAAAAATCCACAGCCTATTATGGCCCGCATGCTAGCACCATCCTGGGTGAAATCTCAAGTCTCTCTATCTCTAGTGGGGTTAACTATCCCCAATCTATACTGGAGGTGACTCCCAGATGTAACCCACTCTAGTCCCTATGCAACAAAATTAATGTCTCCCCTTCAGAGTTAATGCTAGCATTGTTTAGCTGCTAACTCTGTGCAAATCTCCAGCAGGCCCGATGCCCTGGAACAGTTTTACTTGATTCAATGGTAGCTGGCCTTCCTGGGATGACTGAGGCGCTCCTCCATGAGCTCTGACCTTCAGATGCTGAGGGCCCGCAACCTCTTGCTGCCATTTCACGATAAAGTGTTGCCCATCAACAGGACTCGGATTTCCCACATCGTGTTGGACATCCTAGGCTGGCTCCTGAGTTGATCAGTAAGTGTTCCTCCTGGCTTTCTTGGCATGACGACCCAGAGCAACACCCTGACTCAGAGTGGCCCCCTTCCTGGTGACACATGATCACAATTTTTGGCGCTTACCCAGACGACAAACCCCTCGTGGTCACACAGAGTTATCTACTTTGGCACTCACATGAATAATGACTCGCTTTTCACTGTGGCTTCCATCCTTGTGATTGGAGGTCACCAACTTTAGCAAGATTGGGCGTGCAACCTTCACTCTTGCAGTGGTCCTGACTGAACTTGGGGTCTCATTCGTTGTTCACCGGGATGCAATCAAGATGGCTGGTGCACTAGGTTCAGGGCAAGCAATCTTAACTTTCAAGGTGATTGTCTTTCACCCAGCAGGGAGTCTAGCAGAGCTTGGTAACTAGTCCTAGTTCCAACAAATGAATTGAATTCTCCATTCTACTAAATAACAGTTCTGTTGAACAACTCCAGACACAAATGAGATTTAGTGTCTGATCCTTTAAAGTGCTCCGCCCTCTGCACTGTCCTGTTTCAAAGAGGGTAGTATGCCACAGTAAAAGTGTCTCCAGTTCTGAGTGAGCCACAACACAGGCCAAGAGTGTTACCAAGTATTACACCTGACAACTGTAGGAAGCTGGCACTGTATATACTATAAGTGAGGAATAGTGTGCACAGAGTCGTGTGGAACCTAAGTAGACAGAACCTTACACTCTATTTGGGGTAGTGTGAACGAGCAGTAAGACAGTATCAGTGGACAGTGTTAAGCATTTGTTGCACACACTGAATCAGCAAATGATTTCACACACTCAAAGACTGAACTTCAGACCAATTATTTTTGTATAAAAATATTCTTTTATTTTTTTATTTCCTAGAACAAGCAAGCCTGGCACAGGTAAGTGATAAGTACTTTGCAGTAAATATACAGTTGATATTGTAATGGTATATGCACTTTGTTTTGATTTACAGTATTGTTTCAGAGAAATGAAATGCTTTGCAAATACCGTACATGGACTTGAATGGGCTTTTCAGTAAAATACCAGGTAAGTTACTTTTAGATTACTTTTCTTACACAGTGTAGTATACCTAGACACAACACTCGACATTTCCTGTAATCAGGTAGGTAAAAGTGTTTTGTTAAATAGTAACATTTTAAAGAATTTCTTTAGGGTTTGAAACTCCACACTTCAAAACTTTTCTAAGAAAAACAGTCAATGTTATCCTGAGGAGGAAAATAGTGTTGTTGGTTTTAGGGTAAGCATTCGGTAGTGGGAGTTGAGGTTCTGGTGGTAGACTCAGGGGTGCCCCAGAGTCTACCTCCAGAACTCTGGAGGTAGATTCTCGTTACACCCTCAGCGGCACTAGGGCAGCCGAGTACAGAGTCCTGAAGCCCAATGTTATGCAATCGGAGATAGGGGGCCTCCAGTTGGTGGCTGCTGACGCGCAGGTCACTTGGTTTTGGGAGCAAAGCTCCTGGACTTTAGCTCAGGGCAAATGGGGAAACAAAGTAGCATCAAAAGTGCACCCTCAGCGGCACTCGGGCAGCCAGGTGCAGCGTACTTTTTCGTAGTCAGGCACCCTATTGTTTGCAATGAGGAACCTCTGCTTTGCAAAGGCACTGCAGGTCTGGGGACGAAGGTTCTCAGGGTGCGACCACCACTTTGAGAGGTAAGTTGGGATGTTGGGGGTTGTTTATGCACCATCAGTTTGGCCACCCAATGCCATAGGGCGCTGGGTGCAGGGGTGCCTTTTAGGGTCGGATCATCTTACCAGCTCCTGGTCATGGTTGGTGGGACATTCTGGATATAGGTTGCAGGCGTCGGCTGGAGACTTGAGGCAGGTCAGGTGTCACTGGATCTTGGATCAGAATTGCCAGGGAGACCTCCTCATGTTGTTTGTCCACTCGAGCTCGGGCCGTGGATGGCGGGTGCAGAGTGGTGCGGATTGGCAGGTTCGGCACGGCCAGAGGTTGGAGATGAACAAATCCGGTGTTCACAGGAGACACAGTCTTTGTGGTTGAAGGCAGGCAGGTCCTCCAGGGTTTTCGAGGTTGCTGGCTACAGGACACACTGGGATTTCACAGGAGCAGCTTCGAGGTGGAGATAGGCTGGTAGAGCTGGGACCAAGCCAGTGGGCATCTTTCTCTTGTTAGCTTCAGCACGGCTGGTTGGTCCTTCTTCTTCTTTTTTTGTAGTTTCTTCTGGTCTGAGGAAGCAAGGTTCAGGGGTGCCCCTAAATACTAGATTGAGGTGTGTTACAGGTAAATAAAAGGTTGGGACCAATGGGTCCCTTCCCTGGGATGGGTACACCCCATATTATGCCACTCTCCAGTGCGAGTGGGGCTTAAGTCTTTGCCTAGTTGGCTAAGGACCCCATCGGCAAGATGGCGGGGACTGAGAGTTGTGCTTCACCTCGCCTCCCCCATCTGAGGGTTGGAGTTGGCAGAGGTGAGCGGACCTCTGTTCGTCATGTGTTTTTCCAGCTGGTTCTCCTTCCCAAAGTGGGGGTCAGAACTGGAGGGGACCAGTTGCTGTAAGCAGCAAGTGGCCTTGGAAAGCTCATAAAGGCAGCAAGCCTTTGAAGCTTCCCCTTCGTGGACCCTGCCCATCCTGGGAAGGAGGCTTGGCACCTCTTCCCAGGATGTGCATTCTTTCAGACCCCCAAGAGCAGCAGGCTCTTGACTCAGGGGTACAGACAAATGTCTGGTGGTGGCAGCTGAAAGCAGCTACTCAGCCTGGACACTAGTGGTAGGTTAGTTTTCAGGGGGCATATCTAAGATGCCTTTTGTGTGTATTTTTCATTACATCCCGCACTGGCATCAGTGTGGGTTTAATGTGCTGAGAAGTTTGATACCAAACTTCTCAGTTTTCAGTGTAGCCATTATGGTGCTGTGGAGTTCGTAATGACAAACTCCCAGCACCATATAGTCTTAATGGCAGCACTGCACTTACAATGTCTAAGAATGGACTTAGACACTGTTGGGGTACTGGGCTCATGCACTGTACCCCAACTGTATAGTGGTATAGTGAACCCAGCTAGAGGGGTGACTGATTTATGTCAGGGCAGTGGGTTGTAGGCATGGCCCACAGGGATGTGTGTCTTGTCGACTCTTCACCTTGTTCTGCATCAAAACACGGAGCCTGCAAAGATAGTGTGTGAGTGTGAAGGTACATGACCTCTAAGGGTGGCAAAACAAGTGCTGCAGCCCTAAGAGGCCTTGTCCAGTCACAGTGCCTTGGGTACCTGTGGTACCATTTACCAGGGGTTGACCTGTGGCCAGAGATGCCAATTGGGTTTAGGCTTCAATGCAGTTTTAGGGAAAGAACATAGGCCCTGGGTACCTGATTAGCAGGAACCCAGGGCACACTCAGTCAAAGCACATCAGCAATTCAGCAAATAGTGGGGGCAACCATGCAGCTTCCACTGAAATATGCCTCAAAGGCTCAAAGGGCTAGGCCTTCCTAGCTATCAAGACTCCCTGCTCCACAGTGCCAGCCTTAACAGTCCCACTATCTCCCTGACAATGAGTCCAGGCCCTACTGACCAGTGTCTCTTTCCGGAATCAAAGACATCTTTGATGTGCACAGTGGATGGTCTGTTCCCCTTCCTTCAGTGTACCTTACTACCCCAGACCTCAGAAATGTCAGAAATACATACCTCCTGTCTGGGTGTTGCAGTCTTCACCTCGTCTAGTCTCTTCAGGCCCTGTGTTTTCAAAATGGAACCCACAGGACTCCATGCTATGGCCGTACACAGGCAAACAAACACCCCATCATGCACATGGAATTATCATGTGCTGCCCACGCAACACACAATCCATGCATGCTAGTGGTGAGTTAAATACATGGTTATGACAATTTACATGAGTGGGCCAGTAGGCACCACACCTATGATAAAGGTAAAAAGGTCTGTTTGCACTGTAAATAAAATCGGGTAGCCTGCTACCCTTATGTTCATGTTACTTGTCCAGGAAAGGGCATTAGCCTATTACTACTCTGTGGGTAGCACTTGGTGCACCATTTCCAGTCTGACAAGACTGCACTACCATGAGACAGGCCTAGGTCACGGAACACACATATGATCCATGTCTGCCCTTGACAAAAAATTAGTACGAGGGCAGGAGTGCACACCCGCCACCATGGACCATTGAGACCTTTCTGTCCCAATAGGCTGCATGCACAATGTCAACAGTACAGAATTTGTGTCAGTCAGTCAGTCAGCACCTTTGAATAATGAGTAAGATGTGAAAATATTTCTCTTTTTAAAATATATGAATGCAAAGACACAGTGGAAAAGAAATAGCTATCCTGCATGTCGTGTGTCCACTCCACTCACGAATTGGAATGTGTACGTGTCATTTGCTAAATTGTTCTGTTTAATGATCAGTCTTTGTAAAGTGGCATGACCTTTTATGCCATAAATTTATGGAACTGCGACACTAATGAGATTCATGTTTTGCTGTTGGTGTTTGAAATGTCTGCAGAATGGGTGACTTTATGACTTTGGACATGCAGTAATGATACATGTGTTATGTAAAATTGTGATGGCCCTTGCTTTGGAATGACTGATTATATAGTTTGAAATACAAGATAAAAGCGAAACAACTTCGTATGATGTTTCTTACAATGTCACTGTGTATACTTTTTATACCAATCAAGGACACTCTCATAAAGTAAACGTAGGAAAGTGCTCAAGCTTATTAATTTAAACTGAAGCAGCATCTAATGAAAAGAATGAAGCAAACAGCAAGCAATCAATGTGGACTCTCGAAGGACACAATGCAATTTACTAGGATTTCGTTATAGTTTAAAAAAATATTAAATTAAAGATTGACATTTTTAAGTGTATCAAGGAAGGATGGCAGAAAAGCGCTGCATGTCAAACGTGCCTAAAGTGAAATCTGAAAAAGATGTTTCAAAATTTAAAAAAAATAGAGAAATATTTATCATTGTTACTTCCCAATGAATATATTATCTTTAACGGAATAAATATAAAATACAGCCAGAATATATTTTTTTTGCAGAGGGGCCACATCTCAGTAGCCCTGTAATCGTTCCTGATGTCGTAAACAAAGGTACGTTTTATTTACGTTACAGCCATATGTTACTTGTGGGTGCCGCACACAACATTTTTAATTACTGCTGGAAAGTTGCTTCCATAATTTATATTGAACGCAACAAGGTAACAAGTAAATAGTAGTGGGGCATATTATCAAGGGATTTATCTCCGCTTTTTTGGCTTTAAAATCCAAGAAAGTGGAGATAAAATTATCTCCCTATTACCTAGCTGTCGCTAACACCAGTTAGCGACAGCTATTAGGAGATAGCGACCATCTTGGGCCCCGCTTTGCATGTCAGAGATATTTATCACTAATGACATGCAAAGTGGGCGTGCCAAGATGTTAGCTATCTCCTATTACCAACTTTTGGAGATATTCGTGCTAAGCGCAAATATCTCCAAAAGCTAACACCTGCCCTGAGCAGTTCTTAGCCATGTTATCCAATGGGAGGTGGATAACATGGCTAAGAGCATTAGCTCGGTAATGCATGAATATCGCTGACTTTACAGCAATATTCGTGCATTTCGGCCAATTTTTATCGCTTTGGAGATAAACCTTGATAATAGCAAGGCTCCTAAGCGATAAAAATCACCGCAACACGGCTATAAAATTATTGCCGCTAAGCCAACATAGCGATAATTATCGCTAGTTGTTGGTAATATGCCCCAGTGTTTTTTGGAAAATTCTGCCAGTGTCAATTCATCACTTAAAGATAAATAAATATACTACTTCACCTCCTCTCTCTCTGATCGCTACCCTCACCAGGGCTCTGTACACTCAAATCTCATTGGACGGTATATCTAGCACATGCTATGAGCGTGCTCATTCATCGGTAAGTTCTAAAATAATGACCTTCAAATCCTTCATATGGTTCCAAAAAGCCTTGAGCGGGCGGAGTAGCACCCTGCTGCGAGTCCTGTAGTCTTTCCAAGAGTACTCGGATTTTCGTGTTTGTGTTATGCGGCACAAACATGAAAATACGTACATAGCCCTGACGATGTCAATTGGGTTAATAAACCCATAACGAACCGTGTTGGCTACAAGGCTGCAAGTCAAAACGGGAGTGATTTCATGAACCCAGAAGGATTCGCATTTGATAAATGAAAGAATACAAGAATAAAAGAACAAAGGAATTCAACAGACGGAACACAACTTTATATATCAACTCTTTATGATTTTGGAATGATGTCTTGCTCAGGGGGTCAATGAATAGTTTCCAGAATGACAGCTTCAAAATTGACTATATTTCCCTCCCCAATGTATACTAATGTCAGCCAATCCCAGCTCCATTATAAGCAAATAAAAACTCCACTCTCAAGGACATCTCCAACCTATGGGGATAAGAAATCCTCTGAATATTGCTGGCCCTTTCCACTTGATATAGAAGTGATATAGAACTATGCTTAGGCACATATGGCTTGGGAGTTTGGTGCCCCGACAGGAATGGTGTTGCTCAGAGAAGTCTATGAAGGTTAGGCCCCCTTTGTGAGGGTGAACCCTTTCCAAAAAAAAGAATCACAATCTAGTTAAGATTTAACATGGTTCTAAGATAGTCTTTGCTCAAAACCTAGCAGCAATAGCACAAGCAACTGGCAATTTTCTGTGATACGTGTTATGTTCAAGCAATACCAATCAATTTAAAAGTTACAAATATGAAGAAATTAAAAATGTAAGCCAATTTAGAAAAAAAGGACATGGTAAGGAGCAAACCAACTACAAAACTATCACAAGTTGGCAAAGAGAACCAGAGATGGAATTTTCAACAAATTAAATTAAGATTGTCAGTTCACATGCACGCAGAGATTTTTAGTCGTCCCGCCATGCAAAAAGTCAAAATCAAAGAATACATTGAATGTCATATAAGCAATAAAATCTTTAGGGATCACTTAGAAAGGTGTTGTTTTGTACAATTTGACGTGCAAATTAGACATCCACCCAAATTAGATATTTGGTGGAGATTGGCGTTCCACACTTTAAGATACTAACTCACATGGATGGTTTCTCTCTTCCTTTCACTGATGCATGTGCTTTTGAGACAAAAGAGAAAGTTGAGTGTGTTTCAGGAAAATAAAAGCCAGTGGCCCCCAATATGCAGATAATTTTCTCCCTGCACAACAGGGCCAAGGATGGGTTCTCTCTCTGTTTAGGTTTTACATGCCTCTATTAGTGATTTTCAAGACTGAGAAACTGAGTGCCAGTAATCTCACACTAAATAGAATGGGGATCTCGTGAATTTAGAAAAAACCCACCACTGATCTGCTGGTAGTTGTAAAATCCTGCAGAAATGTTGTGGATCCAACAGTCCCACACTCTTGTGGTTAAAACAAGTGCTTTTTAATTTTAAAGATACATGTCATTAACCACCATATGAATAGGTGAATGGGATAAGCAGAGAGAGACAGTCTGATCACCAGTTGTTTTTCTGTATCTCATGACAGTTTGATCATAAATTGATCCTTACCTTAGGAAGTAGGTCCTCATTATTGGTTTGATGGGCATCCTGCTGCCTGCTGCCTTCCGAAGGAGCAATGTGAAGACCTCCTCTGCTCTGGTGGGCTACTGCCCACCATATTTAGTAATCTCCCCCAGACTAGCAGAGATTTCTATGTCTTCAGAGGAGCCTATGCCAAAGCATCTCCTCTGGGGGCACTGAGGGGCATATTTACTAATGTTGCACGCGAAGCAGGGCAGAGAGCAAAGTTGCTGCACTGTGTTGCATGAGAAGAAGAAAGCAGAAATGCTCAATATTTGAAAAGAAACTGAACATTTCTACTCTCTCCTTGTGCTGGTGCACTATGTTCTGCCTTGCGCCAAAGCAGGCTCCATTGCTCAACAGTGCAAGGGGGTCTGTATTATGGGCATGATTATTTTTGTGCAAGCAGGGACCCGTATGATGCGAAATGCAATAAAGATGTTACTCATCGTTATGCCTCCCTGGGAAAGGAGTAGCATTTTGATGCAATTTCAGGTATACTAGCTTTAGCAAATCTTGGAAATGCACCAAAATCAATGGGTAAATGCATTGGTATGCCTAAGCTCCACCCATAAAACGCTGCCCAGCTTGCAATGTAACATAACGCAGTGCATGTTGCTGTGCTGCTTTACATTTCACTACACAGCCACAAAAGGCCTCTTGCATGGTTTAGTAAATATTACTGAAGCCTTTGTGTACATCTGGGATTGAAGATTTGTTTATCAGACATAACTTTTCATGCTACCTCTCAGTAAACGTTTTTTGTATACAATTTCTTTTTCCAAAAAAGGAAGTTTGTTTCTGTAAAACAAAAAAAAATTACTCTGACATATTGGGGGTTTTGTCCACATTGTGGCAGTCATTTTTCTTTTTTCTCTCTGTGACCACCAGTCTTTTCCTGGCAGTCCCAAAAAGAAATAAAAATACATCAGGACATTTGGCCTGTGGGCTAACCTATGCCCAGCTCCTCGGGGTGATCGGCGAAAAATGTGGGGGTTTGGTTTGGTGAGGATTTGAAATTTCCCCCCCAGATCAATACGTTGGCGTGTGTGTGTTTTGGCACACTAAAATGCTTAAAGAAGTTCCCACCTCTTTTGCCCCAAAATAGCTAAGGAAATGGTGACCCGGGCGCTCATCCTGTCAAGGCTAGATTACGCCAATGCCTTGTACATTGGTCTCCCGGCGTACCAGTTAACAAAGTTTCAGATTGTTCTGGATGCGACAGCAAGAGCTTTGCTGGATATGCATGGTAGATCCAGCGTTAGTCAGAACCTTCGAGATCTACATTGGCTCCCAGTCGGCAACGGGTTCTGTTCAAGGCTCTCACACTAGTTCATGGTGCCCTTTATAAGACAGAAACTCAATATCTTAGGAGACGTTTTTCATTCTATGTGCCGCCTCGTCATCTTCGATAGACAGGTGCCTTGCTGTTGTTCCTAGGTACAGCCTAATTAGATTAGGCGGCAGCTCCCTGTCTGTTAAAACAGCCCTGGCTTGGAATGTCCTGCCCTTTGATCTACAAAATATAGAGAGCTGTTTTAAAAACCCTGCTATTTAAGTAATCTTATGTCAGGCCAACCCTTTTCCTTCTCTACCATTTGGCATTCGTACCGGGACACTTCCGAGTAGCCGTGCGCGCCTGTAAATGGAGGCTAACATAACTTAACGTGCTTGAAATAGGGGGGATTCTAATTAATACTCACACTGATGGCACAGAGTCTATCGGGCCACTAGTGCAAGGCTTCCTACAGAAGAACCAGTGGGTCCACTGCCTACAGAATAATGATCAACTGCCTGACTTCAAATAGAGTGAGTGGACTTTTAGCTTTGTAGATAGGGTACTCTACTATGTTTCTGGCAGAATACCCTGTCTGCCAAACTCTAAATCAGGCACTTGGGCCTTATTTACAGTTGGGTGGATGAGATACTTCATCAAAATATGAAGCATATTCCATCCTCCGAATTACACTTGTGGGCATGGGAGAACTCCTTAATTTTGACAAGCTTAAACTTTCCCTCAACAAGATGCACATGATTTGATGAATTGGAGACGGTGTTAAACCTCAGTTTCATTAGGCAACATGTCCCCAAGGTACAGCACCTCCAAAGAAATCAAAAATATCAAAAATACAGTCAATCAAATTTAAGAGCCCAAGCAGTGAATGAGTTCTAGATCAGTGAAACTGTTTGAAGGATTTATTATAAAGATTTAAAATGGGATACAGAATAATGGTCATGAAGATTCTCAGCAAATAGAGCATTCCATATACCATATAAGTGCAAAATCTAAAATATTCTCAAGTCCCAAGTTGACAGCAAAATCAAAAGTGAAACAGACAGTATCCTTAGTTTCATTTAAGTCTTCAGCAAAGTCTTCTGGTTTACCACCAAAATCCAGAGTTTACATACACTATTTTCACATATGAAATCACTAAAACGCAGATTCATTGTGGCATGATCAAATGTGCAACATTCTCTGAAAATCAGATCATAGTATTATTCAGCATCATATTTCCTTAGCACCTAAACACTATTCCACTGTATGAATATTGATTCTGCCCACTCTATGCTAATGCCATCTGGAGATGGTGAAACAAACTAAATAGATAAATAAAAGAAAGCTGTTATGAGTGAATAAGGTGCAGTGAGTTTCTGGAAGGACCTTGTTACAGTTTTGTGAATGGGCCAGGGAAGATTAATCAAGAACAAAATGTATAATTCCCATGGAAATAAACATACATGATTCTCCTTGACTATGTGATGTAAAAATAACAAAGAGTGAAATGTGCAAGGGGAAAGACAGGAGAGATATACATTTCATAAAACATGGCTGCTAGGCCTAAATCAAGCCCCGGTTAACAAGAGTCAGGAAAATACACTTCTACACATTATAGGAATTTCTTTTTAAAGGCAATAGTACTATATCATTATATATTCGTGCAATCAAGTGTAAAACCACATTCTGTACATTGTTAACAGCGCAAAAAAAACATGAAACAGATAGGATATCGTCGTATTTTGGAAGAGCAGTGCTCCTGCAAGATAAATTGAGAGTCAGACTCGAATAACTCAAACTGAAGCCAACTTTTTCTAGGGACTCTATTTACCTGAAAGACTGCCTCTTGGAGTATCATAACAATTATTATTCTGGGCGCCTAAAATAAGAAATGTACTTGTAGTAATTCAAATTCATCTTCCTCTCATGTAAAAGTGAATAGCTTAGTGTCTCAGAATAAGTTATATAACATGGTACCACACTTTCATGAAAATTAATCACTGAAGGCTGCTTTATAAACTTGCATCCTAAGCACAGGGATCTTTTCACAGAAAAGTTCGGCTTTTGACGCTCGCAACATGATAAAGAATAAAGTAATACATAGCCCTTTCTAAAAGTAATATAATAGAAACAAAGATAGAAAATAAATGTAGAGGATAATAAATACTGCAACAAGACTGTTAGCTTGAGTGAAGTTTTATCTTACCTTTAAAGCTGACACTAATGCCAGGTTGCATGAGAAACGAATTTGGTGAATGTCCTTTGTTTTCAAAGAGCAGCAGCCAAGAAGGAAAGAAAAGAGGCTACAATGAGGCCATTCAGCATAGAAAATGAGGTGGAATACACAGTGGAATATACTGGAGAGAGAGATTGATTAAGAGAGAGAAAGAGGAGCGAGAGAGATCCTCAGAAACCATGCAAGTATAAGACGGGGACATAACACAGTCAAAAGGCTGGTGTGCTGGTATCTAAACCGACACTTAAACCAAGAAAAATGATGCCCAAATTACAGCCGCGGTCCGTGGAGGGAGTTACGGTGGGGCAGGGAGGCGGGGAGGGGGAGGGGGAGGGGCAGGGTGGAGGGACCTAAACACTGGCATTTGGATTATTGCAGGTAAGTACACAATTTAATTATTAAAACGAAATTCGTAGCGGGCACAGCATCGCATTGTGCGATGCAGTGCGCGCTACGAAATTCGTTTTAATAATTAAATTGTGTACTTACCTGCAATAATCCATATGCCAGTGTTTAGGTCCCTCCACCTGCCCCTCCCCCTCCCCGCCTCCCTGCCCCACCATAACTCCCTCCACGGCCCGCGGCTGCCAAATTAACAACTGAAAAACACTGAAATGCAACTGGCCCGTACCTGTAAACTCAGTTCTTAATTCCAGCATGTTTGCCTGTGCCATAATTACTAAACAGTGACATACTTGTGAGAAGCAAGAACAGTTGTAAATATCTGATACTGTTGTAAGGATCAAGTGTTCCAGAGTAGAGACTCCTTTTTCATTTCTGTTTGAAGACATATGTTATCGATGCCCCAAATTAGCTGTTGACTGGAATCCTAAAAATATTGCAGACCTGAAACCAAAAACTGTTTTATCTTTAAAGTGTGCGTGCCATGGTATGTGCCTACTGTCTACAAACACACAAAGAAAACTCAAAGAGCGCTGGTAGCCAACAGGGTATCCAGTCCCAAGACGCACTACTGAATAAGAGACCGTAGGCTTAAATAGTTACTCTATAGCTAAACAACTTTAGACCCAGGAATGGTTGAATCCTTCAATTGTATGTTAATGGTAATGTTAATGTTATTGATATTTCTAAAGTGCGCTATTACCCTAGGGTGTCCTGGCGCTGAAACCAGATGTCCTACAGAGGCCTAGGCGCGGAAGAGAGTTGGTCTTTAATTAGACTGGAAGAGCCAAGTCTTCAGGACCTTCCTGAAATCCAGATGATTTGTTATACATCTCAGATGAAACGGTAGGTCATTCCATGCCTTAGCAGATTCAGCCACAAAGCGTCTACCTCCCCAGTTGGATTTTTTTACATAGGGCACTGATACCTGTTTTGCTTCTGAAGAGCGCAGGGGTCTCCTAGGAACATACCACTGGCAATTCAATCTAAGATGAAGGGGTCCATATCCTTGGAGGGATTTGTGGACCACACACAGGTCCTTGAAACATACACATATTTTCACAGGCAGCCAATGTAGCTTTTTAATCTCAGCTGAGATTAAAGCATGTCTGGGTGTGCTGGTGAGCAGTCTGGCTGCTCGTTCTGCAGTAGCTGCAGTCTTTTCATAAGCCCTTCCTGGAAATTAAGGTATAGACTGTTACAGTAGTCCAGTTTGGACATAACTAAGGCAGTAACAACTGTTTTTTGACTCTCCTTGGGAAGGAACGGCATGTTAGAATGTTTAAATTGTAATCAATTTGCAGACATACATAAGTCTCAATAATGCCCATATTTTATGCACAGATGTACATCCTTTTGTAAAGCTTAAATGTCTTCAAAGCCATCTCAAATCCCAAATCCCAATGCATTTCGGGTACAACAGACCGTATGTCAGGGGTAACTGCAATCAAAGCAATAAATAAATACAACGGGTAATGTATCACACTGCATGTGTGTGTATTTCAAAATTATTTTGAAAGAAATAGATTAGAGCCCAGATAGATGTACCTTGCACCTTGTGATAAACAAAAGTTCCACAGAAAACCAACACATGCTTACATACACAACTCAACTGTGTGCAGCAGTATCCAAACTACCTAAGTGAGTCTTTCCATATTACTGGTATTATGTTGAAAACATGATCAAATATGTTATTGGACAGGTAACAAGTGATGATTTGCTATTTCATAAAATACACATTTCTGGCATGTGCATTTATGCTGCAAATATATAAGGAAGATCTCTGATAAGCAAGATCAATCTAAAACATATTCAGTGATATGATAATTTTGTGATTATTTATCTCGAAATTATTCCAAGAATGTCATAAGTCTTATGACTGTTTCCCTCTATAATTCCATTTTTGTAATCTGTTTTAATCATTTGCCTTTAGGCTTCTTTCTTTTAGTTTTAGGTTCCTAAACAGATACAGAACAGTTCCATTGTAGCTATAGTCTCCATTTTAATTAGTCTATCTAGCTTGTTTACACTTGGCCCTGAATCCATTTTAGGAAATGGAGGCTGCCATCTGACCTTGTGAAAATGTCATGTTGTCTGATAAGTGTGGTTCAAGTGTCTACTTGTCACCATGCCTAGGTTAAATAAGAACATGCCTAGAAATATTGGGCCTGATTAGGATGTCAGTGGCGGTCCCACCAACATCCAGCTGAGCGGTCCGCTAGCCGCATTATGATACAGTCAGTTGGACCACATCAGTCGGAGGGACCAACTAATGCTGCCGACAGGCTCAAGTAGCTCATTTGACTGTCAGTTGGATCGTATTCTCTACAATAAGGGTGGTGCCTGTTCAGGCACCGCCATAGAGATTACAGGGCTCCTTTCTGACAGCCTTTTCATGGCGGTCTGACTGCCATGGAAATGCTTTCAGAAAAGATGTGGGGCCCCTAGCAGTGTTCCTGCAATGATGGCAATCAGACGATCATCCAACTGCCATTGTAATCAGCCCCATAGTCAAAATAGTGTAGTCTGAATTGACGGCCTCTTAAGTTAGAAATTCTAAACTCTGATAAGATTTAGTAGGTGAGGACTGACATTTAACCATTTGCAAAAAGGGAAACTTCACCCAGGTAGCTGATGCAGACTGCAGATTCAGATGAGCATGACACCTGATTCTATTTTGACTAAAGAAGCCTTAAGTAAGACTCCTCTCTCTCTGTGAAGCATTCTATTCGGCCTTCACAAACTGGTGCAAGGATTGTGTTCTCTTGTAGATGCCATGTCCTTGTTATCCAAACACACAACACACCCTGTTGTCCAGGTAGGCATACCACCTCTGAAACCTCAGGCATATTATTTGTTCATCTACTGGAAGTAGCATAGCACTTAGAGATAGCACAGTGAGGGTATAATGGCCTATAACTTGCAATGTTAAAATGTTTCTCTGTTTTTTCTGTAATTGAAAAGCTTAGCTGCTTTTTATTATATTCAGGGATGTTAACAATTTTATATGCACTAGATCACAACATTTTAAAATAACTCTTTTAAACTAAATATTTTGAAATACATATTCCGTTTCAAGTTATCTTGAGTGTCTAAATCATTAATGAATGATCGTTGGATTTATCACTGCTCCCTGTTAGTAACACAAACGCATTAAAACCACCTCATTGATGTATTGGATGGTGTTTTGCTGGGCTACAATGAACTGTTTTTCACATGCAGTGCTGATGTATTGAACTAAGTTCACTCATGGTACCCGTAGGTGTGAAAACAAACCTTGTAGAGCTGATCTAAAAATGTTGTTTACGAAACAGTATTCGAATCAAAATGAAAAAGGGAGCTATAATTTCACACAGATGGCAATCATTTATATAATAACAAATATCAGGGGCAACACTTAAAACCTACATACATTCCTGGTATGGAAACCCTGACAGGACCATCAGTTACTGTGAACCAATATTCCAGTGGTGGATGGATCAATGGGTCATGGGTCTACTGTTCAAATGTATTTATTTAGATATATACATAGAATACATACCAAAGGGATATGTAACTACGTATATAGTAAATAGAAAGATATTGCAGATTAATCTATAGCAAATAAAAATAATTACATAAATAAACTATAACATAAAAATGTAAATACAAAAGAAAAATGCAAAGAAAGCTACCAATATTTTAAGTAAGTCATAAAACACTCACGGACTAATTACTGTTTCGGTGTGGGAACCGACCGACTGAAGGTCGGCGAGTCGAACACCATATTATGATGCAACCGCACATGGTGCAGTCGCAAACTACTATTTCTCTAGGGGAGATTGTGCTCACAGTGCCTCCGACATGGTGCAGCATTTTAAAGGGGGAACCATATGTGCCCCCCAACCGGAGGCTCCTGATGGATTGGGGCTCTGCTAGCGGCCCCTTTAGAGGCCTTCCAACAGGCTTTGCATGTCAAAAAGCCCAACATGGAAAGTCTGTCCATAGGGGATTATGGAGGGTTTAAGACAGGCCAATGGGCTCCTTGAGCCCAACGGAAGCCAGCCGGAATGACCAGCCTGTTTAAATTCCAACCGCCGTATTTGTAATACGGCAGTCGGAAGTCAATCCAGGGATGTCGGACGGAAAGCCTCTGACATGCCTAATATCCTAATGAGCCCCTCAGTTGTTAACGAATAGAAATGATTCTGAATATCTAGTTTAATGAATCAATATACTTATCAATAGGTATCTAAAACATCTAAAATGAAAATGTATTTCTAGGGGAACGAACAGCAGAAATGTTTGCTCGTTGTCTCCAATGTCACCATTTATGAACTGAAAGCTGAGTAATCTCCTTCCAGTAATAAATAACTAACTTAATTGCTGAAGAAACTAGAAAATCAAATCTTTTATTGTGATGGTGAGAAAATGGAGAAACCAATACGAAAGATTTACACTTGACTTTGTTGTATATTAAAGCATCTGCAATGTTAAGAATCTTCCATACATCCCACCACAATTTAAAAATATGTGAACAACCAAACAACATGGCTTTAAAGATTTTTTTAGACAATGCCAGCAAGTTGAAGATTCAGATCATTTCACTTTAAATAATTTTTGAGGTGTCCAGTGGCAGTTCTGTAGCGTATATATATTAGCCTGGTATATAATGGTAGCTAATTGGCCTTATGTACAAGATAACCAGATCGTCAGTCTTCTTCAAATAGAGGTAATGTGTGTTTATTTTACCAAAAATAACAAATTGTAGACAAACTGGATGTCTTAGAAAAGTCTAACTTTCTATATATTTTAGTAACCGTGTGATCAATGTTAAGGAAATATTTGAAACAATTTTCAAAATCTGAAATCTAGGCAGATGGTAAAACATTTGAAAATAATATTCAAAATGGTAATGCACAATAGTTCATATTCATGATAATCCAATAAAGGTATAGAGAATCTATCTTGGAATTAAGAGAATGATAAAAAAATATACCCCTGATAAATATCATGTAAATAAATAATTCCAGCATCAATTCAGGAATATAAAAACCTATGGCTGGTGTTGAATTTGATTGATGGATTATACAATAAAGATGTCTTTTGTTTAGGAATAACAATACTGGTTTTTGATACAGAATCCAGGTCTAAGAGTGCCAGTTTAGTTGTTTAAATGATGGAGAGGATTTAGGAAAGTGCATTGGAGTTAGCTATGGATAGTAAAGACGTTGATGAAAATGGCTGAATAATGTTTAGTTCAATTTGAAGCCATTTATGTTTATTTGATAATGAAAGTTCTTGAAAACACAATATTCCTTGTTTAATATGAAAACATTTATTACACAATAGGAGAAAATTAGGTAAATCAATACCTCCATTTGGTTTACAGGCTCTTAGGTATTTGTAATTGATCCTAGAGGGTTTGTTACTTCAAATGAATTTGGATATGATGTTGTCTATGGTTTTAAAGATGGTTATAGGAAATTGGAAAAGAATCATAAACAAAATATATAGTATTTATAGGACAATTACCATCTTAATAGCTTGAATATTTCATTACAAGTTCAAATAAAGTAATGGCCATCTGTTAAGCATTATTTGGAGTTTATTAAGGATGTAATTACAGTTTGGTTTTATGGTGGCACTTAGGGTGTTTGATCAAAAAATAAGAAGACATTTAAGTTTGTGTGGACACCAAATAATGTTGGAGTGGTGAATGATATCTGATGAAAAGAACTTCAGTGAACAAAAATCAGTTTTGTTAATATTTAGAGTATAGCCTTAGATAGTAGCATAGATTTTAATGAGTTGCAATTTAGTAGGAATGGAAGAATCACGATCTATTACAAACAATAAGAAGATGTAATTAGCACATTTAAGTTTAGGTTTTAAGGGTAACATTCCTGATAGTGACACCTCTAACCTCTTCTGATTTTCTTAAGAGATAAAGGAGAGTTAAATGCTATGACACATTTTAAAGGTGTGAAGGGGCAACCTTGCCTAATACCTATGTTTAGCTGAAAAGATTATGAAAAAGATCTATTAATAAATAGTTAAGCAGATGGTTGAGTGTACAAAGCATCTACCATTTTTCTGAAGTTCACACCAAAGTGGAAAAATCTTATAAGGTGAATCAAAAATTGCCAGTTAGCTTTATAAAGCCCTTTTTCTTCAATTAATCTAAGGAGGCCTATGGGGTCTTGCATAGATGAAATGGTCTCTACTAGATGATTTATTAGCCTGGTGTTAGTAGGTGACAATCTTCCCTTCATAAAGCCAGTCTGATGCTTAATAATGATGGTTTGGTGAACTCTAACAATTCTGTTAGCTAATATTGTGGCATATATTTGGCAGCCTTGGTTTATTATTGATTTAGATTGCAAAGCAAATACTACAGTGGGGTCTTTACCAGATTTGATAATACAATTATAACAACTTCTTTAACTTGACCATTTTCACTAAATTCTGTAAGGAGAGGACGTGAATAAGGAGGGGTCAACTGGGTGAGAAGACTTAGTAAAATTCTGCAGGTATCCATCGGAACCAAATGCTTTTTTTAGAGATGTAATTGCAAGGATGTGTTTTTGAGAGTGATGGGATGTCCTATACTTAATTTATCAGAGTGTGAAAGAACATCTTAATGACGGCTTTATCAAAAGTAATCAATATCTACTCGACCAATTGATTTAGGTTTACTATAAAGCCTGAAATACAACCTTTATAATTCAACAACTATATTTGCGTTTGTTGTTGTAACGTTAGTAGCTTTTATGTCATATATCTGAGTTCTATTGTTTTTAATACGCAAATAATTTGCGAATAGTGTAAAGGCTTTATTGGAATTAAAAGAAAGATTTGCTTTTCCTTTTGAAATTTGAAGGCCTGCATAAATACTAACTAGTGAGCTACATTAATAATGACATTTCTGCAAAGTAATTTCATATGAGTTAATATTAGATGCAATGAAAAGACAGTCAGGTGAGGAACTTTTACCTATACTTGGCTCAGTGATTAACCAAATTGGAAACACAGGCAAAATCCCGAATTCTTGGAAAACTATTAAAATAATCTTTTTTTTAAAAAAGGATAAACCACCTGCGGAGTGTGGGTCTTACCGGCCCATCTCCTTGATAAATGCTGACGCCAAGGTCTACTCTAAATTACTAGCTATGAGACTAACCCCGCTAATGCCTAAACTAGTTAGTCAACATCAACACGGCTTTGTGATGGGCAGAGACACGACTGCACATGTCAATACTGCCATTACGGCATTTGATGTTGCTAACACCAATTCCACCCCACTCGGTATGGTGTTATTAGATGCAGAAAAAGCTTTCGACCGAGTGGGGTGGGACTACCTCTGGGCTTTATTAAGGAGGATGGGCTTTGGGAAACTGTTCCTCACTAGGATTCAAGCCTTGTATGACTCACCTAATGCAAAAATAGGCTATGCTAACTTAACCTCCAATAGCTTTACGGTTCTAAGAGGCACACGTCAAGGGTGCCCCCTGTCGCCCCTCCTATTTGCTCTTGCAATGGAGCCTTTTATTAATTCAATACAGACCCAAGAATGTATCATACCATTTACGCATTGTAACAACTCCCTCAAAATTACTGCTTACGCAGACGACCTTGCTATTTATACAACCGATGTACCTAAAGCCATAGCTGGGATCATTAAATAAGCCGAAGAATTCGGCTTGGTTTCGGGGTACAAATTAAACTTAAATAAAACACAGATCGTTGTTAATTATAAGCTCCCGGCTCCAGTTGTAGGGGTATGCCACACTGCGAACTACTTGGGTATTAAAATAACATCTAACTTAAAAGAAATTATGACTCTAAACTACGATATACTTATGAAAGAGACAATAGGGACTCTTAAAAAATGGCACAAGGTTCCTTTAAATTTAATTGGACGAATCAACCTTATAAAAATGAACATTCTGCCCAAATTTTTGTATTTGTTTAGGTCCATCCCGTTATACGCTAACAACTTATTTTTTTAAAAACTGGATGGCATTCTAGGCAGCTACATTTGGGGTTATAAAAAAAATCGCAGCGCTCTGTCTTCTCTCAAATTAACAGCTACTAAAGGCGGCCTCGACTTCCCGGACTTTAAATTTTATTTTTACGCTTCTTTTTTGGGTCGGATACGCTGCCTTTTCTCTCTTCACCATCCATATTTCTACCACCAATTTATGTTAGGCGCAAAGTCTGTTCAATTTCTAGCGAGAAGTAACGACCCAAACTACTTCAAGCGAGTAAAGTTTAAGACCGCGAAAGATGTAGTACATATATGGCATACGATTATGGCTATTAATAAAACCACGTTTTATCACGCAAAGCTAAGAATATGGTATAATCCGGGCTTACCTGAGATTTTTAGTGACCCGATAGTTAGAAATTGGGCTAACCACGGTATAAACTACCTCTCTGATCTATACGGTTCTTCAGGCTTTTTAATATTCGATACCTTAAGAACACTTTACAACTTACCTGCAAATGCTCTTTTCAAATATACACAGATACGAGATTTCTTCATGAATAGATTGAAACTAAGAGAAATTTTAGACTCAGAAATATGGACTTGCATTTATGGTGAAACAATAAACAAACTAATTAGCATGGGGTACAAATGTTTTATTCAATCTAAACCTGATGACTGCGATAAAATAGCACAGAAGTGGACTACTACTCTAGGATTGCCCATTTCCTCAAATAATATTACAACTTTTTTACATAACAGCAATTCTCTAACTAACTCTTCTAGCTTAAAACTTCAATCTTATAAGACCATATGCCAGTTATATTATACGCCGCTTCACTTCTTTAAATGGTCAGGGAACAATGTATTACCTGAACGCACAAAATGCCCTAAATGTGATCTATTAGCAGCAGATATTGTATATATAATTTTTTCATGCCCTGCTTTACAAACATTATGGGACGAAATAGAGAAAGTGGCGAAACAGCATAAATTGTATTTCGGTAAAATTACCGCTGAGATGATACTTTTGGGAAAACAACCTAACTCTGTTGCTTATAAGGATTTAATGTTTATTTTAATCTCTTGTGCAAGATTGATAATTGCCAGGGCTTGGATCTCTGATAAACCACCAGTGGTAAGCGAATGGTGGATACTGGTAAATGAGATATATGACATGGAACTTTCAACTGCCAAAATTCGAGGGATTCGCTCTCTGAAGAAAGTTGATAAAATTTGGGGTAACTTGTTCCCTACTTAGGATCTTTGAATAGTTTTTGATTTCTTTTTTATTTGATCTATTTTTCGAGGAGTCTATGTACCATAATTCTCCTCTCTACTTTTGTATTGTTGTAAAAATGCTTTATCTTTGAAATGTGATTTTGCTTGTGATGCCAATAAAAATTTGGAAAAAGAAAAAAGAAAAGACAGTCAGGGCCTGCTTTACATAGGGATGAAAATTCTCATTGTGTATATTCCGCCCTGAATACAGAGAAAGCCCATGACTGTTGGGCTTCCGTCACGAGATCGGAGGCCCTTTGGGAATCAGGCACTCAGTTTTTGCAATTTCTTTCCCAAACATAGTAAGTTTAGTGAAACATTGTTTGTTATCAGATGCCATCACTGAAATTGTTGTACCGCTAATGTAGGCATTAAATACATCAATGCCAGTTACTTTCGTTATAGCATCTGTATTGTGATGCATGAACTATTCAGTAGATGATAACATCTTTGGTTTATTAGTCTCATTCAGAATTATGCCTGTATTCATTTTCCATCTAGGTAAGGAGGCTGTACAATTGCCTATGGTAAGGGTTAAAGAGATTAGAGCATGATTGAACATATCTATCTGCCCTGTATATGGTTGTGAAAGGGAAGAGCAAAGGTTTCTAGATGATAATAGGTAGTTAATTCAGGAGTGGGAACAATGCAAGTTGGAAAATAATGTAAAGTCTGTATGTGTATGGAAGTGGAGCCTCCATTGATCAATGCGCTTGGTGTTTTGAAAAATTTATTTCCAATGAAACATCACATGTTATATTAAAATCTGTTTTTACCTTTTTTTCTTTTAAATAAGGGATTGTATCCTGTGAGACCATAAATATTAGCTATGTGGAGAGCCAAAACCCCAATTTTAACTTTAGTATATGAATTGACCATCTCCATCTGAACGTTATTGAAATATTTGCAGACCTGACTTTTAAGAAAATATGAAATCAGCGCCACTATCCTTCTGCTTGTAGGAAGAGGCAACATCACCCACCCATTCTTTTTTCATGTATGGCAAAAAAAAATTCTTACATAGAGATCTCAAATCTTTGTTCATTTGACGGTATGTCTTAAGCCTTCCACATTTAAATATACAATTTTTAAATTACATGACCTAGCCATGGGATCTAATGCGAGTAAATACATAGTTATCAGAGCAATAGAGAGGGAGCACATAGATCTAGTAAGAAAGGAGTGAGGATCACAGGTAGCTTTTCATGAAGGAAAAATTTATTTAAGAAATTAATCAATAAAAAGAAAAACTAATGAACATTCAAAGAGTCAAGAACCCCAACAAGCAGAGCATAACAAGAACAAACAGTGAACATATAAAAGCGGTAACGGACACCGCACACATTCTTGTCAGCATTACAACAAAATGCATACAAAATGTGTCACCTTCAACTATAATAAACGGAACTTCTCTAACCACTTTCTTAATCATCACTTAGGCGCAATTATGGTTTTGGCTGGCTGCGGACCACCAGACTATCGTGGGGTGTGGCAGTTGCTCTTTAGACACCGCCATACCAGCAGTCCAACCATCCCATTACAAGTTGGTTTGTCGGACCACCCTGGTACCGCCGCTGCCAGGGAACCAGTGTTCCCTGGAGGTGGCACGGTGAGAAGAGGCCACAAAATGCTTGGTGGGACCACCGGAGTCCCGACAGGCATATTACGATGGGCAAGAAAGTGATGAGTAACGGCGCTGCAGGGGCGTTCCATGCTTTCTGCCTATAAACTTGGAGAATGACGCTCAGAGACAGAAAGACAATTTTGTATTTGACCCTCAAAATGCATTGGCTGACCTCTGCAAAATATGGGCCGACCTGTCAACATGGTCTGGCCAAACCAGCTTATCCCCAGGTAATTGCATTTTTAAACAATTTCAAGGGCATATACAGCAATCATCGGGAATTATTTCATGGATGGAAATGTCGACATTGACATTATTTTTGTTTATTGTGTGTTATTACATACATCCTTACAACAATAAAAGCTCTCATATTTTTTCAATGCCCTATGCATTTTGTTTTGTATGTAGGACAATGTTATGGTGTTGTCATCAAACTTAAGGATCACTATCATTTTATTGCACAGATTTGGCAAGTCCAGATTCCCCCTGAAAAGGAATTCTTCAGAATCGTTCAGAAAAATGGAGAACAATAACACACCCCTTCTGAACCCCCGAGCACATATTACAATATTGGGTACATTGTCCTGTAATTCCGCATCGGACACAAGCACTTCTTTTTCCATGCAATATCAACTTGTACAATGGGATTTCCCACCATGAGTTCTAAAAACGACAATAACAATAACTTGGATCCCTTCTACAGATCGAATGCTGATTTAAGATCTATAAAAGATAAGTACAGGGGAGACTTGAGCACTTTTTATGCTTGACACATACCATATATAATTTGAGAGGTTGGTCGATAGTACTGATGCCCTTGTGAAATGATGCCTGTGCATCTGTTAGAAGCGTATGTTGGTCTGCCCAGATCTGCAGCCTGTTAAGAAGAACATGGGCAAATATTTCCTTTGTGAATTCCAAATATAATATTGGTCTGAATTGCTAGGTACCAACTTTCTTTATTTTTTATGGATGGTACTATAACAGTGGGTCACGAGGAGCGGAAATTTGATTTATTCCTATGGGAACATTCAATATCTTGGTGAAGACCATTGACCAGGCCTTGCAGCCGTAGCGAAACATATCAGCTGGGACATAATCCGGGCCAGGTGATTTGTGGGATCCAGGATCGCTCATTCTACTTCTGAGAGCAAGATATTTATTAGCACTTTTGGTGCAAGAGCAACAGGCTCCACCAGTTGTGGAGGGTTGTCAATACAACGGGGGATTTTACCCCGCATGCCATTACAACGCGGGGATTACTTTCGCTGGAGGGCGCTGGATAGTGGAATAGTTTAATTTTCTATTCCAACTCCAGCCCACGTTGACAGTAGGGAAGGTGTTGGATAGAAAATTAAACTATTCCCTATCCAACAGCGCCCTCCAGCGAAAGTCGCTGTAACGACTTTTGTTGTAATACCCGCGTTGTAATGGCAGTGCTGGGTAATCCCCGCGTTGTTATGTCTGTTCTCCGATGTGGAGTATAGTTGCTGTTGGAGTATACGCCCTTAAAATGATCAATCCAGGTCTGTGCTCAGGTATGATGTTCTTAGCTCTTTGGTCCTTCCCTAAATATCCCAGTGCTTCCCCCCAAATGGATCTACTATTATTTTCTTTCACAGCATTGATCAAGTGTTCTTCTCTTGCAATAGGACTTTGTATTTACTCCCAGCAGCCTTAAACGCTTAAGCGCTTCTTGGAAAAACATACCGACCATGGTATTTTCTTATAAATTCGAATTTAGCAGCTCTGCACTTCTTGTCGTACAACCCCATTTCTGGTTTCCCACTGTTATTAATTTGTGTGTTAAGGATACCATCTGTATGTTGTTCTTGTTCCAATATGTCTCCACATTCTCTTTTACTGCTGTTCCACTGTTGTTAGACCCAACTTTTGTAGTAAAAATTTGCCACTATTCTGTCCATCCAGGATTTTACACTTGAAACACAGAGGGTCGTGGCCTCTCACAGGCCACTGAACAGGTGTCCCTTCCTGCACAAAAACATTCCTACCTGCAACACAGACACCCTTGTACCTTGGTGAAAAGGTGCCTGTGTTGGCGCTAGGCAGCGCATAGGGCACCAGCACAAGGAAAGGACAGGAATGCACCATATAATGTTAAATACTGCACAATCATTGCCCACTCCCTGTAATCTGCTGCTGAGTACAGGTGCTTGTCCTCCTCATAGCCTTCTGCTGGTTCTCTAAAGAGGTATCAGACTAAAATCTCATCCATGTCCCCTGTCAGAACCATTTTTGTTGCTTTCCCCTCCTTTCTATTAGCTTTTTCTTCGGTGGAACTTCTTTTTTTTCCTCCTTAGTGTCTGTCTCTGTGCTGCTCCATGGTGGCTCAGCATTGCAACTCTGTGCATAGTAATTCCCAGTGGCTGGTTAACTAGGCTCACAATCTGCAACCCTTAATTCTCTTCCTCATTCGATGTTTTGGTCATCACCAGGGGATTGAGGTTGTGTTTCGTTACTGTACCACAGCTGCCAATATCATTTGGTGGCATGGCTTCATGCAATTTAACCAATGGTTTAATCATATCTAGGAGTCTCTGTGCACCTTATGTCAGGGCTAGGGTGCCACCTTGATCCACTCTCTGGTTTGAAACTATCCCAGGTCCTACAGTTCCCTTGGTTACTGATTAAAGTAAGAAGCTGGTGGGTCACCCGTGGGTCTAGGCGAGGAAGAGGGCAGAAGATTGATGTTTGTCGGTGTTGAAACTTCATGCTTGGTCAGTCTAGTAGCCATTGCTTCCAATAGAAGTGTTAGGAGATTGGTATTATGTTTGTTGATGCGTACTACATTTTCTAATAGAGTGAGGACAGAGCTCAATATCCATTCTAGCGAGAACAAGGATTTTGAAATTATAAAATCTTGACCAGTGTTACAGGGAGAGCTTTGCACAATAAGCGATGACGTCCACAGGTGACATTTAACTTTCCATGCATGCAAAGCAACTCGTGACATAGGACCTCTCCATTTTTTACCAGAAATTTCAGCTATATCCCTACAGCTCGCCATCATCGCTCAGCTCACGATCACAATCTGGTAATCCCCAGGTTCAAAAAAAGTTCCTAGGGCGGAAGAAGCTTTCTGGAAAGGGGCGACCGCTCGGTCCCCCCGAACGTATGGATGGGTGCCCGAACCTCCCGGGAAACCATTTTGGGCGGGGTGGGCGTAGCCCGGCTGGTATGCCCAAAGCGGCGTAGCCGGGGCGCGCCTTCCCCCGCCTGAGAGGGGTTGTCCTAGACACCTCGATGGAAGACCACGCCCAGTAGGCGTATCGGGGACGGGTACACGCCCTCCCGCAGAAGGATAAAGGAGCGGGAATCCAGAAGATCGTCCTCTTGTTCCTCGGATCGGAAGGCTGCACCCACTCATTGCTCGTGAGCCCTCGACGGAACAAGCAGCAATTTTGAATGTGGTAATCTTGTTTTTTCTCTTTCAGTTTCGAGGGACCACAGATTTCAGGACCTCGTGGATCGACCAAGGGCGGAAGACTCGAAACCATGCCTAGCAAGACAGCAGGAAAGGGTTCCGAGACAGAGAGGATGTTACGCCTGTTGTCGAATCGGATGGCTTGTATGGACCGAAAGCTCGGACAAGTTCAATCGCTCGGGAGAGGTTTAGCGGAGGTAAAGAAGCAATTGGCCGCATTGAACGACCCAGGTCAGCCAAAAAAGGTTATAGGCCCGGCTTTGCCGGGAATAGTCCCCGGGGGAAGAGGGAAGCGGGTCAAGGAAAGGGCGGTTTCGGGGGGGGTCCCAGTTCCAGAGGTACCTCTCATCGCCCCCCTCGTACCGGTCGATAACCCGGTTCAGACCCCTGATGTAGGCCAGCCTATCCCGGTGGTGATCACCTCTGTCGAGGACGATGAAATACCCCCAGAATTGGCCGCACAGTTGACGGCATGGCTCAAAACAAAGGTGGGGGGCACAGCGACCCCGGGAGATCCGGCTGAAGAAGCCAGAGTGTTAATGAAGCAGTTGCGGCAATCGAGAGATGTCGCGAAGGCGAGTGTTCCTCTTGTTCCCCCACAGGTGGCGCCGGGAGTACCAGCAGCTGGTCAAGAAAAGACGGCGGCAACAACAGCCGATCCGGGTAAGCTCGCATTGCCGATGGTGGGGGAGGGCTCGATACCCTCAAGGCGGGAAAAGGTTGCACAGCACATTCCCTTGGCCACGAAAGAGTTAATATGGGGAGACAAGTATGTCAACATGTTTTCATTGTCAACGGACCATCGTGAGATGGAGTATGCTAAAACGCAGAAAGATTTGTGGCACCCTAGTGTCTGGCGCGCCAAGATGGCCGAGTTTAGGGTGGAAGAGACAGTGACGAACTGGGTTAAGGCCTTCTCTATATTTACCGCAGTTATGGGGAACGTAAACCTGAGGTTATGACTGAGTTGGTTTGCTATCAGAATCGCATCATGGATTTTTATTCAATGTATGAGGGGGAAGAATGGAAAGGCTATGACATGAAGTTCCGTAAAGCAAAAGAATATGATGCTTCTTTGTCTTTGGATTGTTTGGACTCGGTGTCATGGCACAAGCAACTCCTGCCAGGGGCGACAGGTACGTCCTCGCCAGGCGGGAGCGGGTCCGGAGTGGTCCGCCAAAAGCCCGGGGTGCCCTTTCGAGCAGGCACAGGTGGGGGCTATCAGCCTAGAGTTGGCGGGAATGGCGGAAAAGGAGGGGTCTGTTGGGGCTTCAATCGAGGCAATTGTAACAGACCACAGGGGACATGCAAGTTTAAGCATGTGTGTGCCGGCTGTGGGAATTCCTCACACCCGGAAAGTGCATGTAGATCAAAAAATGGTGGGACGGGAGGAAAAGGTGGACCTAAGCAGGAGTGAGGTAGACCTTTGTAACCGATTGCCTACACCCGTTGATCTCATGGTTATGATTCCGTGGTTAAACAAATACCCTGATCATGTATCCGCTGGGGTGTTGAGGAAGGGATTCTTACATGGCTTCCACATCCCGGCGGGGGAGGTTCAGGGGAACTCCTTTTGTAGAAACCAGTTATCGGTACGGCACAACGCAGGCGTGGCAGAAAAGAGAATAGCTAAAGAGGTCAGTTTAGGACGAGTGGCTGGCCCCTTTTCCTGCCCGCCGGTGGCCGAGTTCATCTGTTCCCCGTTAGGGGTTGTCCCGAAGAAAGATCCGGGGGAGTTTAGACTCATACATAACCTTTCTGCTCCTAGGGGTTCCTCAGTGAATGATGCCATTGACCCAGAAGTTTGTTCGGTACCATACGCATCGTTCGACGATGCCGTGGCCATATTGAACCACCTAGGCCCTGGGGCGCTGATGGCTAAATGTGATATCGAATCAGTATTCCGGTTGCTTCCGGTGCACCCGCAGGATCAGCGTCTGCTAGGTTTTGCATTTCAGGGAAGTTATTACATGGATAAATGCATGCCCATGGGTTGTTCCATTTCGTGTGCATATTTTGAGATGTTTAGCTGTTTTTTGGAATGGGCATTTACCGAGGCCACAGGGCATAGACATGTTATGCATTATCTGGATGACTTTCTGTTTTTGGGGGCAGCCAGGGATACGAATTGCGCGCAGGCGCTGTATGATTTCTGCATCCTCATGAATGAATTTGGTGTCCCATTGGCACCAGGTAAGACGGTCGGACCATCTACTTCACTGGAGTTTCTGGGAATTGAGCTCGATTCTGTGGAGGGGTGTTTCCGACTACCAGTAGACAAAGTGATCAAGTTCCAGGCTTCCTTGATGCAATGCCTTGGGGGGGAGAAAGTGACCCTGCACCAGTTACAACAAACAGTGGGTCAGCTTAATTTTGCCTTGAGGGTGATTCCCATGGCCCGACCGTTTTCGCGCTCTATCGCGCAAGCTATGGGTGGTCTCAAAGAGGCTCATCACCGTACGAGACTGTCTGGAGAGGTTTGCCAGGATATGCATATTTGGTTGGCATTTATGGCGGACTTCAACGGTCGAGTCGTCTGGAGCTCCCCGCCAGAGTCTTCGGAGGAATTAGGTCTATGGACCGACTCGGCAGGGAGCATGGGTTTTGGCGCCATCTTAGGTGATCGATGGTCAGCACAAACATGGCCAACATGGTGGCACTCCAACGGTCTCACAGGTAACATTGGGTTCCTGGAGTTATTCCCCATCTGGGTTGCTCTGATGACATGGGCTGACGACTTCAGGGGCCGCTCAGTGGTGTTTTGGTCCGACAATATGACGGTTGTTGATTGCATTAACCAACAGGCAGCACGCTGCAAAATGATCTTGAGATTGTTGAAAGAGATTGTGCTGCTTTGCATGAGACTGAATGTACTGTTCAGGGCAAAACATGTGCCAGGTGTACTGAATCATGCGGCTGATGCACTCTCTCGTTCACATATGCAGGCATTCAGGGGTTATCTGCCCACAGCAGACCCAGAGGCAGCACCATTCCCAGAAGCAATGTGGTTAATCGGTGCCTCGGATTACAAGACCTCGTGGCAGCGAGTCTAGCCCCCAGGACAAGGAAAGCATACGAAGGAGCGTTTCGTTCCTATTGCACATATTTGGGTCCTGCAGGGAGTCGGAATTGGGGTCAGGAGGAATCCGTCCTGGGGTACCTGGCAGCACTACACAGGGAGGGCCGATCAGTGGCAACGGCCGGTAGGCATAGGGCGGCCATTTCCTTCATGGCCCAGGTACACGGCATAAAAGACCCTACAGGTCCTTTTTTGGTGAAGAAAGCCCTTCGCGGCTGGCAGCGCCTTGAGGGTTGCAAGAAAGATACGAGGCACCCGATTGGCTTAGACAGACTGTCTCTGCTTTTAGCAAAGCTGGATGAGACGTGTTCCTCCCATTACGAAACAGTTCTGTTCCGGGCAGCGTTCACATTGGCCTTCCATGGGGCCATGAGGGTGAGCGAGCTTGTCGCAAAGAACAAGAGAGATATGGAGGGAGGTTTGTGCAGGGATCACATCCAGATAAGGGGTGATTCGATGGTAATCATGATAGCCAGGTCCAAGACTGACCAGGGGGCTATGGGAGATAGTGTGGTCGTACAGCGCAAGCGTGGGTCCCCCGTCTGGCCGTTGAAATGTGTGGAAGACTATTTGGCGCTAAGAGCGGCCGCTTGGGGGGGGAGCTTGCTACGACACAAGGATGGCACCCCACTGACGAGATTTCAGTTTCAGAGGGTGCTGGCACTGGGAATCGCTGACGCGGGCATGGACCCGTGCGATTTTGGGACCCACTCCTTTAGGATAGGGGCTGCTACTGAGGCTACAGCCAGGGGTCAGAGTGCTGAGGAAGTGAAACAATTGTGCCGTTGGTCCTCGAATTGCTTCAAGAGGTATGTGCGCTTGCACATGTTGTAAGTGATCAATTGACATGCACTCACGTTTTCTGTCTTTTGTTTACTTTGCAGTTTCGCGAGCCTGCCATGCAGGGCGGAATTGGAGGTCGACCCTGCATCAAGAGACCAGCGGTCAGAGATCACCGACTGGAGAGAGGATGGCATGGGTCGTGGGCCACTCATACGTGCGGCGCGCCGGTGACGTATTCAAGGAAGGTGACGCGATTCACGCACCTGGGGAATACGGGTTCAGAGTGGCTTTCCATGGGAAAGGTGGGCTCGTTTTTGACAAATTTGAGTCATTTTTCGAGGGACTTTTAGGGCGGCATAGGTCACCGCCATCTGTAGTCATAATACACCTGGGAGGCAACGATTGGTGACACTGGGTAGACGAGTGTTACTTGAACGAATCTTGTCGGCTGTTAGCTGGTTGGCTAAAAGAGTCCCGGGGTGCACGATGGCCTGGTCCCACATGATTCCTAGAAGGAGGTGGCAGGGGGGCCTTTCGGTGTCAGCTCTGAACCATTCAGTTAAATGGGTCAATAATAAGATTGGTAGATTGTTCCGTTCTGCACAGTTGCATGTCATTCCACATGGGTGTATCCGGGGTGACCATATGTATCTGAACGATGGGGTTCACCTGTCCAGGGAGGGGAATGATTTACTCATGGGAGACTTTGTTGCATGGCTAAGAGGTTTGAGGAAGCATGACCTATAGGAGGAGTTGGGGGGGACCGGATAGTCGGTCAACTATCCGGTCTGTGGCGGTAAGGTCATGATCGGTGAGCAGTAATTTAAAGGTCCCTAGAGTGGGGCGCCACCCACAATGGATGGGAGTGCCCGGGGGAAGACGGCTATTGGCCCCTTCCATGGGAAGGCGGCACCCACTAAGGATGGGGCGCCTAGGGGGAGATGGCCATGGGCCCCTCCCAGGGGGGGAGGCGGTTATATGCCCCTCCTTACTAATTTCCCGGGGGCCGGATATCCGCGACGGCGGATAGAGAGTGTGGGGTTGGGGGGGAGAGTCCACGCTGTCCTTCCTACAGAGACCTCATACGGGAACTCGGACGACCCTTAAGATGGCGTCGAGTAGAAAGGGGGCCCCCACCACGACAAGGGAAGTTACAGTTGGCAATGAGGGTAGAGCCCTCTGCGCATGCGCCGCTCACACAGTGAGGGCAGGAGTTTGGTAGTAGGGATCTGACACCGGTTAAGACCTTGCCGTTGGCCCTTAATGCTAGGATGTACAATTTGAATTAGAGTGTATGCATTTTCAGGATGTTAGCCAAAAGTACATGACTGCATCGAAATGTAATAAGTGACAAATTGTACATAATGCATAATGATGAAACTTTTATATAATGTTTTAAATTTTGTTTCATATTTTATTAAATACGGCCGGGAGGGTGATATCCTCCCGTCTTCCAAAAGTTCAACTATTGTCCGACTTCCCATCCTTGGGGATATGTGTTGGGAGGGGGTGGTGGGCATCCCGGCCATATGGAAAGGGGCGACCGCTCGGTCCCCCCGAACGTATGGATGGGTGCCCGAACCTCCCGGGAAACCATTTTGGGCGGGGTGGGCGTAGCCCGGCTGGTATGCCCAAAGCGGCGTAGCCGGGGCGCGCCTTCCCCCGCCCGAGAGGGGTTGTCCTAGACACCTCGATGGAAGACCACGCCCAGTAGGCGTATCGGGGACGGGTACACGCCCTCCCGCAGAAGGATAAAGGAGCGGGAATCCAGAAGATCGTCCTCTTGTTCCTCGGATCGGAAGGCTGCACCCACTCGTTGCTCGTGAGCCCTCGACGGAACAATTTTGACCCACCCACCAGCCCCTGATAGCAAAAGTTTGGGAGAAAATAAAGTTTTTCTGAGTGATGAAAGTATAGGCCTTTTTTCCTTGGTAGAGTGAATGAAGGAACTTTGAGAATAAAGATTTGGTTTGCATTGGAGAAATTTCTTCTTGCAGGAAAGATCAGTGATAACAGTAAGATGATGTGAAATTTTTTCTTTTTAGTAGGTAAACAACTGTCGTATTTATTTGTCGGGCGGTAAGGTCATGATCGGTGAGCAGTAATTTAAAGGTCCCTAGAGTGGGGCGCCACCCACAATGGATGGGAGCGCCCGGGGGAAGACGGCCATTGGCCCCTTCCATGGGGAGGCGGCACCCACTAAGGATGGGGCGCCTAGGGGGAGATGGCCATGGGCCCCTCCCAGGGGGGAGGCGGTTATATGCCCCTCCTTACTAATTTCCCGGGGGCCGGATATCCGCGACGGCGGATAGAGAGTGTGGGGTTGGGGGGGAGAGTCCACGCTGTCCTTCCTACAGAGACCTCATACGGGAACTCGAACGACCCTTAAGATGGCGTCGAGTAGAAAGGGGGCCCCCACCACGACAAGGGAAGTTACAGTTGGCAATGAGGGTAGAGCCCTCTGCGCATGCGCCGCTCACACAGTGAGGGCGGGAGTTTGGTAGTAGGGATCTGACACCGGTTAAGACCTTGCCGTTGGCCCTTAATGCTAGGATGTACAATTTGAATTAGAGTGTATGCATTTTCAGGATGTTAGCCAAAAGTACATGACTGCATCGAAATGTAATTAGTGACAAATTGTACATAATGCATAATGATGAAACTTTTATTTAATGTTTTAAATTTTGTTTCATATTTTAATAAATACGGCCGGGAGGGTGACTCCCTCCCGTCTTCCAAAAGTTCAACTATTGTCCGACTTCCCATCCTTGGGGATATGTGTTGGGAGGGGGTGGCGGGCATCCCGGCCATATGGTTGGTATGATCAGACTCTGGTACTCGCTTCCACAGAAGTTAAAAGATGAAACTCACTTGTTGGCCTTCAGGTAGGCGTTAAAGACGTGGCTTTTCAATCTCTGATTTTGTAATAAGACTGTCTGGCTTTTCGCATCTGATGAGCTAGCGCCTTGACACCCTAGGGTAAATATACTGCACTTCATAAATTTATTTTTCATTTCATTTCATTAGACAACACAAGTTTTAGGGATCACATCACATACACTGACCCATGGGTGACAGAGCCCCAGTGTGCAGAGTATAATAACCTGCAATAGAATTCAGCAAACAAATGGGGTGAACACGCAAAAAGGGGCATTTTTCACATATTTGAAAATTACTTAATAGGTAAAAACATGTTAAAATGGATTATTCGAAAATCACTGTTCCTGGTAAAGATACAGATTCAAAGTACATTTTGAACGGCTGTCACATTCAGCGAATCTTGATTAATTACTGCTTTAGAATTTGTGAGTCAAAAGTGTCCTACAAGACTTACATTGAAAAGCACATTAATATGTTGTCTATTGTTTAGGGAAGGATATTGGGGTTTATCTCCGCTTTTTTGGCTTTAAAAGCCAAGAAAGCGGAGATAAAATTATCTCCCTATTACCTAGCTGTTGCTAACACCAGTTAGCGACAGCTAGTAGGAGATAGCGACCATCTTGGGCCCCACTTTGCATGTCAGTGATATTTATCACTAATGACATGCAAAGTGGGCGTGCCAAGATGTTAGCGACTGGAAACAGTCGCTAACATCGCTATCTCCTATTACCAACTTTTGGAGATATTCGCGCTAAGCGCGAATATCTCCAAAAACTAACACCTGCCCTGAGCAGTTCTTAGCCATGTTATCCAATGGGAGGTGGATAACATGGCTAAGAGCATTAGCTCGGTAATGCATGAATATCGCTGACTTTTCAGCGATATTCATGCATTGGGGCCGTTTTTTATCGCATTTGCGATAAACCTTGATAATAGCAAGGTTTATCTGCGATAATTTCTGACGATGCTTAGCGTTAAAAAATTCGTTGCTAAGCATCGTTAGCGATAAATATCGCTTAACGTTGGTAATATGCCCCATTGTTTTTTACCTGGGTTAAATATGTAAAAAAGCTTTTACATGGATTGTTCATAATGAAGTTAAATCAAGGATTTTTTGGACTATTTTCATAAATGGATAAAACGTGTGAACCTGGTTCTAATTATAGACCTCTTTGAAACATATACGCGTAGAGGCCATCAATGCGTCCTCTGCAAAGGTCATTTTTTTGAAAGTAAGTTTTTTTTATCACAGTACATTTTCATCCACATGCACTGTTTATCGGTTAGAAAGGCGTAATGATGTTGTCACATTAATTGCAGTCATCCTATACCCAATTCACTCTGTGATCTGTCCATGGAGTACGAACAGTATGAAGTATACAGACACCACAAAAGCAGTCTATAACATTGTAATTATTTTACCCTTATCGTTGTGTATCCGTACCATAGGATTAGATAGAATAATTTACATTAATCCCAGTTCGGACTGTATTGCACAATTGTAAAAAGAATGAAAATGGAATGGCTCTTGCAATGCAATTTTCTTCATGGGAAATAAATAAGTACTATTTGCTAGGCAGGTATTCGAAAGGCCACGATTGCAGCAAACTGCTTGAATAATTATCTTAATTGAGATTTGTGTGCTGTCATTTATAGTGTATGAAATGATAACTACAGGATAGGTTGTACATTTCAAAACCTATTGGGTCAAGCGTTCTACTTAACAGACAATTTTCTTCCTAGCTGCAGAGACCTCTCCTTGTAACTGAAAATGTTCTTTGCCGTGACCTGGCACCACTAAGAAAAATCGTCTTTTGCAGTTGTTCGGTCCAATCGATGTATTATGTGTCTTTTATATCTACTAAGTTGGCAGGAATATTTATTTATGTTAATTTAGCAAATACTTTTAAAGAAATATTTTTGGAGTGTAATGCTAAAGAGAAACTTCTAAAAATACTTTAACATTTTTATTCTCGAACAATATATTTTTGTACCATTGTCTTTTTCAAACAGATCCCTAATAAACCCTTCTATATAAAAAGTAAAGCGCCTGCATCTTAATATTCTTCTTGCAATTGAAAAATGGTTTGCAACTTTGTCCAAGTAGGGACCCTTCTTCCCAGTCAAGGTAAAGGAGATACCCCTGCTCACCCCCTTGGTAGCTTGGCACAAGCATACATGTTTATCCCAGAGGCAGTGTGTAAAGCATTTGTGCACACATACAGTAATACAGTGAAAAAACTACAAATGGACACCACATCAGTTTAGAAAAATTAGTAATCTTTATCTAAACCAAACAAGACTAAAACGACAAAAATCCAACATACAATGATAAGAATGTGATTCTTAGAAGGTAAAAACAGTTCTGCACATACAAACTATTGATGCAACACTTTCAACAAAAAAGGGGCATATTTATAAGCCCCTTGCACCGTCGGTGCTCCCTTTTTACATGGGAAAAAGTGGCGCACCGGCGGCGCAAGGGGCTTGTAAATAACCCCTAAAGTACCTTGGATGCGTCACAATCATAAACAAAAATAGTGCAGGGAAGGTGATTTGTCAGTATCTTAGGCCCAGGGAAGGTTATACTTTGGTTCCTTACTTCAGGGGATCACTGGCATAACGAAAATTGAGGTGGCCTCCCTGCAAGGTATGTAGAGAGGCCCCCTCCAGGCTCAATTAGGAGCTCTCCGGACAGAGTGCAGTGCCGAGAGGGCCCCCTGGAGCTTCGGGCCCCGCCGCACCGCGTGGGCTGCGGGGGCCTGTGTTACGCCCCTGCAGGGGATGTGATGCATTGCTTCCTTACTGCCACTCAGCGGAGGTGATGAGTTGGCTCCTCATTGAAGGGGAGGTGATGTAGACTTGGCACCCGGTGCGATACGTGGGAATCGGGGATTCGTCGGTTCTCGATGCAGTGCCGAAAGTACTGCGTTGGTCTCTCCATCCGCGGTTCCATGATGCATTGCGTCTTGCAGCTGCACAGCAAGGCCTGCATCAGAATCGTAGCAGTGATCTCGGACTTCGGATATCAGTGCACAGGATGCAGCTTGTGGTAATTTCTTCAGCCGCGGGCAGGCGCTGCGTCAGTTTCTTCAGTGGCACAGCGACTATGCATCAGAAACGGGTGCGGATACGTCGCGCTTCTCTTAGTTGCGTATCTTTTCCAGCTCCCAACAGCAGGAACGATCTCCAAAGGCCCAACACAGCAACAGGCACCTCTTGGCAGGTCAAAAGTCCCAGCAAGGGAGTCCAGGGGAGCTGGTAGTGAAGTCTTTGTGTCCCTGAGACTTCAGAACAGGAGGCAAGCTCTACTTCAAGCCTTGGAGATCTTCTTCAAGCAGGATACACAGCACAGAGCAAAGTCTGTATCCTCTCCTTAGCAGAAATGGCCACTGCAGGCCAACCCCAGACAGCACACAGCAAAGGGGCAGTACTTCTCCTTCAGTTTTCCCAGCTCTTCTCCTTGGCAGAGTTTCCTCTTGAGTCCAGAAGTATTCTAAAGTTCTGGGGTCTGTGCCCTTATATTTATACAGCATTTACCTTTGTTCTCTTGTGGTGGAAAGGCTCTGTGCTCAGTCAAAACCAGTTCTGTCCTCTCTAGTCCAGCTACCCAGCAGAAGGTGGAGACAGCAGTGTGTAAGACAGACCCGGCCCATTCAGGTGCAAGGAAATCTCATCCCCCTACTCTAAATATAGCCTAGGTCTATTCCGCCCAGCCCTGACTCATCTAGGAAAGGCGGGACATACCTCACCCCTCACCCCCAGTGGCTGTCTACAGTGAATGCACACCCCCAACCCCTGTCACTCTCAAGCCAGGTAGTCAATCCCCAAACCAGCAGAGGTACGCAGGATGGGTAAGCAAGAAAATACCCACTTTCTAAAACACACAATATAAAATTCCTCTTTACTAACAGATGCCTTTTTATATTCTGAGTTCAGGCATACTAAACTCCATCGTTCTAGCTTGTCCCAATGGGAAGTTATACTTATAAGATCTTATAAGTAAACTCCCATTCTATCCTATTAGACAGATAGCCATTCAATAGTGAAAAACAAAATACACTGTAGTTCACTATCAGGACATGTCACACACAACAGTACATGTCCTACCTTTCACATACACTGCACCCTGCCCAAAATGGTACCTTGGGCCTGCCTTAGGGGTGACTCAAAAAGATAGGGCCTGGCAGGTGAGTACACTTACCAGGTCGACATGACAGTTGAGAGCATGTGCAGACACGGCAGTGACAGGTCTGAGACCCCTTTGAAAGGCTGATTTTGTGGGTGGCACAATCAGTGCTGCAGGCCCACTAGTAGCATTTGACATACCGGCCCTGAGCACACACAGTGCACTGTACTAGGGAATTAGTAGTAAGTCAAACAAACCAATCATGGAAACTCCACTCCATATTCACAACTTATAGAGGAAGCACTTGCACTTCGGCACTGATCAGCAGTGGCAAAGTACCCAAAGCATCTGGACCAGCAAAACCGAATTCAGCACACAGCAAAAATATAGGAGGCCGAGGCAAAAAGATGGGAAAAACCATGCCAAGGATGCCAGGTCTAATAAAAAACAAAGGTCATAGTCAATGCAAAGATTCAGGACATATAACCATATCGCTTCATTAGGATGAAATCTCAAGAAATGCAATGGAGTACATATAGTCCTAGTCCCTTGATATACCTCTGCAAAAAATTGTTGTTCAGAGATTTTCATTTTTGATTTGTGTTATTGTATCATTAGAGAAGTAACTTAGCTTGGGTAGACATTGCTAATCTGGGCTGTATTTTTTGGGACAACATTTTCAAAAGTAGCAAATGCGTTGCAGTGATGATGTAATATATCAGGAACAATGAGACCAATATACTTCGTTTAGATGTCAAAACATAGGTTTTGGGGTTTAATTAGTATTACAAAGCATAGCAACCCGTCCGTCATTTTCCAAAATGGCAGCTTTATAATGATGTGTTTTAGCCATCATATTGGTAATATATTTTAATATTGTTTTTGTTTCCGATTTCCTGTTGATTCAATTTCATAGGCATCAGCGAAGCAGCTGGTAGCAGAGGATCTTTACCTCCTGACAGAGTATTGCTTTCTAGAAAATATGAGCTCTCCTTCAACAAAGAAAAATGTGTCATAAGCCAAACTAATCTGAAAGGAAAGCTAACATCAACAGTGACTGGAGAGAAGAGAGTTAAAGGTACTGCATAAATACGGAAAGATGAAGTTCACAAAAGATCAAAACTGATGGGTGAAGAGGATCAAATATTTTATAAGTGTAACAAAAAGTGCTACAAGTCATATACAATGGAAAAAAGACTGGAAAAGAATTGTCAAAAAATAGAAGAAACCAGTGAATCACAACAAAAATCTGAGTCTTCTGAGGAAGCGACGACAATCAAACACAATGTCCATCCACTAAAAAGACCGATGGCTACCCCTCTTCCACCTTCAACAACTGATCAGAAAGCAGAGGACCTTTAATGTGTTATCTGTGGTTTAGCCAGAACAAGGGACAAAGGGATTTATGAAAGGACAAAGTACCGAGTATGAATCTCAAAGGGGGAACATGTTTTTATCTGCAGCTAGTTTCTTTCAAGATGATGTTTTCAACTGCATAGCTGATCTAGACAGCGAAGTGAATGTTTGCAGCAGATTTGTTTGCCCACCCAAACTGCATGTGTGCATACATTCGAAAATATGAATGTACAATGAGCTCCCAGCAGCAATATAACCACCAGCCTTCAGTTAAGTTTGCAGTCTTTGAAAAAGCAAATAAAGTTTTAAATTCACTTTTAAGTGCTGGCTACAGGTTCACACTCAGTGAAATCAGAGAAATAATGGTCAGCATTCATGAAACTGTATTGATCCATAATAATTAAATCAAGAGTTTTCTGGTGAGAATGTGCAATGATAGAATTTGTTTTTGTAAGTCTAACAGAATGAACCACTTATGATGTTCTCAGCTGATTTGCGTCCTGAAGTTCTTGCTGCCAAAATAAAATCACAGAATGCAGTAAAATCAGCAGGAACCATTTTAAGAAGTGTCCTGAAAGATTTAGATTTTGGACTTAGTGACACATGTTTTGATGCCCCAGAGCTCCCCAAATCATGGGAGTCAATGAGCATGCCTGATGTTGCCTTCGCATTTTGTTTACATAATTGTCTAATATGAACAAAGCAAAACTGTTACAAACTAAAGTTCTTGAATTCGGAACAGAAGCTGACAGCATTGATGATGGTTTTGAGGATATAAGCGAAGAAGCGGAAGACAATCCCAAGAACTGACAGGCTTATGCTGTGCAAATGTACTGTCTTTTTTAAATCATGCTATATGAATTACATCACGACAAAAAGAAAACTCTACTACACATGATGACTGCAGACACAATCTATGACAAGTGCAAAAGTAGAGAATTAATTACTTAAACTAATAGGATTAGTGTAACAACAAGTTAAAAGGAAATAGTGTGGAGTAGGACCTTGTTAGCAACTCGTGCTGGAAAATCGTGTGAATCCAACAGCACACCACTTCCAAGTCACTTTACCAGGAAAGGATTTACAATTAGTGAACTTGATCATTTTAATTTTGAAGATATCTCTTCTTTGCGTGGAACATCCAGTACACATGATACTGCCTTGGTGTTTTTTCAAGACTGTACCAATGAAGTAGCTTCTGGAAAACAAGCTGTGTCTGTTGCACGCATAAACAAATGGAGCTGAAAGCTTATAACCCAACTGCCTTGCCAATGTGTGCAAAATCACTACAAGACATCAACACGTCCCAGTCTGGCAGAAAGTTTCACAGTGTCTGAGGACCGCAAAGCTGGATTAACTGAATTTATCAAATCACTTATTCTGTGTGAACTGAAGTATGAAGAAAAGCCACTTCTTCCGTGGACTCAAATTCATGCTCTGATCTCCCAGAATACCTTTCCACTGAAGAAGGTTGGGTTTTTACCAGTAATATGATCTCCAGTATGAATCTACGCACAATATACAGAGCTCTATAAAATTTCCAAATTGTCCATGCTCAGCTGGAAGACCAGCGTATCCTGACAATTTTCCGTGATGAAGGTGTTTTCTATATTGTAGTTGGCATTTCTATGAGCAATCCAGTAGAATTTTAAGATGTTTATCCAATGATCGGCATTTTGCACATGAAACAAGTTGTGTTGCGGTGTGTAGAAATTTATCTCAGTGGTTTTGGCATAGATAATGCACTTATTGAGGCTGAAATCAAAACTGTTCAATCAGTATTGAGCAGAACTCATTATGTTTATTCATTACAAGGTATGCTCATTATATCTGAGGCTATAGAAACATTGCGTTGGAATGCTTTCTGGAACAAGAATGACAAAATAGGTTTTGCATATCTTATCTCAGAAGTGAAAAATGCACAGGGTGCACTTCACTCAAAAGAAAAAATGCAAAGCCAGGCATTGTTCAATACACTCAGTTCAAAATTATAAATTCTAAAAAAACGCGTTTGTCAAAGAATGTGAAGACAAACCAGAACATTGCAAGTACTGGGGAAATGTTTTATACGTGATAGCTCTAGTGAAAAACATGGTAAAAGCTGATCGAGAAGGAGATTGGGAGCTACAAATGAAGACTGTGGGGTCACTGATTACTGTTTCAAAAATTTGATTGCATAAACTACCTGAGATATGGGTTCTGGTATTTGGAAAGAATCAAGAAGCTAGAGGTAGAATCTCCATAGCTCTAAAGAAAATTCACCCAAAGACATTTTCATGAGGAAAGAGAGAGAGGGAAGGTTCAATGCTGTGGCTCCAGATATGAAGCTGGAAAAAACAATCCAGAGTTCACAGAAAAGCTCCAAGGTAATTGTTGGTCAGACACATAAAAGTGAATATGTTTCTCCATGGCAGCTAGTTTACCATGAAGTCCTTTCTATTTGTAATATTTTCAGAAATATGACTGTTGTGTTCGATTTTAGATTCCGTATGCATTTCCCGATTCATGCCCTTATATAGGTGTAATTTACATTGCCCTTATATAGGTATAGAAATCCAGTCCTTATTTAGGCATAACCCATGCTACCCAAATACAGGCATGGCTACTTACATCCGTTTATCTTCGTCACAACGACTTCTTGGAAAACCAGACTCTTAAGCCGTAGGGACTTCCCCTTGCCTGGATTTTGATTTCTGCAAGAACTAATTTATTATGCATGAACATCTATTCCTTAGGGGCTCATTCATGACGTTCATATGCCTGACTTTTACGTCAATTCTGGCATTCCTAAACACCTTCAAGGTATAAATATACCTTCACTTGCTATGGCAAAGCACGGTGTGGTTCAGTGCAGTTCGACTACCTACTCGCAGCTCGCCACAGCAACTACCGAAGGAAGCCAACTCCCCAGCTGACGCGCTGACTAGAAGCTGTCATCCTCCTGCCGAGAATCCAGCTCCAGTGTTTCTAACTCCCCTTTCGAGGTGTTGGGAAATAGGGTCCTGGGAAAGAGATACCAACCTCTCTCATTCTAAGGTATGGAGCTGATTAGAACCTAGAGAAACCTTTGGTAATTCTTGGCAAAACTAAACCTATGCTAAACCAGCACCTACTTCTTCCCTCTTACTAGACCTAGGTTAGGCACACTGGGGTAGGTGTATTTTAGAAGCACCAGTTGAGTATTTTAGCCTGTGTTATTTATGTATGTATTTTTATATATGTCACAGCAACAGACAATGGTATTACAGTATTATTTTATATTACTGTTCACGCTGTACGAATTATACTTCGCATTCTGTCTAACGATTGTAGCATTTCATATCTCTTGCATGAGAAAGAAGACTGTTCCAGTCCAAGATGGCGGAGTGAGGGCGCGACCGTGCGGTAGCTAACCTGGCGGCTCCCCACCCCCTCTGATGTGAGCTTCTACAGAGAGACTGAAAATAGAACGGCTTACTAATTTTACTCACGGATTACGTGCTTTTTTGGAAGTACCTTATCACGGAAGGAAACGCGAACGCTGAGAAGAAGGTGTTTGGCGAGGTTACCAATGCTTTGGCTCTCAGGCTTCCCACGGATTATCCGGCGTGCGATCTGCAATGTGATCGCTGGTTCTGGGCTTGGCAGGTCTGGACTTTCGCCTGCAGCTCAACTCTGGGTTCTCCGGAGAATGTCTCCAAAAAATCCGCCTCGCACTACACGCAACACTAAGAACATTGTGGACGCCCCCCCCCCCCTCCCCCTCCTCCTCCTACCACGGCTGCAGCGCAAACGACCGCTTCCGTACCCGTCGCGGCAACTTCTTCGGATCTTACGGTGCCTCAGGATCCAACGGGAGGAGAGACTACATCGTGCAGCCCCAGAGTTAAACCTTCGGCAGCCATGGGAGCGAAGGGGTCGGATCGTGTAAACGCCGGTAAGCCAATCTTGCGACCCCCTACTTTGACGGCTCAAAGCTCCACTCTCTCCAAACATGCCAATATAGCTGCTTTAAAATCGGGGGTCAAGCTCAGGGGGGTATCTTGCGGCGCATTGCTTCTGACAGATGAAGCTATTCTAAGTGCAGCAGCATCTTCGGAAAGTATTGAGGAATTGCCGTCTGGCAAAAACGTACCTTCGAAGTTAACCCTAGACACTAATATAGCCTTGAACTTTGGGGCTTCGGTGAATGACTCAGGAAGAACAGATGAAATAGCAAACACAGAAACCCATCAGGCAGATTCCAACGCTGATGGGACAGACGCTGGGAACATAGGCTCTCCCGAACGAGTACTGGATTCTGACTCGGGTGCTGCTATCACCAATCTCGCTGGCTTTTCAAATACAAGGGTGAATGAAGGGCTGGCTACCGGTGATACAACTCTTCCTGAACTATTATTAGACTCAGACCTGGATGCAGCTATCATCGAAGCAGCCACCAATGGCCTTGGCCTTCCAAGTATAGGTCTGAACGAAGGGCTGGCTACCGGTGATATCTCTATAGAAGTGATAGAGGATAATGCTGACCTAGGTTCTTATGAGGATTATGAAGTAGAGACGGAGGAAGAGACAGATAACTTATCTGATAACCCTACGAAATCTCTGGTAGACAGAAGGCGAAAAATCAAAATCAAGCCCAAGTTTAAAAGAGGAGGGAAAACTGGATCTACCTTAAATCGATCCATTGTAGGCAATATGGCGATTGCTAAGAAGACTCTCACTGATAAAAGCCCCCTTAGAAAATGGATGGCTTGTTAAAAATATGACACTAAGACTATCTGGGACAAGTCCTACAGACTCTGAGCCATCTTCTGGAACTCTATGCCACCCTGCCCCTGAGATCAACTTACCAAGCGCTTCATCAAACTCAGCTCCAGATAAATCAGTGACTGCATTACATGAATCAGCTGAGCAAGCAGCTGCACCTAGGCTAGGACTGGGGGGCGGGATTTCACCGTCTAGTACTCTAACCATGATTACCAATCCGAAAGTGCCAATAACCATTATAGATACTGATAAAATTCCTACCAGGCCTCACGGACCTGCTCTAGAGGGGGAGGATAAACTGGGGTCGGATTCTTCCCAACTAGACATTATCTTTCAAATATTAACTAGCCAACGTGCAGAAGCACAGGAACACTATTTACAACTTCGGGGAGACAATAACAAACTACAGACCTCCCTATCTGAACTGACCTCTAATCTTAGTGGGGTCTCGCAGGACATTGAGGAGTTACAGCATCGGGTGGTGGGTGTAGAGGAGGTGGCTACGCGTATGAATACTGTAGTGAGCCAACACGATGCTCAGTTGAAACTACTTCAGCTAAAAGTTGAGGATCTGGAAAATCGGCAGCGCAGGTCTAACTTAAAACTTTTGGGATACCGGAGGGATCTGAAGGCTCTGATCCAAGGGCTTTCTTGGTAATTTACTATCCCAAGCTTTCCCAGACCTATCAGATTGGGATTGGGATTCCCAAATCCAACGGGCGCATCGTCTACCCCTAGTTCAAAAGAACAAAGAGAGTAAATTCCCTCCACCTTTTCTTATTTATTTTGGCAACTTTTTATTGCGAATAGCTATTTGGCAGAAAGCACGACCTAACACCCCTATAACTATAGGTAACCTCTCTTTGTTTACATGATCTGACCTTAGCAAATCCACTATGGATAGACGGTGGGAAATGCGTAAATTGATGGACCCTAATAAATCCACTGGGGGGCAGGTTTTTCTTCAGGAACCCGCCCGTCTCAAGGTCATCAAAAATGGTCGCATGTACTTTTTTAGCGATACCCGAGTGGCCGAGCTGTTCCTATCCAGCTTAAGCAAGAGCTAATCTTTAACTATGATAGTATACTAGATTGAAACACCATTAGGCTTACATAATAACACGAAATGTTATGGGTTTTTTTTGGTGGTTTTTTTCTCAGAGGGGGGGGGTCACACCAGGTACCGTATCGTAGGTGCTGCCACCACAGCGGCAGCGGAAACTCAAGGGGGGCCTCCTCCCCGGGGGGTGGGAGATTGGGGGGTGGAGGGAGGGGGTTCTTTGTTCTCTGCAGGGTGGGGGGGTGTCAGGGGTGCTGGGGGGTAAAAAAATGAAAAATTGTTTTGTCAACCTGATGGGGGAGCATGCTATCAAAGATAAAGTACTGAGTAAACGTTCACTCCAGTGTGGTTTTGGGACAGTTGTTTTCCACTCGGCGAATTTCATTTTTTTTAATGTATAAACTAAGGTGCTTGGCATGGAATGTTTCGGGGCTAAATAGCAAAAATAAAAGACGTCTTGTTTCAGAGGAGTTGAGACTACATAATCCTTATCTAGTGTTACTTTCAGAAACGCATATTGCTGGCAAGGATAAAAAACTGCTGAACCAACTGGGCTATGATATTCTAACCTGTACCACCATTGGGGCCTCTATCAGAGGGGTAGCTATTCTTAAGGATAAAAGACTAAGGGCAGAAACTCTGCAAACTGCTTATGACAAGGATGGTAGATGGGCTATTGCTCAAATGTTTATTGATAACAAAAAATATGTCATATGTGTGGTGTATAGCTCCAACCAAGATGAACCAAAGGTCTTTGATTACTTAAATTTAAAACTCTTGGATTGGGAGGGGGAGTTAATTATAATGGGAGACTTCAATTGTATTTTAGATTACCAACAAGACACTACCAGGCCCGGAAGTTTCCAAAGGATGCGTAAAACCAGAATTTCTATCTTAGACCTGTGTCGCATCCATAACATTAAAGATGTTTGGTGGTGTCTATATCCAAACATCCCCGGGTATACATACTACTCAGAACCCCATAAGTTATGTTCCCGGTTGGACCTGGCTCTAGTTAATGATAATTTACTGATCTTAAACTCAATGGTGGTATGCCCTAGAATATCCTCGGACCATAACCCTATAATGATGATATTCTCTACCTCACACATTCGTACCGGTCCCAGACCATTTTCTTTTCCCAGGTATTTAGTATCAGACTCAGCTTATATTGCTCAGTTAAAAATCCATCTCACTGACTTCATAAAACATAATCAAAATTCTACGACATGCAACATGGTCTGGGACGCCTGTAAAGACAGCATACGGGGTTTTACTCAGGCTTATGTGCTCAGACAAAACGCTGAGCGACGTAAACTTGATGAAGCCTTGATATCTAACATTGATGCTCAGGAAGCACTGCTAGCGTCAGCACTTCGAGCAGATCTGCCAACGGTAATGGAAATATGTACTAAGCTAAGCCAATTAAAGTTTAAAACCAAGGCTAAATTTATCCCAAAAAATAGTGTCAATATACATAAATATAAGATTGCGCAATACGAGGGAGGGGACAAAATCGGAAAAATCCTGGCATATAAAGTCACTGAGGATAGAGCCAACACTATTATCACGAACATCCGAGGCTCTGACAACAAACTTTATGACCAACCATGCGATATACTAGAACAGTTTGCTGATTTCTATAGGTCCTTATACACCCCGGAATCTACATCTAGTACTGTCTCAATTCAAAACTACTTAGAAGAGAACTTAATCAACTTCAGTAACTTAACAGAAATCGATTTACTGTCTGAAGACATAACCAAGCTCGAACTATGTCAAGCTATTACATCTTTGCCTACAGGGAAGGCTGCCGGGGAGGATACCATCCCTATCGAGATCTACAAAATCTGTTTAGAGGAACTCACACCCCTTCTACTACAAGTTATACAAACTATTGGGCTAACTGGAATAGCTCCCCGCTCATGGAATAAGGCCAAAATAATATTTTTCCTTAAAAAAGAAAAACCGAGGGATGAGAGGGGGTCTTATAGACCCATCTCACTGATTAATTCTGAGGCCAAAATTTTTGCGAAAATTTTAGCAACAAGGCTGGCTCCTCTGATGCCCACAATTGTGAACCTGCAGCAACATGGGTTTGTGACCGGGAGAGATACCACCACTCATGTTAATATGGCCATAACGGCTTTTGATGTGGCAGAGACAGAGTCCACCCCACTCGCTATGATTTTGCTGGATGCCGAAAAGGCTTTTGATCGAATGGGGTGGGACTATCTCTGGCATGCTATGTTAAAAATGGGGTTCGGCGGGCACTTTTTAAAGGGGATACAGGCACTGTATGACAACCCCTCTGCCTGTATCAGTTACGGGGGGCTGACTTCGTCAGACTTTCTGATTTCTCGGGGCACCCGTCAAGGCTGACCCTTGTCACCTTTACTATTTGCCCTCTCACTTGAGCCTTTTTTACATGCACTTCAGGCACAATCACGAATTATACCCTTTAAGTCTAACACACAGGTATTGAAAATTACGGCATATGCCGATGATATTTCCATTTATTTATCTGATATCACAGAGGCATTGAAAGGGATTTCCATCGAGGCCTGTAAATTTGGGACAGTATCTGGCTATAGGTTAAACATAAACAAGACACAAATTATAGCTATTATGCACCTGCGGTAGGGACCCCTGAGATCTGTAAAGTCGCCACATATTTAGGCGTTAAAATAACATCTAAAATACGGGAAATGAACAACATTAATTATAGTGAACTGATTAAATCTACTACCTTAATTTTGAAGAAATGGAACAGACTGCCCCTGAACTTAATCTGCAAAATCAATCGAATTAAAATGAAGGTACTACCAGAATTTGTGTATCTATTCTGTTCCATTCCTTTGGCACTAAACAATTCTTTTTTTAAACAACTGGTTGGAATATTCAGTAGCTTTATCTGGGGCTACAAAAAAGCCAGAAGATCGTTGAAATTTCTCAAGAATGGAACTGTTAAGGGTGGTCTCAATTTCCCTGATTTTAAGTTATATTTTTGGTCCTCGTTTATTAGGCGTCTTCGCTCTCTGCTTAACAGAGAAGATACTTTTTTTTTCATTTATTTATGCTAAAAGCTGACTCAAATTTGCTCTTATTTCGAGTAATCGACCCTAATTACTTTAAAAGGGTAACATTTAAGACTGCAAGGGACATAGTGAGTATTTGGTCAAATATACTAGCATTCTGTAAGACCACCATCTATCATCCGAAACTACAGTTATGGGGTAACCCGGGTCTTCCTGGAATCTTTAATGATTGAGAGGCCCAAAGATGGTCTATGCAGGGAGTTAACGTTTTGGGGAACTTATACGGCGCACATGGGTTCCTAGATTTCCACACACTTAAAATTTTGTATGGTTTGCCGGAAACATTTAGGTTTAAATATTTTCAAATTCACGACTTTCTGGTACGAAAAAAACAAATTTACAACATCTTAGACTGTGATATTTGGAACTGTTTACATGCAATTAAAAACAAATCGATTATAAGCGATGCTTATAGAAATCTTTGTGCCTTTACATCTGATGACTGCTTAAAACTGGCAAGGAAATGGAGCATTAAAACTGGCTTAAATATTACTCCTAAACAGATAACTCAATCTTTATCTAATATTAACAACTCAGTAAGATCATCCAGTTTAAGGCTGCAACAGTTTAGAACAACATGCATGCTATATTATACACCAGAAAAGATTTCGAAGTGGTCTCTCAACAGTAGTTATGGCGACCGTACCAAATGCCCTAAATGCTCAGCGTATGCAGCAGACCTGGAACACATGTTGTTCTCTTGCCCTACCCTGAGGGATTTTTGGGGGGAAGTACATAAAGTTCTGGAAATCAAGAAGATTTATTTACCTTTCATTACTGCGGTTACAGTTCTGCTTGATGTGCATTTCTCCCCCCCACTTTTTCCAGCTCTGGTCACGATCCTTTTATCTTGTGCTAAATTAACACTGGCCAGAGCCTGGACTTGCCCTAAACCTCCTAATATCTCGGAATGGTGGTCTCTAGTAATAGAAATTCACTCTATGGAGTCAGGCCTGGCAAAACTAAGAGGAGCTCATGCAACATGGTCTGGGACGCCTGTAAAGACAGCATACGGGGTTTTACTCAGGCTTATGTGCTCAGACAAAACGCTGAGCGACGTAAACTTGATGAAGCCTTGATATCTAACATTGATGCTCAGGAAGCACTGCTAGCGTCAGCACTTCGAGCAGATCTGCCAACGGTAATGGAAATATGTACTAAGCTAAGCCAATTAAAGTTTAAAACCAAGGCTAAATTTATCCCAAAAAATAGTGTCAATATACATAAATATAAGATTGCGCAATACGAGGGAGGGGACAAAATCGGAAAAATCCTGGCATATAAAGTCACTGAGGATAGAGCCAACACTATTATCACGAACATCCGAGGCTCTGACAACAAACTTTATGACCAACCATGCGATATACTAGAACAGTTTGCTGATTTCTATAGGTCCTTATACACCCCGGAATCTACATCTAGTACTGTCTCAATTCAAAACTACTTAGAAAAGAACTTAATCAACTTCAGTAACTTAACAGAAATCGATTTACTGTCTGAAGACATAACCAAGCTCGAACTATGTCAAGCTATTACATCTTTGCCTACAGGTAAGGCTGCCGGGGAGGATACCATCCCTATCGAGATCTACAAAATCTGTTTAGAGGAACTCACACCCCTTCTACTACAAGTTATACAAACTATTGGGCTAACTGGAATAGCTCCCCGCTCATGGAATAAGGCCAAAATAATATTTTTCCTTAAAAAAGGAAAACCGAGGGAGGAGAGGGGGTCTTATAGACCCATCTCACTGATTAATTCTGATGCAAAAATTTTTGCGAAAATTTTAGCAACAAGGCTGGCTCCTCTGATGCCCAAAATTGTGAACCCGCAGCAACATGGGTTTGTGACCGGGAGAGATACCACCACTCATGTTAATATGCCCATAACGGCTTTTGACGTGGCAGAGACAGAGTCCACCCCACTCGCTATGATTTTGCTGGATGCCGAAAAGGCTTTTGATCGAATGGGGTGGGACTATCTCTGGCATGCTATGTTAAAAATGGGGTTCGGCGGGCACTTTTTAAAGGGGATACAGGCACTGTATGACAACCCCTCTGCCTGTATCAGTTACGGGGGGCTGACTTCGTCAGACTTTCTGATTTCTCGGGGCACCCGTCAAGGCTGACCCTTGTCACCTTTACTATTTGCCCTCTCACTTGAGCCTTTTTTACATGCACTTCAGGCACAATCACGAATTATACCCTTTAAGTCTAACACACAGGTATTGAAAATTACGGCATATGCCGATGATATTTCCATTTATTTATCTGATGTCACAGAGGCATTGAAAGGGATTTCCATCGAGGCCTGTAAATTTGGGACAGTATCTGGCTATAGGTTAAACATAAACAAGACACAAATTATAGCTAATTATGCACCTGCGGTAGCGACCCCTGAGATCTGTAAAGTCGCCACATATTTAGGCGTTAAAATAACATCTAAAATACGGGAAATGAACAATATTAATTATAGTGAACTGATTAAATCTACTACCTTAATTTTGAAGAAATGGCACAGACTGCCCCTGAACTTAATCTGCAAAATCAATCGAATTAAAATGAAGGTACTACCTGAATTTGTGTATCTATTCCGTTCCATTCCTTTGGCACTAAACAATTCTTTGTTTAAACAACTGGTTGGAATATTCAGTAGCTTTATCTGGGGCTACAAAAAAGCCAGAAGATCGTTGAAATTTCTCAAGAATGGAACTGTTAAGGGTGGTCTCAATTTCCCTGATTTTAAGTTATATTTTTGGTCCTCGTTTATTAGGCGTCTTCGCTCTCTGCTTAACAGAGAAGATACTTTTTTTTCATTTATTTATGCTAAAAGCTGACTCAAATTTGCTCTTATTTCGAGTAATCGACCCTAATTACTTTAAAAGGGTAACATTTAAGACTGCAAGGGACATAGTGAGTACTTGGACAAATATACTAGCATTCTGTAAGACCACCATCTATCATCCGAAACTACAGTTATGGGGTAACCCGGGTCTTCCTGGAATCTTTAATGATGGAGAGGCCCAAAAATGGTCTATGCAGGGAGTTAACGTTTTGGGGGACTTATACTGCGCACATGGGTTCCTAGATTTCCACACACTTAAAATTTTGTATGGTTTGCCGGAAACATTTAGGTTTAAATATTTTCAAATTCACGACTTTCTGGTACGAAAAAAACAAATTTACAACATCTTAGACTGTGATATTTGGAACTGTTTACATGCAATTAAAAACAAATCGATTATAAGCGATGCTTATAGAAATCTTTGTGCCTTTACATCTGATGACTGCTTAAAACTAGCAAGGAAATGGAGCATTAAAACTGGCTTAAATATTACTCCTAAACAGATAACTCAATCTTTATCTAATATTAACAACTCAGTAAGATCATCCAGTTTAAGGCTGCAACAGTTTAGAACAACATGCATGCTATATTATACACCAGAAAAGATTTCGAAGTGGTCTCTCAACAGTAGTTATGGCGACCGTACCAAATGCCCTAAATGCTCAGCGTATGCAGCAGACCTGGAACACATGTTGTTCTCTTGCCCTACCCTGAGGGATTTTTGGGGGGAAGTACATAAAGTTCTGGAAATCAAGAAGATTTATTTACCTTTCATTACTGCGGTTACAGTTCTGCTTGATGTGCATTCCTCCCCCCCACTTTTTCCAGCTCTGGTCACGATCCTTTTATCTTGTGCTAAATTAACACTGGCCAGAGCCTGGACTTGCCCTAAACCTCCTAATATCTCGGAATGGTGGTCTCTAGTAATAGAAATTCACTCTATGGAGTCAGGCCTGGCAAAACTAAGAGGAACTCATGCAACATGGTCTGGGACGCCTGTAAAGACAGCATACAGGGTTTTACTCAGCCTTATGTGCTCAGACAAAACGCTGAGCGACGTAAACTTGATGAAGCCTTGATATCTAACATTGATGCTCAGGAAGCACTGCTAGCGTCAGCACTTCGAGCAGATCTGCCAACGGTAATGGAAATATGTACTAAGCTAAGCCAATTAAAGTTTAAAACCAAGGCTAAATTTATCCCAAAAAATAGTGTCAATATACATAAATATAAGATTGCGCAATACGAGGGAGGGGACAAAATCGGAATAATCCTGGCATATAAAGTCACTGAGGATAGAGCCAACACTATTATCACGAACATCCGAGGCTCTGACAACAAACTTTATGACCAACCATGCGATATACTAGAACAGTTTGCTGATTTCTATAGGTCCTTATACACCCCGGAATCTACATCTAGTACTGTCTCAATTCAAAACTACTTAGAAGAGAACTTAATCAAATTCAGTAACTTAACAGAAATCGATTTACTGTCTGAAGACATAACCAAGCTCAAACTATGTCAAGCTATTACATCTTTGCCTACAGGGAAGGCTGCCGGGGAGGATACCATCCCTATCGAGATCTACAAAATCTGTTTAGAGGAACTCACACCCCTTCTACTACAAGTTATACAAACTATTGGGCTAACTGGAATAGCTCCCCGCTCATGGAATAAGGCCAAAATAATATTTTTCCTTAAAAAAGGAAAACCGAGGGAGGAGAGGGGGTCATATAGACCCATCTCACTGATTAATTCTGATGCCAACATTTTTGCAAAAATTTTAGCAACAAGGCTGGCTCCTCTGATGCCCAAAATTGTGAACCCGCAGCAACATGGGTTTGTGACCGGGAGAGATACCACCACTCATGTTAATATGGCCATAACGGCTTTTGACGAGGCAGAGACAGAGTCCACCCCACTCGCTATGATTTTGCTGGATGCCGAAAAGGCTTTTGATCGAATGGGGTGGGACTATCTCTGGCATGCTATGTTAAAAATGGGGTTCGGCGGGCACTTTTTAAAGGGGATACAGGCACTGTATGACAACCCCTCTGCCTGTATCAGTTACGGGGGGCTGACTTCGCCAGACTTTCTGATTTCTCGGGGCACCCGTCAAGGCTGACCCTTGTCACCTTTACTATTTTCCCTCTCACTTGAGCCTTTTTTACATGCACTGCAGGCACAATCACGAATTATACCCTTTAAGTCTAACACACAGGTATTGAAAATTACGGCATATGCCGATGATATTTCCATTTATTTATCTGATGTCACAGAGGCATTGAAAGGGATTTCCATCGAGGCCTGTAAATTTGGGACAGTATCTGGCTATAGGTTAAACATAAACAAGACACAAATTATAGCTAATTATGCACCTGCGGTAGCGACCCCTGAGATCTGTAAAGTCGCCACATATTTAGGCGTTAAAATAACATCTAAAATACGGGAAATGAACATCATTAATTATAGTGAACTGATTAAATCTACTACCTTAATTTTGAAGAAATGGCACAGACTGCCCCTGAACTTAATCTGCAAAATCAATCGAATTAAAATGAAGGTACTACCAGAATTTGTGTATCTATTCCGTTCCATTCCTTTGGCACTAAGCAATTCATTTTTTAAACAACTGGTTGGAATATTCAGTAGCTTTATCTGGGGCTACAAAAAAGCCAGAAGATTGTTGAAATTTCTCAAGAATGGAACTGTTAAGGGTGGTCTCAATTTCCCTGATTTTAAGTTATATTTTTGGTCCTCGTTTATTAGGCGTCTTCGCTCTCTGCTTAACAGAGAAGATACTTTTTTTTTCATTTATTTATGCTAAAAGCTGACTCAAATTTGCTCTTATTTCGAGTAATCGACCCTAATTACTTTAAAAGGGTAACATTTAAGACTGCAAGGGACATAGTGAGTATTTGGACAAATATACTAGCATTCTGTAAGACCACCATCTATCATCCGAAACTACAGTTATGGGGTAACCCGGGTCTTCCTGGAATCTTTAATGATGGAGAGGCCCAAAGATGGTCTATGCAGGGAGTTAACGTTTTGGGGGACTTATACGGCGCACATGGGTTCCTAGATTTCCACACACTTAAAATTTTGTATGGTTTGCCGGAAACATTTAGGTTTAAATATTTTCAAATTCACGACTTTCTGGTACGAAAAAAACAAATTTACAACATCTTAGACTGTGATATTTGGAACTGTTTACATGCAATTAAAAACAAATCGATTATAAGCGATGCTTATAGAAATCTTTGTGCCTTTACATCTGATGACTGCTTAAAACTGGCAAGGAAATGGAGCATTAAAACTGGCTTAAATATTACTCCTAAACAGATAACTCAATCTTTATCTAATATTAACAACTCAGTAAGATCATCCAGTTTAAGGCTGCAACAGTTTAGAACAACATGCATGCTATATTATACACCAGAAAAGATTTCGAAGTGGTCTCTCAACAGTAGTTATGGCGACCGTACCAAATGCCCTAAATGCTCAGCGTATGCAGCAGACCTGGAACACATGTTGTTCTCTTGCCCTACCCTGAGGGATTTTTGGGGGGAAGTACATAAAGTTCTGGAAATCAAGAAGATTTATTTACCTTTCATTACTGCGGTTACAGTTCTGCTTGATGTGCATTCCTCCCCCCCACTTTTTCCAGCTCTGGTCACGATCCTTTTATCTTGTGCTAAATTAACACTGGCCAGAGCCTAGACCTGCCCTAAACCTCCTAATATCTCGGAATGGTGGTCTCTAGTAATAGAAATTCACTCTATGGAGTCAGGCCTGGCAAAACTAAGAGGAGCTCATGCAACATGGTCTGGGACGCCTGTAAAGACAGCATCCGGGGTTTTACTCAGGCTTATGTGCTCAGACAAAACGCTGAGCGACGTAAACTTGATGAAGCCTTGATATCTAACATTGATGCTCAGGAAGCACTGCTAGCGTCAGCACTTCGAGCAGATCTGCCAACGGTAATGGAAATATGTACTAAGCTAAGCCAATTAAAGTTTAAAACCAAGGCTAAATTTATCCCAAAAAATAGTGTCAATATACATAAATATAAGATTGCGCAATACGAGGGAGGGGACAAAATCGGAAAAATCCTGGCATATAAAGTCACTGAGGATAGAGCCAACACTATTATCACGAACATCCGAGGCTCTGACAACAAACTTTATGACCAACCATGCGATATACTAGAACAGTTTGCTGATTTCTATAGGTCCTTATACACCCCGGAATCTACATCTAGTACTGTCTCAATTCAAAACTACTTAGAAGAGAACTTAATCAACTTCAGTAACTTAACAGAAATCGATTTACTGTCTGAAGACATAACCAAGCTCGAACTATGTCAAGCTATTACATCTTTGCCTACAGGGAAGGCTGCCGGGGAGGATACCATCCCTATCGAGATCTACAAAATCTGTTTAGAGGAACTCACACCTCTTCTACTACAAGTTATACAAACTATTGGGCTAACTGGAATAGCTCCCCGCTCATGGAATAAGGCCAAAATAATATTTTTCCTTAAAAAAGGAAAACCGAGGGAGGAGAGGGGGTCTTATAGACCCATCTCACTGATTAATTCTGATGCCAACATTTTTGCGAAAATTTTAGCAACAAGGCTGGCTCCTCTGATGCCCAAAATTGTGAACCCGCAGCAACATGGGTTTGTGGCCAGGAGAGATACCACCACTCATGTTAATATGGCCATAACGGCTTTTGACGTGGCAGAGACAGAGTCCGCCCCACTCGCTATGATTTTGCTGGATGCCGAAAAGGATTTTGATCGAATGGGGTGGGACTATCTCTGGCATGCTATGTTAAAAATGGGGTTCGGCGGGCACTTTTTAAAGGGGATACAGGCACTGTATGACAACCCCTCTGCCTGTATCAGTTACTGGGGGCTGACTTCGTCAGACTTTCTGATTTCTCGGGGCACCCGTCAAGGCTGACCCTTGTCACCTTTACTATTTGCCCATTCACTTGAGCCTTTTTTACATGCACTTCAGGCACAATCACGAATTATACCCTTTAAGTCTAACACACAGGTATTGAAAATTACGGCATATGCCGATGATATTTCCATTTATTTATCTGATGTCACAGAGGCATTGAAAGGGATTTCCATCGAGGCCTGTAAATTTGGGACAGTATCTGGCTATAGGTTAAACATAAACAAGACACAAATTATAGCTAATTATGCACCTGCGGTAGTGACCCCTGAGATCTGTAAAGTCGCCACATATTTAGGCATTAAAATAACATCTAAAATACGGGAAATGAACAACATTAATTATAGTGAACTGATTAAATCTACTACCTTAATTTTGAAGAAATGGCACAGACTGCCCCTGAACTTAATCTGCAAAATTAATCGAATTAAAATGAAGGTACTACCAGAATTTGTGTATCTATTCCGTTCCATTCCTTTGGCACTAAACAATTCTTTTTTTAAACAACTGGTTGGAATATTCAGTAGCTTTATCTGGGGCTACAAAAAAGCCAGAAGATCGTTGAAATTTCTCAAGAATGGAACTGTTAAGGGTGGTCTCAATTTCCCTGATTTTAAGTTATATTTTTGGTCCTCGTTTATTAGGCGTCTTCGCTCTCTGCTTAACAGAGAAGATACTTTTTTTTCATTTATTTATGCTAAAAGCTGACTCAAATTTGCTCTTATTTCGAGTAATCGACCCTAATTACTTTAAAAGGGTAACATTTAAGACTGCAAGGGACATAGTGAGTATTTGGACAAATGTACTAGCATTCTGTAAGACCACCATCTATCATCCAAAACTACAGTTATGGGGTAACCCGGGTCTTCCTGGAATCTTTAATGATGGAGAGGCCCAAAGATGGTATATGCAGGGAGTTAACGTTTTGGGGGACTTATACGGCGCACATGGGTTCCTAGATTTCCACACACTTAAAATTTTGTATGGTTTGCCGGAAACATTTAGGTTTAAATATTTTCAAATTCACGACTTTCTGGTACAAAAAAACAAATTTACAACATCTTAGACTGTGATATTTGGAACTGTTTACATGCAATTAAAAACAAATCGATTATAAGCGATGCTTATAGAAATCTTTGTGCCTTTACATCTGATGACTGCTTAAAACTAGCAAGGAAATGGAGCATTAAAACGGGCTTAAATATTACTCCTAAACAGATAACTCAATCTTTATCTAATATTAACAACTCAGTAAGATCATCCAGTTTAAGGCTGCAACAGTTTAGAACAACATGCATGCTATATTATACACCAGAAAAGATTTCGAAGTGGTCTCTCAACAGTAGTTATGGCGACCGTACCAAATGCCCTAAATGCTCAGCGTATGCAGCAGACCTGGAACACATGCTGTTCTCTTGCCCTACCCTGGGGGATTTTTGGGGGGAAGTACATAAAGTTCTGGAAATCAAGAAGATTTATTTACCTTTCATTACTGCGGTTACAGTTCTGCTTGATGTGCATTCCTCCCCCCCACTTTTTCCAGCTCTGGTCACGATCCTTTTATCTTGTGCTAAATTAACACTGGCCAGAGCCTGGACTTGCCCTAAACCTCCTAATATCTCGGAATGGTGGTCTCTAGTAATAGAAATTCACTCTATGGAGTCAGGCCTGGCAAAACTAAGAGGAGCTCGTTCGTTAAAAAAATTTAAGAAAATATGGGGAAACTTTATTTGAAGTATGTACAATTATTGTAACATTGTTTATTTGGTTAAAGTCTGACTGCTTCGTTTATTTATTATCTACCCATTGCTGTTCTGGCCTAGTTACTCTGACCTAGCTGTTTGTTTAACACAAATTAATATTGTTTAATGTCCTCCAAGTGGAAACTGAAAACTGAATACGAAAATGTAACAAGCTCTGTTTGGATAATATAACTTGGCATGTTTTTCTCATCAGTTTGTCAATAAAAAAAAGATTTAAAAAAAAAAAGAGAAAGAAGACTGTTCAATAAACCATTTTTATTGAAACGCCTGTCTCTCTATTTCTGTTCAACTATGTAGAAACGAAGCATGCACTATTGACTAGGTGAAGTAGTTATCTATTGTTTCCATGACTCTAAAGATATTGTTCCGACTCTAAGGAGAACAAAGTTGACATGTGTATGCGGTTGTCAGAGACTAATTCCTTCTTGTTTATTCGAGAATGTTTTTAGTGATCTCTAAGTTAGCTGGCACACACAATTAAGTTTAATGTACTCGATAGAGACATACTGACCTCAGTCCTATGTCAAATATATAATGTATATTATTCCAATGCACAGAGCCTATTAGGGATATAGGAACTACACTACATGACAAATTCACAATTAATGGACTATCATGAAACTATTGCTCACCATGAATATGTGGGAAAGAGAGGAAAACATTTTAATAAACATGTTGGCAGCCTTTTTCATTTCATGCAAAAGCAAGGAAACCCCTTTGAAATTACTGAGCTTGTGTGACTACAAAACTTTGTGACCAACAGTATGTGGATAGGGATATAAACACATGTCTACTAGATGTCCTGGAACATGGCTCGAAACTATACGCAGAACTGAAGCACAAGAGATTTGTATTCAAAGAGAAAAAGCTGTTTGACATCATCATTAAAGCAAAACTTCCACACTTTAATTGCATACTAAGAGTTTCGTCCAGTCAGACACTACAAAGCAGGTTACAAAAAGCACCTTTCGCAAGAACAGAGAGAGTTGCATGTAGCAAAAGAAAGGGGTGAATTTATCAAGGACATACTGTTGTATTATCTTCTTCCAGCAAAGATATTTTTTGATGGAGATGCTGCAACCAAACTAGTTAAACACAAACTCATACAAGTGCTCGAAAAAAAATGTTTCACCTGAAATGGTGTCCTTATTGAAAACTGCTGTTGAAGTGGACTAAATACCACAATTGTGAATGGTCAAAATCTAATCCAATGCAAATCTTTGGAGAGATCGTTCGGACAGTTCAACTAATATAAAAGTCAGTGTGCACCTTGCAAGAACTGCAAATTGTCTTTGACACTTATCTTGAACAATATGTCAAATAGTGTGAGATAATCAGACCAATGTATACAAGTGGAACAATTGAGCTTGCCTGTATCATACATTTGATACCCATAACTCCGCAACTTGATAAATTCTGGTCATCAACATCGAACAAGATGAACTTGGAGATGTTAACCCACCAAAACATTGCTAATGCTTCAGTGAACACTGAATTTTCAATTATTGAAAGTGGAATGATTGTCAATGAGGAGTTGGTGTCTGCAGAGATATATTTAAAAGGTATGAGCCATATTGTTCAAGAGCTTACATTAGATGAAGCTCACTTTATTGTTGTGCCACATGTTGAGTGGGCTATATACGAAATGGTCCCAATCATGTTGTTGTATTGTCAAATGACACAGACGCTATTATTGTGCTACTTAGATTTGCTGCAGTGTTCATAAGTCAAGTATTGTCAAAGTTATGAATACGTTATGGAACAGGTGAGAAAAGACACTTAATCCCAAGTCATATTCTGTACAAGAAAAATGACCCAGAAATGCCCAGTAATCTTATCAAGGCAAATATTCTTACAGGTGATGACACTATGAGCAAAATCGTAGCTTTAACTGCTGAACATTTGAAGTTTCTAAAAGGATTTGCAGAGACAGAAGAAGAATGTAACGTTAAAGACGTAGAAAAAAACGTGTGCATGTGTGGAAAATGATGATCATAAGTACAATGAGTTCGAGGGGTCAGTGGCCTTCCACTGACATAATATTCTATGCATGGACACATTAAAGGGAACGTACTACTTGATCCGAAGATGTGTTACTATTTTGGATCATGCATACGTAGAGAAAGATCCGTGTGAATTTTGGGGTGCCAAAAACTATGAAATTACTAAAGCCTCTAGCTACAGAACTCACACTCACAAGTACTTGCAAAACCTGTAGTACAAAATGATGTCCCTGTCGATATGCTCTTCTCAAATGTTCAACATTCTGCAAATGTACCATGAGCAATTGGCGAAACAAAGTGAACTATGAAAATGTGTTTAAGACAGGAATGATAAAAATTATGTTTTCATATTCAGATGATAAACTTTGTTTGAAGTATACATAAAATGATTGAAAAACATTATCATTAATTTCATTTCTATATATGTCTCTTCTTCCTCTATCATAGCCCCCATTTTGGAAAGACTACTTGATCCCCAAAACCTATGTTATGACAGCAAAATTAAGTATATAGATCTCATGGTTCCTGAAATATACATCATCACTGCAACATTTCCGACATTTTTAAAAATGTTGTTCAGACAACTTGGCCCTAATGAGCAATGTCTACCCAAGCTAAATTACTTCTCAAATGATCCAAAACACAAATTAAAAATGAAATCTCTGGACAACAATTTTTTTATGGAGGTATATCAGGGGCCGGAATTTTTACATGCATTGAACTACTGGTTTTAAGCTAGAAACAGTTACCCCAATTCCCCACTGCATTGCATGTCATCAACCAATCACCTGCAGGCAACATACCACTCATTCTCACCTAAAGGACCCCCCGCCATATTAGTATGGCGGGGGGACCGCGGCGGACGGAAAGACCATCCGCCGCTTTTCTAATATGGTGGCGGTGTCTAATAGACACCGTCAGCCATATTAGCTTGGGCTTTTTTAGATGCCTTTCTGTGGCGGCGATGCCGCCACTAAAAGGCATGCGGTCTTCACTTTGGGGGTCCCCTGTGGGCCCCCAGAGTGAAGGAGAGGTGGGGGGTCCAGACGGGGGTACCTCTGGTATCCCCCTGCATTTGCACAAACAAAGCAGCAGGCACCACGCGGTGCCTGCCGCTTTTTTTATGCAAATGCATACGTGCATTTTTAGCATTGAGGCGGGCGGTGCTGAGAGCACCGCTCGCCACAATGCTAAAAATGCAGGATGCACCCGCCACAGTGGCGGGGGCATCCTAATACCCCCCACAGGACCCCCGCTCTTATGGCGGGCGGTCCCAATAACCGATAGGATGGCAGGCGGACTAAGTCCGCCCGCCATCCTAATGGCCCCCCTTGCCTCAAACTAACCCCCTTTGCAACAGAATTTCACCTGATGTCTCCCATAAACTGCATCATCTTAGTTCAAGACTGACTCTATGCATGTTCTGCGCTGAGCTTCCATGTCATCATTGTGGAATGTGTCAAATCAATAAGCTTCTTCTTTGACAAGTGTAAGACCATGCATGCATACACCAACTCTTTGGATAAATAGGAAAAGCATCAGTTTGCGCTCCTACAAGGTATTACACTTTTTATTCTAGAAAATATCTTTAAGCTAGAAAATCAAGTTCTGATGCTATTAGGACTGGTCAACAGAATCTTACAACTTGTAAAAATTCCTGAACTAGACCTAATCCCTATCAAATTGGCATTACACTTAGTGGCTAGGCTGGCCTCTGCCACAAAAAAATGGATAACTTGTGGTACCAAAATTGTGCCCTATATATCATTTAGAAAAATATGACCCATACAATAATAATAGAATATTTACATCTAATTGGATGAGATTTTTTCTAACCAATATTTATAACACACTATTTATGACATCCACTATTTTTGCCAGTGATATTCTGACACACAATCATTGAGCATAACTCTAAGTAGTAAGTACTAATCTTATGGGATGAATCTAGAATTTTGAAAGATTCCACCCAACCTCTTGCTTAAGCCTTTCCATGGTAAACTGTTACCATCCTTAATTAATTCATCCCAGTGACGTATTTCCACATTCCTTACTGGTAGATCTAACTTGCCTGTACTCCGAGGTGCCTGGTGAATCCCACATGGGGGCCAAATTAAATTGTAGTCTAATTTTGTTAATCGTCTAATGTTGATGTTGAACCACATTCTGCCCATTGCTTGCAGTACTTTCAATTTAACATTTTCTAAAGAATTTAGAATCCCCAAATTCAAATAAGTACTGTCTGTACCCACATTAATTCCCTTTACCATAACTGTAAATAAAGTCCCTAGTTCTGAGCCATCTCGTGTTTGCTAACTGGAAAGCCAGGCATAGTATTGGATATCTGGCATGGATAGATCCCCTTTCTCCCTTCTCCTCCTCAATTTTTGTCCATGAAATTCTGATCCCTTTATAGGCCCAGGTGAAAGCATTTATAGCCTGCTGCACTTTGTCAATCAGTGTCTTCTCAAATTATAGGGGAATTGTGTTAAAAAGAAAAGTGATTTTGACTGTATCATCATCTTCACCAAAGTAACCCTCCCGAACATAGTACACTAGCAATCCGTTATCTAAAAGCCTTCAAAACGCTAGCAGACGTAGGCTGATATATAACCATTCTGAAAGGAAGCCACGGCCTTATTGTAACAGATAGTTGTTTGTCAGGCTGGACTACCTGCATGGCAACCTAAAGCACTGAACCGTTTATGTACGTTATGATTACATTTTATCAAACGGATGTTTAGAGCCGTGTTTTCTGGGTTTAATGCTACTATAATGCTCTGCCGACAGGTTCAGACTCACCATTTGTTCCACTCAGCCATAAGACTTGATTTACGTGATTTCATCATCACTGGGCAGATGCACAGTATGTGCTCCATGGATTCACAGAACATGCCACAGCCCCTACCTTTGGTTATTCTGTTGGGCAACACCAGTGGGCTAAATTTTCAAAAACGGCAACTCACCCAGTCCCAGTGCTAAGAATCTTAGTTTTAAGTGCACATGTATGTGCAAGCAAGGTATAAGATGGGGCAACTGGCTGGTATGAGGTAATTACTTTCCAAGAGTGCTTGTGTTTTGCTAAGATTGCTCTGGATATGCTTTTTTATACTGGATTTGAAAGCCATAAGACTTGGATTTAAGTCCCAAAGTTCATTCGCACACAGTTGCTGCCCACACTCATTTAAGAACACACAGTGTGATTCACCTGGCCCACTGTAGCTAATATCATCCCATAAAAGGGTCTCCAGAGAGCCGACTCTGGCCCATCTCAGCTTGAGTCATAAATTGAGAAAAACACCGGCACCTACTGCTTGATAATTTGGAAGGCCAAGTATCTGAGCTGCTTACAAGGTTTTTGGTTGTCACAGCACAGATTGGTAGATCTCAATGGTATGTTGCTTCAGTGCACTGCGGAGCTTACCCAAAAGGATTTAGGAGCCGTAAGATAGAGTAGGGGCTCTCGTAGCTGGCATAGCTTCCAGCATTAGGGCTAGACTTGGGCCTAATCATTCTCTTTGAGTTTGGATGAACTGACTTGGAGAGCCATGGCTTTTGCAGCTATTTCTAGCTGGTGCATAGCAAAAGAGCCCCTTGCATTGATTTAAATCACAAGATACTTTTATGTTTGTTCTATTGAAATTTGATGGGTTTTTTATGTCTAGGTGCCCCCTTGGTACCTTTTTCTGCTGAATGTGACCACTTGTGTCTTTTTCAAATTAACCTCAAAGTTGTTGGTGGTTGTGTATCTGTACAGTTGATTTAACAACCATTGCTATCCTACCCTTATGACGCTAAAGACTGCAAGGTCATGAGCGTATCGGAGGTTACTTAGCTGGACTCAGCGGATCCATGGTGGATTTCAAATTACTGTGTCAAGTGCCTGAGAGAGATCAGCTATAAACAAATAGAAAAGCATGGGAGCAAACACACATCACTGCTTGACTCCCCTGACATGGGGATTTTCCCTGGCAGATGTGAGCCTTCCCCTGCTTAACTTGACTCCAGGTGTTAGTAGGCAACTGGATTATATGTTTCAGAAGTTGAGGGGGTTCCCTATTTTATTAACTCGGCCCAAAACACCTGCCTAGCCACACGATCGAAGGCTGCCTTGAAATCCACAAAGCAGCAGTGTAGTAGCGTGAATAAGAAATGTGCCTTATCGATCAGAACTAAAGTTTTTGTGAGTGTGCCTGACTTTGCTACGAAGCCTGCTTGATTTCTTGGAATGAGCCCTTTTGGATCTGCCCACTGTCTCAGGTCCTTCAGAAGAAGGCTGGCAAAGTCTTTGACCCAATTGTCAAGTAAGGCTATCAACCTGTAGTTGCTAGAGGCAGATCGAGTGACACCCTTATAGAATGGGTGGATTCTAGCCCCACACCATTAATCGGATATAGTTGAACTCTGTAAACAGAAGTCGAAGAAGCTTGTTAACTGGTCGGCTCAGAAGTTGGATTTAATAAGAGCCAGTAGCAGACTATTGGGATCCTGTGCTCCATCTGTTCTTTTTTTAAATATTATTTTGGCCTGCCTATTTGATGAGAGATGGATTTCTGCGTTGAGAAGGGGCTGATGTTCTTGAGGTTTGGGCTGATTCTCTCAGAGTGTTGTTGTTGGGCTTGCTGTGGTATAAATGTAAATGTATTGGATTTGTAAAGCGCGCGGCTGCCCGTAAGCATCCCGGCGCTGGAGACCGCTGGGGAACCCGTCCTGGCTTTCCTTGTGAGATGGTCCCTTCTGGGTATCTCCAAGGTGAAACCAGGCATCCCCGGCGTCTGTGGGGGGCCGTTGTAGAGATGAGGCAAGCTTAATGCCCAGAGTTGCCAAGTGTGATCCCTGGTTAGAGTAGGCGCTGAGGCGATAATTGTCGAGTCCGCTGACCCTGGTCCACGAGTTGCCGCGTCGGGAATTGAACCCTGGTCCCGGGCCGTTCTCTGCTTCCGGGTCTGCCGCCTCTAACCAGTGAGCCACACCACTGGATGATCTTCTCCTGTGATTGCGTGAAAGTGGCTGGTCCAAAATGTTGCCCATTCTTGCTCCGCTATGTTTGTGCTTCCCAGACCAGAGGTTCAGCTAATTTGTCTATTGACCAGAGCCCAAAGCATTCTTGAGTTTGGATGTTTACTCGCACATAATAGAGTGCACCAGAACTGCTGGAGATGATTTTGTTTCTATGCATGACATGCCCATCTGTAGTTTTTTTGTGCTGTTTTGTAGGCAGTAATTGACTCTGTAGCCTCTGGGTTCCTCCGGACAACTCTAACGGCCTTATTACAAACTTTCTTTAAGGTCAGGGTCTGTGTAGAAGTGTAGCTGTGTTCTGGGTGAATATGTTGGTGAGATGGCTGTTGGAAGTTGAGTACACAGGTTTAACCAGTCGAATATTAGAGAGCTGATGTTGGATTTTGCCTGTCTGATGAGCTGTACACACTCTTACATAATGAGGGTGCGAATGGCAAAATTCAATTTTAGATGTTTTAGGTTTTCTGAGGGAACGCCGTGATGTGTTGCTCTTGATGTTTCATGGTGTGGTGGATTAAGAGCAGTGGTGGTAATCTGAGGGCTGTGTCACTCTCTGTACGAGCCATGGTGTTGTAGTTTTTAATGTATGGAAACACTTCTTCATTGCAGTTGGTGTAGTCTGGATAGGAGCATGTGATACCATTCATACTGGTCAAGTTTGGTCCAGTTTAGTGGAGTGTCTAGTGGAAACCTGCCGTTCAATACAGTATATCCAACACTTTGGAGCTGTAAAACCTGGAATTAGCCTGACAGTCTACACAATTGGCCCCTTGGTTTTGCCTGGTCCTTGAAACCCTGCGGAAGGCCAAAGGGAAAACTGTCCAGATCCTCCGGAATCCCTTGGAAGAGATTGGTGTTAAAGTATCACGTGCTCAAGCAATCGACTTGGGGGAAGTCTCCAGCTAGGTCACAAAGAATTGAGATTAGCTGGCTAAGCTGTGTCTGTTTTTTTCTTGCCCTTGGGTTAATGTATACATTAAGAATCAAGAGAGGGAGGTGCTGTCTCCACGTTTTGATGTTGATTCAGAGAAGCCAACTCTCTATAAGTAATATGGTTCAACAATATTTTCTAGACTGCATGAAATATATATAGATATACCCCCCTTTGGGTGTCCAAATTAATTATTTCTAACCGCCAGCTTCCAATGTTCAATGAGTCCGGTAATGGGCTTGTTTTGAGTCAGCTATGTTTCCTGTAGAGCTAAGAAATTGTGACCTGCAAGAAAGGTAAGTAAGTCTGGGGAATGCATTTTCTGTTGGATGCCGCTGATGTTCCAAGAGCACAAGAATGGTAAAGGCTGCAGTAGGGGTGTGGTTGTAGATAAGGTTATCCGTTGTGTGTCATTAGTGACCCATTTGCGTAGAGCTTGTATGGGTGGCATAGATTGACAGGTAGATGGATTCTCAGTTCACGCTGGGCGGCTGCTGGACAGAGCTGCACGTAAACAACCCCAATTGGACTAAGTATGTAGGGTTGCAGTAGTAGCTTGAGGCATGTCTTTGGAAACCACATGTCCTTGAGCATTCTTTAGTATTGAGTATGGATTGTTTGCATGTAGTTCACAAGTCAATTGTGGTAACCCGGTTCCTGAGTATGGGCTGGTTTTGATTCCTCATGTGTTAAAGATTTCTGAGCTGGATTGAAGAATTTGTACCTAGGTAGGGTAGTTAAACATTAGCAATGTGACCTTTGAGGTTTGTGACCCTTGGGGCGGGAGGAATTTGGTGTACTCAATGTCTCGTGAATCCAGACCACCAAACACACGGATTGCTTTTAATAGTGTTTAGATTTTGCTCCTATTTACAACGTCATGTCTGCCTTTTGAGTGATACTCCAGTATAAATAACAACTTGACATTTGTGGAGTGGGAGAGTCTGTCCTGTTGCGGATCACATGTCATAATTGAATCTAGGTCTTCCAAAGGTGGACTTATTATAGTACCTGGGCTGAGTGTCTTTTTACCTCGAGATTGATGGCGGTCCGGTTGTTGTTCATCTACCGGTCCCCATCAAACCAGTGTGGTCGAGTGCACCTGTTAAACCCAGCCATTGCCTTCATTGTTTCTCAAATTATTGTTACTCTTAATTGATCATCACCGGCCTGGGTGAAACTACTCTGAGACCATAGGGGGCTGTTGTTTTACTTGGGAGGTTGTTTGGGCTGCCTGCAGCTCATTTGGGCTTGCGGTTCCATTGAGGGTCTACATTTTTTTTATACTTTTGGCCTAGTTGTGATGACTAGACAAATGTATCCTACACTGTCAGAGCGGGTTGGTAGCTTCATTAAAAAGGGCATTGGGACTCCAACTGTAGGAGCTGCATTGCTTGCCTTGTAGGTCAGAAGCATTTATGAAGACTGGATGTGGTTGCAAAACACTCTCCTTGCTGCTGCTTTCACCCTGCTGTCCATTTCTTGTTGTAAACAATGGGTACAATTTGCAAGGGCCAGATGGAGTGTTAGAAATGGGTTTGTTTCATTGAGTTCATAGTCTTTCTGTTCCCACTTACTGAGTGGGCGGTGTTATTGTGACTCGGCAGTGGAGGATTGATTCGCTGCCTGGAATTGACTGAGGTTCTGACTGGTCAATGGGATTCCTTTCTTAAGGGATATTTTGCGAAGTTGCTGGGCCATGGAGTTTGAGTGGTGAAACTCATCTATTGGGAATGGTATTAGGGACCGCATTGTCGGTTGTCATAGAACTTGTTGTCTGCTGCTAATCAAGAAACTCCGGGCCTATGTTGTTTTTATGTCCAGTACAGATGAAGTGTAGTTGAAGGGCACCTGTATGGGATGCTTTCTTTTGCCTACAACACCAGAAAGGCCCTTTACTTCATCAAAAACGTTGTTAAGGAGCTTCAGGATAGTTGGCAAACTTTCTATATTTGGAGAACAGCAGCAGACGGACTGGACCAGGTTCGAGGCTGATTGAGCTCTTAGGATTGGCTTGTTCAAGTTATCCAGCTTCCGTCAATACCAGCTTTAAAATAAATACTGCTAAGGTGTTCAGATGGTCCACTTGCATGTCTTGGTTGTCCAAATGGTAGTTTAAAGCCAAAACAGTTGACTGGAGTGTTTGCAGAGTTTGTGGCCACAATGCAGATGGAGAAGCCAGAACATTGTTGGGGCTATATTCAATTTCGTGATCGGAGCACTGCTTGGGGTCTTTGAGGAAGAATGATAGCTTCAAAAGAGATTGATCGTTTGGTTCCGTGCCTCCAGGTTGTTGTGTAATGTCATCAACTGCTTCTTTGTTGGATGGTTTTGTGGGCAAGAGTGGTTTTATGTTCCCTTTAGGGGACCTAGCCCATTCGGCGACTGGTGAGCTAGACGTGTAGGTAGCACTTGGTTATGAATTAGGTGGATTCACGTGCAAAAAGAACAGTTGATGGGCAGAATGCAGAACAATGTCATACATTCACCCCAGTACGGAGATCTGGGCCTAAATACATCGTTTTATTTTTGCTCCCCATGCCATTCCAGTTTGAACCCAGCCATATGCAAATCAGTTTTGATCCTGCACCCAATGACCACAGTCCAGCCTGAACTGCCAGACCAGGTCCTCCCTGGACTGGAAACAAGTATCCTAGTTCCGGTTTCAGGTTTTCACCCCTCTTCAGCCAGGATAGCTTGACTCCAGTGGCATGGAGAGCACGGGATCCACGCCTGGGCATACCCATCCCACTCAGGGTGACATATGCAAAAAGAACAGTTGATGGACAGAATGCAGAACAATCAGTCTTGATCCTGTGCCCAATGGGAACAGTCCAGACCGGACAGATCAGGAGCGTGGGCCGGGAGCTTCCACCTGCATGGTGGGGAACCGCGGCTCTAACCTCCCTCACCTCTCTGCTCCACTTTGCTTGCTTCCTGTGCCTGGAATCCGCTCATGCTCATGGTCACCGACCGGCCTGCTGTATTAGAAGTTCGCTGCGTGTCAGCTATCAGCTATCCCGCCCCCTCTGTTGCCGGCTGGGAAAGAAATGGAGCAAACTTGCCAGGGAGCTAATTTGCCAGGGTCTGGGAGCCGGAGACCGAAAGCTGGGGCCTAAGACCCACGTTGACTTCTGCAGCTACAATGACGTGTCACTGATGCGAGAAAGAAACCTCCAACCAGAAAGGCCCAACCGGAAATGCCTTCTAGAAACTACTGGTACATCTATAAAAGAATAAGAGAAGACCTATAGGGCAAAATATCAAGTGTTATGATTTTTTCACATTGTATCCTAATGCCCTATTGTCGCAGGGATTCTGCTCATACACAGAACTGTGCATAGAGACCTAGAACCTCAATGAATTAGGGTGTACAAAAACTCACCTCAGTATCCAAAATCCCCTACCAGACTAGCAATCAGTGTCTCATTGGTTCTTCCATACCCCCAATGATTTAGATAACCCAGAACATGGACCTAGAACACCTCAGGTAACGTGGAACACATGAACACTCTTTCGTTATACCAACATATCAATCCAGAACGAGGAGTAAATGAAGACACGTTCAAGTTTGAAATGTTTATTTCTAATGCCGTGTTCTCAGGCGCAGTATCTTAGCTAATACAAGCAAACATATTATAAGCAACAAGGTTAGCAGCATAGTTACTAGTCCATAAAATACAAAGGTAGAAAGCATGTTAAAATGCTAAAGGGAAGAAGGCTAAATGGCACCTAAGTCTTACCCTCCCTTGCTAGTATATTATATTATATTATATCTAAAGAAGGTCTTAGAAGGGCGGCCCCATACCTCTGATCTTAGTGGAAAGGGATCACACCATCTTCACCTGCTCTCTGCATGCGACTATTCATCAAGTGTGTTTGCATGCTCTGCGCAGTGCATTATTAAACGCGCCTAAAGCCAGAGTTGGCCGCAGCTGCATATGTGTTATGTCTAGAACGTGCGCAGATCAGACCTCACAACAACCACTGTGTTGAAATAACCTTGAAGGCCTCGGCACTCACTGTTCAGACATAGCTTATCAAGCAAAGCTGATACACTAGCAAAACATATTATTCTCATGTGAAGCAAAATATTCTACTAGGCTCAAAGCCCTAATAACAATATATGCCGTGTGCAGAAGCATCAGAAAGTTAAAATGGCGTTTAAACTTCTAATAAGCTCATGTTAACTAAACACAGTGGGAAGGCAAAGCATATCTATATGACACTATGTTGCGGCGTTTGATGTTTGTCTTCATTCCCCATTTACCTATGCAAATGAGGTCCTGTTTATCATTCGTAAACTCTACCCTCCTTCATTATTGTTGTGATAGCAGCTTTGGTTAAAGAGTAATCCTGATGAGTGACCTACGCCATGGCTAGAGCAGCAGAATTAATTTCTTCATCGTATCATATATTGTCCCCTGCCTCCCTTTTTCACATAGAGTAATTTGTAGCGATATATTAATTTTTTCTTTTTTTTCTTTTCAGTATACAAGAAAATAGGCAGTACAACCAAATGAAATGTGACATTAAGCCACAATGAAGCAATAACAACATATCCTCACTTGGTAGGTCATGTCATGAAAATAATATTGAAGCAATTGTTGAACATAAGGGAGAAACCCATCACATGTCAAATGCTCAAAGCATAATTTTCTGAGCAAAGTAGATGCTGGAAGGGACTATCTGCTGCATGGTAAGTAGATGCGTACCCTTGGTCTGAGTTATTGCCTGTATTTAAAACTGATATCCTGTCCTTTGCTTGGCCCTAATGGCATACTAATCTAGTGTGTTTGCCTGTACCTCTTAATGTGAAATCCAGACCTTTTCTGTTATCCAATTTGGTGCATCAAGCCTGCCCTTGTCCATGTCATAAAATGGTAGTGGCAGTATACTATGTTTTGTGAATCTTTAGTACAACCAAACCTTTTTTCTTTGTGTCAAAAAGTGCAATCTTCTGACTCCTGTAGTGCAAAGTTCTGCTATTATGTGGACCCCGCAGAACTATGTGTTGAATACCATGTGAATACCCAGCGAGCCTCTGGGACAAGCTTGGTTCTTACTTCCATTTGAAAATCAAGGGCTTCTATGACAATTTCAACGACCAGACACCAGATTCCGCAGCCACCCCCTCCACTGGCAAAGCCAGTCACCCCACCATCTCCACCTGGACATTGGCCACAACCAAAGATGCCACCTCGACCATGAAAGGCATCCACTCGGGGCCCCTACTGACCCCTGCCCACTGAACATTTGCCACAGAGTCGCCACCACCATTACGCCAGAACTAAGACACACCATCAACAGCACCTTCAAGACCGGCACCTTCCCCGAAAATTGGAAACACGCAGAAGTCAGACCCCGGCTCAAGAAGCCCTCAGCAGATCCCATGGACCTCAATACCTACCGACCCATCTCACTCATCTCTTTTGCAGCAAGTCACAGAGAAGACCTTCAATGCACAACTAACAAGGTTCATCAAGGGCGACTCTGTCCTCGATCCCTCCCAATCCAGAATCCACAGCAACCACAGCACTGAGACCACCCTACTCACCATCACAGATGACATCCGCTCCCTCCTTGACCAAGCACCCACCGCATCCCTGATCCTGCTTGACCTCTCAAAAGCATGCAACACTGTCTCCCACCTCACACTCGCCACCAGACTCCACAATGCCGGCATTCAAGAAACCACCCTCGACTGGATCCGCTCGTTCCTCACCAGCAGAACCCAAAGAATCAGACTGCCACCCTTCCTCTCCAACCCACAGAAATCAACTCCGGAGTACCCCAGGGATCAACCCTCTTCAACATCTACGTGGCCCCCTTTGCCCTCATTGTCAGACAGCACACCCTCAACATAGTATCCTACGCAGATGACACCCAGCTCATCCTCTCCCTCACCAAAGATCCCACCACCACCAGACTTCCAGGAAGGAATGTATGGTGTCACATCCTGGATGAGAAACAGCTGCCTCAAGCTCAATTCGGAGAAGACAGACGTACTCATCCTCGGAACCTCCCCATCAGCTGGGAAGAACACCTGATGGCCCACCTCCCTCAGCAGCCCCCAAACCCCACGGACCACGCTAAAATCCTCCAAATCATACTCGGCTCCTCCCTCTCCATGAACCGACAGGTCAATGCCTTCACCTCCAGCTGTTTCAACACCCTCAGCATCCTCCACAAGACTTTCAAATGGATCCCCCCGAATCAAGGAAGACCGTCACCCACGCACTCATAACAAGTAGACTGGACTACAGAAAAGCCCTCTACGCCGGGATCAACAAGTCACTACTCTGCAAGCTACAGTCAATACAGAACACCACAGCCAGACACGTCCTCAGCATCCCTCGACACGAACACATCACCCAACACATACGGGACCCCCACAGGCTCCCCTTCAAGAAGAGAGTCACTTTCAAGATACTCTCCCACACCTACAAATGCCTCCACAGCACCGGATCCCAATACCTCAATGAGAGAATCTACTTACACATACCCAAAAGTAACCTACAATCCACCAACCTCGCCCTCGCCTAAACCTCGCAGATCCACAGAGCCAGAACAGGAGGGAAAGCCTTCTCCTACATCGCGACCAAGACCTGGAACGAGCTCCCGGTCAGCATCAGACGCGGGTCCTCCCTGAGCATCTTCAGAAAGGCACTCAAATCCTGGCTTTTTGGCTGAACGGAGCTGCTGAAAACCTCCCCTCCTTGCCTTGAGACCCTTGCGATGAGTAGTGCGCTTACAACTCCCCTGATTGATTGATTGCATACCAAGTGCACTTGTGTATAGTGAATTTGAAGCACATGTATGGTAGTACGACTTTAGGGGCTATTCACAAACTGAATTTTGTCGTAGTATAGTAGTATTAGAATAACCTATGTGCAAAAGTTTCCACCTCCTCCTTGCCTACCTTTAATGTGTGTAGAACTCCACACACATATGCCTACATTTTAGTAACAAATGTGAGAGGGACTGCTGGGAGTGGCTGGGAAATGGCAACTACTTACTAGTCAAATTGAGGTGTTTGGCAGGAGTAAGGAAAGTTAAGGGAGAGCTAGGAAGTGGTTGAGGGAAGGACACGAATCCACCAACAAATCAGTAAACCCATTTCTATTCACAACTGCACTGTTAAAGTTACAGCATCAAAAAGGACCAAAAACAGTGTACTCCAGTTCAGACATGGAGAGAGACCAGCACCCCACATGACTAACCACTGGTATTGCAATGCTCCTGCATAGGTAATAATATAGGCTGGGATATAAAATACCTCGCCCCAGGAAATAATGTTAACATATTTTTTTTTTAACTATAAGAAATCTAAATACTTTTATAAATATTCTATGTCCCTTTTTAATTTAGAAATAAATGCAACTTTAATTTGAAAAATAATTATATTCATGTATATTAATGCTACACATAATGATTAGTATTTTAAATACATAATAAATAAATATAAATGTATTCTAGGTGGGACATTTTAATACATTTATGACAAATAAGTTTTATTTAATTTAATATTGTTAAATTAATTACATATTTACCTCAAAATTATGCAAGCAGTGTTGTGGCTTTTGTAATTTATTCTACATTTAAAACAAATATATATATATATATATATATATATATATATATACATATATATATATATATATATATATATATATTACCTACTGGCGGTCGCCAGTAGGTATATATAGTTAGGATTTTTTCCCTATGGGATTTTTGAAAATTCTATGTCTAATAACTTTGGCGTTTGTGGACGGAATTGGCTGAAATTTTCAGGAAAATGGAACATTTTGTTTCTGAGCAGCCCCTGAAAATTTTGGGGGGGTTCGTCCAGGGGGGGCCGAGAAAAAAGGGGGGTCCCAAAACGTGTTTTTAACATTGAGTTTTCCATAGGGCGGTTAGCCTCACTTTTAGCCCGAACGGCTGAATGGATTTGCACGAAACTTGGCAAAATTGTAGGGACTGGTAGCCCGATGTGCCTTTTGTAGGTCTCAATATATGTGCTCCAGTGGATTTTGAGAAATTAACGTTTAAAAAAAGATATATATCTGTAAGCGCGCTCTGGGCAGCGCTCCGGTCCGCGGACCTTAAGCGTACCGGAACTTCGCGTAGCTAAGCTGATTGGCTCTCCGGTGTCTGTCAACATTCTAAACAGTCCGGAGCGGCCGCCATCTTGTCTCTCGGTAGGATTGAGAGACAAGAGGAGGCCAAAACAAAGGGGGAAATAACCATAAGGGGGCATACTAGCTCCTCCCTGACCCCCTAGGTTTGATGTGGAGGCTTTAAAGGGGCCCCGCTAAGCAAAAAAAAAAAATTTTTTTTTTATTTTTTTTCGTGGTTAGCGCCCGGTACGCGAACCGGGAAGCGTTCTGGGGAGCGTATCACAATGAAAAATGAATGATAGACTTTTCAAATGCTGTATGTTAATTGATTGTTGGTTTTGTTGATTATTTATTTATTTTTTTTAAAGTTTTTTTTATTGTGTTTCATAATTTATTAAACTTTCTAACATTTCATTGTCAGAAATTTCATAATCATGGAATATAGATTGTAGTCTCTGAGGTTGTAAAATGTCCTCATTTGCAAGGAGGTTATCTACTGCTTGTACACATTGCAGTAGTTCTTGGTCCCAAGATTCATCCATAAATTCAATCTCATTTGGATCAATGATTTCTGTGTTGGACTCTGGAAGGACAATTTCAAATGAAATGTTTTGTTCACTTTCCATTTTTCCTGAAATTTGCATAAAAAAATATATATTAGTAGAGGTAGGGCACAGTTGGGATTAATTTTAGATAGGCAGTTTTTAACAGAGAATTTATCTTTGGGCAGTGTATAGTATCAGAGTGGAAGTAGGAATATAAAAAAGTGTATCTAAATTTATAAGTACTACAGAGGGATAGTATATAACTAACAGAAAAAGTTTGCCATATTAACTTAAAGTGCTCAATATACTTCAGTTTTAAAAATAACAACTTACCTTTAAAAAGAAGTTGAAGTTATTAATGAAAATTCTAATAGAAATGTACACCAGGAAGTAGTAGTCAAAATGGCTGTGTTTCCTTCTCTTCCTTTATATATATTCGGGTACATAACCAATTAAATGTCAGGTAAAAAAAGTAGAAAATGAAAGTAACATTTTAATTGGTTGTCAATTCCAACACTTCAGATGTGTTTTGTGAAGTAATTTACCTCACGGTATTTAGTGAGTTCTATAGGCTAAATGGCTAAATGGAATTCCAATCAAATTTGTGAAAATGGTAGGGATTGGTATGTAGTATGAGCTAATCTATATTTGGTGAAATTGTCTCAAGTGGCTTTTGTGTGAACTACTTTCCCACCTTTTTTGATGGTGCGCTTCCCAGGAAGCGACCCGGTACGCGAACCGGTGAGCGCCCTGGTACGCGAACCTTAAGCGTAACGGGAGTCCACCATTTTGTGTTTCGGTCGAATTATGATACAAGATGGAGGGCAAATAATGTTCAGAATAGGTAGAAGGGGGCATGGTAGACTTATCTTGACCCCCTAGGTTTTGTGAGGGTGGCTGAGGAGGCCCATATGTGCGAAAAAAAAACATTTTTTTTTAAAATTTCGCGAGGTTAGCTCCCGGTACGCGTACCGGGTAGCGCCCCAGGGAGCGTACTTTGTTGAAAATTAGTAAAAAAAGTTAGAGTAAAATAATAATTGTGAGTGATTAGATGTAGGGTAGCTCTGAGAAGAGCTTTTGGGTTTATGGTACATTTTGGTACTTATAAGTAGGTACCAATGCACATTTTTAAATTCAGAGTGAAAACTCTGTTGCCCTCATCTGAGAAGTGAACTCCATCTCCTCTGTAGATATCTTGCATGTAGTAACGCAAGTTATTGTTGTACAGGGAGCCCATTCCATGGTCTCTCATGTAAGCTGAAACAGATTTGTTTACATGCTTCCTCGACTTCTCAATTTGTGGACAAAATTGGTTTGACCACCTCCATTTCTGTCTTTGGCATATATTTGAATATACCAAGGCAGTCTGAGGAAAAAGTGCCATTAATTGCTCAAAGGTGTCCTTTAAAAGCATTTCCAGACCTACACCAGTCAAAGTGCCCAAGTCATTACCTCCACAGTGCACAATTAACAGGTCAGGTTTGGGCAAATGCATAAAGGTTTTCACCAATGGTATCAATTGGTGACATTTTAATCCTCTGTGGCCAAACCACTTAATTTCCACATCTTGTAAATTGAGGTTAGGTAAATTCCTGCTTTCAACGTACCTTTGAGCCCAGTGAATATAACTATGACCAACAATCCAGACAGAAAACATGGTGAGAGAAGGTTCTCCTGCAGTCAGATGAAGTGTGGCAATGAAATGGCAGTTGAAAAAATGTGAGTTTGAAATGAAAAAAACTGTGGAGTTTCTGTGTTCATGAAGTAGTAACAGTGATTGGTGGATTTTGATTGATGAAAACAGAAAGTTAGGGTGTAGAGATGTGTTCTTTGAAAGATGTATTTTGAGTGGTCAATAAAAAATCATTAAATGAAAGAAAGCACTGGATATGCAGGTGCACTGAGAGTTCAGAGTTCAATTGCAACATTGTTGTGTGAATTTGCAAACACCAGAGTTTCTCCAAGAGGTGGTTGCTATGGAAAATAGGCAGAAAGGGCAGAGGGGGAAGGGTTTTCATTTGAAAAAAAGTGAGGGAAGAGTTTTGATTGGGTGACATGAGAAATATGTGTGAAGAATTACACCATTTCTGTGCTTTTCATAGCTGCAGACTCTGGAGTGCATACCTTTTGCTCTGCTGAAGACAAATTGGTGTGTTTCTGAGACTGTTTTCAAACTCAAAGTATTTGCTAAGGTGAGAAAATATTTCTTTACTTTAGATAGAGAATAGTGTGCTTTAAGGAGAAAATTATGATTTATGTGGCGCAAATTGCTTGTAAATATGCTCTCACATGTGCATGGAAAATTTAGATTTTGAATGTTTGTGTTAAATAGCTATGTTAAAAGTGACCAAACCATGCTGGGAAGGCAATCAAAAAACGCTTTCATGTGTTTTAATGACATTTTAAGTCATTTTCTGATGTGCAGTGTTTAGAAATTATGATTTTAAAATCGTTTTTGGGGAAAAGGAATTTTTTATAAAATCATGACAAGGACATAATGGTGTATGGTTCTTTATAAGGCAATTGACTGTTCCTGATGTTATTTTTCTCATTTTAGTGTAAGACCTTTCTCTGTGGCGCAAATTGCTTGTAAATATGCTCTTACATGTGCATGAAAATTTTAATTATCAATGTTTGTGTTACATAGCCATGATAAAAATGAATCAACAATGCAGGAAAACCAATCAAAAAATGCTTTAATGTGTTTCAATGACATTTTAAGTCATTTTCTCATGTGCAGTTTTTTGAAATTATGATTTGAAAATCGTTTTTGGGAAAAAGGAATTGTTTTTAAATGCATGAGAAGGACATAATGGTGTATGGTTTTTTATAAGGCAATTGACTGTCCCTGATGTTATTTTTGCCATTTTAATGTCAGACCTTTCTTTGTGGCGCAAATTGCTTGTAAATATGCTCCCACCTGTACATGGAAAATTTTGATTTTGAATGTTTATGTTACATAGCCATGTTAAAAGTGACCCTACCATGCAGGAAAGCCAATCAAAAAACGCTTTTATGTGTCTTAAGGACAATTTAAGTAAGGTTATGGATACATTTATGATGACTGGTGCAATGAAGTAGAAATCACTTACTTCATTGGTAGGCATTTACAATAAAATGTTCTCCTCTGTTTTGTTCATCAAGCGTAACTTTAATCTGCAATCCTGAGTAGGCCTCACCTTAAACAAACCTCTGGATAGGCCACATATTATTGTCATCCTGATTTAATCATTTATAATGCTAGGGATAGATTTATGATAGGTGTATACCTCTTTTGTGCCACTTAGAAAACATTCTCCATGGGGAAATGACTTAAAATGTCATTAAGACACATGAATGTTTTTTTTTTTTAAACGTTTGCAAATTTTTTGGGTCACTTTCAACATGGCTATGTGTCTGCAACAGTCAAAATCTAAATTTGCAATGTACAGGTGGGAGCATATTTACAAGGAATGTGCTTCATGGGGAAACGTTTGCAATTTTTTTGGGTCACTTTCAACATGGCTATGTGTCTGAAACAGTGAAAATCTAAATTTGCAATGCACAGGTGGGAGCATATTTACAAGGAATGTGCTTCATGGGGAAAGGTCTTATAATGTAATATGGGAAAAATGACATTAGAGATACTGAAATGCTTTATAGAGAAGCATACACCATTATGTAATTGTCATAATTTTGCAAACCATTACTTTTCCCCAAAAACGATTTTCAAATTATATTTTGAAAACACTGCACATGTGGAAATTACTTAAAATGTCATGTACATATGGTGGTTCATCTGTAACAAGATAAGAAGCTTAGGGATACATTTATGATGACTGGTGCAATAAAGTGGACATTACTTACTTCATTGGTAGGCCTTTACATGTATTATCTCCTCTGTATTCTTCATCAAGCGTAACTTTGATCTGCAACCCTGAGTAGGCCTCACCTTAAACAAAGCTCTGCATAGGCCACACCTTATCGTCATCCTGAATTAATCATTTAAAATGCTAGGGACAGATTTATGATAGGTGTATGCATCTTTTGCGCCACTGTGCGTCACTTTTGTGACGCAGTGGCGGTGCAAAAGATTTGCTATGAGGCGAGAAAATTACAAATTGATGCATTTAGGCAGATGTGTCATGGTGTAAAAAAAACGTGCCACATGAAACCGATGCAGCAGTGGATGTGCCAGTCATTTTGCGCCGCTGTTCCGCCACCCATGGTGTGCTGTATTTACAATGCGGCGCAGCATGGGGCAAAAATGGCACAGATGCGTGACGTATCTGTGCTGTAAAGGTGGCGCATTGCTGGAGTTGTATCGTAAGTGCGATGCAGCTCCAGCAAGGCTCAGGGGTGCCCCATCTATACAATGCTGCGTCAAGACCTATGCAAGCTTCAAGCAGGCGCAGGGTTTTGAAGCAGCTTTCTCCTATCTGATTGTAAATGCGGCACACCATGGGTGGTAAAACAGTGGTGCACATTAACTGGTGCATGCCTGGGGATCTGCCATTTAATATAAATCTGCACTTTAACATTTGAGTATGTGCAGGGAACACAGAGTCGTTGAGGCTTATCCAAGGTTAAGAACAGATGAGTCCTGTTCAGTGAAAAATTAGACATAGGCTTCACCTGCTCAGCATCGCTGGACATGGTTAAATAATAGCTGCAAAATGTTACTCTTGTTAAATAATTTTACTATTATAATCTGTGAGATTTGTCTCTTACTCTGCAACATCTCATTGTTGTTATCTTTCTTTAAAGATAAAGACAACCTCAACATGAGCGACAATCTGCAATCAGTTGATTTTGACCTCATCATTGAACTTGTAATTGAAACATCAGTGGATGTTGATCCATTGGATGATTTAAATCCTGAGGATGAAGAAGAGCGTGATGAGGATGCAGATTTGTCTGAATTATATGATATCGGATGGGAAGCTGACTTGCTTCAGCCTTTGGAATTATAAACATTTATTTTTAAAATTTATAATCAATAAAAAGTAAAAAGGTAAACCGTTTAATTTAAAAATAAAAACACCTTCAAAAACAGGTTATGTGTAGTGTTTTCAATAAAATATTAAAATATGCTCATAAAATTAGATCAGATTCACATATAAAATAGCATAGGTAACATAAATATAAATGTCATTTCTTTTCTGGTATTTCTGTATTGTAAAAATGGCAATGACTAAAAAATCTTCAAAATAAAATGTCAAGTAGTGTGTTATATTTTTGATCACTATTAATGATTTACTGTTTGATAATAATGTTTAATAACATTTTTTAGTATCTTTTTCCTCAGATTCAACTGCAGATCATTTCAAGATGCCTACAAAAATAAGAGAGATGAAGGCTGCAAAACGTCAAAGACAGCAGGAGAAAAAAAAAATGCAGCAGTCCTCTAACAAAAAGATTTCTCAAGCCATGAAGAAAGCACCGGGTAAGAGCTCTAAATATTTCATAAGAAATATTTGTAATAAAAAAAATATTAGTACAGAAAATGTTTCAATCCATAAAATGACAAGTAAATCAAATGGAAAGAAAAGGACAAATGAAAATGTTACTGCTAGAGCAAGAGATAAATCTGTGCATGATAGTAGAAGGAAACAACAGTTTACGGAGATTCGTAAACGAATGTTCCGTAACAGGATAATTGGCAATTTGTTAAAAAATATTAAGAAAGGTCAACAGAAATTAGTTTTTTATAGGAGAAAAAAAAAAGTTGAGAAAGTTATTGATCAGGCTTTTGAAATTAAACGTAAGTTATTTATTTTGATAATCAATAGAATTAGGAAGCTAAACAAGGCAATTTTTGATTTCAAAAGAAATAGTAGATGGAAGAGAATAGTTAATCGTAGTAATTTTTGTGAAGTTTTTTCTGGAGAATGGATACATAGTTCAAGCTGTGAGGCATTTTTTAATGAAGAGAGTTATTTCCAGGATAATGATTTGGTGCATGCAGTTGACATCAGTGGTCGTGCTTATGAAGTGAAAGATGGTTGTCCAGTTGAAAAAGAAAAACTTGTGACAACAGAGGCAGAAGAGTTGTTAGGTAATGAGGTTTTAGGAAGACGTGCTAAGGGTCCTGTGTACACCTGGAAGTGTAGTAGTATTTGCAGTGTGCGACAGGATTCCATCAATTTGCTTTGTGATTTTGTACGGACATTTAACAAGAAAAGTTTGAAGCAGAAAATAAGGTTGTTGCAAGAATTAGATCCTTGCAGAGTGAGAGAAGTGACAGGTTTGCATGGTCATTCACTGGCTTGTCTTTCCAGGAGAGTATGCCAGAGTGTTTTTCATCATTTCAGGATGCTAGCAGTGCATCATAACAAAGTGAGGAAGTTAGTTAGACTGTTGTATTATGCTAAGAGTCCAGCAATTATGCTGAAACAATTATGCGCTGCTCTTTTGCATGGTTCTGAAATAGATGTGAAGAATATATGTGAAGAAATTGAGTTTTGTTACTTTGGAAGTAAAGAGGAGAATGTTGAAATTGAGCAAGAAGTAGAGGGTCATTTGGAAGATAGTGTACAGGTTTCCAGTACAGATAATTTCCAGAGGGAAATTGCGACGTTTGACATGAAATCAAGTGAGAGGCCTAATTTCACTTGTGTGTGTTGTAGACGCACTTATTATAAGAATCAGACTAAGTTAGTGGATTTATATGCAAAAAGTGAAAGGGAAAATAATAGTGAATGGAAGGATTTTGCAACATACTTGATGGTAGAAAATTGTTTTGATTTGGGATTGGATCAACGTGTGTGTACTTATTGTTGTAACAAATTAAAACAAAACCAGATGCCTGCTAGAGCAGTTCATAATAATCTGGAATTGGTTGAGATTCCTTCTGAATTGAAGGATTTAAATACTTATGAATCTATTTTGATTCAAAGTATCCATCCCTTTCAGGCTATTGTAAGAATGGAGCCAAAGACAGGGAAATTGCCTCCATCAGATTTACAGAGAGGATTAAAGGGAAGAGTTGTTTATTTGCCTCTAGATTTGAAGAAAAACATTAACACAATTGGAGTAGAAAAAGTGGAAGAGGAACCTCTGGTTATCTTAGTTAATGGGGTTCCGACAAAGAATAAGAAAATATGGCAAGATTTAGTAGATGTTAGGAAAGTTAAAAAGGCAACATTGTATTTGAAAAAAAATAATAAATACTATAAGAATGTATATGTTGCAGAAGAGGAAGTAAGTGAGGAAGAGGATAGCGATTTGTGTGCTGGTCAAATTGAGAAAGTAGAACCCTCTACTAGTGAGGAAATATATGAACATTATAGTGTTCATCCTTTGCATTCAAAGGAAGTCATGGGGAATGCTATTGAGTTGTTTCAAATGAAACAAGCCAAAGGGAGTCCCATTAGTGTTTGGGAGGAAAGTTTGGAAGCTCGGTGTTTCCCACAGCTTTTTCCAACAGGTCAGGGAGGAAGATATGATGAGCGACCTCATCAAATTCCTGCTTCTGAATACCGGACTTTGCGATTGTATGCAGGAGATGCTAGGTTTCGACAATGCATTCCTTATTTGTTTCATCTCCTGTTTGAAAGTGATCTGTCTGGACTGTCATATGCAGTGAACCACATCTTGAAAAGTGGTATACACATGCAAAACATCTCAGCAAGTGATTTTATGGATAAAGTGAATGTCCAAGATAGTATTTTGGAATCTCACCTGATTAATCTCATGGCGTGTCAGCGTGGTACTAATGAGTACTGGTACCGTCGTCATGGTGATTTAAAATGTATGCTGAGGAACTTAGGTACTCCCACATGGTTCCTCACTCTGAGTTGTGCCGAGTATGGCTGGGAAGACTTACTTCAATTTCTACGAGAGGCAAATGCTAACGTAGAAAACATCGAATTCAAGACACCCGGAGAACTGTGCTCTTTGGATCCAGTCAATGTATGTAGGTACTTCAATCATAGATTTGAAGCTATGATGTCTTTCATCATGAATAAGAAGAATCCACCTCTTGGAGAGGTGTTGGATTTCTTCTGGAGAAAGGAGTACCAAGCAAGAGGAGCTCCTCATATACATATGTTGCTGTGGATCAAGGATGCACCTAAATTTGGAACGGATCCAGAAGACTCAGTGATGAGTTTCATCCAACAGTATTCTACGTGTGCTGTTCCAAACGCAAAGGAGAAGAAAAGCCTAAGAGAAAAAGTTCTGCGTTTCCAAAGCCATCGATGTGGAAAGTACTGCCGTCGTAAATTCCGAAACAAAGACAAGTTCTACACCAAATGTCGTTTCGGCTTCCCACGACCGGTGATTTCTAAAGGAAGAGTAAACAGTTTGATGTCTTCGCTGCGACATAATGTGATGAAGAAATCACCTAAAAACACTTACAATTTGAAGAGGAACGAAGAGTCCAAGTATATCAACGACTACAACCCGGTGATTTTGTCCATGTGGAATGCTAACATGGATATACAGTTTGTGGCTGATAACTGTATGGCTGTGGCTCGGTATGTGACGTCGTATATCACCAAAAAAGAGAAGACAGAATTGAAGGATATGTGGGAGGACATTTCCCATGAAAAGAGCCTCAGCAAGAAGTTGTACAGTTTCAGTCTGAAGATGTTGTCGCATCGAGAAATCGGAGCGTACGAATGTTCTGACCGGTTGTCTTCAGCAAGTCTCTATGCCAAGTCCAGGAGTATCGTTTGGGCGAGTCTTGGTCTTGCTGCAACGCGTAATCGAGTTCTCAAACCTGTGCGGGAAATTGAGTATTTGGCGGAAAAGGAGCCAAACAGTACCGACATTTTGAAGACAAACATGTTGGATACATATTATCCAAATCGAAGCAGTCACCTAGAGAATGTTTGTCTGTATGAGGTTCTGCAAAATTACATGTTCAAGAGGAACATCAAAGAAGATACTGAGAAAGGAGTGTATGCTGTAATAGGAAGTGAGGGATGTCTGGTCAAGCAAAGAAAATGCCACTTGATAAACCATCGAAAATTGAGTGGCGAATCTCCTGAAAAAAAGGAGTTTTTCTATTTAGCACTTTTGCAACTTTTCAAGCCTTGGCGTGCAGAAGAGGAACTGCTTGGAGATTTCCTCTGTTACGAAGACTCTTTCAATGCCGCCAAGGAGACCATAGAATGTCCTGCTTTTCCCAAATATGTAGAAATGTTGAATGCGGAAATTGAGCAGGAAGCAACGATTGCAGCCGAGATTGCCAGAGACAGTTCTCAGGACAGTCAGAGTTCTGCTTCATTGAGTCAGGATCCACTAGGAGGACCTCTTATTGAAAATGAAGCTGCCACTGCTATGAATGAGGTGGAAAGAGCCATGGCACATGCTCAAGAGGATGCGGTTAACTTAGAAGAGTTGGAAAGGCAACTCAACGTTGAGCAGAGGAAAATATATGACGAAGTTACCATGCAAATTGATCATGGATTAAGTCATGATAAGAAAGAGTGCTCATGTACGTCGTTGAAGCCTGTCCGACTGTACGTTAGTGGAGAAGCGGGAACTGGAAAAAGTTTCCTCATTAAAGCAATTTCATGCTATTTGCAGGAAAGGACAGAGTCATCACTGTCTTGTGTTGTCACTGCTCCAACTGGACTGGCAGCACATAATATTAAAGGGATTACTTTACATCGTTTACTGATGCTGCCAGTGGAGCATGACAACAAATTAGAATATCACAAGCTATCTGGAGATGCTTGTTTTGAAGTTTCAAGAATCTTGAGGAAAATGAAACTTCTTATCATTGACGAAGTAAGCATGGTTTCCAATGTCATGCTTGCCTTTGTGCATTTGAGGATGCAAGAAGTTCTCAAAACAGAGTATGATGTGTTATTCGGTGGCAAACACATCATTGTTTTTGGAGATCTTCTGCAGCTGACACCAGTGAAAGGGCAACCTGTGTTCAAAATGCTCACGCATGAAGATACCAGGAAGTGCCTAGGCAGCATTGGCAACGTCAATATATGGTTAAACTTCAATTATGCTGAACTGCATGAAAATATGCGTCAGGCAAAGGATGAAGTTTACAAGACTATTCTACAAGATGTTAGAATTGGAAAAGTGACCGAGCATGGGAAAGAAGCTTTACATGCACGATTACTGACAAATTTATATCCAGAACAAGATGTTGTGCCTGAGAATATTTTTCAGAAAATTACTGATAAGAAATCTGGAATATGTTTGATGCCAACTCTTGCAGAATGTGCAAAATTTAACAACAAAATGTTGCATTTAGAAAAGCAAGAGATTGTGAAAGTGGAAGCTATTGATAGAGTAGAGCATATGGGATCAACAATTATTTTGTCTGAGAATCTGAAAACAAAATTGGATTCATTAGAGAAGAGTATATCTAAAACTGCAGGTTTTGAAAAGACTCTGAATGTGTGCTTGAACTGCCGTATAATTTTAAGAAGGAATTTACATGTTGAAAGAGGTCTGGTAAATGGATCAATGGGTAATGTTGTTGATTTTGTGAAATACAGAAATAGAGATGGAATTGAATTTTTAAAAATTAAATTTGATGGCATTGAGGAAGTACAGCTAATTGCTCGTTGTTCTGCTAGATTTTTGCTTGTAAAAGACTTATATGTTCGCCGTAAGCAGTTCCCTGTTTGCTTGGCATATGCGGTGACAATTCATAAATCGCAAGGTTTAAGTGTAGACACTGCATTGGTGAATATTGGCAGTTCTGTGTTCAAGGAGGGTATGGCATATGTGGCATTGTCACGAGTTAGAACTTTATCGGGATTGTACTTGATTGACTGTGATGTCAGAAACATTTGTGCAGATCTAGATTGTGTTAAGGAATACAATAGGTTAAGAAGAGAGTATGCGCCACATTTGCCTCAGTTTCCTTTGTTTGAGAAACGTCTGGTAGGCCGGAAACGAAGAAATGAGAACAATACTGGAGAGGTTGTAGCAAAAAGACAAAAAGTGAATGAACCTAAAATTACAAGCAGAAACAAAGAGGATTCTGTTGAAGATGTTGTTGGTTTTCAGTTTGAAAACAGTTCTGGTGTCAACTGCTATGCTAATGTAGTAATTAATGTTTTGTTTTCTCTAAAAAATGTAAAAGAAGAGATTGTGGTCAATTCTGATCAAAGATTTTGCAGTTTGTTAAATTCTGTGTTAGAGAAATGTACCACTGATAGAAGAAACATAGAAAGTGTGTCTGAAATTAGAAATCTGTTAGATAGATGTTCAGGCCAAACACAATTCTCTCAAAATATTCAGCAAGATTGTCAGGAGTTTTTAATGTATATGCTTCATGTATTACATGCTGAAGGTGTAGATGTAGATCAGCTGTTTGGGCTTTCTTATCAATGGCAGCATGACTGCGAGAACTGTATGGTATCAAGTACTACTAGTGTAGACTCAGAAAGATTTGTATATTTAACTTTGCCAGACAGTAAATCAGTCTCCTTTAATAAGCTAGTAAAAGGAGCTAATCACAACATGGAGTGTAGCCAATGTAAATCTGAAATGATGTCCACATTATTTATACGAACATATGGCCAGTACATCATTTTAATGTTCCAACGATGTAGGCCTGATGGAACAAAATTGACAACTTTAATAAAAAATTTTGTAGCTTCGCAGTTGTCAATATCAGGAAGGACTTTTGTAACTACAGCAATTATATATCATGACGGCCCTTCAATATCATCAGGACATTACACAGCTTATTTAAAGTCTAGAAATGGCTGGTCATTCTGTAATGATTCTGTTGTAATTTTCAAAAAAAAATTGCCGTATGACCTTAAAAACTCTTACCTGGTGTTTTTAAAACCAAAATTTTAGGAAAATATTCTCGGGATATGATCTGTGGAATTTCAAGAAGTTCTAATGGCTCCTACACAATTTGGCCTTGAGGATAAGTGTAGTTCAGAGACATAACTTCTAATCATAGGATTGGACATCATGGACATGTATGTGCAGTTTAAATGAGTTCAGAAAAACTGTTTCTTTTCATAAGCTAATTAAAGCAGCCAATCAAAACATGGAGTAGAGGGAATGTAAGTCTGCAATGCTGTATACTGTTTTACATTACTTTGTGATTAAAAGTGATGTAGAGAATTAAATAATTGTAGTACTCATAGAGGTAGTGTAAGTCTGCTTCATATTAAGCAGTATCAGTGTCATACGAAATGTAGAACATGACTGAGCAAGAAGGGGAAGATATTACTATTCCAGGATTGTGAAAATGATCTTCAACATTTTAATTCTGAAAGTTGCGGGAATACCAAATGATGGGATTGGCTAACAAGAAATCCAAGAGTTATACATGGCTCTGACAAAATTTGGCCTTGTGGAATCTTGTGGTAGAGAGCAAGAAGTCATTTATTGTATGTAACATGTTTTTAAAAACGATGGAGATTTTCTTTCAGAAACTGGTGGGCTGAAAGTAATAACAGCACAAAAGAGTATAAGCTATTCATAGGACATCCTTGGACGTCATGGAAAGTAAGTTAACTTTAAGGAGTTCTGATTTTTGATTTCTGATCTTGTATGGGTTTTTTAAACACAATCATTTTGATTGTGTTTTTTTTTCCCCGCTGTTACATGATGAATACCTTCAAGTCACTGTTTTTAGTGAATTTTGATACATTCTGAGAACAGCAAAAATAAACCATTTAACATGTATAATTAATTCTGTAATGTTTCCATTTATGATGTATATGTAGAACTGTGTAGAAGGCATGGAGAAGGTGAGGCTTCTGTAAGTGTCAAAGTTGTTGCATGCAGTGCTGCACTTCTGCGTATTCTTTGATATGCTAGACTACATCTGCACAATGAGATACCTAAGCAAAGGAAACAGAAGTGATGTGATTGTGAAATGAGCAAAATAAATTGCATGTATTTCAATTACATCACCTGTGTTTCCTATCATTACGAATCACATTGTGCAGATCAAGTTTAGGTCTGTCCAGGGAAACATAGGAGGTTTGGACTTTGTTGAACATTGCAGTGGACATGACTCACTTCATTGGTAGACCTTCACATGTATTATGTCTTCTATTCTCTTCAACAACTCGAAATTTCATCTGCAACCCTGAGTAGGCCTCACCTGAAACAAAACTCTGGATAGTAGACATCTTATTGGCATCCTGAAGCAATTATTTTAAATTTTAGTGTCTTGCGACACTTTTCTGAGACAACAGCAATGCAAAAGATGCACCATGTTTTAAGATAGGTCTCACTTCATCTCCATCAAGATAGTGTTACTTTAAAATGTATATCTTTAGGACTGTGTAGCTTCTGTAAGTGTCAAAGTTATTGAAAAACTGTTTGTCCTTCAATCTTTGCCCTTGTCTTTTGTAATTTTTCAATACATGTTTTTATATTTTTCAAATGTTTGTTCTCTCTTTCACAGATTGAAAGTATAAAAATAAAAAGTGAGGAATTTAACGACAATTATAAGGTAAGTATTTTGTACTCTTTTCGTTACATTTCTATCACATTGAACTACTATTAGTTCCACTGCTTCATTTCTTTAATCCTCAGTTTCCTGCCTTTGCTACTTCCCTCATTCCTTTCTCTATTACCTACTTACTCAACTCCTTCCACTTTTTTTCTCAGTCCCTCTCTTCTCATAGTTCCTCACTCTTGTTCACTCACTCCGTCTCTATTACTCTTAGTGTCTTAGACTGATCACTGTATCACTATTTGTTCATAATGCTTTCTCTGTGTAGTTGAAGCACACTAAGGGTCATATTATGAATGCAGCCAATAAAATTATTGCTCTTTTTATTGGCAGAAAACTGGTGCAAAAGCGGCTTTAGCGGCAGTTTTCTGCCGCAAAAGCAGCTTTAGCGACACATTTCTGCCTATAAAAGCTGCAAAACTTTTATTGCCTATGTTGATAATATGCCCCTATGTTATTTACATTAGGGCTATATTGTCCAGTATAACAATCAAAATTGCTCTCCAAAGACACCAGGCAAAGCAGACGCTCCCTCAAACAGATCACCAAGCGCAATTTACCCTACTTACAATCTAGCCTGTTCTCTGTCGAGACTTTAGCAATCTTTAGAGCACAAGATAAGATTTTTTTACATGGAAGAGCCATACGTATTGCAATTCTACTTAAGAAACAAGCATTGGCATAGACAATAGGTCTTGCCTTTGGGACCTTATACGTGTTTAGCCATGCAACAGTTGATGTTGCTGCACCAAGGATATTATGCTGCATAACTAAAGACTTAGAAGGTCCAAAAGTCGATACCTATTGGCTATGCCAATGCTTGTTTTTCTTTCAATTCGTTATCTATTTTGTTTTTCACAATTATACCATCTTCTGTCTGTTCTTTGGTAAATAGATCTATTAAATAGTATCTCTTCTTTACTCCCTATAGCTGTCTTTCTTGAAACATCACTCTCTGTTTACTTTCCTTATACTTACTCTTTTTTTTTAAAAAGTTTTTTTTTTGGTTAGCTCCCGGTACGCGTACCGGGAAGCTAAACCGGAAGCGAACCAAAAGAAATAGAGCTTGCCAGAGTGCTAAACATTCTAGCAATTTTTTTGGAAAGGGAAGGTAGTTCTGAAAAGAACTTTTTTTTTTATATTTTTGTTGTTTTATATTTTTTTTGTATTTTTTGAACATTTTTTGTTTTTTTTTGTATTTTTTGAACGATTTTATATTTTTTTTGGGTTTTTTTGGGGGGGGGGAACAACAAAAAACAGGCGTTGAAAAGGGCTCAACAGGAGCAAAAAAAAATTACTGGGGGCGGTTAGGGCAATTATGATTGTCATAAGCCAGGTTGATGGCATTAATACTCATGTTACCACATGATATCAACGCACCACAGTGCATACAAGTATGTTTCATGTGCCCAAAATTCTCTTGGATGTTTGGCACAGTTTCCCGTGCCTCTGCTGGTGTCAATGATATTGACGATGTTGACCTGGCCACAGGAGTTGCTGTTGGGTTTTGTTCCATATCCCGTATTTCCGCCCGGCTGTAATTAAGTGGATGCTTCCTGGTCATGTGCCGATGCATGGTATAGTTCCCATAGCTATACTTTTTATCAGTCCCTCTTGATAATTTCTCTTTGCAGATGAGGCAGGTCACATACCTCGCATTCACTTTCTTTTGCCCTGGAGGGATTGAATAAAACTGCCAGATGAAACTGGCTTTCCTATGGGAAACCCGGGGCACCTCTTCCAAGAACTGTGGTTCTTCTCTCTCCTCTTCCTCTAGGTCTTCCTCTTCCTCCTCTGTGTTGGTGATCACCTGGGGAGGTGGTCCTCTCTTCCCATGAGGAGGTGGAGGTGGTGGTGGGGGTGCACCAGCTGAAGCAAGTACTGAAGTCATTTCTCAAGTATTAATAAAGGTCTTCCTCTCACAATGATGAAAGTCAGAGTGAGGAAAGAAGGAGGGGTTTTCATCATTTGGAAAAAACAATACTTCTCAACCAATGAAAAGTGTTATTTTTAGGTCACCTGACCTAGCCTTCCATAATTATGAAACTAAAAGTGAAATGAACCAATGAAAAGCTTTATTAACAAGTCACATGACTCTAACTTTCATGTTACGCGCTGCGGAACGCTCCCCGGTTAGCTTCCGGTTCGCTGCGCTTCGCGCCTCGGTCCGCGCCCGGGGACACTTCCGGGTGCGCTAACGCAGTACGTCACAAGACGCATTTCGCGGCAACGCGATACGTCGCGCTTTCGCGCCGCGGATCGCTTCCGGGGAGTTGCGTTTCGCGCCTCGGTCCGCGCCCCGGGGCACTTCCGGGTGCGCTAACGCCGTACGTCATAAGACGCATTACGCGGCAACGCGATACCGTAACTATGTTGATTTGTTACCGGTTCGCGGACCGGATCGCGGAATCGAATTGAGCTAACGGGAAGCTTCCCGGTTCGCGGACCGGGAGCGAAACAAAAAAAATATTAAAAAAAATTATTAATAAACATATAAAATATATTTTTGGATTTAAAGAAGAATACATTTTACAGCTATAGATATTAGCTTTTAAAAAACCAATGAAATTCACTGAAAAAACCATAGGTTATAGACCATATATAGTTAGGAATTAGCATTTACAAAACCTTGAAAATTCACTGAAAAAACCATAGGTTATAGACCATATATAGTTAGGAATTAGCATTTAAAAAACCTTATTTTACTCACACAAAACCATTGAAATTCCATATATAGTTAGTTGCACTAACTATATATCGCGCACCTGCAATCCACTGCTGATGATGTCACATATTACATCATTCATGACATGGTCAGTGACATCACTGATGACATCACTGATGACATCTCAAATGACATCACTGATGACATCACTGATGACATCTCAAATGACATCACTGATAACATCTCAAATGACATCACAGATGACATCACTGATGACATCTCAAATGACATCACTGATGACATCTCATTTGACATCAATGGTCACATCACTGATGATATCATTCATGTGACAATACAATGCATCTCCTCACACTTTAATATAACCTCTGTTACACCCAGTGTTAAATACAGAATATAATTTTTTAAACCATTGACACACCAATACTAGTTACTACATACGCACTCACTGATTCCTATGTCTACACACACATTCACTCATTCACCCATACAATCATTTATACATACAATCACTCATCATTAGAACACTATCATATGCACTCATACACCTATACAGACACTCACACTCTGCCACTCATCCATGGAGTTACTCACACACCTAGTCAGTCCTGTAAAGAATCAATCACACTTCCATTTTCTAATCTATACAGTTAAACATAGAGTACCTTACATTTTCAAACATATACTAACACATACTTACTCTCTTATACAATCATTGATACAAGTACACATTGATCTGCACAGAGTCACACATCTCCCAGCCAGCCACACACACACTCAGTCTCCCATACAAATACTTGGACAATCAATCAATAACCCATATAGTTACTCATATAGCTACTGATCAACACATGCAGCAGTTTACAGAACCACAGACGTAATGATGCACAAATTAAGACAGTTTAGTCACTAACCCATGCACTCAGTGAGACACATTTAATCACTCACTCATACAGTCAGTCACGCACCTACTAAATCCTTCATCCAGACACTTATACATCTACTCATTCTTCAATATGTAAAACATATTTAAACTTTACAGAAACACACAGTCAATGGATGATGTCATCAGTGATGTCATCAGTGATGTCATTTGAGATGTCATCAGTGATGTCATCAGTGATGTCACTGACCATGTCATGAATGATGTAATATGTGACATCATCAGCAGTGGATTGCAGGTGCGCGATATATAGTTAGTGCAACTAACTATATATGGAATTTCAATGGTTTTGTGTGAGTAAAATAAGGTTTTTTAAATGCTAATTCCTAACTATATATGGTCTATAACCTATGGTTTTTTCAGTGAATATATATATATATATATATATATAACCTACTGGCGATAGCCAGTAGGTATATATAGTTAGGATTGTTTTCCATAGGAAATTGCAACATTCTATTGGGAATAACTCTGGCGCCGTTTGAGGAATCTTCCTGAAATTTTTCTTAACTTTGCCTCGCGGCGCTCCGGTCCTTCCCTGAAAGTTTGGGGGGGATTTGTCAAGCGGGGGCCGAGATAAAAGGGGGGTTCCAAAACGTGTTTTCCCCATGTTAATTTCCATAGGGCGGTTGGACTCACTTTTAGCCCGAACGGCTGAATGGTTTTCCACCAAACTTAGCAAAATTGTAGGGACTGGTAGCCCGATGTGCCTTTGCTATGTCTCAAGATATGTGCTCCAGTGGTTTTTACGAAAATTAACTTTGAAAAAATATATATTGGGAAACATTGGGCTATATATATGTTAGAGCCCAAATGTAGCCCAATGTAGCCCAATGTAGCCCAAAGATGGCCACCAGAGACCAAAAAAAACAAATGTAGCCCAAATATCAGCCAGATGTAGCCCAACTATAGCCCAATGACAGAATGTCCCAGAGTGTTCTAAAGAACAACTAGAGCGCTCACAGTCTTACTTATGACAAAAGTATGGCACACCTGAAGTCATCTTGATTGGAATAAAGTGTTAACACTTAAAACATTTAATTTGCAAAGGAACAAAATGAGGGGGTTCATTTTGCCATAGAAATTATGATTATCCAGTATTGGGGTATCTTTCATAGATTCACATGCCTGAATCATTCCCCGTCGTCGAGGCGGGA